>NC_081824.1:111173049-111792772 GCF_030867095.1 Alligator mississippiensis | reverse complement strand
AAGAGCTTAACCCTGCTACACTGACAACATTGACACCCCAGGCATGATGGAACCTCCCGCCTGGCCATGTCTTGGGGCATTCATGTAACTAAAAAAGAAGCACAAGAAATAGTTGATGCATTCATCACCTGCTGCGAGGTCAAAATGTGACTAAAACCCTGCCCGACTGTCCCATTGTCATTACGTGAGGGAAAGGTAGCGTGGCAGGTATGGCAATGTGATTTCATAGGCCCCCTCCCTCGGATTTCCTGGAAGTGACAGTACGTGTTTGTAGCTGTAGAAGTTGCCACAGGAATAACGTTCGCCCACACCTCAGTGAGAACTACAGCCCAGGACACTTGTGCAGCACTGGAAACTCTGCTAGCTGTGTATGCACCACCTATAGAACTACAGAGCGATAATGGCTCTCACTTCTGCAATCATCTTGTGTATGACTGGACCACAAAACATAGCATGTTATGGACATATCACATCCCATACCATCCACAGTCTAATGGATTGGTAGAGCGAGCCAATTGCATCCTCGAATGCAATTTGCGGTTAGCCACTGGCCTGGCTCTTAAAGACTGGGACTTCCACCTGGATCAAGCTATCAATTGAGCCAATAACCAACCCTATCTGGGAGGTAGCCCTATGCCCTAGGCTTTTGGATTGGGTGGTCCCCGTGAGCTGGGAATAGAGCGACCTAGGGGTGGTGACCCGGGAAAGCGCCAGGCAGGAGATCGGGTAGTAGTGAAGATAAATGGGAGGGGACACTATTAGCAAAAGGTATGCATAATACATGGTGGGTATTTAAGTCAGATTCATCTAAAGGGAGCCAAGCTCCTTGTTGTCCTGTGGACAGATCCAATCTATAGGAACAAGTGCAGCCATAACCATTCCTAATTGAACCTGCCACTGAAGACGAGTCCTGCTCTGTCACCAGTCTAAATTGACTGGCGCCATGAAGTGGTGGACTGTTATAACTGTGCTCTTTTTATTAATGCCTTATTGTGTTTCCTGGGTAGGGTGTGCCTACTATCCTTCTTATTACCCAAATATTAATGAACTTGCTCCTGAAGACCTCAAGGAGTAGACTGACCCTGAAGAGCATCCCCTAGAAACGCGTTCAGATGACCTACATGTGGTCCAGCTGCAGTATTCATACTGGAAGGGTTGCTTAGATGGGAATGGCCAATCATTTTACATTCCATGAATACACTTAAGTCCCACAGATGAAGAGATGCTCTAGGTTATCTTTGGGATGGACTTAACTAGGCTATGAATGTTTGGAACTTAGATAAATCCCAGAAAAATACTGAAGGAGTAGCCAATCTCCGACAGGCAGTAGGGCTGCTCACAAGGGGAGGCATGATCGAAGGAAAAACTTTAGAGCACACTGATGAATTGCTAACTGATGTAGGATTAGAGACAGCCTGTCTTGCCCAGGCCATGATGAACATTGCTTTTAAAGGAGACAAAAATCAAACTTGGAGTATTGCTTGTGCGCAAGTTCAGTTATCACTAAACATGCATTTTTCCCAGGTAAGAAACAATGTTAAAAATAGAAAATGGCCCTTTGGCTTAGAGCATCATGGAATGCCTGCAAAATTTAAAGAAAGATATCCCTATCCTAGCACCTGGATTACCACTTGGGAAGGCTATGGTAAAAGAAAGTGTTCATTCCTGGTGCAGGGGTTAAAAGATGGAAACTGGACCACTGCTTATTTGCTAAACATGGGGCTAGGAGGAGGATGCCTTTGGGACTGGAATTTGCATTGCCCCACATGGGAAATAGTTACCCCCGATGGCTCTCGGTATGTAGCACAGTCCCCCTTAGTTCCAATTAGTAGCACCTTTATTGAATTAGGGACCCTATGGAGAGGCTGGCCTCTCAGTCCACCTAACATGATCTGCATATACGAGTTACCTAATGTGTCATATGTAACAATAGGGCAATGTGTTTGTTGGGAAGGACCAGGTCATTTGCTGCTGGAAAATGGTACCACCTGAACTTTATGCAATTCGTGTTGCTTAGGAGCTAAAAGTGGAGCCATTACTCTACTGCAATTAAGTAACTGTACTATTGCCCTAAAATGGTCAGACATTTCCTCTGAGACTATACCTCTCAACTTTATGATACTCCCTTCATGGGTATCAGATGTAGACATGCCACAGCTAGAAAACTGGAATGAAGTAAAAAATAAGCTGCAAAGCCTTGAGGCAAAGGCTTGGCAAGGCACTCAGTTGGCTCTCCTTGCTCGAGAGGGTGGGTGAATCATCAGTCTGGCCGTCAACGTGCCCGAGACATGTAAACGGTATGATGTAATCTGTACTATTTGTGTGTCACCAAGTGTCACCTCAACTACATGGCTAACCATCTTGAGCATCATAGTATTCTGCATTGCCCTAGTGGCAACAGCTAAATGGTGTTTTAACAGTTGTTGTCATAAATCTGTTCATGCTATGCAAGTTAAATTTACAGGTCCCTCCCCATTCCCCGATGTAGTGCATGTGGTTTTAGCATCTTAATTGTAGCTATCATAGTGATTCAGCAAGCAAGGGGTGGAGTGTGACAGCTGAAAATTAGGTCTGTGTGATAAAGGTGCTTGCTGAAAGCTCTATGAAAAGATTAGCTCAAGTGTTTTTCTGTATTTGTTTAAATATTGAGCTATATGTTGTTGCCAAAAGCCTAATTAAAGTTTAAGATGTAGTAAGGCCTAGTAAATTTAGCAAAGCCTTGAAGTAGTAGGCCCTGTGGTATAGTTAAAATTAACTTAATCGAAAGGAATGCAAGGCTTGTACTGTTATTGGTCAGTCTAAGGACAGTTGAAGTAAAAGGAATCTCAGTTGCTGTACATTATCAGTACTGTTCAGAAGCTATAAATTGGCTAAACATCTGGAAATCATTCAGAAGGAAGATACAGTTCTGTGAAAAGTATTAGCTAACTGTTGACCTGGCTCAGTGTGCCCGTGGATCTCGAGGAGCCCAAGGATTGAATACCAGGCTTCTTCCCGGTACCTCTCAGACAGTGCTGATTGGGGACGCCTGACTTCGCTGAGCTTTGTGGAAAGAGAAACTTGTTGTACATCAGGCATCAGGGAGGACTGCCAATAAGTTGGCGATGTGAATTATTCTTGTCTGTCATTGTTTGTGTTGTTACTATGCGTAGTTGTGTTTTTGTTAAGTCAATAAACCTTTCTTACCTTTCTACCCCCAACCATATTCTCAATCCTGAACCCTCCGCAGGTGGCTGGGACAGCATACAACAGAAAAAGGAACAATAGTGTTAGGTTGCAGCAAGGGAAGTTTAGGTTACATATTAGATAGAATTTTCTCAAGAGAAGGGTAGTAAAACTCTGGAACAGGTCGCCCAGAGAGGTGGTGGAAGCTCCATCCTTGGAGGTTTTCAAAACCCAGATAGATAAAACTTTCACTGGGATGATCTCATTGGGAATGGTCCTGCTTTAAGCATAGGGGTGGACTAGATGACCTCCTGAGGTCCCTTCCAACCCTATCATTCTATGAATCTATAATACTACTTCCCCCAGCTTGGTGTCATCCAGGAACTTGCTGAGGATGCAATCCATCCCACCTTCTAGATCATTAATGATCAAGGATCAATCCCAGGATTGATCAATCCCAGACTCAATCCCTAGGAAACTCTACTTGATACTGGCTGCCAGCTTGGCATTGAGCCATTGATTACTACCTGTTGAGCCCGACAATCCAGCCAGCTTTCTATCCACCTTCCAGTCCATTCATCTAACCCATACTTCCTCAGCTTGCTTGTAAGAATGCTATGGGAGATGGTATCAAAAGCCTCACTAAAGTAAAAGTATTTCGCTTTCCCCGTTTCCACAGAGCCAGTTTGCTCAGTATAGAAAGCAATCAGATCAGTCAGTCATGACTTGCTCTTGGTGTATCCATGCTGACTGTTCCTGCTTGTAACAGGGGGCCATCCTGGGGCCAGGTCTCACATTGGCCTGCCTACCTGTCTAAGTAGGGCAGCCTGCCCAGGCACACCTGCCATGACTTGCTGTTTCTTAAAATGGTGTAAAATGTGGGAGGCTACTCCTTTTACACCCCAATGCCAGGGGATGCTGTCCACAGCTCTGTACCATCTCTACACTGCGGCCCATGTCTCACAGATGGCATCCAAAACAAGTTCTTAACCTTTGACCCAAACTCGGGCTCACCATGTTTGAGGACTTATATGGGTCTCAGCCTCTGGCTCAACTCTGGCCTCAGGAGTCTATAGACTTAGCTTGGCCTAACTGCTCCATTTCTGGGGCTTCAACTGGGGCTGGGCCAAACTCAGTCCTGTGCTGGGCCTATAGCACTTTGCCTGTCACAGGGCCTCATACTCCACCCTCTCTCACCTAGCTTCTTTCATACCACCCTACCTAGGGCCACTCTCAACCTGCCCTTTCTCCCCAAGTGACTCCATTGGGCTTAACTAATTTCATTCTGACCAGTGCACACGCAGCCCTTCAGGTCACTTGAGCTTCCCTACTCTATGTGGCACTGGCCTTGTGCCTTACACTGGGCTGACTCTGCCCCTGGCCCAACTCTCCGGACCCCTCCTTGGATGCCTCCAATCTAGAGGCTGTCCCAGCCTCCTGAATTTCAGCCTGCTGTCTTCCTGATCCTGTTTTCCCCTAGACAGTGAGGCCCCCCCACCCCCAACTGAGGAGACCTTCATCCTCCTTAGGCCCTGACCCCACCTCCAGGTCAGTTGGGGTGCCAGATAGCTCATTATGGCCCAGGCCTGCCCCTTGCATTGGGCTTCATTGCCCTTCAGCCTTCTTAGATTCATAGATTCATAGATGTTAGGGTCAGAAGGGACCTCAATAGATCATCAAGTCTGACCCATCGAGTCTGGCCCTGGCCCTCTTACATTGATTAGTCAAGTTGCTCTAGTCCCAGCACCACAGCACCTTCCCTCCTTAGGTAACAGGGGTCCCCTTCTGGGCCCCACCATATAGCCATCTCACACTAGGATTGCTTAGAGCCCTAGAGATCTCCCTAACACAGCTCCTCTCCCAACTGGGCTCACATGAGCCCCAGGCCTTACCCCTGTCTGTTCTAAGTCAGGGGGTTGCCTAGCCCTCTGTAGGCCTGCAAGTTGTGAGCCCCCTTTTTAGGCTGTGCCTTGCTTTCTCTAGGCCCAAGCCCTTCTTTGTGGGACTTGAGACCCCACTGGGCCCCCAGGAATCTCCTGCCTTCCCCATAGTTCTTTCCTTACCTCCAGGGTGTTGTGAGCAGCAGCTTAGCCAGAATGTTGTTGTTTCAGCTGTAGCAGCAGACTGCTACCCCAGCCCTGAGAGCCTAGCTGCTTCATCAGGGCTGGCCCACACCTGCTGGTTGCCTGCTTTCAGCCTTAAAGTGGCAGACACTAAAGGTGCTCTGCCATACTGATCACCTTCTTCTCCTCCAAGTGCTTAGAAATGGATTCTTTGAGAACCTGCTCCATGATTCTTCCAAAGACTGAGGTGAGGCTGACTGGTCTGTAGTTCCTGGGATCCTCCTTCTTCCCTTTCTTAAAGATGGGCACTATAATTTCCCTTTTCCAAGTGTCCTGGATCTTCCCCGATTGCCAGGAGTTTTCAAAGATAATGGCCAGCCACTCTGCAGTCACATTAGCCAACTCTATCAGCACCCTCGGGTGCATCCCATCTGGCACCATGAACTTGTACATATCCAGCTTTTCTAAATAGTCCCTAACCTGTTCTTTTACCACTGAGGGCTGCACACCTTCTCCCCAGACTGTGCTGCCCAGAACAGTATTCTGGAAGCTGACCTTGCCTGTGAAGACCAAGGTAAAAAAGCATTGAGTAGTTCAGCCTTTTCTTCATTATCTGTCAGTAGGTTGCCTCCCCCATTCAGTAAGGGACCCAGGCTTTCCCTGACCTTCCTCCTGTTGCTAACATACTTGTAGAAACCCTTTGTGACAGTTGAAAATTATGTCCGTGTGATAAAGGTGCTTGCTGAAGGCTCTATGAAGATTAGACCAAGTGTTTTTCTGTCATTTGTTTAGATATCAAGCTATATGTTATTGCTAAGATCCTAATTAAAGTTTAAGATGTAGTAAGGCCTTGTATAAAGTAAGGCCTAGTAAATTTAGCAAAACCTTGAAGTAGTAAGGCCCTGTGGTGTAGTTAAAATTAACCTTATCAAAGGAATGCAAGGCTTGTACTACTATTGGTCAATCTAAGGACAGTTGAAGTAAGAAGAATCTAAATGGCTGTAAGTTATCAGCACAGTTCAGAAGTTATAAATTGGCGAAAACACCTGGAAATCATTCAGAAGGAAGGTACAGCTCTGTGAAAGGGATTAATTAGCTGTTGACCTGTATCAGTGGGCCCATGGATCTTGAGGAGGCCAAGGACTGAATACCAGGGTCCTTCCCAGTACCTCCCGGACAGCGCTGATCGGGGACACCTGACTTCGCTGAGCTTTGTGGAAAGAGAAACTTGTCATATGTTAGGCATCAGAGGGGACTGCCAATAAGTTGCCGACACGAATTATTCTTGTCTGTCATTGTCTTGTTACTATGCGTCGTTATGTTTTTGTTAAGTCAGTAAACCTTTCTTACCTTTCTACCTCCCAACCATACTTTCAATCAATCCCGAACCGTCCACTGGTGGCTGGGACACCCTTCTTGTTACCCTTCACATCCCTTACTAGTTGCAACTCCAATTGCACTTTGGCCTTCCTGACTTCAGCCCTGCATATCCAAGCAATATTCTTATACTCCTTCCCAAGTTGTTTGTCCAAGCTTCCACTTCTTGTCATCTTCCTTTTTGTGTTTAAGCTCACTGAAGAGTTCTCTGCTAAGCCAAGCTGGTCACTTGCCACATTTTATTTTCTTCCTGCCCATTGGGATGGTTTGTTCCTGTGCCCTCAATAAGGTTTCTTTAAAATACAATCAGCTCTCCTGGACTCCTTTCCCCCTCAAATTGATCTCCCAAGGGATTCTGCCCATCAGTTCCCTGAGGGAGTCAAAGTCTGCTTTTCTGAAGTCCAGAGCATACTCTGCTGCTCTACTTTCATCTTTTTGTCAGGATCCTGAACACAATCATCTCATGGTCACCGCTGCCAAACTTGCGTTTCTACATCCCTGACAAATTCTTCCCTGTTTGTGAGCAGTAGGTCAAGAAGAGCACAGCCTGTAGTTGGTGTCTCCAACACTTGCACCAGGAGGTTGTCTCCAATGCTTTCTAAAAATTGTCTGTATTGCCTGTGCACTCCTGTATTGCCCTCCCACCAGATGTCAGGGTGATTGAAGTCCCCCATAAGAACCATTAAAAGACTACTAAAATACAAGATTAATATGATTAAGATTAATCACTCTAGATTCCCTTGAATTCCCTATCTCAATGACTAAAGATAAAACATGAACAAGTTTTTAAGCACAAGTTGAAACTCTAATGCATTTAAGCATGAGTTGAAATACTAATGACAGATGGTATTTCCAACAGGTAACGTTACTTGATGGAAAGTGTCAACCCATGTGACAGTTCACAAGGCAAACCATCAAAAGGGAGAAGAAGTGCCCTGGGAACTTGCTCTGCCAGTACTGTCAGCCCCCCTCCCACACCTTCAGCTATGCTGCAAACAAGAAGTGAGCTCTGAGCTTCCCTGGGTGAAGAAGCTGCTCCCTTAATCTGTGTGTATGTAAGGATTATGTTGTTATAAATACCACACCTTAGGTGCTGCTAGTTTTGTAACTAGCGGCACCTAGGATTGGGTATTTAGCATTAAATTTGTATGAATGACACATAATAAATAAAAAGACTATCCAAAATTATGTTTTTTATTACTACAACAAACAGATCACAAACAGCATATTAAAGCCTTACAAAGAAAACTTTAAAAATTACCACACACACATTATTCCTTTCTGGTACTGACTAAGCTACAAACTAGCATCACAGTCCATATTTTAAGTCCATAACAGAGAAAATAGAAAAACAAAATAGAAATAGCTGCTCTGGACACCTCCACTCTATTTCAAGTCTTAATGCTCAGTACTTGACATTTGCACCTGAAACTCCAGCTTATGCAGGATCCACCATCCTCTTATTGAGGCTGTTCAAACCTCTAAAAGGTGCTCTCAGCTAGCACAGATTGAATCCAAATCCTCTGGAGTGTCTGAGTGGATCCAATACGCTTATATTCTATTTCTTTTTCTCAGGAGAAAAAGAACTCGCTTAGAACAGGACACAGGTTTCTTTAGTAGAGAGAGAATTTATTAAATTTCCCCTTCACCTCTTGCAATTCCTGAGACACTGAACAGATTTGTGGAAGCTCCCTCAGTGCTGATCATCATAGAATCATAGAAAGTTAGGGTTGGAAAGGACTTCAGGAGGTTAAGTAGTCCAAACCCCTAATCAAAGTAGGAACAGCCCCAACTAGATCATCCCAGCAAAAGCTTTGTCTAGCCAGGTTTTGAAAACCTCCAAGGATGGAGCTTCCACCACCTCTCTAGGTAACCTGTTTCAGTGTTTTACTACCCTCCCAGTGAGAAAATTCTTCCTAATATCTAACCTAAACTTCCTTTGCTGCAACTTGAGACCACTGCTCCTTGTTCTGTTGTCTGTCACCACTGAGAACAGTTTAGCTTCATCCTCTTTTGAACCCCCCTTCAGGTAGTTAAAGGCTGCTATTACAAGTCTTTTTTTTTTTTATTTTAAATTTAAAAGGACAGTGTTTCAGTCAACCAGACCCTACCCATGTTCACAGAGTATGCACAGAACACTCCCCTCTGGGCCCCAGAAGCTGCATACACTCTCAAATGTGGTTGCTAGGATAGTGTTTACTTCTCTCGACCAAATCTCTCAACTTCTTTTGACCCAATATGATTGCTATCCACCACTGTTTCCCCATAAGCATGTTCAAGAGAGTCTCAATGGCCTTCCCAAGATAGATGCATTCTGAAAAGTTCCCTTCTACAGTGCAAGGGGGTTGATTATATGCAGAGCAGGGGAACAGAGGCAGCAGGATTTTGACTCTCCTGGAACACCTGAGCGGGGTGCCTTCCTGTGGGTGCTTTATCTGGTTCTCCATCTTGTCCACGCTGGCAGCTTTCCAAACAAATTCCCTCCCCATCTCTGAGATTACTACTGTTTGTAAATAAAGCATGTCATGTTGAGTGTATGTCTACACTCTGCTTCTCACAGGGAAGAAGTGCCTTAAAGAAGCAACTTTGAAGACTGGTTGGGGAAAGGGAGGAGTGTTGGCGAGTCATGATATCTGCTGCTGAGGCACCCTGGGGCAGCAGATCTCATCATGACTGAGCTTCCCCTTTCTCCTGTGGTAGAAGAATGCAGAGAAATTTCAGGAGACATGTCCCCTTCTTATGCATCACCGCCTAGGTGAAAAATTTGACCCTCATATTGGTGGGGTAGGGAGAAAAAAAAAATCAGATCAGGTCCTTTTAAAATAACCATCAACACAATTCACGTAAATGTACAGTATAACTTCTCTCCCCCATCTCTCTGTCTTCAGATTTCAAAATGGGATGAAGATTCACAGCAGGTCTCTGGCTACAATACAAGTGTGCAACAAGCACAGATAAAGTGAAAAAGCTTTGGGATAAATGTTTTGAGATGAGGAGAAAAAAAAATCAGATATATATAAAAAAAAAAGAAATGAATAGCTGCCTCCTTTGAGCAGCTAAGGATGGATCCCCAAATGGGAAGGTAGATTGATCACATATTTGGCAGACTAATGCAAGAAAGAAGCAAATGGCTGTCAAAATGAATCTAACAAAAAGATCTATCTGGGATGCTGGTTCAATACAAATATAGGATTCCCCCTGTTCCCCCAATGGAGAGGCTTACACATTTGAAATATATCCACAGGCAGCAAATTTGATACACATATACACAGACAACCATATCCTTTCAGTTATACAACTTGTTAAATAATATCAGTTCTCAGACCATAATTAAACTCATGTCTGGCATAACATAGTTGTTTTTAATATTTGTTTCCCCTGTCTTGGTGTTAATCCTACTAATGTATCACTGTTTGATTGGAGTTCTGCTTAATCTTACTTCTTGATTTTTCAGCACACTGAATTTATTGAAAAAATTACAGTAAAAATAAAGCAGCATTAGTGCACAAAAAGTCAGGAAATTCAAAGTTATGGTTTCCATAGCAACTCTAAGGCCCTTGTGCTATATTGTACATATACTAAATTTAAACATGAAAAATACTGAAATACCTCATACTGTACTGTGCAAAGGAGTCAGTAATTGTAACTTGGAGTTCCCATAGTTTTGTGTGTTTACATTCTCAGCCATGTCATTGATTTACACTGATAGCATTATATAATGCACAACATCTATTTGCAGCAACAGTGTAATTTCTGCGAGCTGAGCAGCACTGATTCACATCCACTGATTCTGGCCATCTGTGTCTACACATACAGAGGTGTGGCATGTACACACACACACACACACACACACACAGAGTCTCCATAGATAGCTATATTATGTACAGTGCATACTCTTTCTATTGGTTTCTATTCTAGAGTCATCAAAAACAGAGAGGAAAGAAGGGGGGGGATAGCCAATACAAGCCCTAAACAGCCAATCATAGACATCCAATCACAAATACCAGCAGGAGCAGTAATGAGCTGATTTTCCATGCTGTTTTTTCTGCTGCTTCTCTCTTCCCATTTTCAGCCCCATGGTAATATGAAAGTATTTTTCTTCAAGGAAAAAGATAGATGTAACCCCACATGAATCAAGACCAAAACCACAAATAAGATATGAGGAGCAGGAAGAGGTAGCACAAACAGAAAGGGCAGGGAGAAAATGCTTTGCAAATATTGCTAGCTTGTGACGGCAAAAATAAAAGTCAGGATCCTATTGCTCATAGGTGCCTAAGCACTATTTCGAGGTGATATTTGTTCCCCATCAGGGCTTTTGAAAATGTGAACATGGACGCTCAAAGCACACAAACTACTCCAATAGGTACTTTTTCTTTTGCTGAATATAGAAAACTCCATCCTGGTTGGGTGACTGGTGTGTAGCCACAACTGCTTATCATGCTGATCAGTAAAGTTTCCTGTCTCTTCCTGTACTCCCCCTATCTGCCTGCATCACCCATTTGTTTCTAGTCTCAGATTACAAACTCTTCATGGCAGGACTGTTCCCATGATCTGTGTTCATACTGAGTCAAAAATCATGTGGCTCTGACCCTCAGTTGGGGCTAACCAGAGGTGTAACAGGACAGCTCTGTGCCCTGGGCAGCATCAGCGTATGCAGCAGTGGCAGCTATTATGCTGCTGCTGGTGGTGGCACAGCCAACTGCCAGCTGGAGTGGCAGGTATTTTTGGCCTTCCCCCACACCCACAAGACGGCACCGAGGACTGGTACCATGGTCTTTGTTCCCCTCAGTTACACTACTGACAGTAATATGAACAGTGTTTCAAACAATCACATTAATAAAGACAACTTCTTGCTATGGATGGAAGGTATTAGATCCATTTCATCCTCTATAACTCTTCATAAAATTAAAAAAAAAAAAAGAAAAGAGGGCCAGGAAGCCAAATTTGGCCTCGATCAGGGCTTGGCAGTGTATAGCCCTGAAGACATTGGATCTGGCCAGAGAGCTGGGGGGCTTTGCCCATGCTATTGTAAGGCCAGGCACAGGAGAGATTTGCACACCGGTGTTATGCTTCAGGTGGGCAGTGGAAAGGTGTGTGTGTTGGTACTGAGCCATGGCCAGACATTGCAAGGGCTTTGCATGCTGGCATGGCCAGGCAGTGGGGAGCAGCTGTGGGAGGAGGCCAGGCTGGCCTGTATGGGACCCAAACCTGCTTCATCTGGCCAATGGCTCTGATACCTTGCTAACCACTGCCCAGTGGTAAATTTTGGTTGGAAAAAAAAAATCCCACATGACTATACTGCTATGTGATCTTGTAGCCCAACACAGACACAATCCTTAATGTAATGATATTGATGGGAAGCAGAAGAAAAACCACATCTACTTGTTAGCGGAAGATGGCAGAGTGCCTCTTTGACTGCAAGTGTTTCTATTATCTAATGTTTCCTTATGTTTAAGAAGCATAAAAGACAATAACTTTCCCAGTAAAGTCTCCAAATATTCACAATACTGGCATAGCCATTTCATCTTAGAAGGAAAACAAAACCTTTTGAACTTTTTTTTAAAAAATGAAAATGTGTGTTATAATTCGTTACAATTCTTTGTTTGAGGCTTTTTATTCTGGAAACAGTGTAGGGGTAATTCAATGGCTGCACTGGGACACCAAGCTCTAGTCCTGTTTTAAGTATCTGTGATGAAAACTTCTGGTCTGAAAAGGATAGAAGAGAGACTTGAACCTGTCTCTGCCCAACAGTGAAAAAGAAATCTCATTGAAAATGCACTGGCTAGCTCTACCGCAGAGACATGATACAGATGTCTGCTGTGTTTCCAAACTACTCCATGTGATACGTTAATCCTCAGCATAAAACTCCCATTCTGAAAAGAGCCAAGACTGGAGCGACAAGCATAATGCAGCTCAGTACTGAGGTATGTTGACAATCTGTGTCACATCATTGGCACAGAAATGATCTACACTCTCTTTAGCTCAATTCCAAGAGTTTGAAAACTCATTACTTTTATCCCCTCCCCTCCGCCTCCAACTACCTACAGTGGGTAGTTAAAGCTAGAACATCAGAATCATATGCCTACTGCTTCTACATTTCAGATAAAAAAATTAGGGCCAGTTCACAGAAAAACCAGAAGCACACTTAAGATGTATTTGGCATACTGCTATTCTGTGCAATAGATTTGAATGGTACATCTACAACCTTGTTAACATCCAATGTAAGTGTTCAGAAACAAAATACTAGCACTGCCTATTCTGGATCATGGCCTTTGGTAAGTGTAACAGGGTTCCTGACCAGAGCCCTGTTACTTGGGGAAAATCCCTGCAGCTGGCAGTCATGATGCCCAGGCAGGGGCAGGGGAGGGGGAGATTCCCCAAGCCACTGGTAAACCAATGGGAATAAAGGAAGGATGAGGCCCCGGAAAAGATGCCTTCAGGAACCGGGAGAGAAAAGTGAGGGTTGCCTGAGATCCCGGAGAAAGATGGCCCTGAGACACGGAACTGAGACCCAGAGAGACGCAGAGAAGGGACCGTACAGCTGTCAGATCGGTAAAAATGCCCAATACCTGTGAGGGAATTCCAACCGCCGTGGTGAGTTAGAGGGGAAAGAAGATACAGCTCCAGGCAGCAACCGGGCGAGGCGTCCCATAATAGAGAGGTGGTCCCTGGTTGGGACCTGAAAGGGGAAGCTGTCAATGATCCCGGAGCAAAGGGGTAGACCATCCCGGATCCTAGGCGCCGGCTCTGGCAACGAAGGAACTCCCCGAGCTCAGCTGGCACAAACCGTGGGGAGGCAGTGAGAAATGTGGCGAGCCTCCACTGCTACCAAGGCAATTAGCAGGCAATAAGCCGAGGCCCAGGTAGGAGCGGCTCGCACCCAGAGGGACTGGGTCAAGTCTGCAAATTACCATGTCCCACAGAGGGGGAACAGCTGGGACTGCTCCTTGGCAGTAATTGGTGCAGGATAAAAGGCACTGTTCACGCAAGCTGCTAATGAGGTAATTAGCACTGTGGGACACTGACCAGTACTTACCTTTAGGACTGTGAAGCCAGTGATCCTCTCCAGAACACGAGGGTGACTGAGGGGGCAGGTGGGATGGGCTGCTGCCTGTGGTCAGAGTTGCTGTAAAAGAAAGTCAAGAGAATAAAGCACCTGGAATCACGTGAGGGGTCAAGCGTCATTACTCCGCGGGTACCTATTAACACTCCATTTCTTTCCTCCCTTAATAAAATCAAAGTCATGGCAGGAGAGAACCAGAGGAACAGGCGGTACCCCACAGACCCGATAACAGTAAGCTCAGATATACATATACTTTTCAGAGAGGATCTGAGAGCTGTGATGGCAGCTGGGTACCAACACCATATTCCATTGACTTTACTGGGTATAGGTTATTGAGCATAAGTGCAACTCTACATATGGTATACTAGCTTCAGGTTGTATTCCCACCTTACAGATGATTTATTAAGAGGTTAGCAGTGGAGGCTTGCCACGTTTCTCACTGCCTCCCTGTGGTTTGTGCTGGCTTGGCTCAGGGAGCTCCCTCATTGCCAGAGCAAGTGCCTAGGATCCGGGATGGTCTACCCCTTTGCTCTGGGTCCCACTGCATCCTGGGCAAGTCTACATGAGATGCTTTACTGCACAGTTGGCTGATTGACTGCATGGTAAAGTGTCACCATCTACACATACAGATGCTTACTGCACAGTCAGTTAGTCAACTAGGGGGCAAGTTTATGCAGGTATCAAATTAACCATTCTGTAGTGACTGCACAGTAGCTCACATGTAGATGGCTAACCAGGAGCAAATCTGATCCCAACCTGGTTGAATGTAGTATCAGACTTAACTGATATGGCTCAAACCAGTTTATACAATGTCTTTCCCAGGTCTCTTGCTGGTTTAAGATAAACCAGACACCCCCAGCATCCCAGCATGCTCTCTGGGCTGGGTGGGGCTCTCTGCTCCACAGCAGGGCTGGCCCCTCCCCTCTGCTCCTTGGCTGGAGCTCCAGAGACTGAGAGCTGCTTCCCTCCTCCAATCACCACCCCCTGCTGAGCAGGAATTCTACCCTCCCCTGTCTTGCTGAGGAGGTGTCTGTTTATTATCTAGCAGACCACATGCTAGCTAGGTTCTGTGCTGAATCAACAAGTAGAATCAATAAGTAGCTGGTAATGTTCCTCTGTTGTTTTTTTAATTGGGTATTAAACACTTATCAATTCCCTGGTGGGCTAGTCAGAGCTCCTGCAAGAGCCTGGCCATGTCCCACTCAGCTCCATGCTGTAGAAAGAAGGGAGGACTGCTCTAGCGCCCCCCAGTCTCTCTCCTGAGCCACTGCAGGCATGTGCCTGCATTTCTGGGATGTCTGTCGGTTACAAAACTGATTTAGGTTAGACTAACCTGCAAAGATTGAATCAATTCAGGGTCAGGCTTTTTTAATATCTGTCCCTAGCCTCTGGTTCTATCTCACAGAACTCAACAAGAAAGGTCTTTTGCTAATCCCTTGGCTCTCAGCCTTGTCTGGAACTCCTGCTCCATTCTTCTCCAGCCTGACAGCTCTAGGTCTCCAGAGCAGGTAAACCAGCAAGCCAACCCTTCTCCTGCTCTCACTTCAGCCTTTATTAGCCTTGACTCTTGGACTTAGGAAAGTCTATGGGCAAGCCCCACTCCTTTTTACTAGCTCTCAGCCTTCTCTAGGACACTGTTCCAACTCTCTGTGTGCATCTACATGAGCGCCCAACTGTGCAGTCATTTAGTAGTTGCTTAATCACTAGTACTTAACTTCCAGTACTTAGTTAACAGTACTTAAGTTAGTGAACAGTACTTAACCACCAAGTACTACACTGTCCCAGTGCTTCCCAGGTCATTTCTGACCCTACTGCGCAGTAGCAATGAGTCATGGTGCCTGGCAATGCTACGTCACCGAAGCAACAAGCTACAGCAATGTAGCTCATCACTATGGTGATGTAGTGTCTAGTGTAGACACACCCTCTCTCACCGAAGTGAAGCTAATCACCTTTTCCAGTTATCTAGCTTCTTCCTCTCAGAACCAGTCCCAATTTCTAGCAGTTATATGCATCTCATACAGAAATTCCATGCCACAATATATCTAGCTCTTGTTATTACTTCTTTATGTATATTGGTCTCATATGCCACCTCAACATCCTAATTAAGCTCAATGGGATGTACCTGTTCCATTATAGGGGAGCTGGACCTACCTTATGTACAGAGGCGCTTGTGAAAAGTCAGCAATGAAAGGCAAAGAGAGAGTTTATACCTATATGAAAAACTACTGCATGTTGCATATATTATCTATGTATTTATGTTGATAATACCTTATCTAAATGCCTTGCAGTGCACATGAGAGACAATGCTTTCAGTTTCATTCCTTGACTCTTACAAGAAAAAGCAAGACGGATCTAGCCATTTGCTTCCTGGGAATTAATAGAAGAAATAGACAGTCCTCGAAGAAGCTTTATAACAAAGCAGAGGAAAAGGAAATATGCAAAGACAAAGATTCTGAATTCAAAGATGTCATAAAGTGCTAGCCCCATGAAGAATGCTTATAGATCCATTTTAAATGTCAAAAGGGCATAAATATTGGATGTTGTTTTCATATGCATTGGTACAGTGACTAGTGCTCACTGGGTGCTACCATAATATAAATTAATATAATTGAATTAATCTGCAAGGCCTGAACAAGAAAAAACAGTTACAAATACTTAACAAAATGCAGATATAATAAAGTATGAATGGGCTGTGTAACAGGACCCATGCCCTAAGATGAACTGTAATGCCCCCTGGTGGCCATGTGATTCCTGCTTCACACCAACTCCTTGGGGTACTCTCCTTTGCTATTTTGTCTGCCATGTCTTGATGTTGCTCATAGAGTTTGGAAAGCTACCCCGGGTCCCCAGAGCAAGTCCAGTCCCCTGCTATCTTGCCTCTTGGGCAATAAGTTGTGGCCTTTCTGGTGTCTTAGGGCACCAGGCACCTTATGGCCTATATTCATGGCCTTTACCACCCCTGTAGCCCCACACATGCCTTGCAGATATTCTTTCAATCCAGACACCATCTTATACAGGCTTCAGCTCTCTTGACTTTGGCCCACTGGTTGTTCTAACTTGGGACTCCTAAGACTCAGTCCACTGGCTGTGGCCTGGCTTCTCAGTCCCAGCCTCTCCTCAGTCATGCTTCACTCTGTCCAAGCTCAAACTCTGGCCCTCTTGACTGTTAACCAACTCCCATCTCATCTTTGGGGCACAGGCTCTGGCCTTCTTAGCTTTAGCCTGTCCTGTCTCACCCTCTCTGAGTTCAGAACCCAGACCAAGCACCCCCTATGCGGGCTCCAAGTCTCCGTATTAATCACACTCAGTCCTGCAGCTTTAGTCATCTCTACCATTGCAAACCCCACCCCACCCCCCCAAAGCCCCCCAAAACAGTCCCTCTGCGTATTCACAAAACCAGAATCATATAGCACTCAGAATCATTCCCACCCCAGGCAAA
This sequence comes from Alligator mississippiensis, assembly GCF_030867095.1. Classification (NCBI taxonomy): domain Eukaryota; kingdom Metazoa; phylum Chordata; order Crocodylia; family Alligatoridae; genus Alligator; species Alligator mississippiensis. The sequence goes on along the minus strand of NC_081824.1, from coordinate 111,775,665 downwards.
GGAAGAGAAAAAGAGGCTTCTCTCCACCTGCATTGTAGGGTTCTCCTTACCATCCCCTCCCTGCTCCAGAGCAGCATGCCTTGGAGGCCCTCTCCCTTCCTCAATGAGAACTAGAGTGACTTGAGAGCAGCAATCTTATTCTCCTAAGCACCTCGCCTTCCGGCCAGTTCACTCCATCATACCATGCACAGCCAGGGTTCTCTCACTGGGTGATTCTGCCCAGCTTGGGTTTCATACAGTTTCTGAAAGGTCTCAGGTGACCCTGGAAAACCTGTCTCCACTCCCTATATTGTCTCTGCTTGAAGTTCCCCCTTTCCAACCCACAAAGACTGTAGCCCTCACCCACCCTGTATTTCCCCCAGCTTTCTCCTAGTAACAGGGTGAGGGTTCCCTGTTAAAGCCCACGTATGCCACCTAGGATTGTAAATTCAGACAGTATCTTCAAATTATAAGACCCTTGAAGAAATGGCCCTGAAATATTGGGTCAGAAACTATTTCTGCAATATTTTTCTCTGCATCCTGCATTTATCTCTGCATACATATAGACAAATGTCCAGATTAGGTATCAGCAATCTTACTTTCATTCAAGCTGGAGTCTTGTCCAAACATTTGGAACAGCATAGTCCAACCTGCAGAGAACACCAACTTGGCCTAGGAAGAAAGAGATAGAGTTATGTGCCATCTGCTTACTAATAGCTTCCTCCTTCCCTTCCATTATACTGGCCTGCTTTGGCCCACAAATCACTCCTCACTGATTTTTATCACTATCTCCTTGGCAGTCTCACAAACAAGAGGAAGTGATGAAAGAGAGCCTTGTGGAACCCTGCACAAGAGACAGCTAGAAAAAAAAAATTCTAGAACCATTCTAAAAATCAAAAGGAAAGGAATGTTCAATGTTGTTTTTCTTTCTTTGCTTGCACTAGAAAGCAATTGCCCAAGGCCCTGATTAGTTAGGTGCCAAAAAAAAGGAAGACATTGTTGCCTGCAATAGCTATTTTCTGCCCACTTCCTGAAAAACACTAAGTTAAATACAAGACTGATTGAGGTTACACTTGACCAAAACTTATGGGATTGACAGAGTACACAGGGTACACAGGTATATGTGTTGGGGAATAACCTGGATCCCATCACATGAAATGGAACCATGCAGCAGGGTGCCAGGTTTACTTGAAGCAGGAGCATAGTAGAAATTAAAAGGGTTGCTGAGAGCTGTGTGACCCCCTACTTGTGGTGCCTGGAGTGGTGGGTGCTCCCAGGGCCTCCAGAAATGCTGCTCTTTTGTTTTTACAAGATCTACCCTAGAAAGCAGTTTGTCAATTTCACTTCCCTGCACGGATCCTCTGCTATGAGGTTCCAGGCTCATTTGGGGATGGGGTTGTCAGTGGAAGGGTTACCAGGATCTGAGGGGACTGAATCACCCTTGCTTTCAGTGTGGGGGGTTCTGCATGTCCCCCTGTGCCCAAGTCATAGGTTTGCTTTTTTATGTGCACTGTAAAGCATGTTGTCAATTTCACCTTCCCACTAGGAACACTTGCTAGGAGTCCCAGGCTCAGTTGAGGTGGGGGTGTACGTGGAGGGGTTGCCAGGTGCTTGGGGGGTAATGGATGAGTGACCCCCCCCCCCCCCCGCTTATGGTGCCCAGTGTCCTAGGAAAGAGGTGAAACTGACACAATGGCTTTCTAGGACAGGAGTTGGAAAATCCATGGAGTCCTTGGGGGAGCCTTGGAGTACTCAGCCCCTTGGGAATTACAAGCAGGGTGTCACACAGCCCCCACCAGCACCTGGCTACCCCTCCACTCCTATGATCTCCTGCCAAATTATCTTGGGGCCTGTAGCACTGGGTCTGTTGCAGGGAAGTGAAATTGACTAAATGCTTTCCAGGACAGGTAAAAAACCTGAATTCTTGGGGGAAGCCCTGGAGCAGGTAGCCCCTGGGCACCACACGTAGGGTCCACTCAGCCATCCAGCACCTGGCAACTCCTTCACTCACTCCTCCCCACCCTGAAGATGATCCTGGGACCCAGCAGCTGTAGGGTTGGTAGCAGCAAGGTAAAAGTGATGAAATGGCTTTCAGGGCAGGGGTTGGTCCTTGGTAACTTCAAACAGGGAGCCATACAGCCTCCCCAGTGCTTGGAAACCCACCCCAGGCCCAAAATAAGCCTGAGACCCTAGCAGGAAAATTAAATTGACACAGAAGCTTTCTGCTTCCCCTGCCTGCAGATTGTGGTATCTGTAGACAATCTATCTTTAACCAGTAGAGTGTTGCCTGCATCTTAGAGCAGCTCCATATCTTTGCATGGGTTTGGGTATGGCTCAGAAGTAGTGAAGTTTGGGCTGCCTGAAGGACTGAAAAGACACCAGCAATAGAATGTTTTGTGTCCGCACTAAGCATTGAAGTGGCTCGCAGAGGACTGGCTTAAAATAGTACTTGATTTTCCCAGTATGCTTTTTAAAATTACTAGGATTTTTCAAGCATTGTAAGTGGTATGTACATCTAGACTCTTGGGCTGCTGACAGATATGGTGGGGTGGCAGGGGGAGGAAACATGCTTTACTGGAAGAGGCTCCACAGCATCATTATAGAGCGCCGCTTCAGCAGAGCTTTTTGGCGCTTTTATCTAATAGCTGATCAATCAGCTATTAGATAAAAGCGCCAAAAAAACCCACTGAAGTGCCTGATCTATACAGACTTTGGGCAAGCCAAGTTAAACTAATGTGATGCCACCACTGGGCATGTGCTGGGCTCAATGCAGGGGTGTGCTGAGTTTAAAGTGCCATTTTTACGTCTGTAAGCAGTCTTGGAGTTTATGGTATGTTCAGAATACTCTCAGTGTTACGTTTGTCCACACTCTTTGGGAACACTCATTCAAAGAGGAAAGAACAGAGACACCCAGATGGTGTAGTATTAGCTGGAGACTTTAGGCGAAACACATAAATCCTCAGTTAATGATGTCAAAAATTACAAAAATATAGAATGGATCAGCATGAATATTTCATCGTTGTCTTTCAAAATAAGGATATCATCATTCAGCAGGGAGAGCACAGTCTCTGCACCATATTTGAGTGTAAAGCAGGGAGACAAAATAATGTAAATTCTTCAGGTAACAATGGAACTTTTTCAAGACACTGTCCTGAAAGGAGAAAATTATAAGAAAACATTTGCACAATTACAGCTTCAATATATAACTCATGGTGTAAAGTCTTTACATCATGACATCATCATCTGACCTTTTACTCGGGTGATGTGAAGACGATAAATAAGAAGATGGCCTCCAGGAACCAGCCTTAAGTACTGGAAATGATTATATTATCCTGCCAGGCCATTGATAAACTCAGGCACCAAGAGCAAAGTATTCTCTTTTAGACATGGGCAGATCTAGGATTTTGAAGAGTGGGGTGTGGATGGTGTGGTGCATCATCATGCAACAGTGGTATAGGTTGTAGCCATGTTGGTCTAAGGACATAGGCAGACTGAATGGATCCAGCCGAGGCCATGACAAGAAATGTAAAACCTGCCAAGAACATATCTTCACCGGCCCCTGCAATTACTACACCCCAAAACAGAGCCATCAGCATTCCTGGATCTTACAGTTGCACCTTCAGAAATGCAATACATCTCATCCAATGCATCAAATGCCCTGATGGAAAATATGTAGGAGAGACCAAACAACAAATATAGACATTGGGTTTACGGCACATTATAACCTACCTAACATCAGACTCCCTAGGTAGCTCTCCACTATTTACCAGGTACATTTGTTCCCTTCTCCCTCCCTCCCCATCCCCCAACCTGTCTCTCACCCACTGACTCTTCAATTTATATCTTTGCTGACTGGATTTCTTGCATGTATACCAGGCTCTGGCCTCTTTACTATTTGTTCCATCCACGAAGAGTACAAAACAACTGCAGATGCTTCCTCAGCCTGACAAAGGGTATTTGTACCCAAAAGAAGAAATTTTCCAACTATCTGAGTTGGTCTAATAAAAGATATCAGATTTACCCAAAGAACCTTGTCTGCCTCTCATCATGCAACACACATTTTTTCTCCAGGTAAAAAGAAACTAGATGCTTTAATTATATGTTAGGATCTAGGGCTATATTATTCAATTTAAGATCAAAGCAAAAACAAATATAACTTTATTAGAATGTGCATTAATTTTCTATATCATATATTAGGTATAAAAAAACTGCAGCAAACTAGGCAGAAGTAATCAAAATATGTTGTTGCTTTAGTCTTGTAATCATTAGAATTAAATGTCCATTTCTTTCAGATTCATAAAATAAATAACCTTCTTGAGCATCCTGGCAGTGCCAATGCTTCACTAAAAGTTATATTTACACTCAAGTTAATGTTCACCTGAGTTCATATTTTTTAGTTAAGCTAAAAAAAGTCTTCAGGGCTGTGAAATAGGAGTTACATTACCAGGAGCAGATAATAGACCGCAGAATTGCAGAAGAAAGGATAGTTTGACTAGTGGAACATCAAGACCATTAGAAAAAGGATACAGGGTCCTATAGAACCTGTAAAATAAAGAGTTTAAAAGAATCAGGTAGATTATAATGAGCCATGAAGCCAAGTGATTCACTCCCTCCCTCCCTGATGCCTTAATAGAAATGCTCCTGCCATAGCCAGGAAGTAGGCTTTGAAGCATGGATTTAGCAGGAATGAAAGAGATGTGCAACTGCACCACTGCACCCCCCCCTGGATCCACCTCTGCTCCTAGAAACCGTACTCAACTCACTGTGTAAATCCGAATTACCTTGCTTGTTATGAGAACTGCATGAGATCACAAAATAAGTCAAAAGTAAAAACACTTACCTGGATATTCAAATTACCCAGAACAATAAGTCTGTGTGACAACCCCACTAGACTGGTGACTTCTGTCCATTCACTTAGAGATTAAGAGGTTCAGCGTGGTAACATGTTCATATTCAGATTTGCCCCATTTTGATTCTCACATAAAAGTAACTTCTCTCAGTGTGTGGGTGGGTAGGTATATTTTCTGAATCAGGAACATTTTAAATCTGAAATCATAGGCAAGTGACATTGCAACACTATCTAACATTTACTTACATGTTTACTTACAAATGAGTTATTTTCCAGAAGTAAGGTACCAAGAAAAACCAGAGTTACTATCAAAATCTATTTATCATAGAGTATTTGCATTGTATTTTAAGATACCTTTAAAGTGCACTCCAGTGCCACAGAATTTGCAGAGGGAAAAAGAAAAACCAACACAAGCATCACTTGAATAGGAAAGGGTTGGCAGATGTGGAATCTGAATATTCAATAACTACCAAGCAGAAACAGTAAATCTCTCTGTGTGGGATTTTTTTTCTGTTTGTGTTAATTATATTAATTAAAATTAGAACTTCCACCATTAAAATTTCCTGCAGCTGTGTAGTGCTAGCTGCTATTGTTAGTGTTCATGAAAAATACTCCAACAGAGGGCACCAAGAATTACTCATGCTCGGAACACCCACACAATCTTGTCACATTGGAAAGACTGCAGATAGCATAACTAATAAAGTTATTGTGCTATTTTGAAAGAATAATAGCATGTTTGAAGAGAGCATATTAACCCTGTTGTAAAGTATTGATTGCACTCTGTAGTAAAGGAAATGGAACAACAAAGACATAGTGTTTTAATTCTTACCCTATTTGCTCTTGCTTGTTTTACTCGGTTTCAATTTACACCTATATTTGAGTACATTGAAAATGTATTACCCATGGCCAAAGATGGTTTTATTTTTGCAGACAATGTTTCAATAACTTGATGCTTTTAAGAAAGGATGTATACTTTAACTCAAGGAAATGGCTGAGAATAAGAAAACTGTCTCCATCTAGAACTACTTTGAACCTAATTTGTCACATTTACTTTGTAAATGAAAAGATGTCAAACAGTTAGCTCTTGGGATTGCAATTTAGGGCATATTACAAGAAATATGGTATAATTACTATTGCAAGCTCCAAGGAAATGCTTTAATTTTAGATCAGTGCTATACAAGTGAGCACATCAAAACAGTGTCTTTTGTAACAATTTGCAGATGTTTCACATGCGTGTGCATGCATATGCATAAACAAAGAAATATGTATAATATAAACTCTTCATAAGAGTGTATTAAATGAGAATGAGGAGAACATTATTTTGAGATTTAACAGTCCATAGCATAGAATGCAGAGGTGCTCCGATTAACATGAACAGATTCAGCGAGTTATAATAGACTTATTAAAAGTTAACAACAAGAACAGAATGATATATTTACTCTGTGCTACTCAGTGTAAGTCAGTGTAAGTCTAAAAACACTGGAATATTTTAATTATTAGAGAGTAATGAATGAAAGACATTTAAAATATAATTTCTTAGATTAAAAAATATATATATATAAAGTTCAGACAAAGTTCTCTTTTAGTGTAAATTAACATCATTTTTAATCATGCTCTATAGTGATCTAGAACATGCATAATCATTCACCTTTTTTTGAAATGCTGCTTTTAAGAGCATGATTCCTGTAATTGCGTTTCCATCCCTTTCTATGAGAGTATCTGTAAAGACATTTGGCATCTCATCAGCAAAAACAGCAGATGGAGAAAGGCCTTCCTACGTGCTCTGTCAAGAGAATTGCAAGTTTAGGTGGGGTTTTAATAGACATCAAGCATTTACTGACATGCCATAGATTGCATGCCTTCACTGTACCTATTATTTGTGCCTTTCTGTTTTAATAGAAATGAAAACAATTACGGTGCAGAAAAGATTTAGCTTTTCTTTGAGAGTATCATACCATATGGTAGGGAGAACGTACAGCCTGACAAAACAAATGTAAAAATGAAGGATATACACATAAGATGGTACTCGTTAGACTAAATTTATGTTTTAAATGTTTCACTGAACTGATAAAGAAGTTTACCAGTATCAACAAAACTTCAATATGCATACTGCAATTTTATTAAATTATAAAAAGTATCTGTAACTGAGTATTCCTTTTTGCTACAGAGAGTTTTGTGAACCAAAGAGTTTGCATATTTCAGCAAGGGATATAAATGCAAAGGATGCCAAAAATAAGCATCCAAATTACAAGGATTTCAGAAAATCAACATTGTTATTTCCGAAAGTCAGCTTGACAATCAAGTGCTGCAAACGAAACAGCAGACAAAGAAGGGGCAAAAAATGTTCTCAACCAGCAAGGGAACAGATTCCTGAAAGGATTTTCCTGATTTGATTAGCCGTTCAGAACTAGAGAGAAAGAGCATAAATTCCATCATGGTTGCTGTAGAGGAGATAAAACTGTGAGGGATTAGAATTATACTACTTTCTACATCCTTAAACTTATTTTAGGGCTAGCCATTCTGAAGCCTCGTATCTGATAAGCTAAAACACTGATGAACAAATTTACCAAGAAATCATCTGTATGCTTTTTGCATTTGCTGGGGTGGCTTTTCTGTCCTTCCAACCATCTACCTATTATCTAAAGCCCTTAGGGCACATAAGAGCAAGCTGAAAATTAGGTGGGTCAGGAGTGTATCAAATGTTTAGACATGCATACATTTTATAGGCACAGTACAAAGGTCTTGAAAAGTACCAATCTAGTCCTACACCATCATATTCACCTTTCCACAGAGCAGTTACTACCACTTCACTCTAAAAACACTTTGACTAGCTGTCAAGTTCTACAACTCTACAGAGGGGTTCAGAATTAAGCTATGCCCTGGCAAGCAGGTGAAGCAGATCTCAGTAGCTACAGCCCTGGAGTCTAAAAGATCATTAGCCTCTCAACAGCAAAAAATGTGTTTAGGAGACCAAAAAGATTCAAGTTACCTTAACTGAATTAGAATCACATAAGTGAAATCACCTCTATAGCCCCCAGAAAAATGTGCAAGTTAATACATTTATAATTGTGTTGAATGATCATGTTATAGCTGCTTCTTCAGAAAAGGCCTGGCCAGTTAAATATGATTTCACAGGTTTAAACTACATCTGCCTAAGGTGGATATAGGAATGGGAGATTCCATCCTAATAAACTAATTTGGTTGAGCTGACTTGATTGGGAAGAAAACAGTACTATTTTGTCAGGTAGACAGGGTGAAGGTGGACTTGTAAATCCTGAAGAAAGAAATTGTGAGAACGAACAGTTTATCAGCAAACTCGGGTTTACATTTATTTTATTACTTAAAGTCTATACTAATTTGCTATTCAGAAAAGAGTGAGAGACCAAGAAACTTTTCAGATATTCAATACTGGAGGCTTGATGCCAGAACTAGGGTAGTCAGGACAGGGAAGAATTCCTTGGGTGACCTGTTCTCTATGGAATCCAGTCTGGGCCATTAGTTAAAATAGAACCTAGATCAGGGGCGGGAAATTATCTTGGGTAGAGGGCTGCTTACTGAGTTTTGGCAAGCTGTCAAGGGCCGCATGGGTAGCCCCACTCCTTAACTGGTACCCCGCCCCCTGGTTGCCATCTTGGGACCGGAGGTCCCTCCCTCTAACCCCCGACCTTTGCCCCCAGAAGCCCCTCCCTTTGCCCCCAGAAATACTCTTTTTCAGCAAGGGTTTTTGCCATCTCAGAACCAGAAAAACACTAAATTATATTTTAAAAATCAAACATATACAACATTCATTAATTTGATTTAAAAAAAACACTTTTGCCCTGATTTACATGTGTTTGTATAGTGTACATAGAGGTGATTGCACAATAGCTTAAAATGAAATCTTACTCCTGTATACTGTGGGAGTGTACATGGCATAAGGGGGTAGGTATAGGTTTGTGGGGAGTTGTGGGTGTGTGGATATGTGGGGGAGGGTGTGGGCATCTGTGTGGGAGTTTTGTATGGGTGGATAGGTGTGTGAGGTGTGGGTGTGGGGGGAGGGAACATGTTGGAGTGTGTGGATATGTGGGGTGTGGGTGGGTATGGGGTTTGTGGGGAAAAAGGTGGCTGGGGTGTCTGAGGGGTGTGGGTGTGGGAATCTGCGTGTATGGCAGGGCGAGGTGGGGTACATGTGTATGGTGGAGGGTGCTTGTATGACTCGCCCTATGAACACATGCACAGTCTCCCTCATTGCGCGCGCGCACACAGACACACACACACACACACACACACACACACACACAGAGTGTGCTTTGCTCATTACACACACACACACACACACACACACACACACACACACACACACACACACACTGTGTGCTTTGTTCACTACACTCTCTCTCTCCCTCCTTCCCTCCTTGCTCTCTCTGTCTCTGTCTCCCTCTCTGCACAGACACGCACACAACACCCCCTCCTTCTCCTGGTCCTGGGGTACCAGCGTGCCCCTGCTCCCTCAGTCCAGTAATGCAGCAGATCCACATGGTGCTGGAGCAGCTGTGTGTAGGGAAAGCTCCTGCAGGCAGAGACTTCTGGGTGGAGGTGGGGGTAGGACCAGGTTGGCTCCTGACTCCTGCCAGCTTACCCTGGGTCCTACTGCCTCTGGCTCCCTGTCAAAGCTGACTGGAGCAGATAAGTATTAATTTTCTAAACTTTGTAGGAGCCCTGCAGGCTGGATAGAATGGCCTGGTGTGCTGGATTTGGCCCACGGACCATATTTTGCCCACCCCTAACCTAGAAGGAAAAGAAACAAATTATTTCACTTTGAGAATAGGGTCAGAGGCTGCGGCTTATCAACCTTAAATATGGCTTGGTGCACACTTTAGGATGAGGCCCACCACAACAGTTACAAAAACAGCATTAGACATTCTTTTAAGAGGAAGGAAGGGAGGAAGGAATTTGCTTTCTATAGCACTGTCACCCTTGCCTCCAGGCCCAGAAACAGGAGGGGGAATCTCTGCCTTTACTCATTTGCTCCATTATTGTATGTTTAACTCAGAAAGTATGTGTAAACCCACAGGCAGAAGACAAAACCAATAGAATAAATCTGAGTAGGTATAAATGGGCACATTTACATGTGACACTTAATGTGAAGCTGCCTAATTAGCACAGCAGTAAAATCTGTGTCTACACATGCAGCCGCAGGAAACTAATTAACTCTCCTGTAGGTTAGTATTTGTAAACACAAGTACTATCCAGTGTCAGCATTCTTTAGTGTGCAGCAATGTACATGTAGGTGGTAACAGGGTTGGGTGAGACATGAGGGTTCTTTGGAGTGGGGGCTGCCTGCTGGCTAGCCCCATGCTGGAGCATACTTGTGCCCCAGCCAGCCCCTCTGCAGCACACTAAGCTAAGTCAGAGCAGCCCTGGGCTGGCAGGCTGACCCCCTCCCCCGGGTCTCCTGCTACCTGGGGCAGCTCTGACCTGGCTCAGCTCTGACCTGGCTCAATGTTCTGCAGTACCAGGTGCATGTGTAAACACGGTGCCCAGGAGCAATAAACTCTGGCACAATATGCACTAGAGTTAATTGTACTGCATTTATTTCACAGTTAGACACACCTGCAGAGTAAGTCTGGCTACTATGTTATACAAGCAAAGGGAAGTTGCAGTATGAACTTTGCAGCTATAGTGAGATCTGAATCAGGCTCCAAATTCAGCTCAGAATCTGAAGGCATAAGGAGGAAAAAAGGGATAATAATTGCAAGTTTAATCATGTGCCATCACAGCACTGGTTGAATGTAGCAATTCATAGAATGTTCACAAAGACCAAAGGCTACCCAAATAATTTTTAAACTTCAGATGCCCTTCCATCATGGCTCTGCACAGCCTCATTGTTAAAAATAAGTGTGTCACTCAGACTGCTTGAGTAGATTATATATCCACAGTTTACTCTGATCACATACAGTTTAGCTCCTGGGACATTACCATCAGTCCTGTTGTATACTGAAAATCACCCACATAAAAATATGCTATACAGAGAGCATGAAGAACAGCCAGTAGTTGCTGCTACTTTCTTTCATTGCATGTCCTTCCTGTCTACTGCTCTCTTTGACCACAAATAAAATATTCCTTTTTTATATGTATAGGCAATACCTTGACAGGATCACAACATCCTGTCTACACACTTCTTTTTCATTTCCCCAACTCAAGATGCATATTTGGAAGTATGTGTATTTTCTACTGTAACTGCTACTTTAATAGAAGCCAAGTAGGGTTCTGGGAGACCTTCCATAACCTATGCCTATTGTTTTGCACTTGCCATAACTCCATCTTAACTTTGTGTGACCTACAATCCCCTAACTGGACCTGTGCCAGTTTAAAAATGCATTCAGTACCCTGTTTGTGCATATACTCATGTAGTCTTCATATCTCCAAACATTCTTTTTGAACATTCTGTGCATACTCTTTTTCTGTTGGCTCCCCTGATAGGTGTACTCATCAAAATTTATAGTCATGAAAGGTTTTTAAAAATCAGGATCTGAATGTAACAGGAAATAGGGAAAAAGTACTGCATCATGAAAGGTAGCAGTGTTCAAAAAAAAAATCAAGAAATCAGTGATGATACTGAAATTTCACAGAGACATGAAGACATTCAAGTAAATGCATTCAATCAGAAACATCACAGATTCATAGATGCTAGGGTTGGAAGGGACCTCAACAGATCATCAAGTCTGACCCCCTGCCTAGGCAGGAAAGAGTGCTGGGGTCAGATGACCCCAGCCAGGTGCATGACCAGCCTTCTCTTAAAGACCCCCAAGGTAGGGGAGAGTATCACCTCCCTTGGAAGCCCGTTCCAAATTTTGGCCATCCTTAATGTGAAGAAGTTTTTCCTGATATCTAGCTTAAATCAGTTTGTGGCCATTGTTCCTTGTTACCTCAAGAGGTGCCTTGGTGAACAGAGCATCTCCTGTTCCTTGCTGCGTCCCCCTAATGAATTTGTAGACGGCCACAAGATCACCTCTTAGCCTTCTCTTGCAGAGGCTGAAGAGGTCCAGGTCCCTCAGTATCTCCTCATTGGGCTTGTTCGGTAAGCCCCTAACCATACGAGTGGCCTTCCTCTGGACCCTCTCAAGTCTATCAACATCCTTCTTGAAGTACAGCGCCCAAAACTGGATGCAGTACTCCAACTGTAGGCTGACCAATGCTGCATAGAAGGGAAGTATCACCTCCTTGGATCTATTTGTCATGCATCTGCTGATGCATGATAAAGTGCAGTTAGCTTTGCTGATGATTTAGTCACACTGACAACTCATGTTCATCTTGGAGTCCACTTTGATTCCAAGATCCCTTTCAGCTTCTGGGCGGCTGAGAGGGTTGCTTCCCAGCCAGTAGGTGTGCTGAATATTTTTGCGCCCTAGGTGCAGCATTCTGCACTTGTCCTTCTTGCACTGCATCATCAGGTAATATTTTCTTTTTTTCCCTCTCCACAGTTCAAGAAATGTCATATATATATTTTTTTCTTTTCCTTTTCAAACCAGAAATAGCCTTGAGGGGCACTCAGTGATTTCTAAGTAAATCACTTGTTCAAATTCAGCCCAGGTCAGTATTAAATAGATGGCTCTGCCACTTTGGTGACTGTTCAATGACAACTGGTGTTCTGAGGGACCCACATCACAAAAACTATCATCCTTGTTATAGGTATCTTCTGCAAAGGCCAATTGAATAGCCATGGAAACTAAAATAACTGCTAATCCTTTGAATGTTTCCACAAGCAGTACAGATCGGGGTTCAGACACGTTGGGGCAGTTTGTGGAAGCTTGCATTTTTACTACCCATGTTATATCTGTTCTGTGGATAAATAGAAGACTTCAGTCTCTGAGGGCTGCCAATCTGTCATCTTTCATGCACAGAAAACAGGTTTTGCCTTATAAAAGACAACACTGTGAACAGAAACTCATCGTAAATCAGTGCTTATTTTTCTATATAGAGGAGTGAAAAAGCAAAGTCAAGTCACCACCCCCATATTTGGAAGTCTGTTTTACTTCACAAGTGATGGAGTAAGAACATAAAGTAAAACTTTGAAAGTTTGTCCTTAGAAAATGGAAAAAAGACACATTTAGGTTGCTGTGTGGAATAGGATGGCTTATGCAAGTTAAAGACACTGGTACAATAAACAATTATATGATTCATAGTGCAGAGGGACAGAACACTATATGCCGTCCATCAAATGCTCACTTCAAGACAACTCCTAGAACTTTGAACACAGCAGGGTTAGACACATCATAAACTACTTTGGAATCTGTGCATGCCACCAGGCACTCAACCTCTGTTATATCAACAGTGTTGCAAACTCCGTGTATGATCAACTGAAACAAGAACATGAAATTACCTGGAATTTATGACTGCATAGATAATCTTAGTTTAGTTATGGCAATGACTTCTTTTTAGTTTATAACAAAGGGCTATTTCCAGTCCTGTCCAGAAGACATCCCAGAAGATTTACCTAAGTCAAATGCAAGGGTTTGGGCTTAATATAGGAAAAATTCTATGACCCATATTAGGCCAAACAGTCCCTCTTGTACCCCTAAAAGTCTGTGAATTTCTAAATCTGCACACTTTTTAAAAAATAGGCTAGAGTGGCTACTGATCTTATACCTGAGAAATCCCGACAGTTTGGGGTTTTTTTGGTTGTACAAGAACTTCTTCACAGTTCCAGTGGCCAAGGTCTGGAACGGGCTCCCAAGGGAGGTGGTGCTCTCCCCTACCCTGGGGGTCTTCAAGAGGAGGTTAGATAGGCATCTAGCTGGGGTCATCTAGACCCAGCACTCTTTCCTGCTTATGCAGGGGGTTGGACTCGATGATCTATTGAGGTCCCTTCCGACCCTAACATCTATGAATCTATGAATCTATGAATCAATCACATGTTCCTGGGGTTTTATAACGTGTATTTTCTCTTCCTGTCGCTCTTACAGGGGAAAACGATTACAAGCTCCAATCTTGCAAACCTTACTATGAAACATACTGAGGGAGGCATTGATTTTTGTGGGATTGTTTCCTGAAGAAAAGCATTACAGGTCAGGTTCAAACTGGTTCTCTAGGAGCCTAAACAAAACTTATGGAGAATTTACACACCTAAAACCATTAGGTGTCTCCATTTTGGACTGCACAGTTCCCTCAGACTGTAGAGTTCACTTAGACTTCTGCAGAGAAGCCCATGCATAAAAGTTATCCAGTTCATACTGGTACTGGGAGGAATGTCACTCCACCTAATCTCCTGAAGAAGCACAATCTATTAGCATTCAAAAAGAAGTAGTGTCCAATAGGTTAGTGGCCTGAGCACTCACTCAAGAAGAGGGAAACCTGTTCCTCCTACTTCTTCAAGCTCCTAAGAGGTGTAGGTGTTCTGACATCCCCGTGCTGTAGTGTTTCCCATAGGTCATCTTTAGGCACTTCTGAACTCTCTGAATTGCCCTTTAGAGGTGTCTTCATCCACACATTCTCTATGAAGACTACATAGGCGTCTTTCCCTAAATGACTCTTGAGAGGTACCCACATCTTCCCATTGACATTTAGAGAACTTAGGTGCTTAAATTTGGTCTAACTGAATCACATTCTTGGGCAGGGCACTTTTGTGAATGTTTTCTCACAAACAACTTGAATTTGGTCTTACTGGACTTGGTCCTAACCAACAGAAGAAGGAAAAGAGTGAAAATGTCCTGACTTAAAGTGTTATTAAATACACAAAATAATAGAGAAAATATATTTCACTCTGTATTTCAATGTCAATAATCTTAAGTGTAACCATAGAAGGTAAACATTTCAGATAGACGTGTGGTTCTTAGTGTATTCTATTTTAAACAGAATAGTTAACAAGTCAGAAGCCAAGGGGCTGGCAGGGAGCACCAGGCCAGAAGACAGCGATCCCCTGCCCAGGGCTGGGACATTGCATCTGTTCCCAGGGGCTGCCCGGCTCCCTGATCAGAGGTGGCAGATTTGGAAAGAGTTGCTGGGGGAGGGGCAGGTCCCAGACCTCTGCCACATCTACTGGTGGGCAGGTAGCAGTTAGCTCACATGCTCACTGTAGATAGCAAATTTAGTTACCATTAGCAAGGTTTACTGCACAGTTAGCATGTGCAGATGTACATGCTTACTGCATAGTAAACTACGCTACTTTGCAGTAAAACATCTCATGTAGATGCTCCCACTAAGAACAATTTTGATCTCATACCAGAGTTAATTGCT
The DNA here is from genome assembly GCF_030867095.1 of Alligator mississippiensis. Lineage (NCBI taxonomy): Eukaryota > Metazoa > Chordata > Crocodylia > Alligatoridae > Alligator > Alligator mississippiensis. Next base: position 111,760,622 of record NC_081824.1, on the reverse strand, counting down.
CTGGTGGGACAAAGAAACAGGGAAAGGGCATTTCTTTTTAGTTATGCAAGTACAGACGCTCTCTGAATTTATATTTTGCCCAAATAAGCCTTACTGTACATGTGCAAGAAATTCAGAGAAATATTAACACTTTTATACTTGGGACTCCCATATTTTCTGATCATCACGACTCTGCTATTCCCCCTCCAGAGTTGGAGCTGGTCTTCTCCAAGACAAACATCATGTTCTATTCTGCAATACGTATTTTTCCACTTTTGTTCCAAGGCTGTCTATATTGTTTAACAGGAAATGGTCTTAGTATACTCTCAGTTTTACTGTTTTATTCCGTAATATTCAGTGAATATTTCACCTAAGGAAGGTGAACTAGTTATCAGCAACTATGATGATATATTACAGTTAACTGTGAAAGCTTGAAGAACACTAAAAATAGAGCAAACCATCTCACTCATTCAAAATGCTCTGCTCTCAGAGATGGCAAGGACTACCTGGAAGGTTCATTCTTTGTAAGCAAGCAGGCAATTGACAGTTCATCATGTTCTGTACACAAATTACCACATGATGTTGATGATAATAAGATACATAGCTAATGATGGTATCAACAGTGTCTGCATCCCCAGTTTGGAAACAGGATCTCATTGTGCTAGCTGCTTCATGTACCTGCTCTGAAGAGTTAACAGTTCAAAAGGTAACAGATAGATACAACAAACGGAAAGAGGGAGCCAGTTATGAATCATGCGCCAGGTGAAAAGCGCTCTGCTAGGCTGAATCAGACTCTCAAAACAAGCTTCACCTCTGTAACACAGCTAATGTCCAGCAGTGTCAGGAGCGGAGGCCCCATGTTCAATTTCAAAGCAAGTGAAGGTTCAAAGCCTTCACTTGTCAGGGTTGTTCTTAAACCAAAGTTTTCCATTTTTGCAGCATACAGGGCTGTGACAGGTACACGATCTGGGCCGACCTAAATGTGGCCCGCACACCTGTTCCTGGGGGCAACCACCCTCCTACTCGCCTGCCATGCCTTGTTGTTAATTGGTGTTAATTAGTGGGAGGCTGCCCTTGTACTGCCCCGCTGCAGGGGGCGCTATCTGCAGCTCCATTTCCTCCCCTACACCGCAGTCCACACCTCGCCGATGGAATAGTTGTTGACTCAGGTCTATCACTATCTGGCCCCTTCCTGTTCTCTCTGGGCCTTCCTTCCTTCGATGTACTCCCTCTGGTGCTAGGGCTGTCCCCAGCCCTATCTCACTCTGCGCCCTCTTCTCTGGGGCCTTCTCAGTGATGTTACGCCCTCTCCTGGGGCTCACCACGACCGCCCTGGGGCTTCCCAATAATGCCGCTCTCTCCTGGGGCTCTCCTTGCCCCCACTGGGGCTTCTCAATAATGAATGCTGCCCTCTCCTGGGGCTCTCCATGCTCACACTGGGGCTTCTTAATAATGCTGCCCCCTATCTGGAGCTCACCGTGCCCAACTTGGGCTTCCCAGTAAGGCTACCCCCTATCTGGGCTCACCGTGCCCACACTGGGCTGCCCCCTCTCTGGGGCTCACCGTGCCCAACTTGGGCTTCTCAGTAAGACTGCCCCCTCTCTGGGGCTCACCATGCCCACACTGGGGCTCCTTGATAATGCCCCCTTTCTGGGGATTCTCAAGTGCCCTTCTCTAGGGCTGGGGTCTATGCACCCCAAACACTGTGCCCTCACTGGCACTGGGGTCCCCACTTGGCAGTGAGTCCCCTATGAGGCCTCCTCCATTCCCTTATAGCCTCACCCAAACCACCGGTCTTGTAACAACAACAACAAAACACAAGCCCCTGGGCTGTAACATAAATTAAAGCCGCCCAGCTAAAACATCAGTCCAGCCTACTGGGGAACACTCCTTCCCTCATCAGTGTCAAAATACTGCTCCTGTAGTCAGGCCTCCCCCTTCCCCCCTGAGAGAGTTCCTTTCTCTTGGGCTACTGGCAGGGAACTGCCTCTGCCCCCAGCCCCTAGGGTTTATAAGGGCCAGGCCCTGCCCCTTCTGGTCAGCTGACCTTCCCTGGTTGCCCTGGCAACCCACAGCTGGGCTTATTTCTTGCTAGGGCTTCCTCCCCAGCAGTTTTCCCCTCTTTGGGAGCAGGGTACCTCAGTGCTCTGTGACAAGGGCTAACCACCAGCCTACAATTGCTGAGTTAAAATGATAATACTACTTTAATTATCAATATAAAATTGTTCTAATTCTTGAATTATAGAAACCATGGGAAAAAATATTTGAACACCAGTCAGGAAAACGCTAGGCAAATTTCTTCAAACACTGAATTAGTAAAATCCAAAACTATTCATTTAGGACCAAATCATAGTTCTATTAAAGTCAGAAGAATTGTTTGAGCTATATTTTAAAAACCATTACATACAATAGCAAGTGATAAAATATAACCGTTGTCTTAATATAATCTTTAATTTCTAATGAGGTCCCTCTCTCCTGAAAATAGTATATTTAAATACAGACTTCTTAAGGAATCCGACTAATTCCACTCTGCAGGGATTTCACTTTTCAGCACTCTCTTGGCTCTACTAAAGTCAATTTTATTACTCAGTCTCTGATAGTATTGACCTTCACTATGCTATTTTCACCTTTATTACTAAAATTGTTTGTCAGGTTGTCCTCTGTAACAAGAGGAATATATTATTGTTCACAAGGGGAGAAACTCTAGCTAGCAGACAACATAAAGCCGATTTTTAGAAATGTAAGTTTTAAATTTAGAACTAAAAAAAAAATGTCAAAACCTGGCTTCGACAGTTGTATTGCAATTCAGAGTGAGTCACCTGCCATTCAGCAAAGACAAAGAAGGCATGATAATTTAACTGCCAATAATCTAATGGGGCAGAAATTAATCTATTTTGGATAAGATATATACATAAATGTCTATTCTTAGTGTATTCAGGAGCTTTTTCAATTTATTACTTATTTCAAAAAGGGTAATTAAAGGGAATATTTTAGCTCTGGAAAGACAAGAGTGGAAACATAGGTCTTTAAAGCTTATATCTCAAAGCCATACTGAAGCCTTGCAGTAAAAATATGTAGCAAACAAGCAGTAATATTCTGAAGGCCACCAGGAAATTCATGTTGGACCCGAGAGACAAGTCCTTATGAGTTTCAGAGATTTATCTGTTGATACTTTTTGTGGTGTGGAAGAGAAGTTTAGTGGTGTCTTATGAAAGACTGCTCTAAGAGAAAGATTTTCTTAAATGATGCAAGCAATCACTATATAGGGAGCTAGTCATGAGCTGTGAATCTGCTGAGTATATATTAATGTGACTTGATTTAATTTCCCTGAGGGTTAACATCGCCCTGAAACAACAGACAAGATGGCACCTGTGAATTTTAAGCAATCACTTCTGCAAAATTCCTTTTACAGCTTTGAAAATGACAGTTTGTATAAAAGGAAAAGGAAGAAATATGTAAACAAACTCTTCGTTGTGTGAGAGGTTGAACATCCTAACTGCAATGTTGTAATTCATGTGGCAGAATCAGAGAAAGAAGGGTGACATTCTCTCTTAAAGAGGGCTGTCCCTTCTTCTGCTCTCCTTGCTGGGTACTTAGGTGTCACTACCCAGGGATGACCTTCCTTTGATATGAATGCTGCCTTTCTACACTGCTACACAGCTCAAGCTTACAAACTGGGCTTCAATTGTGCTCCCAGTGTGTAGTCAGTAGGGCTACACAAGTGAAACAGAACATCGATTTTGGTTTAGAGGGTTTTGATCATGTTCTTTTTCCCTGGAGTATGGACTGGTGAAAGAGTCCAGTTTTCATTTCCTGCTGTCATTAAAACTTGTGAAGATAAGTCTGAAGCATATACTGGCTCCTTGAGCCTCTTTTTTATTCAAATCATAGCCACCTCTTGGTTAACAGCAAGAACCTGAATATATTCCCTTTTAATAGATAAATGTGCCAGAGGAATGGATAATGCTTTTTATATTGTCACTAACTCCTGCTTGTTTATGCTTAGGGTTGTTTTCTTTAGATCATTTTATATTCTGGGAGGCTCTGCAGCTATCCTCAGATGTATCAATTTCCAATTAAACAAGAAGAGGTGAAAACATGAAAGAATTTGGATCTTATAAAAGATGTTTTGAATCCACCACTGTAACTGTAACAATTATTATAGTGAGAATAATTGCTCTCTTCCACCCCAAGTCTAGCTTTTTTCATTTTAGTAACAGGTTTTGAAGTGATCTATATGGACATTTATGCCTATGTAAGCCAAACAAAGTCACTTCCAATCCCAACAGGCACGCTAAATGCGATATGGTTCTGTGATACTTAAGAGTAATTTTTTATTTATACATTTGTATTTAATTAGAGCAATAAGGATTTCGTAGGGTGATATCCAAATAAAGATATCATCCTAAGTAATTCTTGCCTTTCATAATTTCTGGACCATCACAACTACAACAGGACTCTCATACTATCATTTATTTCAAGGGTTCACATTACATGGTCTTTTTGGAGAAGAGTTCAGAAGAGCTTGGTGTTGAACATCTCGTGGGAAACTCAAGAATGCTACTTGCATTAAAGGAAGGAAGAAGAACTGACTTCTCAATTTATTGTACTACTAAATAATTAATTTGCCCCCAAGGTGCCTTAATAAACTGATCACTGGATGTTGCATGACTGGACATAATAGCATTGTGAAAGGTCTGGAGGCTATGGACAACTAGATAAATCACACCCTTCAGATGAAGTCTCAGAATTTTTGTTAATAATGGGGCTGGGATGTGACACTTACAAATGCATTACTGATCTCTACTTTGTCTAAGATGCCGCTGTGGTGACCTCAAAGTCATTTACATTTATGTAAAAGAGTTCTGAGAAAAATATGGAAGTGCTTTACACTTAAACATTGACTAACACTTACCAACCACCTACTCCCTGAATATTCTGAACTAGATGTAACCCTATTCTGCATTCCCTCATTATTCTATGAAAAATTAATAAAATTACTTCAGACCACAGGAGTAAAACCCTAGCTCCCCTGAAGTCAATGATGAAATTCTCAGGTTTTCAACTCTAGTCTTCCTGACATTTACCAGTATTGAACTCTAGGATCCTTACTTGATGCATGGGATTATACCTTTGTAAGTATAAAATGTCAATAAGAGTTTCCTGGTGAAAGGTCAAATTCATACTATGACTTGCTTATTAGGTCAGATTCAGTCCTGTTTCAGCTTTGTCATTGTGCAACTGTGCCTGTTTCACAAACGATGAATGCAGATGTGAGCCACAATATGCTGTATTTTAGAGTGGTATGGACAGTGAAAAATAATTTTGAACCTATTTGTTTGATTTTTCTGTATTCCATGTTTATTTTTTAGTTCATTTTGCTGCAAATATTTGATTGACCACATTCTACCGAGAAGAGTTTGTACCTATGCTTGAAATACACATATTCCTTCAATCCAGGAACAGAAGTGATACTATATGATCAACCAAAACATGTCACATGTATCTCTTCCTAATGTATCTGAAATAGGGCTGCTAAAATGAATTTCTTGAATGGCCTATTTTCCCTTCCTCCATTTAATTTCTCCAAAGATGCCTATTTTAATTACATCAGATGTCTGTCCTTGCCTCTAGGAGCTTGTGTAATGCTACCCCTTCCTACTTCTCTGATTTTGGGGCTTCTTATCTCATAGCCCCACCCCCTCTTCACTTAAATGAAGAGTCCAGTTTTGTGGCCATTCATCCATTTCACTCACAATGTTCTCTGATTGCTTTCCCATATTATACCTACAGAATGAATGACCTTCCTGAGCTGTTCCAAACATTGTCTTAAATTGGGGTTGGAGTGCTGTTGTAGCCATGATGGTCCAGGAAATGTCTGAGACGTAAGGCTTTTTATGGTATTTTTATTGGACCAACTATATGGGAGGGCGAGCTGCTAGACAAGCTTTCGGTCAGGGTGTGCAATTTCTCAGGTATGAAGGGGCAGCAGCAGAACAAGCACTCTGGTCAGTGGCAGGATTAGGTCATTCAAGGTGGAGATAGTTATTCCTTGTGAAGTTCAGGCAGATGACTAGCAGTATTTGTAAGGCTGTAATAATAAACCTCACCTTGAGTCATCTCACTCTGCCACTAACTAGATTGCTTATCCCATTGCACTTCTTTTCTCTTTATAATAGCTCCTACTCACACCTCTTCACTCCTAGTTCACAACCCTCCTCCATCCCTTCAAGCAGATGGTATCTGCACGGAGTCCTTTATCTGATATTTATCTCAGCCTGGATCTTCTTGTTCTTCAAACATCTCCTTCAGACACGTGGAAGAGCACCAGGTACCCCAAAGCCTGTCCAACAGCTCTCGTAACTATGCAGTTAGTCCAATAAAAGATACCACAAAGAAGTGCCTGTCTTTAAGTATCTGAGTTCTTGAATGTCAATCATTCCTCAGCCTACATAGTCCCTACTTTTTGCCAGCTTCATCGACAACAAAAAGGCGAAACCTGATCTTGCAAACACTGCACACTTTGTACGTATAACTAAGGCTACTGACTTCAGTAGGACTACACATGAATTTTATGTGCACAATGGATTCCAGGATCACACCTATTTGTAAACTTTTGGGGGAAGAAATTTTATCTAAGTCTTCTGTGAAGTGATCTATCCATGGTTAGAAACTATTCATTTCTTAACAAAATAACTAAGAACATGCAAGAGTTAAAAACATATAGGAAATTAAACATATACTTAATGTTGCAGAAAAGCAACATATTATATTGCATTATTTAGGAAGTAATGATTAACCATTGCATTCTAATTGATGTGCAGGGATCCAGGTTTTGTATTCAAGTTGCAGTTTTTCCTAATATCCATCCTAAGATTCCCTTTCACACTAGGAGGGTGGTGAAGCACTGGAATGGGTTACCCAGATAAGTGATAGAATCTCTGTCTTTGGAAGTTTTTAAGGCCCAGACTTTTTTGTTAATTTCCCACATTTGTTAATTCATAGCTTTTGTGTTGGAACCCTTGTTTGAAATTAAAGTCCGCACTGAGTCTTGGGACTTGGGGGCTATTGGAAATTTGATTCTGTTTTGCAAGTCAATGAATTTACATGCTCGTTTTCTTAGGAATTTTTGGATTTTTGAGTACTTAACCATGAAAATGTAACACTTCATTACTGCAGGTTTTTTCCTAGGCTTTTCTTTAAATAAAAAGGCATGGGGAAAAACAGAGGTTTCCAGAAGTTCTGAAGCTCAGTGGACTTGCAAACAACTTGAATAGTGCATATAATATTTGGGTAGTCAGCATTGCAAGGCCAACTAAAACATGCCTTAAAAAACAGCATAAATAAGTACCTGTCTCATTGGCACCTTTTCCAAGGAATGAGCTTAGAAGGGGTCCAGAGTGAAGCTCTCTCCTGTGCTCCTTAGACTATAGGCCAGAGCAGAGCAGACTAAAGGAATGAAGCAGGCAGGAAAATTCCTCCTAGGTGTTACAGTGCGAGAGAGCTCATACTAAAATTCTAATGTAGGAACTTGTTTAAAACCTAACAAAATCCAAAGAGTTTAATACATCCAGAGTTATATACATGTGCTCAATGCTTTACTTTTTAATTGCTTAAATACCAGATGCTGGTATCCTTACTTACAGTTAAAAACATTGGAGACTTTTGGTACAGGCAGTCCTTGACTTACAATGTTTCAAGTTACATTTATAAACTGACACCCTGTTTTGACTTTATGACATCAGTTTTGACTTCACAGTATTTGATCTGATGTGATGCCATGCCAGTGAATGAGTTTGCTGCATTGCCCATCTCCCTGGAGAACATCTGTCCAAACTTCATTGGACACTTTCTTTAAGAAAGCAGCCAGGACTCCAGAAAAAACTTCAGCCAAGACTCCTGAGAAGACTCCAGCCAAGAACCCTTCAAAAAGTCCAGCAAAATCACCTCAAAGAAGTCCTTCCAAATCAATATGATTGCTATTTACAATATAAATACCTTAATGTACCTACATTACTCATCTATAATTGACTGAGTACAAAATTCTGGGTTATTTTTTGGTGAAAATAGGGTACTGGGCCTTGCTTCAGGAACCAATCCCCCATTTGTAACATTGTTTTCTATGGGACAATCAGTTCAAGTTACAATGTTTTGCATTAAGATGCAGTTGTCAGGAACCAATTATGTTGTAAATCCAAGGACTGCCTGTAGTTATATTGTGTAGCATTTTGCAGGACTGAGCTCTAAGTGACACCAAATCATATCTCGTACAGTCAGCCAATGTTTTCCAAACCTGGCTATAACCCTGTGTGAGAGCCATTCCTGGCCTATTTTTCAATCTTCAACTCTTTTTTGTTGCTCAGGGAAAAGTCACAAGAATGGTATTAATAACATGAAAAGCAAGGGTTTTTTCACTTTTCGCATTTAAAAATATTTGAAATGTTTTGAACAAAACTTTAGAATCCATTGTTCTGAACAACAGAAAAGAAAAGAACCCTAAAAAGAGCCTGCCTGAGCAGGAGGGGCAAAGGATGGAAAATTCCAGCTTGGAAGGGGAAAAACTGAAAGAACTCTGAGCAGGTGAGAACAGAAGGCTTGGAACGGGCACTCTTTTGTAACTCTGTCTATAATGACATATGCACAGTCCCTGACCCTCAGGTACTGGGGATGGGAACATGAACAAGAGCTGCAAAAGCTTCCATAGCCTGGAGGATGGAGGAACAGTCACAAAGCAAATGCTGCATTTCAATTGTATAAATTCAGTTCTCAGCATTCAGCCTGAGTAGCTGAGTGAGTGCAGTACATCTCTAAATTGGGAGGACTATTTTCACTTGGTCCTGATACACCAGAGGTGGGCAAAATATGACTCACAGGCCGGATCTTGCCCACCAGTTGATTGTATCCGGCCTGCAGCTGCCCCGTGGTGGTCCACATGGGGCTGAATTCCACTTGCTCCTGCCCAGGGCAGCCTGCACCACACTCCTGCTTGCACCCACCAATGGCACTGCTCCAGCCTGGGCCCACACACACAGCTTCTTAGCAGGGCTGCTTCTGCATCCACCCAGGTACTGCTCAGCTCCTCCCACCTCCAGGAGCTTCTCCTGCTGCTGCTGCTGCTGCTGCCCTGTTCCAGGCGGGGAAACTGCAGCTGGGAAGCTTCTGCCCCAGTGTGTGGAGCTTCAGCTTCAGGCGCCTTCCACCCACTCCGCCTGCCCGGTGCAATGAGCAGCTACCTGAGGGTGGCCGAGTGGGTAGAAAGTGGCCAGGAGATGGAACTGGAGCCCTACGTGCTGGGGCAGTGCAGCAGCAGCAGGAGGAGGAGGAGCTGCTGAAGGTAGTGGAAGCTGAGCAGTACTTCAGCAGCAGGAGGAGCAACCCTGCCAGGAAGCTGTACACATTGGCAAGGCCTGGGGACATTGGTGGGCACAGGGCAGGTGTGGGCACAAACACAGTCTGGGCTGCCCTAGGTGGGAGCAACCGGGGCTTGGCCCCATGTGGAGTGCTATGGGGACAGCCGTGGGCCAGACTGTGGGGAGGGGAGCAGTGGAAACAGACTACGCCCATGCCACACCGCTCAGGCAAGTTCTGCTGCTTGTATCCCTTATTATGCAATCACCTCTATAAATTCTAGTCAAAACAACATAAAACAGGACAAAAATACTTTTTGAAATAAAATTAAAATATGTTATAGTAGTTGTTTGATTTTTAATATGTGATTTGTTTTTATCTATAATTTATTAAAATGATATCGTCTGACATATTTTACATGTACGGCCCTCAACAGCTCACCAAAACGCATTAAGTGGCCTGCCAAAAGAAATAATTGCCTGTCCCTGCTATACACATTACATACAGCACAGACTTACTGGCTCTACTCTCAATCTCTACTGCCTCTGCTCTGTGCAGGTAATTCCTTCAAAGGCAGCAAGGATATTCCAAGCATTTCTTCTTTATCTCTTGTCTTTTATGCCCACCAGTTGTGATCATCAGAACTGCCACAAACAACCTTTGGAATGAATGAGCCCCAAAAATGCTAGCTTGAGTCCTTGGTGATTAACTAAGCCACTCAGTTGAGATTTGTACTAGGTTTCACTGAGATTTTTTCTCAGAGGTCAAATTATAACGAAGATGCTGCCTTCCGGATATTAGATGTCATCCAGAGAACCTGGATCGATATAATGCTTCCTTTTCTCAAGCATCTCCAACAAAAGGTTCTTGAAGATAATCTTGAAAGGGCCAGATTTTTCACAGGAGCTCGGTTCCCACATAGACATGCAAATGAAGTGGATAGATTTTTATAAAGGATTTCTCCCAAAGATGGGCAATACAGCAGATGGGGAAGAGTGGTCGGAACTGCTGGGTGGTGAGCTCTTTTGAAAATGTGACTCTTGTTGTTCAATATCTAAAGATTATTTTTTTTTTATAATTTCTCACAACCCTCAGGCCTCAATGCCACAGCATATCATTCCAGAGAAAATGTTTTCAGTGCTGCTGGGGACATTCTTTTCTATACTGCAGCCATACTTAAACTAAAGAATTTTTGCTCAAGGTACTATAGTGGTACCTGACTAGTATTTGTCCTAGATCTTTTATACTGAGATAGTATTGGGGTGTCCATGAAGAAATCTCTCATTTGCTTTTCACTTGATGTTGTGGACCAGCACACTTAAAGTCTGTCAGCTTCTTTCGGTGAAGAGACCCCCTAGGAATAAATATTGTTAGAACTGCAGGCATACAAATTATTCATGCTCATTTTTCCATCATCAAGGTAACCTGGGGGTGTACATCTGTCTTTTTCCTGTTCATCCTCCATTTGTGGATTCTTTGATGGACATTAAAACTGCCCTCTTCTGCCAGTTTCCCAGTGGTGGTCAGTACTGTACATTCTCCTGTCCTGAGCTAGAGGTAGATGTTCTTGCAGGGACAGTGGCCCTGGCTGCTGAAGACTTCCTTGCTTCAGAAGGTATGCAAGTCAGATAGACACTTCACTGATGTGATAATGCTGCTAGAAATAAAAAAAACCCTTGCTATTAGAGAAATCTGAATGCCAATCAGGTTGTTTTTGAATCCACAGTATCTCATTAAATAAAGGCTTCCTGCTGTACATGCAGTTGCTACCATACAAGTCAATGGTACACCAAGGTTCATACGAAAAGCAAAGTGTTCTTTTCATAGTCTGAAAAACTATCCTTCAAGCCACAGGATAAGGAAACTCATCCTTCCTTTGTGAAAAGAGCTATTTTTTAAATATTCTCTTTAGTTTGGCTATGTCACAGCTTCTTTAATTTATGATTGGTTTGGCAGCATCCAACAGAGAAGTCTAAGGGTTCTAATAGGAAATGAAGAATTTGGAGATCCAGCAGAGTTTTGAAAACATTCAATGTTTTCTAGTCTGGACAGATATATTTAGCATCTTATTTGAAGATTGTAATCTCCTGGGAGTAAAGAGGGTGGGTTCTTCAGGTGTCCACACATAGTACTGAATCCTGCTCCAGCAATAATGGGAAAAGTCAGTTGAGGGTTTCTCCTTCCATTGTTTTGATTCATTTCAGGCTTACACTTGGCATAAAAATACTTAGCTCAGATTTATTTATTTTTTTAAGTGCAAGATGTAATTTAAATATACTTTGCTCTTAATTAAAAAAAAAACAGCAAAAAATTCAGAACTCTAAAAATATAAAAGCCGGAATAATGAATCCATTCACATCATATTGTGTATTAACGATCTTAAACCTGGTATGTCAAAGTACATATTTTTAAGTGTGCTTAGTACCTGATGTCAAGAGAGCGAGAACACCATATGTACCTACTCTAAAGAAGGAAAGGTCATGAATTGCAAAGCTGCTCGACTCAGTAGTGACCCCTTCCAATCAATTAAGAAATAGTATTAATGGGCTCTGAAGGAGGATGACTTAGTTTTTGCCTCTAGCTCTGAATTATTTTAATGTGATTTTATTTAGATTTTAACTGTGGATTTGAATGGCAGAATTAACTTAAAAACAGCCTGTGATAACAGAGGAGGACACACCCACACACACACTCATGTTGTCTGTAATGAGAAGCCTAGAAGTAGTAAGAGGGGAATGAAATCACAAGATTTACCCCTAAAGATATGGAAATCACTACTTAATATACTGTAGCTGCACCTGTCACAATCTGCTGGCAATAAAATGGACTGTTTTGCAAGTGGATCCATCTGGGAGGACTCTTGTGCCAAAGTAGAATCACACTGAAATTGATGGTGATCTTCATGGCTATGGATACAGCAGTTCACACAACACAGAGATCCAACTTTGGGGCTTACAAAAGGACAAGACCCTTGGGGTAACTCCAGTATAAAAAAAGGAATAAAATGTAAAAAATGTCGAAGATAATGTGATTTGACTTAAATATGTAGATGCAAAATGAGGGCCAACAAATCGTTTTTTATTCTCCTTGTCCATAGGAACTGCAAAAAGCATACCTGAAATCAGTAAATAGACCATTGTTCCCACTACAGGTAGAACAGCAGTGACGTTAGATCAGGAGTTAATGTGTCAACCTCACATAGCTCTGAATTTCCATGGTTCTATCAGTTCAAACAAAGACTCAATGTTCACTGAAGCATAGCTTTTTGTATTATACAGAGATAGAGATGAGCTGGTTTTCAGTCATTCCACCCAAATAAAATATTTACCGGAACTCAACAATTCTACAGCAAATGGGATAAAAGTCAACAAGTCTTTCTTAGATAAAAATCTTTGTACTGAGCTTGCTTTGTATTTATTGCAAGCTAAAACATTAGTCCTCGTCTGGCAAAGCCTCATATACTGACTGGAGCCTAGGTTTTAAACCATGGCTGTGCTACAATTAACTCTATCCTACCTAGCGCTCTCACAAATTTAGCAGTCAAGTAGATCCAAAGAAATTTTCTCATAGCTTCTCATAGGAACCTGTGAGAAAGTTATTTGATTTTGATTTGTGCAGGTTTATGCTTTCTGAGTGTTTTTTTTATAATGTGCATTGTATTCCACCTAATGTGAAAATCATTTGAAATGCTTGTTGTACCTGCTTACGCCCTGAAGCCCTGAGTTTCTCGCATGGTTTGGAGGCAAACCTACTGATTGCCGCATGTTGGCTGGAAAGGATTTTGAATTACAGCAGACCTTTTGATGAACCAGTGCTGATTTTCAAGTTTGCTGTAAGTTTCCATGGGTTTCAGGTTCTGTTGCAATCCTTTCACAACACCTCTAATGAAGCTGCTAGGCAAAGAGAAAAAAAAAACCCACATCAATAAAGGGGTGTTGGTCTAAGGACATAGGCAGGCAAGGTTCTTTGGGTAAATCTGGTACCTTTTATTTTAGTTGGTCTAATAAAAGATATCAGATTTAAGCAAAGCACCACATCAATAAACAAATTCAGATTTGAAAACATGAAGGAAATTTTTAGGTTTGGTTTCAGTGGGAATGGCCTAGCCTTTACTTTACATACTGCTAAAAGGTCTGATCCTTTGCAGTGGCAAAACTCCTCTTATGTTTAGTGATAGAAAAGGAGACCTTTGTTGTACGGCATGCATTAAGTCTGGGTCCTTCAAACAAATCCCTTGTCCCATCTTATGGAATTTATTGTGGTCAGCTGAGGGAGTTGGGGTCCTTGTGTATGGAGCAACTTGCAGGGTCTGGTCCAGTGGTTCTCAACCATTTTGTTTCTAGACTCAAGGCACCACCAGGAAAATACCAGCTCTTAGTTTTCCCTGGTTTTTTGAGTCCAGAAAAACAACAAAGTCATTTTTCCTGTTGCCAGCAACTCAGCCAGACCCCAGTGGATCCAGGATGGGAAATCTCCAGGGAATGGCATTTGCACGTCTAACACATGTACAGACCCCAGTGTATCCAGCACGGGAAATTTCCAGGTAATGGTGTTTGCACATCTAACACATGGACAGACCCCAATGGATTCAGGAAGGGAAATCTTGGGGGAATGGCATTTGCACACCTAGTGGATATAGGATGGGAGCTCACTGGGGAATGGTTTTTGCATGCCTAAAACTTGGACAGACCCTAGTGGATCCAGGATGGGAGGGGAATGGCATTTGCACACCTAACACTCAGCCAGACCCCAGTGGATCCAGGATAGGAGCTCCCTGGGGAATGGCATTTGCACACAATACTCAGACAGACCCCAGTGGACCCAGGATGGGAAATCTCGGGGGAATGGCATTTGCACACCCAACACCTCGTGGCACCCTTGCAAGCCTCTCCGGACCCCTGGGGGGCGGGGGGGGGGGGGTCCCAGTGAGAGCCCTGCTCCTTGCCCGGATGGCTCGGCGAGCTGCGGCGGTTGTCAGAAAAGCATCGTTCGTGACACAAAAGAGGCATTTTACTGGGTTAGAAACCAGACAGGCGTTGCCAGAGAGTAGGAAGGAAAAAAAAAAAAAAAGAAAGAAAGAAAAGAAGAAACCCCCAAACACCCAACCCAGACCCGCGCAGGATGGCTTCCAGCGCCGGGTGGTGCGTGGGGACAGCGTTCCCCCGCTTCTCCCTCCACACACATCTTCTTCCGTAGCGGCGACCTGGAGGCTGCCCGGAGCGGGGAGGCAGCGCGGTGCGGCGCCAGGGCTGCGGGCGGGGAGAGCCGGAGCGCGGCGCGGCGGGGCGGGAAGCGGGCAGCGGCGGCGGCTCGGGGCTGCTCGGCCCGCGCGCGTGCGGCAGGAGGCGCTGGCGGTGCCTGAGCCTGGGCGCCGGGCCGGCATCCCGCGTCCCCCCAGCCGACGAGGCTCGGGCTTGACGCCAGCGCTCGGCTCCTCCCCTGCCCGCTCGCTGGGAAGCAAAGTAACTCCGGAGTAAGAGGAGCTGCCGCTTGCTTCGCGAGGGCCGGCGTGCACCGCCCCGGGGGCGGCGGACGAACGGGACGGGACTGGACGGGACGGGAGCTCCGCCCGCGCCAGCCCCGGCCCCGGCCCCGGCCCCAGCCCCAGCCCCAGCCCCAAAACTTCTGCAAAGTCGGCCATGGAGCCGGGCGCCCGCCTGCTGCCGCCGCCGCTGCTAGCCGCGCTCGCCCTGCTCGCCGCCTCCCCGGCCCGCGCCCAGCTCTCCGCAGGTGAGTGCCTCCCCAGCTTTCCCCGCCACTTTGGCTGCACACCAGCCCTCCCCTCCACTCCCGGGGGGCATGGCTGGGATCGTCTGCCCCACCCTCCTATCCCGGTGGATTGCATGCGGCTAAACTTGGAAACTTTACCTGCTGCGCAGGCAGGGGGGGCTTCGCTGTCTTCCGAGCGGGGCCCGCCTCGCCTTGTCCGCAGCCGGCAGCTTCCCCCTTCCTTCCCTTCCCTTCCCCGCCGCGCCGCCACACTTGTGTGGCCGCCTCGCTCCTTTCCCCAGGTCCCGGCGGGGCCACAGGCTTTTTGAGACCCGTCTGGGTGACTTCCTGAGGGAGCCGCGCGCGGGTTTAGCCCGGACAAGACTTTAGGCTGAGAGGGGGATTTCAGAGCAGCCTGAAAAGGGGGGCTCCTAAAGAGGATGGAGCCAGACTGAGGACAGAACAAGGAGCAACGGGCTCAAGTTGCAGCGGGGGAAATTTAGGGTGGCTATTAGGGGGAAAAACTTTCTCCTTTCTTGGTAGGAGCCACTACCCTTTCTGGCTAGGAGGGTGGCGAAGCACTGGGTTGCCCAGAGAGGTGGTGGCAGCTCTATCCTTGGAGGTGTTTAAGATCCAGGTAGACAAAGCTTTGATCTAGTTGGGGCTGGTCCTGCTTTGAGCAGGGGATTGGACTAGATGACCTCCTGAGGTCCCGGCCAACCCTCATTTTCTCTGAAAAAGGAAGTAGCCGCCTCTGGGTTGGATTTAGGCATTGCAAAGAGCAGGGTGAGACGGTAACAATGAGGCGACCACAGTGTAGTCAGGCACGGAGGATGAAACACTGCAGACAGAGGGTTGTGACCACGTTAGTGATGGATGTGGGAGGCAAGAGCTGTGTTTTGGTTAGGGAGCTGGATTATGAATATGTGTGGGGTGAGCACATCTTTTCCAGGTGCTCTGTAGTGTGCAAGTCACCCTATGGACTGATGGGGAGCACTGGTTAAAAGGTAGTCAAGCTACTTTTGTAAATGAATGAAACGGGGGGGGAGGGACGGCTTGTTTTGGGTTTGCTTTTGCTTGGCTTCTACTGGTGTGTAATGTTTCTCTTACAATGGATACAGCAGATTGAAAAGACTTGAGAGGGGCCCTGTCCAGTCAGCAATTACTCCCTGGATAAATACCATGACCTAGGAAACTACTGTGATTAAAAGTGTGCAGGGTCATGAGATCTGTGAAGGCTGTTAGAGTAGTTTGCAAAGAAGAGTTGGGGCTCTTCCCTCACCTCTCCAGTTTCCCTCTTTTTGGTTAGGAAATGTGCCTCCTGGTAATTGTTACTTAAAAAAGAAACAAAGATGCTGATACAAACGTGGTAATTTTGATCCTAGGCAGAGCTTTTGTGTCCCTTGTACCTGGCTTGGCTGTGTGCTACAATTCTGTGTCTAAGCAAGGCTCATAGCATTTTTCCCACTTCACATAAGAAATGGGTGATGTGGGGCGGGGGGAGAGAAGTCCTAGATATGCACTTGGCCTGTTACAGGAGTTGGTAAAGTATTAGGCCAAAACATAAAATATCTTCATGTGTTGCTTCCGTTCACTGAAACGTAGTTTTACAATTAGACTGTCTTATAA
Source organism: Alligator mississippiensis (assembly GCF_030867095.1). Lineage (NCBI taxonomy): Eukaryota > Metazoa > Chordata > Crocodylia > Alligatoridae > Alligator > Alligator mississippiensis. The sequence goes on along the minus strand of NC_081824.1, from coordinate 111,743,957 downwards.
AATAACACTCATCTGATGTGGTCAAGTGTTCCATGTATCATCTGACCTTAAGGCACTTGCTTTTATTAGCTTGAACAATGGCATGAAAAGGTGCAGAGAGTTGTGCTAACTTGAATGTTTTTTGATAGTTCATGTGAAAATATAAATGAAGCCCTCTTGGGGTTCAGCAGAGAACAAAAACCAAAAAACTTGTTTTGAGTGGGTTCACATAAAAGAATATGGGGAGATTCTGACAAGAATAGGTAAAGCTTCTGACTGTGATCTACAGCTGCGTCTGCAGGGTTACCTGACCTTATTTTGTATATCCGTGACTTAAGTTTCTAGTGGCAAAGTGTTTTAATGATCAGAACTCCATCAGTTAGAAGCTTTCCTTTCTTTAACAGTTGGCAGAATACCATTTTTGACACTGTCAAAAGATACAGATGCTACAAGTTTTGTATCAAAAGATACAGGTACTATTAGTAACCTGTCACATACAGACTACTGGTAGCACAGAGGATGCACCGGATCTTAAACACTAAGTTAAAAGGATCTATGGTATGTCCCCCTCCACCCACACATGGTTGTGGGGTAGTTCTCTACTCTGTTTCTTGATAGTTAGTCCAGCCTTGAATGTCCTAAATTTAGTGAACCTGTGCAAATTTAATGTTCTTTTCAAAGTCTCAAGCCAACCACTGACACATCTTAATAGTTTTCCTTGAATATCCTTGAATTTCTTGTCAAATCTTTTTATAAAGTGTTCAGGAATATACCCAAGGTGAGGGTTTCCCTGTACCATGTGCAGAAATGCTGTTTCTCTCTACTCCATACCTCCCTGTAGATAGCTTAGCGATTCATCCAGTTTACTGCCTAGTTATATCCTACAGTTGCTAACAGCATTACTACTTTCTGAATACCTCCCTTTGATTTATTTCCTTGATATATTACCCTGCAGTTTTCCAAGTTAAAGCTCATTCTAGTTCCTGTCCAGCATCCTGTGTATTATTATGCTTTGAATCATGAGAATTTAAAATGATGTTAATATTCACCCTTTCTTCCTGATCATTAATAGAGATTCAGGTTCAATCTGGGGTTACTACCAGTACCTACAGCACCTGTACTAATGCATATCCAGTGCATTAATTGAAACAGTTGTTTTTTTCTTTTTATTTGTGGTCTTTCAAACATTTTTTGATCCGTGAATAATGACCAGACCTGAAAGCTTGTATTGCTATTCAGGTTAGTTTGTGTGATGCACTGCTGTACAGAGCTGGCCAAACTATGACCCACAAGCTTGTCAAAACCTCCTCCAAATTGTTTTCTGGTATCTGTACTCCCTCCCAATGGGCTCTACGAAAGCACAAGGGAAGGAGATGGGGGGAAAAGGCAGAGGAGGAGCAAGTTAGAGAAAATGCAGGAAAAATGAGAACAGCAATGAGCGGAGAGAGAGAAGCAACATGGATTTTGAGATTAAATAGCTGTAGATGGAGGCTTTTTCTTCCATGCAATCACCAACTCCCTCAAATGCAGCTGAAACATGGTAGGTACCTATTTTTTTAAAAGGTATAACTAAGATTTTTATAAAGTTTCTTGCCTTTTCATAATATTTTATGCATCTTTCCATGGCCATTCGACTTTGTGCAAGCTTAGATTTTCTCTGTTGAAACCTTTTAGCAATGTCTGATTTAAGGCTAGGTATTCCACACACACACGCGCGCGCACACACACACACATTTCATTTATGACTTTGAAGTTTAATAAGTAAAAGATCAGTTATGTTTTAAGAACTTGTTCTTTACAAATGTGTGCTGCTTAATTATAAATATTTTAACATTAGGAAAAAAGTGAATTTTTAAAAGAATCTTTGCAGAATATTTAGTGGTTTTCATCTGGCCCTAACCAAAGTATTTTGAGTTGTATTGCCTTGGAGGGTATCCACACAAGATTGTTTGTTTTGTTTTGTTTTTACTTTAGGCATATAAGGTTATGATTTCTAGGATACTGAGACTAATATAGTATATTTAAACTTCTGAAATTAGTTCTTATATCTCAGAACATATTTTAATTTGGAATAATTCAAGAAGATTTTATATTGTCTTGTTTAATATGTTCTCCATGTATGAGCAATCACTACTGTTGGATTAAGCATTGTAGAGCTCTAGGCCTTTGGATAGAAGTTTTAATAAAATTTATTTCCCAAAGATAGACTTTGGAAGTCTGATGTTAGTCTTTAGACTGCAGCTTCCTTTATAAATGAAGTAATTTTGATGAAATAATTGAATACATTGGGTAAATTAAATTCATTTACATAAATGAAATCATATTGGTATAAACGTGTAGGGAACCACTCCAAACTCTTTACTTATGCTCAGTAAAATGAAATTAATGTTTTATTTTTTAAATCCATAATAACATTTGAGGTCATTACTAAAATAGTCAAAAGTAATTAGAAATATTCTTAAATCACGTGATCCCATCTAGTTTTCAAATACCTAAAACGTGGAATAACACTTTCTTCCAAGGTGTGTCTGACCTATAGATCAATGCAGTTTGACAAACTGTAATAGCCAGAGAAGCCTTATTGACAAGGAATTAATTGAGATTCACCATTTTGGGGTTTTTGGGGGCTTCATTAGGGCTGGGGCTTGATCTTCCACAAAGATTTTTTGGATGAGGATCAACACTAGTGCATGCATTGTTACAGCATAGATTCAAACTGAGTTTCAGCTTACACATGGGACTGGGCCTAGATCTGTTCCAGTCTCATATTCTTAAGTACAGTCTCATGCTAATACTATAGCATAGTTGCATATGATATCTTTCATAAACTGCTGAAGACCCTTTTAAAAAAAACAATTAGGTTTCTTGCCATCCTGCTGTATGTCTGGAGGGCTATTTTGAATATATCACTCTTGCAATGTATCTAAAACCTTCCAATTTCTATCTTAAACTTATTCTTGGCCAGTTTATTCTCATTTATTCTTGTGCCAACATTTTGCTTCAGCTTAAATAGGTTGATTACCTCCTTTGGTTTATGAGTGAGACACTCCCTTCTAAGCCTTTCCTTTGCTAAGCCAAATAGCCAATATCTTTTATTGTGAGTCAGTATTTGTGTTGGCCAAGTGTTGCTGTTATATTTATTTACAGTTAGTCTCAATTTTAAATGTAATAGAAGCAGTATATCTTGTGAAGACTGGTGCTGCTTTACAGACTGGTGGTGAGAGAAGATTAGCTGCTGTTCATAGGCATTTGGGATGGGATTGAAAGTAGGACATAAAGATTAGTTAAAGTATTGTTTGTACAAGTTTTATTTCATGAACAAAACAAACACATCTGTTGAAGTGGTGGGGAGGCAGAAATTAAGACCTGTGATGTTAGAGTGAATTTTTGGTAGCTAACCGGGTGGTAGGAGTCCTCCTATTTTAGCTAATTGTGTTGTGGAAATGTGTCTATCTGCATCTTGTTTTGTCTTCCTTAGCAGGGTGCATATTTTTCTTAGTATGGCGCATTAAATATAGAGTATATATAACTTGGAAGAATACCTGTTAAAACTCCATTTGAACTTATCCTAAAATAAACTATTTAAACAACACCTGAGAATAGAGGCAAACTGAGAGACTATTAGAGGCTGTTTATACTTATGTAGAGGTGATGGTGTGGGTGAGATATCAGTGTATAGTACTAGTTAATTCTAGTGGGTAAGGTCACAATTAACCACTTGTTTGCACACTTAATACCATTTATTCTAGTTATTTATGCAAGTAGGTAGCTTTTGTTCAAAAGAGGGGAAGTCATAATATAAACATTTATAACACTGACATGCAGTGAATGAACTTGTATCTGAAGGAATAGTGGTGGGAATTTCCCCCTCTACCCCATTTTAATTTTCATTTAAGGTGTGGAGTCTCATTGAGAAAAATACATTTTTCATTTAGGAATGATCCATTTGTTAATCTGAGTAAATCTACTTTCAGTGACTCTTTGAACAGCTAAATCCATGTCCGAGTCATACTTGTCCTTATTTTCATCAGTTTACAATTTTTAAAATATTGAACAGAATCAAAGAGTACTGTCTGACAAATGAGAGTAAGCAAGATCTTAAGAACTAACATATAAAACATAACTGCAACAGGCTATAGAAGTGGGGCAGTAATGATGTTCAGCCAAATTCTGAACCTCCTCGTGCTGATATGTAGGCCAAACAGCTGTGGAAAAGATGGCATTTTAGTTGTGGTACTAAGGGGAAAAAGGGTTAAAATACTGGCAAGGGATTCTATATTCTGTGCATACTAGTCATGGCATCTTCTTAACGGGGTCTCCACAAATGAAAATTTACTTGAGGATGGGATGGGGGGTAGACATTTAATTTGTCTGTGATGTCTAATAGGGTCTGGGTCAAAGACCTGCATTCAGGATAAATGAATCAAGTTCACTTGATTTGCTTTTCTTGCCCAACTGATGAAATCCTACCTGGTAGCAACTGAGGGCAAAGAACATGTTAAGGCTGAGGATATTGCCTCTTTGTTGCATGGTATTTACCTAATACCTTACTTGCAGAGCTGCCGAGTATGTGGGGGACTCAGGGTCCTGGCCCCACTTGGGAAAAGGGCTGTCACCTGAAATGTGTAAAACTTTCCACATGTCCGTTATATAGCCCCCCCCCCCGGCAAAAATAAAAGTTGGTGCCTATGCTTGCTTGGGTATCATCTGCAGGGATTGGTGTGCTGTGTTTGTATCGTCAGGTTGAAGTTCCTTACTTTAGAATCTTCTTTTGTTAATGGACATTCACACTGTGTCTTTGAAACAAAATGAAGTGCATAAGAGGAGAGGAGGGCCTTGTCTATAAAACCAAGGATCTGCTGCAGAAGCTATAGTGGCAACCGTCTTTAGTATAGCCAGATTTCTTGGACTGGGTTAAGAACCAGTTTGGACACTGAAATAATTACAGACATAATTGCTTGTGTTTTACAGTTTTTGTTGGCATGGGGTTGTGTGTGTGTATGCACCATAACTTTTGAAATATAGATGAAACCTGAGGGAGACATCTTGGTTCAACTGTCCAGTAATAAAAAGAAAATAATTTATTAATTCATACCCTCTTAAACTTTTGTTTTTTTATGTTGTCTGCCAGGGGCTTTTTATTTATTTATTTATAAATTGTTTCAAATTTTAAGTCAGCAAAACCAGGGTGGTTTGAGGTTAGTACCTTTCCACCTTTTAAGGAAGAGGGAGGGATTTGGTTGACAAAATGCTATAGTAATGCATACGGTGTACTTGTAATAATGTATTATCATTAAAGTAATTACAGGGGGTATATTTATAACTTTTATAACCCTATCATACAAACACTTGGTATTGATAATGGGGTTTGTTATAATATAAACAGCATGGGACTGCTCTTGGTAGTAAGTCATTTCAGGATGGGATCTGTTAAATGTATGGATTTGTAAGAATATAGTTTAATATGTAATTCCCAGAAAATTGTACAATAGATTATTTTAAAAAATACAGTGTCTCATGCTCTTCCAACAGTTCCCTTGTGATCAGGATTGATGTATTATGGGAGACTTAATTGTTTTGAAGCCAGTTTTAGTTTCTTCTGCAATTAAATGGTGGCATAATCATATTAATTGTTTTTATTACACATTGTCTGCCATATTTATGCTGATGAGTTGAGTGGTGTGCTGTGTCTTTGTACGTATGTGTTCCCTTTCTATAACAGTAAAGCAGAACCATACAGGTGTATACGAGTCTAATTAATTTGCAGATTAAAATGCCATGACAGAACAGATTTGCTCTTAATTAAAATGATTTCTAGCAGCTTCTGATTTAATGTTTACCTTATTGAATTGGAAACTTTTTTTTTTTTAAATGGATAATTAGTATTGTAGGTTATAATTCTGATTAATGCATAGAAATGTTACTTCACAATAACTTTTTCTTAGGTATTCTGTTGATTAACCTAAGATAAAAGTTGACTTTAAAGTACATTTTTAAAAAGGTAAGCAAAAGTGCTTCAAACTTGTATGTTTCACTTTGCTGTGTCTGCTTCCCAAGCTACAATGAGAAGTGAAAATGATAATAGGCTCATTTTCATCCTGCCAGTAATGGTGGTAATAAAAGAACATTTTGACTTGTAAAAAAACCATGTCATTTCATTTTGTTCAGGCTCTGCATACTCTAAATTATCTTGGGTGACTAGCACTACCTTACTAGTTCTTGAGATGTCTTCCTCTATACCCCATCTGTGACTGTATATGTGGACAGGAATAGTTGAATTTCTTTTCCGTGTTCACATACGGTATTGGGGTTTTGTTTTAGCAGCTTGACAACAGTCAGCAGTTAGAAGGGTAAATCATCAGAGCCGACTAATCTCAGGTACTGAAGATAGCTTCATATTTTGTATAACCTCTGGCTTCTTGAACTTTTAAAAAAATGTTCTTTGTTGTTGAGGATTTCTTTCAAGTGATCCATCAGAATGGCATGTTGAGTGGTAAATTTTATCTGTTTTATGTTTGTGACCTGCAAATAATATATTTAAAACCAACCAAACAGATTGTTTTAACTGCTTTAAGAATTGAAATGTCCTTGGCTTTTCTCTCTTTTTCCCCTTCCACCATTCTGATTCCAGTTTCTTTTCTAGCCTTTCTTGGTTTTCATGGATGACTTTTATAAGGCCTCAAAGTAAATGTCATCAGTTTTTGCTTCTTAATTAAAGAGAAGAGTGTGTTGGTTCTTATGTTTCTTTCTCCTAATGATTAATAGCTGAAGTAAAAAGTAAAACATTAGCAATTTTAAAATGTGTGACTAAAGCCCCATACCCCTGTTCACTGGTCAGCTTTCACTGCTTTTGCTTTGCGTGCATCAATCTTTTTTTTTTTTTTTTTTTTCTCCGTAAGGCTAGATAAGATCTGGGTTCCTGATGTGTGGAGGGGAAGTGGGAGTAGAGGCATAAAAATCCTCTTTGAAAGGATAATCCAAACCAGCAAAACTTTCAGTTTTCCTTCATACAGTGCCCAAAAGGGCTGTATTACTTGTATGACAGCCCCCAACTGTTGCCTTGGGGTAGCTATTTTTTATTGGTAATCCATCCTTCATTGTACTGGGAACCAAATTTGTGATAATACAGAATTTAAGGGTATATACTCTATTCTGCCAACACTTAAATACCAGAGTAGTTTCTTAAGGACCTAGGGTCCTGTTTAAGTCAACATAGCTACTCTTAAGTTTCTTGCATGCAGAAATGTTTACAGGATCAGGAAGTAGGCACTTTCCCTTTCAAACCATCTTTCAGCTTTTTTTTATATACCTGTTTTCAAAACACAGAATGGCAGCTTTATTTCTGGATAAAAGCAAAGCCCTTTCTGGTGCATAACCATTGGATTGCTTTAAGGTGAAACAGTTCTTTCTGAAAGTGAACATGATCTCCTTTTGTTAAAATAAAGTAGTTTAGACTCCTGCAGTATAATATAGTTGAAAGATAATTCCTTGGGTTACATATTAATCTAACTCTGGATAAAAAAATGGCATTGGGTGGATTTTCTTTTCTATCTTTTCTTAATTTGTGGTGGTGTATGGCAAAACGAGTTAGGTTCAATATTTTCAGTTGGTTCAGCATGGCACCTCCCCCTCTCCCTCTTTTGCCAAAGATTCTGCAACGTCTTGCACAAGTGACTTGAGGGTGCTCTCCTTCTCTCACTACTATGCTCCCTTAAAATATTGCTTTGAAGTTTCAGTATGTGTTCATTTTTGCTAAGGTTTCATTGATACTCTTCTTAAAGCCCAGAAGCTCTCCATGAGATCATAGTTGGGCTGCTCAAAGCATATAGTGCTTCTACATAACCAGTCTCTCCCAGTGGTGGGTGGAAGGCCACAAATGTAAATAAAGGATTTCTAAACCATACCAGTATTAGGCAGTTGAGTAGTTGTAAACACATTAATCTAAAAGCTTTTTTTTGGTGGGTTTTTTTTTATATCACTTTTCTAATGTCTTTATAGTATTTATAATTAAAGGTCTATTTCTTCTGGTATCTTATTTGCATTCCTATCAGTTGTAGATTGGAATAAGGAATTGTGTTAAGTGGCCAGCTTTTTGAGAGAGGAGATTACCCTAGCCTGCTCATTTAGAGTAGAGGGAGCAAAGCACAGCTGTTTTTTATAATCATTCAAGGAGGGGCAGCAGGACTGCATAGTTTCTGTCAATTTAAAGGTATTTTAGAACCTTCAGCTTGAAGTTTACGGGCTACATGATGAGCCTGTGAATCTGGAAGAACAGCATTTGTAATTATTAATAGCATTTGCAGACCCTAGAAATAGCCATATAATCTGGTAGATAGCTGTGTACAATAATAGTATCCAGATGCTAACTATAAACATCTCATCACTGATTGCCAAAGCTTGGAAATGAAAACAGTTAAGTGATAGATTTGTTTGTATTTCGGAGGTCCATGTGAAGTAACTTATGGCAAAATACTTCCCTAATAAATGTATGCCATCTCCTTGAATAAGTAATTTGCCCAGTGAAGGCATTCTAAAAAATGGAAAGTTCAGCATAATTTTGCAATATTGGAAGGTAATATCTTTGAAAAATCTGTAAAATGGACCAGTATGGATGATGCACTGAATAAAGGAATATGCATTCAAGTATGAAGCATATGGGCTTCAATTTTCGAGATTAAGAAGCTTTTGGCAATCGAGAATTGAAGGAAATACTGCAGGAAGTGCCCAGATTTAATTGGTTTATTTACTAGACAGTCCCTAGAGGATACAATAATGAGTGAATGACATTGGAAAATGTTTTAGTTATTTCTAGAAGAATATTTTTATTTGCTTTGAGGCACCATCGTAGTGCTGGTTCTGATTACATAATGGGTGCTTAATTCATAGTTTTGACTAAATAGACATCTCTACGCAACTTTATGTGTAAAGTTGTAACAAAGTAATATCAAATTTTAACGTTTTGAAGCATTAGTTTGTCTGATTGCTGCTGGGAAACCTGGGTGGAAAATAATAGGGGCACATTTTGACTTACAATTAAAGCTTACTTGTAGGGCAAAAAATAGGGAAGACATGGTAAATATAATGCTCTGTGCAATGGTGTCAAAACATCTGTACAAACATTGATATCAACTTTGTTGCAGCCAAAACTGCAAGTCACCAGCTTACTGGGAGGAGAAGTTGGAAGTTATTATTTTGCAAAATAGTTTAAAAGCATTAACCCCCCCCCCCCCCCCAAACAACTCTTCATACTCACGTACTCATACATGTGCCTACCTTGGGCATAGACCGTCTCATAAATAACATGCATCAGTGGTGTGAAGTCATATGAAAATACTAATTTGTGCATGCATTTGTGCATTATGAAAATAAAACTCTGGGTTTGGAAAAGAGAATCTGAAATTTAGAAAGGACTGATGAAGGACACTGGAACTTGAAAATATACTTGAAAGGTGAAGTAATCAACTAATGGACTTTCATTATTAAAGACCTCTTGTGATGAGGGAGTAAAATCATAAAAAAAACAAACGATACTGTAGGTGTGCTACAAGGCAAAAAGCAAATACATTTGGGCATTTAGTTGCTCTTTTACTATATTAAAATGTGGTTTTTTTTCCCATTGTTTTTTTTCCTTTAATACACTAGAAATAGCTTGTTTGATTGGTTGCCTCACTCCAGAATCCATTTGGGGGGAAAAAGACCCATAATTTCTCAGCTATCAGGTGAGGAGAGGTACTGAAGAAATATAACTGAGATGCTGATTTTTCTTTTATGCATTTCTAATCCACTTAGTGCTATTACATGTAGGTGATGTTTGTCTTTCTAGCCACATAAATTGTAAAGTGCTGGCTATTGAAGCCAGTGTATGGATGTTTAATAATAGTTTTTAGCTGCTTGTGGCTGTTTGAGAGAGAGAATTTTTAATTCTTGAGAAAATAGGGACATCTGAAAAATGTATCAAATAGACTATTCTTACTTCCTCCAATATGGTTGGTCACTTCCTGTAAGAAATGGTCTCAGACACATATTTAATAGATTTTGACATGAAGAAAGTAACCTGAAATTATAGTAAGAACAGAAAAATTGCCTGTGATGGAAATTGTCACATGGGATCTTGTTATCAAAAAGAGACAATTTATGGCTGTTAAAGGCTTGTAGATTAACCAGAGCATTGCAAAAGATTAGTAGTCTGGCAAATAGATTTCATAGACATTAGGGCTGCAAGGGACCTCGGAAGATCATCGAGTCCAGCCCCCTGCCCAAAGGGCAGGAAGTCAGCCGGGTTCACAGGATCCCAGCAAGATGAGCATCCAGTTTGCTCTTGAAGGTGTTCAAAGTGGGCGCTTGAACCACCTCCGGTGGCAGGCTGTTCCAGACCTTGGGGGCTTGGACAGTAAAGAAATTCTTCCTTATGTCGAGCCTGAAACAGTCTTGTAGTAGTTTATGACCATTCGACCTAGTCATCATCCCTTGGGGCACTCTGGTGAACAAACGTTCCCCCAGATACTGGTGGTCACCCCTGATAAACTTATAGGTGGCCATCAGATCACCCCTGAGCCTGCACTTTTCCAGGCTAAAGAGCCCCAGGGCTCTCAGCCTGTCATTGTAGGGTCTGCTTCCCTGACCTCTGATCATGCGCGTGGCTCTTCTCTGGACTCTCTCAAGCTTCTCCACATCCTTTTTGAATTGTGGAGCCCAAAACTGGATGCAGTACTCCAGCTGCGGCCTCACTAAGGCCGAGTACAAGGGGAGAATGACGTCCCGGGATTTGCTTGAGAAGCATCTATGGATGCAAGCCAGCATTTTGGTCGCTTTACTAGCCGCAGCATCGCACTGCAGGCTCATGTTCATCTTGTGGTCAATGATGACCCCCAAGTCTCTTTCTTGCATAGTGTTGGCCAACATAGCACTGCTGAGCCTATAAGGATGCTGCGGGTCCTTTAATTAATAATAAGATAAAAGATAATTGAAATAAAAAAGATAATTGTAATGACCATATGTAAAATAGAAGTGCCTTGTAATTGCATAGACTTACATGAAGGGCAAATTTATATAAAGTGAAGCACTTTGTTTTTCAGAAATTTACGTGTGGAAGACTCGAACAATCCCATTCTTCCCAGGTGAGAGGAAACTTCTCTGGGGAATGGTTTACCTTCTGTAGAATTTGCTTTCCTTTTTTTATTAAGCAGGCTGCTGACTCATGATTGGGAGACTTTACTAAAGTACAGCAATGTTTTACTAACAGTGTGTAGCTTGTGGACTTTAGTTTAGCCTATACTACAAAGTTTTGTTGGTATAGCTACATTGTGAGTGGGGGGAAAAAATTGTACCTCTTGGCTCGTGTCGGTATATTGACAAAACCTGTGCCCAGCATACAGCTGTGCTAACAGAAGAGGGTTTGTACTGACTTAGCTAATGTTATTGGGAAGGTGGCCTAACTGGAGGCAGAAAAAACCTTTCTGGCCATCATATGCTTGTTTCCTCCGCTAGGGGCTGGGCTAGTATAACTATGGCAGCAACTCTGTAATTGTAGACAAGCCCTTGGGAAGACAGGCAGCTGTGGTACCTTTGCTTAGATTTCTGTAATGTACTGCAGAGTGAAAACAATAGTCTTGTCAGCTTTTCCTTTTACTGTTCAAGGTACTTTGGGCAGCTGTGAAACTAGTAACTGTTGGGTCTGTTTCACTTTGCTGTGGTTTAGGCAAACAAGGAGCAGGAATTAGACTCTGGAAGAACTTGGTGTAGGGTTCTTTTACTTTTTAAATGCAGAATTTCCAAGTTGAAGGTAGGGTGAGGAGGAAAAGCAGACTTTCCATTGCAAAATGGAAATATTGAATGTGGTATACATTAGGGGTTAAACTAGTGATTTTCAGCAAGGGTGCTATGTCACCCTTGGGCATCACAAGATCCTTTTGAGGGCACTATGGAGGGCTATGCAGTTTCAGCACTGTTCGGTGTCCAAACACCTACATGGTTCCTTGGGTGAATTTGATATCTTTTATTAGACCAACCCAAATGGTTGGAGAATAGTTATTAAGCAAGCCTTCGGGTTCAAAAACCCTTCGTCAGGCTAAGGAGGTTTCAGCAGTTGGTGTGTGCTCTTCCTGGATGGAATGAAAAGTAAAGAAGCCAGGGGCTGGGCTGAGCTAGGGAGTCAGTTGCCAGGCAGATTATAATGTATCAAAAATCCAATGTCTATGTTTAGTCCATGATCTCTAGTATCCAGCAGGTTGATGAAATGGAGCTCATAGGCTCGTCTCTGGGAAGTGTTGTGTAAGTTTCCCTTGAGGATCAGGACTGAGAGATTGGAGGGAGAGTGGCCCTCCTGTGAGAAATGTGCCCCCACCGGTAATTGGGTGTTTCTGTCTTTGATAGATTTCCGGTGTGCGTTCATTCTGGTGTGCAGTTGTTGTTTGGTTTCTCCTACATATCTTTCATCAGGGCATTTGGTGCATTGGATGAGGTATATTACATTTCTGGAGGTGCAGCTGTAAGATCCTGGGATGCTGATGGCTCTGTTGTGGCGTGTAGTAATAGTGCGGGTGGTGGAGATGTGTTGGCAGGTTTTGCATTTCTTGTCCTGGCACGGTCTGGATCCTTTTGGTGTGTTCTGCACCTCCAGAAATGTAATATACCTCATCCAATGCACCAAATGCCCTGATGGAAGATATGTAGGAGAAACCAAACAACAACTGAGCACCAGAATGAACGCACACCGGAAATCTATCAAAGACAGAAATACCCAATTACCTGTGGGGGCACATTTCTCACAGGAGGGCCACTCTCTCTCCAATCTCTCGGTCCTGATCCTCAAGGGAAACTTACACAACACTTCCCAGAGACGAGCCTATGAGCTCCATTTCATCAACCTGCTGGATACTAGAGATCATGGACTAAACGTAGACATTGGATTTTTGATACATTATAATCTGCCTGGCAACTGACTCCCCAGCTCAGCCCAGCCCCTGGCTTCTTTACTTTTCATTCCATCCAGGAAGAGCACACACCAACTGCTGAAACCTCCTTAGCCTGACGAAGGGTTTTTGAACCTGAAGGCTTGCTTAATAACTATTCTCCAACCATTTGGGCTGGTCTAATAAAATATATCAAATTCACCCAAGGAACCTTGTCTGCCTATGTCCTTAGACCAACAAGGCTACAACCTAAACCCCTGCAAACACCTACGTGTGATTCACAGAATAAACTAGGAGATTTCAAATAGGAGCCGATAGTGTCAAAAACATTTTGACTTGTTATAGTTTTTCTGAGTTCTTGGCAACAGAAGAACTGCTCTAGTATTTTTCTGTACTCAAAAAATGAGCAAAAACTAAGAGCTATCATTTTCTGAGGGCTGCCTTGGTTCTAACAAGGTTGAGTACCATTGGATTAAACTTGTGGTATACTGAAGGGCTTATTGGCTTTTCAGGAATCTAGCTGCACTGATGAAAAGTAAACTTTTGGCGTTTTCTCAGCGTGCAGGGTGATCCTCTTCAGTTAAATATAACATGGAAATTCAAGTTTTTTTTTCTTAAAAATCAAGGCATTTAGGAAACTTTCATCTTCTGTGCAAACTTCCTTCTGACCAGTCACTCCCCTTATTTTGCGAGAAGCTCCTTTCTTTTTTTTTTTTATAGTTTGCTACAGGTTGGACATCTCTCTCTGCCCACTCTGTACCTGTGTCTGTGGACACACATTGCTTGGGGCATTTCTATTTTTCCTTTCTCTCTTTGAAGAGTCTCCCTCCATTACTTGGAAGTGAGGAGAATGGGAAAGCAACCATGTTCTTAAACCTGTAAAGCTGCTTGTGGTGGTGAAATTCAAGGGGTGTCTCTTGTGGGGCTGGGCTGTGACCATAGGCAAGGAAGGCTTGAAAGGAGCTTCCTCTGAGCTTGGGTGTTATGTCACTAGGAAACCCCAACAGTGGTTATATAGACCAGCTGCCAAAGATCATTTTAATTGGAAGAAGTGTAATGTGGGAAAAATGTGCCCAGGACAGTCCTCTCTCACCCTTCCTCCCTTCTCCTCTTACCTTTTGGTTTGTAGCGTGCAGGAACAGCAGCAAGCAGCAGCTGGGCAGTGTCTTGAAGTACAAAGTGTTCTGGGAATCAGTTTCTATTGGAGTTCATTGCTAGTGGGGGGGGGGGGGTGTGAAATCCCCCCACCCTCCCATTTTTGCCACAGAAAGCCTTATTGAGAGGGCAAAAAAACTGCTGATTTTGGTGCCAGAAAATGAAGTCATTTCTCCCCCACAACACCAGCAAATTCCACTGCTGCTCTATAAAACCATGATTCCCAGAACACTTCACGCTGTATGACACACGTTGCCTGTGCCAGCTGCTTTCTGCTGGTGGAGGATGGGATGGCATGGTGAGGTGACCTTCCCTTGTCCTTCTGGTGCCCCCTCCCTTTTAGGTGGTACCTGCAATATATATGCTGCTTGCCCACTTCATGCTATGCTACTGCTAATTGGAAGAAAGAAGTTCATGCCCACTTTGGCTCTGGGTCCTTCCCATCACACTTTGACTAAAGTAGATAGGCCATCGTCAGTTTTGCACACTTGAGGAGTGTGCATCCATAATAAAAGAATAAGGACTTGATCAGTGAGAATAGTGATCACCATAATAGGGTTTTGACTAAGGTGGGTAGGTAGATAGATGCTGGAGGAAGAGAGGAAAGCACAGTAGAGTACATACATTTCATTACTGGAGACCAGATGTAGTTCAGGTCTTCTCCTTATATACTTGTTTGATGGATGGATAACCGAAGCACAAAGGAAGAAACTTTCCCAAGTTCACCAGGAAAGTTGGTGATAGACTTGTGTTCAGTTGTGTGCTCTAAGCCACAAGCTAGTGCCCCAATTATGGGGGCATCCTTTAACATAAAAATAAAGGAGGCTACACAAAACTAAGACCAATTGAGAGAGCTAATCTTTGTATAAGGTAAACATTATCAAAGACTGAAATTTAGTGTCAGCAGTTCTTATACCTACGAGTATCATAATAAGCTAAAACATATAGATAAGGAAGGGGACCATGCAAGCACTTCTTTAATGTATCAAACCATTAGAAAAAGCAAAAAAGATTTAGTGAGGTAAACAAAGAACATTACATACTGCTTGAAAGAAGTGTATAAATCACAGGAAATTGGAATTAAAACACAAATTAACCAGAAGAGGGGAAGCTGAGCCATGGCACCTGTAGAGATGTCCACCCCTATGGAGATTAATATCACACTATATATAAAGACTCTTATCTAGAAATGAGATTAAAACAAGAATTGACCAGGAGAGGGAGATGAGCCATTGCACCTTCACAGACTTGTCCACCCCCATGGAGATTAATATTGTACAGAATAAGGGAAATCTGATTTCGAAAGGAGATAAACAAGCATTAACTAGAAAAAGGGGGTGATCCAATATCACTTGCATAGTAAATAGGCCTGACTTTCTTTCGAAGATTGAAGCTATATCTTGTAAAATATTTCCTCCTGAGACAACCAGGATATTTAGCTTTAGTATATTTACTAACAAAACTAAAATTGACAATTTTATTAATGGTGTGAGGCAAATCCTGGCGTCCTCTTTCTTTTTGGTATTTAATCCTCCTCTTTGCTACAGTAAGTAATGAGTGTAACACTTTCAAATCCAGTTAAGCTTCAAGTTTCTTTCTTAATTAATGAAAGATTGATACCATTATCAATATGTCAAACAGCTCTTTCTACCTTCATTTTATGTACAATTGAT
Organism: Alligator mississippiensis; assembly: GCF_030867095.1. Taxonomy (NCBI): domain Eukaryota; kingdom Metazoa; phylum Chordata; order Crocodylia; family Alligatoridae; genus Alligator; species Alligator mississippiensis. The sequence goes on along the minus strand of NC_081824.1, from coordinate 111,728,239 downwards.
TAAAATAGTTTCATTTCTGAAGTACTGGAAAAGTGGAGCATAGCTTTCTAAATTTGTCTGTCCACCTGTTTGGAAACATTTCCAGATGCTGAAGTACTAAACATAATGGGTTTCTAAAAATTAAATATTGGATCATCATCTTTACAGGAAAAGTCCAAGATTGCTCTGTAGTTTTCTACTGAACTAGCTAAAGCTTTATCTTATTCAGACATGTTGTTTTGTCATTTAGTTACTTAAAATTTACCTTTTACTTTTCAGAAATATGTTAATCTGTAAACAATTTATACATACTCTGTGTTTTTAGTCTTTCTGTCACAAATCCAGCCAAAATACTTAAATGCTTCTTTTTCCCTCAACTTTGACATGCCCAATTTAAACTTAATCAATCCAAACTCATATGATTCCCCTCCCCCACCCCCTGCAAGATCAGATGAATGACACGGGCCAGACTGTGTCCATTGATTCCCACCCCGCATGACAGATCCAGCACCTGGTACCCACTCCAGCTAGTGTGGTACCCATGAGGAAGAGACCCTGGTATCCCAGGCACCTGACTGTCACCCTGGGAATAAGTGACAGTGTTTCCTTTATCTTCTGTGCTGCTGGGGCTCCAGTGTTGCTGCTCTTGCACAAGTTCTTGGCAGCAAAGCCAGTGAGAGTTGCAGTGCTGGAGACCTAACAGTACTCTTTTCAGTGGCAGCAGCCAAGTGCCCACAATGCCAGACTTCTTCCCATAGTGCTGCTGGGGCCCAAGCAGCACTGCAAAATCCCAGCCACTTGGGTGCTGTCCCTGCAGGAATAAGCTGACATGTTGCTGGGGCTCCAGAGCCATAGGACTCACCCAGGCACTAGGCTATTACTGGGAGCAGGTCCCCCTTTGAGGCTTTGGGCCAGGTGACCCAACTTTGTGGCCTGGATCTGACCTGTGGGCCATATGTTTGACACCCCTGGTTCAATTGGTGTAAGCTTTTCTTTAAAAAGTCCTCTAATATTTCTCCTTCACCATTTTTAGAGATGTTGCTTATATCCAACTCTTGTTCAGGTTCATAGCACTGTTGATTCACGTTTGTGTGACCAAGTGCTAGCTGGGTGACAACTTTTAGACTATCAGGTATAGTCAAGGGTGGAGTATTACTGGTCATGTCACCAGTATTACTGGTCATGAATATTACTTGGTTTGCATGGTCTGTGCATGCACTGCCAGGGTACCATTGGTGATAGTCTACTACTACTACTACTACTGTTCCTAAGCACCTCATCAGGTGTAATAAAGAGATTACAGGTTCTGGTTCTTAGTAACAAGAGCTCTTTGGGATTTATTCTTCACAAACAAGAACTAAACACTTTTCATGCTCCATTTAGAATGGAGTTAGTTAGGCTTATCTGTTGAACATGGCACTGACATAAAGCAGGGCCCACAGCTCAGTGGAGAGTATTCAGGGCTTCTACACCCCTTTTTTCAAGGCCAGATACTGCTGAAGCCACAGCTTTGGGGGCCAGATCTGGCCTGTGGATAGTAGGTTGCTGTCCCCTATTTTAAAACACTAAGGAAGGGCTCTAAATGGGGATACTCTTAAATTAATCCAAATTAACTGAAGAGGTGAATTTCAAGTGGATTAGTTAAATCACATTAAACCTATATGTGACTAAGAATTCTTTTTAGTCTGTAATTCAGTTTAGCTGAATTCACTTTGCAAGTTAATTAAGCTAAATTTAATTAAATGCACTTTAACCCTGAGTTCTAAAGTGGATTAAACTACACTGGAGTTAATTCATATTAATTTTCTTTGGAAGTCTTTGTCTAGACAATTCCCCAAGTAGCAAAAGGAGCCACAATTCTTCTTAGCCTTAGATGTTAGTTCTGGGACATGGGCAGGCAAGCAAATTCCTGTGGGGTTACTTTTTATTTACCAGGGGGTAGAGCAGGGGTGGGAAATTATTTGGACCCAAGGGCCATATGGGGAGTTTTGATGAGCTGTTGTGGGCCAGGTCAGCATCCCCCTCCTTCCCCCCCCCCCCCCCGGCCTCGCAACAAGGTCTTCCTATGAGGAAGGGAGCAGTGTTCAGGATAGAAAATGTGGCTAGGCTGGGACCACAGGCCTGGACCCACTCTCACTCCCTACATGACCCTGCCCTCTGGGAGGTGTGTGGAGTTTGTGTGGGGAAAGGTGTGTGAATGTGTGTGGAGGGGGGCTGCCTGGGCACTAGGTTCTGGAAGCCTACTGTGGGTAAGGGGAAAGTGGGAGAGTTGTGGGGCTCATTCAGAAAAGCTTTTCTGGGCATTGAGGTCTGTGCTGCCCCTGTGGCACTCCGCATGGGGTCAAACCCTTTCTGCTTGCACTGGTGCAACCCAGATTGCACCTCTTGCCAGTGTCCAAAGCCTGGCTGGGTGCTCCCCTTGCCTCCAGTGGTAGCTCATGATCTTGCCCTTGCCATATCTTGTCAGTTAAGTGGACAGCTTCAGCTGGGCCAGCATGAGGGGCTTGGGCTCCAGCTCCTAGGAAGGCAGAACTGAAACTGAAGACCTGTGTACTGGGACAGGAGCCACCCAGCTGAAGCTGCTCACCCGCCTGCCCAGAATGGCATGGAGCAGCACAGTGTGGCAGGGACAGAAGCAGGAGCAGGTTCTGCCAGTGCGGCTGCAGCTGGGTGCTGCTCTGCTCCCCCCCCCGCCGGAAGTTGCTCACCTGGAGCAGTGTGGCATGGCATGGCCTGGCAGGACAAGATCAGAAGCAGGAGCCACCACTGGAGGCAGGAGGTGTAGAGCAACATCTGGCTCCATCTGAGAACAGCCCACTGGAAGCTGTGCACACTGGTCAGGGCTAGGCTGTGGGCACTGGCAGGAGCCTTGTGCAGGCTGCCCCAGCGTGAGTGGGTGGGGCTTGGTCTCATGTGGAGCACTTCAGGGGCAGCCACGGCTCAGATCCAGTCACCTGGTGGACCAGATGTGGCCCACAGGTCATATTTTGTCTACTCCTGGGGTAGAGTATGGACGTGGGCAGCTAAGTTGACTTCCAGTAAAATCCTGCTTTTCCTTACTTTGCCTTGAAGTAACTTGTCTGCTCCCCTAGACTTGGTTACTGGTGTTTTCTCATTCTCTGGAAAAAAAAGCCTTTATATTTACAAAGCTCAAACAATCTTTGTTTGGGTTCTATTTTATTACTTTTGAGGAAATGTTAACAATACCCAATTGAGAGATTATGCCAGGATGAGGCAGAACTTGCTTGTGGAATTTGGTTTGCTGATATGCAATTGATGCATGTTACCTTTTTTTTGAAACTGCTTCACGTTTTAGCACAGGTATTTCATAAGCACACTTTTGAACAGCACTTTTACATTTACTTATAATTCTAGTATAAACTATATTTGGGATTAAGCCAAAGCCAAAAGCCTCATTACCACGTAGTTCACTGGGCTGGCACATATGATTAGTGTGGCCCTAACCTCCACTTTGGTTCTGCAATTCAGCACTGCTCAGTGTGTGTGTGTGTGTGTGTGTGTGTGTGTGTGTGTGTGTGTGTGTACACTCCACATAGGCCCCCACAAAGGCTTTGTGTGCTCATAAGCCCCCACTCATGAGTGGAGCTGGGTGTCCTTGTCACAAGTCCTGGGATCCTCCAAAACTGTATATGCAGTTGAAGCCTACAGCAGCCTGGTTCTGTGGGGCCAGACTAATCATATGGACCAGGCTAAGAGAGGAGGTGAGAGATCAATGTTGTCATTGCCCATGACTTGGAAAAGAGTCGGTGGTTAAGGGGATTGCACTTAATGGGCACTAGCATGTCTTATTCAGATGGGTTGCACCTACCTATCCTTGCAGTAGGTCTCCATCAATTTTGTGGCAGTGGGGGACTGCTTTTTTGCTTTTCCTCTAGCTGCTCCTCAGCCTTTTGGCTAGGAGCAAGCAAGTCTGTCTCTGCCTTATTAGTATGTTTGTCCAATGTGAGCATGTGTTTTGCGGTCATGCTCAGTGTTGGCTGCATTTAATCAACTTCATAGCTGGTTTCCTTTGCTGAGCACATGCTCTTTTGGCAGCAGTTTAATGATAGACAACATATTTAGTGAGATTTCCTTGTACAGTATCTGATTTAAGATATAGGACCTTTTTCCCATGCCATAGCGGGAGAGAGGAGGGTTCATCTTGTATTTGAGTAAATACGGTAATATTCATATCCATGTTCTTGTTTTATTTTCTGACCATGGCATTTCTCATGATTCACTGCCTGGCTCCAGAAGATGAATTTTCAGTAAACAAAAATCCATGTTTTTAGTCTCCATGGTAGTGAATGATAAATATGAAGCTAATGGACTTAATGCAGCAATATTTACTTGAGTTAGCAGAAGGCATGGAATAACGCCTCTAAGATAGTGAACTCTGAAACCTAAATAAGATGATGTCATTGTGTTAGTAGACATATTCAGCAAATACACCTGTTCCATAATTTTAATATACCCCCTGTGGTAGCAAAATCTTCAGCTGTTCCCTTCCTAACAACCAGAACATTCAGCTTCCCTCCAATAACATCAAACAGAAAGATGCAGCATGTTGGCAACTTAAAGTGCAGGAATCTTTATATGCATCATTTTTAATATTCAGATGTCACTAGCTGCCATACTGATTGCAATGTAAAAGTTTCTATTTAAGTAAATAAAAACATCTGTTTAAAAACGTATTTACTAGAAGCAAATACAGACCTTCGAGCAGTGTCATGGATGCTAATAACTTTGCCTATGGAACATAAAAGAGTCATTTGATAAGATTTCTAATAATAATACCCAAAGGCCCCAGTAAGAACTGTAGTTAGGATGTTTCAGGTATTGTGTGTGTATATATACAAGACTAAATAATCCATATCGTAGCGGTTTAGTCCATTATAAAGTTTTTCTTGAATTTGTTTTTGTTGTTGTTTGTTTAAAAATAGTGATTGTATTATTAATATATTATTCGCCAACCTTTTTTAGGCCTATATTTTATCACTTGAGATCTCCTGCAGAATTGTCAATTAAGCAACTAGAAGCATCAAAGCTTGTTCTTTATTTACATGCTGTGTTTTTCAGTCTGATTTAGAGTTTGTAACATGCTTGGAACACAGAGCAGTGTTTATAACCTGTTGTCACACAAAAGACTGGAGCAAATATGTTGATCCTACAATGTTTACATTTAAATTGTGCCATGAGGATCAGCAGGTTTTCAACATGTCTTGTATATCATTCCTGATGGGAGGGTTTTTTGCCATCCAGAGTGTAGGAAATGATGGTCATGAAATAGGCTTTTATCTGTTAACTAGCCAGCAGACAGAAACTAAGAGAATGGACAGAGCTTCCTGGGGGCACTTGGCTATTGGAACATGCTTTGCACTGCCTTTAAAAACATGTTAAGTTAGACTGGATCAGTACTGTATTAGGTGTGTTATACTGTTCTGTCAGCGCTAAGTTTCTTCTTGGACACCAATAAACTTAGTGTTCCAATTTTCCCAGTACTCTGCATTCTCTTCTTTAAATACTCGCTATGTTCTGTCTTGTAAAACACACTGCTTTGTTAAAAAAATTATCCTAACTGCTGGGAAAATGCTGTAATTTTAATAAGTGTTCCCTGTCTACTTGCATTCATTTACTCCTGGTTAGATAAAGGCGGTGCTTGTTAAGAAAATGTTTTGACCAGATCTACAGCAATTAGAGTAAACTCTGTGGCTTCTAGCTTAAATTTCTCTATGCATTCTCAAGGAAATCTCTCTCATTCTTGCCTTGCTTAAAAAAAAAATGTTTTCAAGCATGGAATAAAGACTGTAACTCATTACTTAGGTCCAAGCTAATTTATTTCTTTATGGTTTTGCCCTTGTGTGGGTGTTTCTGTGGTATCCAGAACAACAAGTTTGAATTTTTAGTACATATGTATTCTGCCTGAATTAATTCATTAACACTGCCAGCAGGAGAAGTGGAAAAGAAAATCCAGAGGAGCAAATTATGTTCAGATGTATAGCCAGTTACAATATGATTCTAATCTTTAAGTTCTTAGAACTGGATAAGGATGATTCTTGCAAATAGGAGCCTTGGGGCTTTCTTCGTTGTCAAGTGATACGTTGAATTCACAATTTACTTTTTAGCCTTATGTGTTATATATATTATATGCTTGTAGCTGAACAAGGAGGGGGAAAATTGGAAGTGTGAAGATGTTTGTTTTCAGGCAAAGTTGTCTAGAGAGCCTCTTAATGTACAGAGTGTGGTGGTTTTCCTGACTGCTCCATGGTTTAAAAGTAATGTTACAAATGTTGATGAAGGTAAACTAATGAAGCTTTTTTTTTCTATCTCTGGATCAAGGCAGTATGGACAAATTCCCTTTTTAGCCTCTTTAAAAGGGAAGAAGCAGCTACTGTCTGAGTATGTCTGAACAACAGTTAAATTGCAACAACTGAGAGTTACAAAAATGCAGCTCTGTGTCAGCATCCAGTTGCCAGCTGTGGTAATGGGTATTAGGGGTGCACTGATAAAGTTTTTTTGGGCCGATACTGATGGCCGATTGTTGACCAGCTGTATTGGACACTACTGATCTGATTCGCAATATGAAACAGCTTGGAGAGCAGCCTCCAGCTGGTAAGTCTGTTGGGGGGGGGGGCGTGGAAGGAGGAAGTGTTTGAGGCCCCTGTGGTGAGGGGAGGGAGTGAGGTAGGGGCAGGTGCTGCCCAGGTGGGATGGAGCTGCAGCTTGTTTGGGGAGGGGAGGGAGGGAGGGATGGCTGGATGCTGCTCTCAAAACTGTTGGGCTGCACTCCTGGCTGTGGGCATGCAGTGGCTGCCCACATGCATGCAGTATTAATTGGTGACATTATCTGCCACATCAGCCAAAAAAAAGCCGATTGTCGATAATGTTAATTTGCCTTTTATCAGTGCCAATACGACATGAACCAGTGTGTTGGTGCACCTCTAGCGATGGATACTACTTTTTGTTCTCCCCAGCCCCACCAAGATAAGCTATTGCTGTTATGTCTGCATAAGCTTGTAGTGATACAAGTTAGGTAACCTAATGCAACCCTGAATGAAACAAAGGTTGAAGTTTATAGAGCAGAAATGACGAAGATAGGGCCCACTGCCTGAACCTGGCCTGTGGAGCCATGCCATGCGACCTGTGGAGTGCTGCATAGATGTGGAAGTTTGAGGGTCAGGAGTGGCAGTGTCGATGCCATTACTTAATACTGTCACCATTGCGTATACAGCTGACAAATTTCTGGATCTATGGGGAGCACTACAGTCCTGTGCGCTAGCCCTGCATGTCAGATCAGGCTTGCAGAGCCAGATGATTTGGCACATCTGTAGAGGCTTTGTTACACTACAGTCCAGGCTATCTTTTACAAAAATAAGATGGCAATTGATGCACTTAAGTAAAGCTCCAGTGCTGTCTTCATTATGCATTTATTTTGAGTTGGCTATCATTCTGTTTATTAAAAAAAAAAAAAAAAAGTATTTTTTTTCTAGTTGAAACAAGGTATTGGGGTATGTGTTTCTGTAGCAAAAAAAATTTTTTTGTGCTCCTGATGGGGTACCTCAGCCAGTTAATGTATTAAAATAAATGCCTTTCCCACATAAGCACAAACACCTTTTTTCTATTGTGGGTGACCTAAAAAGGGTTGTGTGGGGAATATTTTTTAGAAATATTTTGGCATGCAGAGACGGTATGAAGTAAATAGGAGACAGCCTGCTACTAACGTCATTATTTTCATGCTGAGAAATTTGAAAAGGGCAGGTTAATAAAACAGTTGAATGAAACAATTTTATTTTTACACAAGATAATTTCATAGGAGGACTCTGACAGCATCAGTACAATATGAAGGTTAACAGTGTGATATCTATCCAGGAATTTAGGATTAGAACACTTTCTATAAAAATAGTATGCCATTTATGTTTTAAGTCGCTATCTTTTTACCTGATCAGGGCCTGAACTGAAGAAAGCACAGGTTAATATTTTTTTATAGATTACTGAAAGTACTAGCAATTCTGGGCAAATCTTTCTAATTATATGTTCCTACTGTAATTATGTAGCTGATGTTTATTATTAGGTTGCAGTAAAGATGCAAAGATCAACATTTATTATCTGCAGACTTAATCTTTTTGTGGTTCAGAGACCCTGAATTCTTGGTTCTATTCGTATTGTGCAGAGGCAGAGTCAGCGATTTCTAATCCCACTTTCATTTTAAATGGGCTTCTTGCACACGGTGATGCATAGATACAAGCCAGATTGCAATTACTGTACTTTTGACAGATTTATGTTTTTCTTGGAGAGAAGGAGGGGGTAGTTTTTATATGATAAAAAAAATAATTGTATAGTACAAAAAATGACTGTTTCTAATTGTTGAATTTTTATCTTTGACATTCTGTTTCATGCTAAGGTTTGAAGCAGACAAACGATGCTAATTAAAGTCACTTGACAGTCCTATTAACAGAAATACGTGGATAGGGAATGCTCCATATTGCGTTTTGTATTACCAGCAGGAATATCATCTATTAGCATCCCGCCACATTTGTGTTTACTAGAGACATTAAGAAAAGTCATTCACCAATGGGTGCTTTGGCCTTTAAAGTTTACTTTACAGAAGATTAGTCAGGAAACAACTCTTGGGATGAAAGTACATGCTTTTGATAAGCTATTCCTGGGCAATAATAAAATTATTTCTGCCTCTGCCTTCCCCATCCATGAAAAAGGTGTGTGTATGTGTATGAACACATCTACACCAGATCTAGCTAACAGAAATCTAGCTAATACTTCTTTGGATATGTAAATGCTGAGATGGTGTAGTTAGTGGTTTGAAAATCTTTACTTTAAAAAAAAAAAAAATCATCATAGTATGGATGCATGTGGCTGGGTTTCCTATTGTGCATCTGTATGGGGAGCTTAAGAATATGTTGCTGATTCATTCTGCTGGGCCAGGTGAGGGTCTTCTGTCTCCAGTACAGCCTTATGACAGATTGACTAGTTCTCTGAGGAAACAGCCAGCTGCGGAGAGAGAGAGAAATCTAGCTGTTTTATGTCTGTAAGTACAGTCTGGCTTTTGGGTTTAGCTGCTTTGGTTATGAATAAAGGTAGAGCACAGGATGAAGGGTGATTCCCTTGTTTGTGTGAAAGACAACTGGATTGGTGTGCATGGTGGCTTGATATAGATCTCCCAGGATTCTTTACTATTTCATCTCAATTCTTTACTTGCAATACTTTAGAACAGGGGTGCTCACCTCTGGCCCATGGGCCAGATCCAGCTTGCAGGGCTTCCCACAGGTCTGAAATTTGGGAATGAGGGAGTGGTGGCAGCAATTGGTGCACCCATGTGGCCAAATGTCCAGACCTATGGGGAGCCCTGTGGGCCAGATAACATGCTAGATTTGGCCCAAAGAGGTGGCTTGGGGCCCAATACAGGCACATGGACCAACTAGACATGATGCAGGGCCTGATCCTATAGTGTGGGTCTGAACAGTCAGAGTTGGCCTCAGAGAGGCCATGCAGGGCTTGGTCTGGTCTGCACCACTTGTTTAGCCTGCCATATCAAAAGGTAGAACACCACTGCTTCAGAAGTTATACTAAAGTAAGGATTCTAGGAGATTATGCTCAGAGATTTAGTAAGTTTCCTGCATTCTGTCATTCTTTTGCTGAATGAATTCTTGTTAGTTATTAAGTGTTCCTGTGTTTGGAACTTGGAAAAAGGAGGTGTCCACGAGGGCTAAAACATTACAGCCTGGGCATTCATGTTGCTTCTAATTGGTGTCAGAGAATAGGCATTTATGTTTCATATTGCTGTTTCTGCGCTCATCAGCAAATGTTAAATAATTTAACTTACCCTCTAAAAGGAAGAAAGTATTATCCTCATAATAGTGGTGGAGAGTTGAATTGGAATGATTTCCTGACTTGCACAATTGTTTTGTATCCAGAGGAATAAACCCTGGATCTCTTGGAAGTTTGTTGCTTTAAACACACACACACACACACACACACACACACACACACACACACACACACACACACACACACACACACTTCTTTTTTTAACAGTGTTTTCCTAGGCTTCACAACAAATGGCTTTCTCTCATTGGGTTACTGATTGCACTGATCTTGGCATAGTGCTTTTTTACCTCTTCTACCTGCTGCTCATTTTCTCCATTAACTTGTCAGACTGTTGGAAGAAGCTTTCTATTCAGCTTATTGGCTGTTGAGTTGATTCTTGCACCTCCTGCTTCACCCACCTGACTTCTGTTTTTCTACAAGCAGCAGACTAAAAATTGCAAGAGGGTTAGGAGTATCTTTGCTTTTGTATCTTATAATGTAGCAGACACACTGAAGAGACTTTTGTTAATCCATTCTGCTTTGCTTGGTGGTTGGTGAGCAGTTGGGACGTAGAGTGAGTTCAGACTGTGTTGTGAGGCAACAGTTTTTGTGGATGATATCTTGTATTGGACCAATTAAATGCTTAGAATAGTTAGACAAGCTTTGGGGTGCCACAGGTCCCTTGGGTACTATAATAGCCAAAAGCTTATCTAAAGCTCGTCCAAGCCGTACATGTGATCCAGTAAAAGATATCGCCCACAAAGTATTGCCTCTCACATATTTCCTGGACCATCACAGCTACACCATAACTTCAACACTATCTAAACTATGATGTTTTTTGAAGCGGATATATTACTTTCAAGTTGAAACTGCCTAAACCAGCCAAAACAGTTTGTGAAGAGACTGCATGTGTATTATTAATCATTTCTATACTCTTGCAAAAGTAAGCAGTTCTTGTCTACCCAAAATAACATGATGTACTCCTTTCTTCTGAAGTCTTGTCTGGGAGACGAGACATGGCATGGTTCAGTAGTTCAATTAAAAGGGTGAGACTGGGTAAGACATGAAGTAGGAACTGCACCTCTCTAATTGCATTAGAACGTGCAATTTTATTTTCAGGTGTCTCTTCAATATTTTTTAAGTAAAGCAGGCAGAAGAAACTCTACCTGTTCATTGTAATAAACTGTGTTGGTAGAAATTTTGGAAGCAAGTAGTAAAGCAGGACTTAAGATGGATCTTGAGCTAGTAGAGTCAAAAGTGCACGTACTGAAAGTCAGGGTGGTGTCCTAAGTGGGTTTTTTTCTGTGTGAAAATGCCCTTTTTTCACAGAGCAAAGTGTTTTTTACAGGACAATACATTTCATAAAGACTTCTTCAAGGCACCATTAAGAAAGTAGTAATATATTAAATATCAATATCCTGTTTCAAGTGTATCGTTTGATAGTTGCATTTTGCTTAGACTTTTTCCTAACATTCCAAAGAGTCCAAAAATACACTTCAGTACAAATCAAGGCTCTGGAATGCTTACTGTAAGAAAGAAGAGATTAGATTTGCTGAGGCAGGAATGTAGAATTGGGTTGCCCAACTGTGGCATGCTTGCATGTGCACGTGTTTCCAGAAAATAAAAGATAATCAGTATTTACATGAAGGTATATTTTGATAGTTTAGAAAGAATAATCAGAATATCTTATGAGTATATTGCAGGCATATGTCGCATATTACAGGTAGTGATAAGTGCATCAAATGAGCCATTGTCATTGTTTCAGTCATGATTGCAAGTAATCTGTTTGAATTGAAAACTGCTTAGATTGATAACTTCCAAAAAACCCTGTTCACTGTTAACAATTATGCCATCTTAAATGGCCACCCCAAATGTAATATTAGCCTTCTGAAAGATTCTTGCGTTGCTTTTATGCCAAAATCTTTAGCTACCTGTTTTCTCACATTGTGGACTGTAGCACCTTGGGGCTTTCTCGTCAGCATGTGATGAATCTTCTACAGGATGATCATATAAAACTCTTCTTTCTCATCACACACAGTATAAATGCAGGAGTGCCACAGTGAAGGCATATCTTCAATTCCCTTATGGATGGGAGCTAAGCTGTATACAGGCATATAACATAGCTTTCCTTAGCTGCAAAGTTTGGGCTAAGTGAGGAAAAGGGTCCAAAACCAGCCTCCAATACAGCACATGACTAATTTAAAAGGTCTACAACCTAGTTAAAATCAAATCACAACTTTCATCTTAATATTTAAGAAAACACTTTTCAGTGGGCGCTAATTCCCAGCTGAATCTCAATGCTACAGTACAACATATCGCCAGGCAGATTACATGTTCCTCTTCTCTCTCTCTCTCTTTCTCTTTTTTTAAATACAGCAGGGAAGTAAACTTGGCAGAAAAACTTCCTGACTCAAAATTTGCTTTTGTCTGCTTTGAAAGTTTATGCTCTGTATGCAATAACTCTTAAAAAATCAAGTGTTTACTAAAAGTGGCTTCTCTCAGTATAAATAAAAAGTCACTTCCTGCTTGCCCTTGGGAAGATTTGGCCATTAAGAAAAAAAGCGGAGAAGAGGCTTGAATAAAAAGAATGGAAGCAATTGTGTTTTTTCTTGAGAGAATATCATTAATAGCTTTGCTTCCTGCACTGGTGTGGGCAGAGTTCTGGAGGTACTTCTGAGTTCTGTGTTTTATCCTGTTTTTGAAGCATTTAATTCCAGTTCGGTTAGCAGATAGGTATTTGCCATCAGGGAGTTGCTTCTGTGGACAGTCTGCAGACCTTTTAAAATCAAGGAGCCTGTCCTACTGACTGGATCAGTGAAAAACCAGTAAGGTGGTAAAGGAAGGAGAAAAAATGTAGGTGTTGAGGAATGTTCATCCCTCCATCCCACTAGAAGTTCGCACACTGTGGGAGATGCTAATGTTCTGTCTCTCTTGCTGCTGCTGCTAAATGTTTTCTTGGCTACATGTTCAAGTGTTCAGGCCAAATAGTTCTCCATAAGGTCTCACCCTTCTTTATTTCCTGTACTTTCATCCCTACTTCAGCAAGTTTGGTTGCCTGCTCATGTCTATATATATGTTTCTATCAGGGTTTTTTTTTGTGTGCAGGAAGCAAAAAAAGGAAAGAAAAAGTAGAAAAAATTCCAAGTGTAATGCTCATTTTTTTTCATACTGAAGCTGTCAACTTCATAGTTTGGCGAGAACTATACTAATACAGCGACAGATTTACTTGTGCTGAAATAAATCAGATTGAGGCCAGCAGGTGGCAGTGGAAAACATATACAATAAACACATAGATTAAATCAAAGAAACCTCTCTGTAGCATTCCTGTGCTCCTTCACTTCTATAAATTAAGTTTAGAAGATTTTAAAATCCTGAATCTTCTTGTCTGTTCTCTTAGAAACAGTTGCCCTTTTGCTTGAACTATTGAATTATTGCTATTCAAAATACGTAGCAAGGTATAGTAACTTTTTTTTTTTTAAAGACATGTTAGCCACTCAACTGTAAATGCTGCTTAACACATATATTTAATCAGTATTTTAATAATGTCTGTTTGGAACAAAGCATTTGACAATCTTAAGAATAAAAACTCTTAAATGTGAATTACCAGTGTCTTGTAGAGAGACAGCAAGTGACTGCTTCAGGTAAGGTTGCATAAACATTACATTTTACAGAGAACTTTTATTCTCTATTGACTGAAAAGTTTTTAACTTTGTGGGTTTACATTTTCCAGGTTTTATCTCTTTACAAAGATCGGGAATATGTCATAAATGCTTGAGGGGAAAACTGGTTCATCCCTCTGATATGAGAAGAATTAGGGAAAGCTATCTTTGTATTTGTATACTTCCTCTTCCCCCCCCAACACTCACTTCAGCTACTGAACTACTCAAATTTCCAAATGAAATGGTTGGGGTTAAACATTGAGATTTAGCTGGGAATAGGCACCCACTGTTTTCTTTAAATATTGAGCTGAAAATTATGATTTGATTTTAATTATGTTGTGAACCTTTTAAATTAGTCATGTGTTGCATTTGAGGCTGGTTTTTGGACCCTTTTCTTCACTTAGCCCAAACTGTATAGCTAAGGAAAGCTATGTTGTTATATGCCTCTGTGTAGATAACTTAGCTCCCATCTGTAAGGGAATTGAAGATATGCCTTCACTGTGGCAACATTTTTCCTCCCAGTCCCTCTCTACCTTTCAAATCATACAGGAAGTGATGGACTCATGCATTTGGTAATGTGTGGTTTGAAATCCACTCTAATGTTTCATTTTCTGTGTGTGGAGAAAGGCACCAAAGAGAATACCACATCTTTGCATTTAGAGAGAAAATATTCTATTTTGAGATCAATATCATTGGATAGCATCACAGAATCCCCCCTGGGGGAGCGGGGCTTGCTTGGGTCCACCATTGTAGTCTTATGTGGTCTCTGAGAGTTTTGCCTTTCCCCTCTACCTTCCCTCCCTGATCCTCCAAGATGGCTCAGGCTTGGCTTCCACTCTAGACTTCAACCTGCAAGTCCCTCACCCTTCCTGTTTCTCTTTGCTTCTGATTCAAGGAACTAGCTTCCACCTCAACTCATGAGAGAGGGACTTTACCTTGTTGAGGAGAACAAGTGAAGCCTGATGTCCCATCATCTCTCTGTCTCCCTCATTTGCAGCCCTTTCCAGCTATCACACTTTGTCCATTCTGCCCTTCCCATTCTTCTCCTTCCTTTCATGCCTCCAAGGCATCACATTCAAAGGGTATGAGTACCAATCCCACCTAAACTGTCAACAGGGCTATTCCAGTCTTGTCCAAAAGATTATGAAACTATGAATCTCTTTTGTCTTGTCCTGCACATGTCCAGCTCCAACACTTAACACTTTATTTTATGTGAGGAAAACTTGAGTCATAATTTTATGTGAGGCTAATGAGGAAAACTTGAGTCATAATAACAGCATGAGCACCATTAACACAATTATTACAATAAAACCCCGACTTCATCACATGTAGTTAATATGTTATATGTGTTTCCTCAGTTTTGGGGTATACTAACTGTAGAATGCACCAGTCTTATATTTGGTTACACACTGGATTTTTTCGCCGTCAAATTAGAGCAGGAGTTGGCAGTTATTTCAGGCGGAGGGCCACTTACTGAGTTTTGGCAAGCTGTTGAGGGCCACATAGTTAGCCCTGCCCCCTGGTCGCCATCTTCTGACTGGAAGTCCCACCCCCTAACCTTTGCCACCAGAAGTCACTCTCCTTCCCCTGGAAGTACTCCTTTCAGCAAGGGGTTTTGCCATCTTGGAACCAGAAAAATACTAAATTACATTCTAAAAAACGGGCATCTATAATGTTCATTAATTGATTTAAAAATATTTTTTTGTCCTTGTTTACATGTTTGTGTAGTGCACATAGAGGGGATTGTATATAATAGCTTAAAATGAAGCCTTACTCTAATGTAATCCTCCTGCTCAATGCAAATAATTACGATGTCATAGGGATAACGGAGACCTGGTGGGACTCCACCCATGACTGGACCACGGGGATAGATGGCTATACCCTGTACAGGAGGGATCGTGTAGAGAATAGGGGCGGGGGTGTAGCTCTCTATGTTAAGGAAAGCTACACGTCCCTGCAAGCCGATATTGGCGACCAGGGTGGATGACGGGAGACCCTCTGGGTTAAAATCCATGGGGAACATGGCACAGGGGACACAATGGTGGGAGTCTACTACAGACCTCCCACCCAAAGTCCTGAGCTTGACCAGAAGTTTGCCCGGGAACTGGCTGAGGCGGCATGCTCCAGGACCATGGTTGTCATGGGTGACTTCAATTACCCGGACATCTCGTGGGAGGATCACTCAGCAAAATCTGAGCGGTCGCAAAGCTTCCTCATGCGTGGATGACCTCTACCTGACTCAAGAAGTCTTTGGGCCAACGAGAGGCAAAGTGCTGCTCGACCTGGTACTGGCTACTGGGGATGACCTAGTCGGCAACCTAGTGATCGATGGGAAGCTGGGTGACAGTGACCATGAGCTGATCACCTTCACCATCCGCCAAAAAGCTAGCAAGTCAGTCAGCAACACGGAAGTCCTTGACTTCAGGAAAGCTGACTTTGATAAGCTCAGGAGGCTTGTCAGTGAGGCCCTAAGGGACCATGACCACAGGGAGAGGGAAGTTCAAGAAGAGTGGTTGCTCCTCAAGGGAGCGATCCTCAATGCACAAACTAAGTCTATTCCATCTCGGAGGAAAGGCAGCAAGAGGGCACAGCAGCCCCCCTGGCTCTCCAGGGACCTAGCAGACCTCCTGAGGCTAAAAAGAAAGGCCTACAAAGGATGGAGGATGGGAGTCACCTCCAAGGAGGATTATTCTGCACTGGTCCAGTCCTGTAGGGAGCATACCAGGAAAGCCAAGGCTGCAACTGAACTCCAACTAGCTTTGAGCATGAAGGACAATAAAAAGTCCTTTTTCAGATATGTGGGGAGCTGGAGGAAAAGCAGGGGCAACATTGGACCCCTGCTGAACCAGGTGGGGCAACTGACAACTGATGCCCAGGAAAAAGCCAACCTATTAAATAGGTACTTTGCTTCGGTCTTTCATCAGTCCCATGGGATGCCCATGCCTGCTACGGGACAGAAGAGTCCGGGTGAGGGTGATCCCCTGCCCTCCATTAATACTGACTTTGTGAAGGAACATCTTGAGAAGCTGGATACCTTCAAGTCAGCCAGCCCTGACAATCTTCATCCCAGGGTACTCAAGGAGCTGGCGAGCATCATAGCCCAGCTTCTAGCGCGGATCTTTGAAAACTCTTGGCGCTCTGGTGTAGTGCCCGAAGACTGGAAGAAGGCCAATGTGGTGCCTAACTTCAAGAAAGGGAGGAGAGTGGATCCGGCTAACTATAGGCCCATTAGCCTGACTTCTATCCCGGGGAAGATCTTAGAAAAGTTTATTAAAGAGGCCATCCTTAATGGACTGGCCGATGCCAACATCTTAAGGGATAGCCAGCATGGGTTTGTTGCGGGTAGGTCTTGCTTGACCAATCTCATTTCCTTCTACCACCAGGTGACCTATCACCTGGACAAGGGAGAAGAGATTGATGTCATATATCTTGACTTCAAAAAAGCCTTCGATCTGGTGTCCCATGATCACCTCTTGGAGAAACTGGCCAATTGTCGCCTTGGGTCCTCCATGATCCACTGGCTGGAAAATTGGGTCCGTGGTCGGACCCAGAGGGTAGTAATTGATGGAAGTAACTGAACATGGTGTCCTGTGACGAGTGGGGTCCCCTAAGGCTCTGTCCTTGGACCCATACTGTTCAACATCTTCATTAATGATGTGGACACTGGAGTCAGAAGCGGACTGGCCAAGTTTGCCGATGACACCAAACTTTGGGGCAAAGCATCCACACCAGAAGACAGGCAGGTGATCCAGGCTGACCTGGACAGGCTCAGCAAGTGGACGGACGAGAATCTGATGGTGTTCAACGCCGATAAATGCAAGGTTCTCCACCTTGGGAAGAAAAACCCGCAGCATTCTTATAGGCTCGGCAGTGCTATGTTGGCTAGCTCTAAGGAAGAAAGAGATTTGGGGGTCATCATTGACCACAAGATGAACATGAGCCTGCAGTGCAATGCTGCGGCTAGTAAAGCGACCAAAACGCTGGCTTGCATCCATAGATGCTTCTCAAGCAAATCCCGGGACGTCATTCTCCCCTTGTACTCGGCCTTAGTGAGGCCACAGCTGGAGTACTGTATCCAGTTTTGGGCTCCACAATTCAAAAAGGATGTGGAGAAGCTTGAGAGAGTCCAGAGAAGAGCTACGCGCGTGATCAGAGGTCAGGGAAGCAGACCCTACGATGACAGGCTGAGAGCCCTGGGGCTCTTTAGCCTGGAAAAGTGCAGGCTCAGGGGTGATCTGATGGCCACCTATAAGTTTATCAGGGGTGACCACCAGTATCTGGGGGAACGTTTGTTTACCAGAGCGCCCCAAGGGATGACGACTAGGTCGAATGGTCATGAACTACTGCAAGACCGTTTCAGGCTGGACATAAGGAAGAATTTCTTTACTGTCCGAGCCCCCAAGGTCTGGAACAGCTTGCCACTGGAGGTGGTTCAAGCGCCTACATTGAACACCTTCAAGAGCAAACTGGATTCTTATCTTGCTGGGATCCTATGACCCCAGCTGACTTCCTGCCCTTTGGGTAGGGGACTGGACTCGATGATCTTCTGAGGTCCCTTCCAGCCCTAATGTCTATGAAATCTATGAAATGTATATTGTGGGAGGTGGGGGTGTGGGGGGTAGGCATAGAGCTGTGGGTATGAGGGGTGTGGGTGTGAGGTGAGGGAGCATGTGGGGGTGTGTGTGGATATGTGGGGTGTGGGTAGTATGGGGTTTGTGGGGGGCTGTGTGTGGGGGAGGGTGGCTGGGGGGTGTGGGGGTCTACGTCTATGGCAGTGCGAGGGGGGTGTGGGTGCATGTGTATGGTAGGGTGTGCGTGTGGGACTTGCCCTATGAATACACACTCTCTGCCCCTCCCTACACACACACTCACTGTTTCTCACTCTCGCTCTCTCTCTTGCTCTCTGCTCCTCCCTACAACCTCGCACACCCACCCCTGGGGTACTGGCGCAGCCCATGCTCCCATGGTTTGGCCATGCAGCTGGGAACCACGTGGTGCTGGAGCAGTGTAGGAGCAGGAAGTCAGGGAAATGGCTGGGGGTGGAGTGGGGTGGGGCTGGGCTGCTCAGTTCTGCTGTCTTACCCTGGGTCCTACTGCCCCTGGCTACTGTCATCTTTGACAGGGAGCCAGAAGCAAATAAATATTAACTTATTAAATTTTGGGGGCACTGTGTGGGCCAGATAGAATGCCCCAATCTTGGTGGGTCAGATTTGGCCTGCGGGCCAGATTTTGTCCACCCCTGGATTAGAAATACTTCAGAAATTGCAGTCATCCTTCAGCACTCTCTGCTGCACAAGACTTGCCAACATGACAACAACCATTTCACTATGTTTTACTCTTCCCCATTTTTAAATTTGATTTGGCCTAAAAAGTTGGTCTTGAATATTGATTTGCTGTATCTGTGATGTACGATTGTCTGTGGAATGCTTTGCTATACTTGAATGCACTCAGTGGGCTCCTATACATGTGCAGGGAGCCAGCTTTGTCGCATGTTTATTTCTGCTGGAGCACAGAAATAAACACACTCCAGCATACTCTGCTGTGACATATATTAGTGTCCCTGTGCTGAAAAATGGTGGTGGGGCACTTCGAACTAAACCTTGTTCAATGAGCTTTAGTTCCAAGTGCCCTGCCACCATTTTTCAGCACGGGGGATACTGATGCATGCGATACTCTGGCTCTTTTAATAAAAAGCGCTCACTAGTTAAAGCCCTCCCTTGTACTTCCCAGGGCACATGTAAAAATGTCTTACATTCTCAGCCATGTTAAGTGCAGTGTAAGTTCACAGAAGAAAAGGAGCCGGATTTCTTTTATGTATGAATTGCCTTCTGCTAATATTTTTTAAAAGGTATTTAAAGAAGAGTAACATTCAGTGCTTCTGAGCAAATGTACACTGTTACTTTCCTACTATCCAAGATTAAAATATTTAGTTTCAGCTTGTTGGTGAGTTTACATTCTATTTTATAAAATTATTTCAAACAGAAACAAGATTCAATATTAATTACCTTAAAGCAAAAAGCAGAACTTCATTTTTACTTTTCTTAAAGTATGCTATTGCTATCTTTAGCTAGTTAACAACCATTTTGCTGGCAGGTTTTAGAAAGGTGGTTAAAAAGTAATCAGAGAAATTGCAATATGGTAAAAATTGTAAAGTTTTTATTTTTTAAATCTAATAAATTGTTCTAGCTGTCTTTCTTTATAGGTTCTGCTGGGTAGAGAGGGTGAATTACCTTCCTCAAATTTGTTAATTGATTCCTGCATGCTTAGTATATTATATTGTTGTCAAGCTTTCTGTTCCTTAGTGATATCACTGTGCTGTCTCTAGTATGTGTTTTCAGTTAAAATAAAAAGAATTATAGAAAATGCAAAAGAACAAAATGGAGAAATCGGAACCAGTATATGCAAAGTTAAATGTTCATCTGGGGTTACTTTCATCCAGGGAGTATCCCCCAAAGTTCCTGATGTTAACAAAATAAACTTATTCCTTGTCAAGTTGCAGATAACTCTGTTGCATGTGGGAAGGAGAAAGTATGGGACTTGGATGATGTCTTTTGGGTGGCTGATTTTTTTTTTTTTTTTTAGTAGTAACTCAGAAATCAAGCTGTAGTAAAAACAGAATATTATACGCATGCAGTACTATCCCTAACAATAAAAGACTGCTTCAATAAATTTTTTAAAAGCATGAAGTCAGGTTTGTTGTTTAGCCCCAACCTCTGTATCAGCTTTTGTGAAAGCTGAAATTTTGGTAGCAAAGAGCCCTTAATGACTGACAAGAAGGTGCAGCTAATAAAAATTGGGCTATATGGGCAGTGTCCAATGTAACTGGAGGTTCAGTGGTAGAGGTCCAGAGCAGTGAAGCAGCCCCCTCAGAAAGAGCAAGGATTTGAGTAGACAGAAGCATCCTTGTAAAGTAAGTAAAGAAATCACTTAAAAGTATTATACTATGTTGTGTTTTTCACTAATAATGAAGACCTTGGAAGTTGCGATCCAGAGCAATATTGGGTTTGTTTAAACTAGGTACTGTTTCTGTAAGGCAGCTCTAACATCTGCAGCCCTGGTCACATCAAGAAGCAATGAAAGAGCAGCTAAATCTCTAATACTGAAGGATGGCCTGATTGAAGTATCTGCAACTTTTTGCATCCCAAAATGAGATAAAAAAAAAAGCCAATGGATACATATCTAACTACACAAAATTTAATCAGACAACACAAGATCGTTATCCACTTGCCTTGCAAGATACTCTGGATGAATTTTCATGAGTTTAAATATTTCCCCAGTTTTGATCTGTACACCTTCAAGTTTAGTATTTAACCTCTAAGTCAAGGGGGTGGGGGGAGGAGCAGAGGGGAGGCAGAACTACAGAACTATATCTGCAGCAGTGAATGGATTGCTTAAATTCTGCAGGAAGACTTTTGGATTTGTAGCATTTCCAAATGATCTAACCTGAGCTTTTGGACTTGGAGACGTTCTTGTGTAATATAAGTATCTTCCACAAAATATCAGAAGAATATCCTTGTAGGTATGGAAGGGATTCAAAAGCTGTTTGGAGTTGGGATTTAAATTTACAGGAAATGAGCATCAGTTTATCTTGTTATATCACTATCATGGGCATGAGGTGAGTGAGGCTGGCTTGGACCCTTAAATCTGTAGAAACAGAATTTTAAAAAGGACTAGAAAATTCCTCTGAAGCTCCGCCAAGGTATGTTGTTTTATAGGCCTCTGTAGGTTTGATAGGAAATACGTACAAAATCTTGTAGAGTGTGCAGTGTCACTTTTCTCCTAAATGAGATTCTCTTTAGAGAAAGTGGAACACTAGCAAACATTGAGTTGCTGTAGGAAAGGGAGATAACTATGCTGTGCTAAAATGTTGTCTGTTTATGGTAACATGACATCTCAAAAGTAAGCTAGTTCATACAGATTGGTCTGAAAGGTCCACTAGCAGAAACACAAAACAGAAAAATGGTATTTGTTGGTTGTGCATAACGCCTTCTCAAAGGTGTGATGGCACAAGCACTAAAAGAAAAAAGAGCCAGACTGATTACAGTTATACTGATGAAATGTGGTGTTACAGTTTGGTTCCCAAGATGTCTTCATGGTGGTTAGAGGAGAGAATTTGAATCCTTGCTAACTCATGATTTATGCTAACAACTCCAGGCAAGCAAGGTAAGGACCAGTGTTGTTTAGCTTATGAGGAATGGGGAAATGGAGAAAATGAACTATAGTATTGGTTCCATGCTTCCTCTTAATTGGTGAAGACAACCATCTGGGAATACAAAGACCTGTTTTGTCATTTTTGCATATAGCCGTGGTTCTTGGCCTTTTTGTCACACAGGCTCGATAGGCAGGACTCAGTTTGTCTGCAAGTCATATCTGGCTAGTGGGTCCAATGTGCAGGCAGAAGGGTGTGGGCCAGCCTCAGTTTGGCTGTGCGGGGTGGGTGCCAGTGTTAATTGCCACTGCTACCCCACTGCCAAATTTCAGTTTCATAATTGGTAGGGTCGGAAGGGACCTGAGCAGATTCATAGATTCATAGATGTTAGGGTCGGAAGGGACCTCAATAGATCATCGAGTCCGACCCCCTGCATAAGCAGGAAAGAGTGCTGGGTCTAGATGACCCCAGCTAGATATTCATCTAACCTCCTCTTGAAGACCCCCAGGGTAGGGGAGAGCACCACCTCCCTTAGGAGCCTGTTCCAGACCTTGGCCACTTGAACTGTGAAGAAGTTCTTCCTAATGTCCAATCTAAATCTGCTCTCTGCTAGCTTGTGGCCATTGTTTCCTGTGACCCCGGGGGCGCCTTGGTGAATAAATACTCACCAATTCCCTTCTGTGCCCCCGTGATGAACTTAAAGGCAGCCACAAGGTCGCCTCTCAACCTTCTCTTGCGGAGGCTGAAAAGGTCCAGTTTCTCTAGTCTCTCCTCATAGGGCTTGGTCTGCAGGCCCTTGACCATACGAGTTGCCCTTCTCTGGACCCTCTCCAGGTTATCCGCATCCTTTTTCAAGTGTGGCGCCCAGAATTGCACGCAGTACTCCAACTGCGGTCTGACCAACGCCCTATAGAGGGGAAGTATCACCTCCCTGGACCTATTCGTCATGCATCTGCTGATGCACGATAAAGTGCCATTGGCTTTTCTGATGGCTTCGTCACACTGCCGGCTCATGTTCATCTTGGAGTCCACTAGGACTCCAAGATCCCTTTCCACCTCTGTGCCACCCAGCAGGTCATTCCCTAGGCTGTAGGTATGCTGGACATTTTTCCTCCCTAGGTGCAGCACTTTGCATTTCTCCTTGTTGAACTGCATCCTGTTGTTTTCTGCCCACTTGTCCAACCTATCCAGGTCTGCCTGCAGCTGTTCCCTGCCCTTCGGCGTGTCCACTTCTCCCCATAGCTTTGTGTCATCTGCAGACTTGGACAGAGTACATTTGACTCCCTCGTCCAAGTCACTGATGAAGACATTAAAGAGTATCGGTCCAAGGACCGAGCCCTGCGGGCCCCCACTGCCCACACCCTTCCAGGTCGAGACCGACCCATCCACCACGACTCCTTGGGTGCAACCCTCTAGCCAATTTGTCACCCACCGGACTGTGTAGTCATCCACATCACAGCCTCTTAACTTGTTCACCAGTATGGGGTGGGATACCGTATTGAAGGCCTTCCTGAAGTCTAAGTATACGACATCCACCCCTCCTCCTGTGTCCAGGCGTTTCGTAACCTGGTCATAGAAGGAGACTAGATTGGTCAGGCACGATCTGCCTGCCACAAACCCGTGCTGGTTTCCCCTCAGCATAATTTGCCCTGCCAGGCTCTCACAAATGTGAGCCTTGATAATTTTTTCAAAGACTTTACCAAGGATGGAGGTGAGACTGACTGGCCTATAGTTGCCCAGGTCCTCTTTCCTCCCCTTCTTGAAAATGGGGACCACGTTAGCCCTTTTCCAATCCTCTGGGACTTGGCCCGTGCACCACGAGCGTTCGAATATTCCCGCCAGTGGCTCTGCAATGATGTCGGCCAGTGTCTTCAGCACCCTCGGATGGAGCTCATCCGGGCCTGCCAACTTAAAGGCATCCAGTTCTTCCAAGTGACTCTGCACCACCTCAGGATCTACGTATGGAAGTCTGGCGCCTTGCTGCTGCCTCTCTACAACCCCAGTGAGAGACTTGTTGTGCCCCTCACTTAGGAACACTGAGGCAAAGAACTCGTTGAGGAGTTCAGCCTTGTCCCCCCTGTCTGTCACCAATTGTTTCTGCCCATTTAGCAGAGGTCCTATTCCTCCCTGGGCCTTCCTTTTACTCCCAATATATCTAAAAAACAATTTCTTGTTGTCTTTTACTTGGGTTGCCATCCTCAGCTCCATGGTAGCTTTGGCCCGCCTAACTGCCTCCCTACAAGCACGAGCAGAGGAGGTATATTCGTCTTTAGTGATCTCACCCTGTTTCCACTTTTTATGTGCTCCCCTTTTGGCCCTTAGGCTGCCCTGGATTTCTTTGGTCAGCCATGGAAGCTTCCTGGCCCCTTTCCCTCTTTTTCTTCGCATCGGGATCATCTCGCTTTGTGCCCGAAGGATCGTTTCCTTAAGGCACAGCCACCCTTCTTGGGCTCCCATCCCTTCAAAACTCCTACTCTGCAGTGCGTCCTTGACTAATCGCCTGAGTGCATTGAGATCAGCTTTCCTAAAGTCTAGCACTCTCACCCTACTAGTTACCTTACCCACTCGACGTGTTATGAAGAATTCTATTATTAGGTGATCACTGTCCCCCTGATGGCTAC
Organism: Alligator mississippiensis; assembly: GCF_030867095.1. Taxonomy (NCBI): domain Eukaryota; kingdom Metazoa; phylum Chordata; order Crocodylia; family Alligatoridae; genus Alligator; species Alligator mississippiensis. Next base: position 111,704,009 of record NC_081824.1, on the reverse strand, counting down.
CGATCTGTAGGTCCCCTACCATGTCATCCCCCGTTGCCAATACCAGATCCAGTATGGCATTCCCCCTAGTGGGACCATGCACCTCCTGTGTCAGGTGGAGGTCCCGTACACAGGTTAGAAACCTGCGTGAGCGATGGGACCTTGCTGTCTGTGTCTCCCAGCAGATGTCCGGGTAGTTTAGGTCCCCCATGACTACCGCCTCTTTAGCTTTTATGGTCTCCGAGAGTTGCCTCAGGAGCCCCGCATCTATTTCTTCCCCTTGGTGTGGGGGTCTGTAGCAGACCCCTAACACCAAATCCCTTTCTCCTTGCCCCCCATGTAGGCTAACCCACAATCCTTCTACTTCCTCAACCTCGGATTCTGTCTTGATGAGGGTTGATGTAGATTGCTCACTGACATAAAGTGCAACCCCCTCCCTTTCTTCCCCGACCTGTCCTTTCTGTACAATCTATAGCCCTCAATATGTACCACCCAGTCATGGGATGAATCCCACCAGGTTTCTGTTAGCCCCACTAAGTCATAGGTGTTTAGTGCAAGCAGGAGCGCTAGTTCATCCTGCTTGTTCCCCATGCTCCTAGCATTAGTATATAGGCACTTGAGCCCTGCGACTGGTGCCTTTGCTGCCCCCCCGCTCCAAGTCCCAAGGGGCCCATTGTTTCTTACCTTCTTGTTCCTTACCTGTTCTGTAGTGCTGGTCTCCCCATGGCTTTCAGGTTTCCAATGTTCTCCTTCTTCAGGCTGGGCTGTCCTTGTGGGTGCTACATGGTTTGGTGGTCCACAGCTTCCCCTGCCCTTGTACTGCCCTCCCCCCGATGAGCCTAGTTTAAAGCCCACCGGAGGAGATCCGCCAACCTAGTAGAAAACACACGCTTACCTTTGGGGGACAGGTGAAGCCCATCCCAGCTGAGCATGTCCCTCATTGTGATGTGCGGGTCATTGTCCAGGAAGCTGAAGCCTGCCTCGAGACACCACTGCCAAAGCCGCCAGTTGGTTTCTCGGATGCAGTTCTCCTGCCGTCTTCCTCATCCGGTCACTGGTAGGATGGAAGAGAAAACCACCTGTGCACCGAACTCCTTCAGCACGCCACCCAGAGCACTGTAGTCCGCCATCAGGTGATCGGGGGTTCTCCTGGCCGCATCATTAGTATCCACATGGACTAGGACTATGGGGTAGTAATTGGTGAGCTTGATCCTGGCCTGGATTACCTCCGTCACATCCCGAATCTTTGCTCCAGGGAGGCAGCATACCTCTCGTGCCGAGGGGTCCTGGTGACAGATGGGTCCTTCCGTACCTCTCAGGATGGAGTCGCCTATGACGAGCACTCGTCGCCTCCTCCTCTGGGTCCTCATGAATCTCTTGATCTGTTTGGAGTGTGAAGAACGTGGTGTTTCTTCTTGCCCAAGGGCTTCCTCCTCCCCTTCCATCTCCTGCAGGGTCACCAGGGCCTCGTACCTGTTCACCAGTCGGACTGGAGAAGCTAGTACTGGTTCTCTGCGAGCTGCGCCAGTCCTGGCTGTGACCGTCTGCCACTCTGCTGCGGAGGGCACTCCCCGGGCTGCTTCTTCCTTGGGTGCCTGGGCCTGCAGGGAAAGGAAATAACTGTCAATTTCATCCTCCGCCTCCCTGATCCCCCTCAGCCTGCTAACCTCCTCCCGGAGCTCCCTCACCTGCGCCTCCAGAGCCCTAAGACGGGTACCTGCTGGACAGGTGTGGGGGCCCCCAATCTCTGCCCCCCCGGCCCTGCTGGGGATCCCCCACAGGCCAGGAGGTAGGGGGACATCAGCTCCCCCATGGGCTCGGTCTGGGTGGAGGCCTCAGACCAACCCCGGTTTGCCTTGTCCCCCTGGGCAGAGGCCCTAGCAGCACTCTTCGTCGACACCATTCTACAAGCTGCTGTTTGTAGACCTGTGCGGTGTCTATGCCCTACCCCTACAGGAGTCTCACTCCTGGCCCTCCCGGCCCGCCCTCCGGCGTGAACGCCTGCGCAAACGCCGGCGTGCTCTTACAGAGCGCGCCTGTTTGCGCGCTCTGTTCGCGCCGTGCAGCTCGGAAGTGCGGCTCCCTACCGGCTCAGCTATATGGGACCCGGGGGGCTTCCCCTCCGGATCCGGCTCAGCTGCGCCGGGTCCCTCCTCCCCACTTACCTTCGGGGGATCAGCTGCTGCTGCTCCCGCTGCTGATTTCTATGCTGCTGCTGCCGCCGCCTCCGGTCAGTCAGTTGGTAAAAGGGGCACACGTGCATGCGGGACACACGTGTGCTGACTCCTCTCCTTCCCGCTGCTGGTTCCCGAGTGCTGGGAACTACGTCACCCGCGGCTTTAAAGCCCGCGGTTTGAATTACCCACCCCGCTCCAATGGCCAATCAGGCGCCCCGGTCTACCCGGAAGTGCCTGCCGTCAGCTCCGCCCAGTGCCACTCGTTGAGGATGTGTATTTCTCCTTGACGTAGAGTGCCACACCCCCACCTCTCCTCCCTGTCCTATCCCTCCTATACAGCCTATAACCCTTGATATTCACCTCCCAGTCGTGCATTGGGTCCCACCACATTTTGGTGAGCCCCACTATGTCTGGGTTGGTGTTAGCTAGCAGGAGGGTGAGTTCCTCCTGCTTGTTCCCCATTTCCTCATCTGTGGGGAGTTCCGCAGACCAGATGCTATTGCTCCAGATTTGGCCCATAGGCCGGGGGTTGGGCACCAGTTGGCAGTTCGTTTTTTGTTACTATCTCTATGAGGTACTGATTTGGACTCTGAAAACCCATGCCTCCCTGTAATCTAAAAGTTGAGGCAGTAAGAACTGGCAAGACTTTTTTTTCTTAATCGAGGAAGGTAATGTGCTTGCCTTATCAATATTCCAAAAAGATGGAAGAACAGATGAGTTGTAAGTTAGCATGCCAGGCACAGAATGTCAGGGGAAAAAATAATTGTTTCCATCCAGGAAAGAGAGTGTGTGGAAAAACCATGTGAGTGGAAAAAAACAGCCAAACGGGAGACCTTGCACAGTAATTGAGAACCAACAACAATTTATCCTTGATGATAGAAAAGCAAGGGCTTATCCTTCACAATTCATTGAGAACTGATGCATAGATTCGTTGAAATAAATGGTAAACAGAATACTAAACAGTAATGACATCCTAGAGCCATGGGAACACCTATCAGGTCCTTGTAGCTTACAGGTAACCCCCACTTAGCGATCTTAATTGGTTCTGGAAAAACTGAGCACTAAGCAGAACTGCGCTAAGAAAAACCTACTTCCCCATAGAAATTAATGTAAATAAATATAGTTAGTAATGCCACTTCTCGCCACCGTTGCCACTCCCTGCCCATCCGCCAGCCACTTCAGCACCACGTGCCGGCCCAGACCCTCTGCTCCTGCCACCCTGCCCTGGGCCCCCGCCAGCTGCCACTCACTATTTCACTCGATGCCACCACTTCTCCCCATCCCTGCACTCAGGGTTATAATAAAAGGTGCTGAGCCCTAAGTGGAATCAGGTAGGTATTTAAAATGAGTGCTGTAGTGAAATAGCACTAACCAAAACTGCGTTAGGCAGGAGTTGCCTGTATAAGGAAATACCAATTGTAGAGGAAGAAATGCTGATATATACTCAGCATCTCAGTATATTGCAGTTTTTAACAGCCTGTTCCAAGGAAGTAGGCTTAATTTGGATGGTGTGGTAGGTGCCTGTTTTATAGACCACCAGGCCAGGAGGATAAGGTGGATGAGGCTTTCTTCAGATAGCTAGCAGAAGTTTTCCAATTACAGGCCCTGGTCCTCATGGAGGACTTCAGCAGATGTCAGGGTGACTGGGAGTGCAATACAGCAGTGCACAAACAATCCAGGAAGCTCTTGGAGAGTGGGGATAATTTCCTGGTACAGGTGTTGGAGAGGCCAACTAGGGGCTCTTCTTGACCTGCTGCTTACAGGGAAGAATTGGAGGGGAATATAGAAGAGGACAGGAACTTGGGCAGCAGCAACCACAAGATGATTGAGTTCAGAATCCTGACAAAAGGAAGGAAGGAGAGCAGCAGAGTATGGACCCTGGACTTCAGAAAACTGGACTTGGACTTCCTTAGAAAACTGATGGGCAGGATCCCCAAGGAGGCCAGTCTGTGGGGGAAAGGAGTCAAGGAGAGCTGGTTGTATTTTAAAGAAACCTTACTGAGGCATGAACCATTCCAATGTACAGGAAGACCAGCAAATATGGCAGAAGAGCAGCTTGATTTAGCAGGGAATGCTTCAGTGAGCTTACACACAAAAAGGAAGCTTGCAAGTAGTGGAAACTTGGCTAAACAACCAGGGAGGAATATAATAGTATTGTTCAGGCATGCAGGGAGGAAGTTGGGAAGGCCAAAGTGCAATTGGAGTTGCAGCTAGGAAAGGATGTGAAGGGTAATAAGAAGGGTTCCTATAAGTATGTCAGCAACAAGAGGAAGATCAGGGGAAGTGTGAGTCCTTTACTGAATGGGAGAGGCAACCTACTGACAGATGATGAAGAAAAAGCTGAAGTATTCGATGCCTTTTTTACCTCAGTCTCCACAGGCAAGGTCATCTCCCAGAATACTGCACCTGGCAGCACAGTTTGGGGAGGAGGTGAGCAGCCCTCTGGTGAAAGAGCAGGTTAGGGACTATTTACAAAAGCTGGATGTGTACAAGTCCATGGGGCTGGATGCAGTGCATTTGAAGGTGCTGAGGGAGTTGGACAATGTGATTGCAGAGCTGCTGGCCATTGTCTTTGAAAACTTGTGGAGATTGGGGGAGGTCCTGGATGATTGGAAGAGGGCAAATAATAGTTCATTAAAGAAGGGAAGAAGGAGGATCCAGGGAACTACAGACCAGTCAACCTCACCTCAGTCCTTAGAAAAATTGTGAAGCAGGTCCTCAAAGACTCCATTTTTAAGTACTTGGAGGAGAAGGTGATTGGGACCAGTCAGTAGGCCTGTGCAAAGCGGCTAGTATTTGCTTCAGATTTGGATTCAGCCAATTTGGGGGACAGTGATTCGATTTGGTGATTCGAATCACTGTCCCAAAACAATTCAGCTGAATCTGATTCAGAGATTTGACCACCGCTGAATCTCTGAATCAAACAGGCCCCATCTCCCGCCTCCTCTCCCAGCCATGCCAGTGGTGGTCCCGCGTGGCCTCAGTGTCCTGGCACTTTAAAAAGAAAAAGCCCCGCACTCACCGGCTCCTGCCAGGTTGAGGGGCAATCCCCATTGCCTCATGCTGGGGGGCTCTGCTACAAGCCCCCAGAAGTCCTGATGGCCACACCAGTGAGTGTGGGTTTTTTGTTTTTTTTAAAGAGCCAGGACACTGGGACCAGGCGGGGCAGTCACTGACAGGGCTGGAAGAGGGGGTGGGGGCACTCAGGGGGGCTGGGGTAGCAGGCAGGGGATGGGGCCTGGTGGGGGACCCCCATGGTCCCCTCCCCCTCTTCCTCCCTACTTACCAGCAGAGTCCAGGTCCACCTTCATGTGGCGGTGAGCAAGGACTGCCCGAATTCCCAAATCTCTCTGAAGCTCTCTGAATCTTTTCTGAATTTAGAGTGTTCTCAGTGGTGACAGATGACAAAATAAGGAGCAATGGTCTCCTATTGCATCAAGGGAAGTTTAGGTTAGATATTAGAAAAATCTTTCTCACTAGGAGGGTAGTTAAGCTCCTGAACAGGTTACCCAGAGAGGTTGTGAAGTCTCTATCTTTGGAGGTTTTTAAGACCTGGGTAGGCAAAGCCTTGGGTGGGATGAGCTAGGTGGGGATGGTTCTGCTTTGAGTAGGGGGTTGGTTGGACTAGATGATCTCCTGATGTCCCTTCCAACTCTCATTTCCTATTATTCTATGGCATAATCACTATATTTGCTAATATTCTTTGATTTAAGTATGAGTAATGTCTCCCTGATTAAATACAGGACCTGAGTATGAAGGCCATCTATCCTGTGCAGGTGGCTGACCACCTGGATTCCTAATAGTCAAAAAGAAAATACTGTATTTTCATGCATACCACATACTCCCAGATAAGACATGTACCTTATTTTTTTGGAGGGCAGAACCAAAAAAAAAAAAAAAAAGATTTTCCCGGAATTATGGCTTCATAAAGCAGGAACAGCACCAAATCTTCAGCTGATTTACCCTCTTTTTCTTGGTTAATTAGAAGATGCATCCCTAGCTGCTGCTGGAAACTTGTTTCTGTGAATAGATCTATAGTTTTGAACACAGCTAAAGAGTTTTCAGGGCTGTGAAAAAGAAGAAAAGACTCCAGGAGCAGCTACTAGACAGATAGCAAACTTGCTAGAAGAAAGGGTAGTTAGATAAGTGGAACGTCAAGACCATTAAAAAAGGAGAAACGATGGTTAACATTTATTGAGTGTAGATGTGCACCGATACATCATATCAGCATACCGTATTGGCATCAATAAAAGAAAAATTGACATTATTGGCAATAGGCACTTGACATTATTGGCAAGACGAGCCACTCACAGCTTGCTCCTGTGCCCTACCCTGGCTGGGCAGTGCCTGCCCCTGCCCCATGTTGGGGCCTCAATCTGCCTCCCCCTTCCCTCCCCTCCCCTCCACCCCTTTTCCCCAACAGACTTGCCAGCTGGATGCTGTTCTCCAAGCTGCCCGGCTGCATATCGACAATCAGATCGGTATTGGCCAATATGGCAATAATTTGCCATTGGTATTGGCCAAAATAATCTTTACTAGTGCACCCCTAGTTGAGTGAAGATCAACTACTCATTAATGGCACCTATACACTAGCAGTGAGGCTCCTCTGACACACTAATTATCCTCCCCTCCTCTTCCCACTCCTGGAGCATGTGTATAAATGTCCAATGTCACTTTCTCAGCTTCCTGAATAGGAATGCCATTGCTGTTGTCAGTCACTGCTGCTGTCTGTTGGAGCAGGAATCCACATGGGTTGCTTCTATTTCTAGCAGAAAATTAGCTTTCCTAAGTTAAAATGCATGCCCCAGTTTTGTGAGGAAAGGTGTGTGGGGTATGTGAGTAAATACAATGATAAAATTCCTGTTACTTTTTTTGTAGTATTTAGGTAAGTAAGGGGGTAGGCAATTAATGCATATGGTACTTTCACCAGTAAGTGCTACTTTATCTTAGTATTAATTTGTCTTTTGATTGGGGTAAGAGTAAGGCTGGTAAGAAGTTAATCTCTTTGTATGTAGAGGAGTCATTCCATGATGATCCATAACATGGTTATATTTTTTATAAGAAAGATTCAGTTTCCTTCCAATTGTTAGGCTCTTATTCTCCACTCTTCCTTGCACCTATCTGTTTGATCCCCTCTTCCATACACTTAACATTTCCAAATCACCTGTAGCTTCTTAGTGTTGCAAAAGCCTTATGGTGTCCTGTCTAACTCCTTTTCCACAGAATGGTGGGCAGCTTTCTTGAAGACAAACTGACTAGTGTTTTGTTAAAAACTATTGGAGTTGATGGCTGTCGTTACTAGGAGGATTCTTGCTTTCCTGTGTAGAAAGTGAAGGTGATGGTTAACTATGCTTCAGTCTCACTGGGGGTAGTGTGAGTTTGTGGACACTTTATAAAAGGAAATAAGGCAAAGAGAGGGTTTTTGTTTTCAAATCTGTCTGCATCAATAACTGTATGATAAAATGGAACAACTTTGTCTGGGGCAGAGCACTTTCTCACGTGGTTCCTTTGTTACAGGTAACATAACTGACCTGTTTCTAAATAACTTTAGAAAGGATTGTATATAAAATGCTTTCCTATTGTTGCAAAACATGCTTAGGGCCCGAGAACTATTGTGTTGTGTAGTACTTTGGCAAGTCTTTTAAATTTAGCTGAATGTTTTCCAGTATCATTGAACATATCAAGAATTAGTAGTAGAGAAGTAGAGCTGGAAGGGACTTTGAGAGGTCATATAGTCCAGCCCCTCTGCCTGAGGCAGAATCATCCCTATTCAAACCAAATTGTTCAAGTTAGCCAAGGCCATTTGTAAAATGAAAAATTGTACTTTCCTCCTTTCTGTAACAACTGTAAGTGATCTGAAAGGAAGCTGTTGCTCCTGTTTCTTTCCTCCTTGTTCAATAAGCTTTTCATTAAGACTAAAAATTGTTATAGTATGCAGGCACATTCTGAACTTCAGCTATTGTGCAGAGGGACTTGTATGAAAAAATTATTGTGAAAAGTAATTTTTGTATTTTTTGTTCTTTTATTCATCTGCCTAGACTTGGAGATGATACAGTTATATATAATATCTTTTAACTTTAACCCAAAAATAGCTAAAAAAACAAAAACCTTACTGTAGATCATTAACAAGCATACCTTTTCCCAAGAGATTTTCAAAATTGTTTAAAAGCCTGCAACATTGTCTGCTATGGTGCTGACCTTTATTGAAAAGGACATATAATGATTTTAATTCTTTAAGTATTTAGTCACCTGAATCTTGGTTGCTTTTGATGTTTAGTTTAACTGGACAGGGAAGCTGTTTGACTTCTATTTGTAAAGTAATTGTAAGCAGATGCAAACTTTGGAAAAGGTTAGAATTGCACTTGCAGCAGGAAATGCTGTATGCTTCCACTTGTATGTAATATATGCACAAGGAGAGCTCTAGTGTAATTCTGAGGTGAACTATATTGAACCCTGTGCTAAATTAGTGATATGTCCTAGCTTTCTCTTCCTACTGCTTTTCATCTATAGGTCTCAAACTGTTTTACAAAAGAAATGGGCATCATACATTCTTGTTTTACAAGAGAGAAAATGAAGACACAGAGCTGAAATAACTTTTCCAAACCCACCCAGAGCAGTGCCGGACCTAAGAATAGACCTTGGGTCTGAGTCTCTTCCAATGCTGAATTCAGTTGACCATACTGCTTCCCTCTCTGACCTCTCCCATATGTTTTATGTTCACTTGTTCTGTTTTCAGAAACACATACTTTTTGTGTTTCTTCAGAGCTTACTTTTGCAAAAACCTTGTAAAAAAAAAAATACAGTCTTTTCTATTTATCAGGTAAGTGGAGAAAATATATTTTCTGCATTATGTTCAAAACAACAGAAGGAAATCCCGAATACTTTCTAAAAAGCCTTGACCTTGAGGAGGTTGGGAGTAGAAAGCATATGTTTGCTAAGGAAATCGTGACTCCCCTAGACAAGTGACTTTACTAAGATATGAAAACTGTCATTTGCCTGTTTTTACACTACACTAGTGTTCAAATTACACTCATATCTATACACTCAGGCTATTTTGTCATGGGCCAGATCAATAAGAGGACTCTCAGGCTAGGGACAAAATAATGCACAAACTTTTGTAAATGATAGGAAACTGGTTCAAATCTACAACACAAAAGAAGTTCATTGCACATAAAGTGCCTCTAAAATGGTCAAAACTGGTTTAAGATAAGCCTGGATGGATGTAGTATCCGACTTAACTGATTTAGATAAATCAGTTTATTTTGTCCCAGATCCCTTCCAGTTTCAGGTTAATTCTCAGTCCCCCAGCTTCTCACGGTGCTTTGCAACCTCCCCTCATAGGTTGGGTGAACAAGCCTTAGTCCAAGCTATCTGTTCCAGCTGAGCAGGGAAGTGTGCTCTAGGGCCCCGTGGCTTCTGGCCTGGGCCACTGCAGGCATGTAGCTGCATTTCTGGAATCAAAAGTGAATGTCTGTTTACTTGCTTATTGGTTCAAACTACAAAGTTTAGATTAACCTGTGAAGACTCAATCAATTCTTCTTTGGCCTTTTTGACTGTCTGTACTTAGCCTCATTGACTTCAATGGGCTTTGGGCTGATGTCTTGTGTATTTGAATATGAAGCAGCATTGTTTTCAACTTATTTTTCTAATTTTGAAATTGATGTCTTAGGATATATTGCTGGGGGAACACCTAAATATTTGTATTCCTAATTATTAGTATTCCTGCTTGATTCGTTGGGCAGATCTGATCAGATGCACAGACATGACTAACAGAATTGATCCAGAACTCTTCAAGTGAAATACAATAGTTTATAATGTCATCTACTCAGAGCTAGAACTCTGAATAAAAGCTGAGGACTTTTTTTTTCTCTAAGTAAAGGCTCTTGGCTTAATAAAACTATTGGCTGTGATCTCACAGTTGGGACCTAACAAGATATCTGGTAAAATAGGTAATTCATTGCTAACTACTAAAACTTGTGAGTTTCATTTGTTTATTTTTCTGAGCTTTTTCTTAAGTTCTCATCTGGATGTCAGATGCTTTTTGCAAAGCTGGTGGGCAGGTAATTTCTATTCAATAAAACTGCCATATATTTGCTATTCCAAGCATATTATTGTGCACTGGGGGGGAGGGGAGGAGGGGGGTTTAAGACTGATGGAAAGCAAGTTTTTTTTTTTTTTTATTTCTCTTCATTAAATACACTGATATTTTTATTTCTGTTTAGTATTCTGATATTGAGATTTGAAAGCTAGCCTTCCAGAGTGTATCATGTGAGGTACGATATGGTTTGACTTTTTTTGCCTAATATGTACCTACTAATCTATTTCCATTGGTAGTTAAAGTGTATTCTAACAATTTAAACCTGTAAGCAGTTACGAATGGCCATCACATTTTCAAATAAGGTTGCCACAAAAATGTTCCTTACTCTTTTGTTGCATTTCCTAAATTAGTTTCCCAAGGTGGACAATGCTTAGTTCTGATACTACAATAAATATTAACATTGACTATTTCTGTACCGTTATCTTTTTTTCCCTTTATTTTCCTTTATTGTAAGATTCCCTAAGCTTTTTCTGGAGAGGGTGGCATAAAATCTAATAAATACATTAATAAAATGGGAAGAGAAGATTCCTAGTTTTCTAACAGGAACTTTGGCTTTTGACCTGCAGGATTTTGAAGTTTAACTTCAAATTATGTTTATCTAGAAAAAATGTTTAAACTGTGTATTATGTATCTAAAATATAATTAAAAAAATTACCCATTTAACCTCCTCTAATCATATCGGTTAACCAGTAATACAGAAGCTTGGACACAGCTGCTGCTGAAAGCCACTCCTGGGGCCCTTTGGGGTTGTGAGGGTGGGGGGGAAGGGATAGGTGGTGGCAAACTCAGCCAGACAACAGAACCCATTTGAAGCCCCATTCTGGGAAGGAGCGCCTGTGAACAAGCAGTTAATTGCTCAATTGATGAATTATTGGGCTATTTTCTTCTTTAAACTCATAAGATAAGGGTACCAGGTCCCCTCAACCTTCCCCTTCTCCTCCTCTTTGCTCCTTTCTCCCCTCTCCCTCCTGGTTTCCTGCTTGCCCTGCCATTCTCCTGTTCCTGCTGGGGGGCTTCCCTTCCTCCCTTCCCTGCCGGTGTGTGTCCTGCCCCAGGCTAAGCAATAACTGATAAGTTAACCTTTTATTTTTGCATTTATTGGTTAAAGGATTAATTGTTTAACCTTTCACATCCCCAGTTATAATATGGTGTCTGTATTTTAGCTATTTATAAGAGGAGATGAAAACATATCCTTTCTTGCATATGTTTATTTTGCCTGTATAGGATTCTTAAGTTAAAGATGGTTAGCTTTCCCTGACTAAACTGCTCATTTTAAGGAATTGATCAAGGAGCTGTTGGTAGGAGTGTATTAGCTGCTTCTTGTGTTACTTTATTACAGTATGAATGTTTATTTGTATGGTCTGTTGGGTTTTTGTTTGGTTTGTTGTTTTTTTTGCCCTTGTTGCCATTGATGGCTTTGGGCATCTGTCTGGTTCTTGAGATGAGTCTGATGAAACTGCGTCAGTATGAAGATATTTGCCTTCCTGCCTTTGCCTGAGGCTGTCAGGCTCTTAAAAGATAAGTTTTCTGCTGTTGTGGATGTTAGCAAGACATTTACATTTTGATGGACAGGGCTATAGAAAGCTGTCTAGCATAAATTTGAGACTTAGGTTTCACTGCATGAGAACACATTACTGAGGCCATTTAATTTGTCACACTGAATTTTCTGTAAAGCTTTTTATCTGAATTTGTGGCTAACCTAGCGATTGTCAAATTTCATATGAATATTACATCTAGGGAATGGGTAATGGGATTCAGGGCCTTTCACCCCAATGTCATAGGCTCACATCTGGCCCAGGGTTCAGTAGACCAAAAGTTAAGCCACCTAATAAAAATCATGTTACGAGAAATGAGACCATGTTAAATGTTGGCACCTTTAGTGATAATTGTCATGTCTCATTAGACAAACCAAGGAATGAGTGGACAAAGATGCAGAATTCCCCTTCTTTTTCCCAGAGGGTAGTCCTTTCATAACAGGCATACTGACAACACTGTATAGGGAAGCTTACACTTCCATTTCCTGTGTTTTCAATGTAGTAATAATGAATAGTTTTAAACTGAATTTACAACTAAATGGTGCAGTCATAAAAGAATGGAAACTCTGGATAAGCATTAGTGGCCAAGTCTCTTGTTTAGCTTTGAATCTTTTGTTACTTTACTAATTAATATTTCAGAGTGGATTCCCCATCCTGATCTGCTTTCTTTACACCAGAAGTATCAAGCTCATTTCAGTTGATGGTCCGGCTCTGGTCTTCAGGCCTTCTCGCAGCCCTGATCTGGCCTGAAGGTTGTCTTACTGTGGCTGCCACAGCCACTGTGTCAGTGTGGCCCACACATGGGGATTGAGGTTGCTACACTGCTGCCCATTTGCGTGCTGAGTAGTGATCAAAACCAATTAATTCTGCAGTAAGTAAGCGGGGAGCGGTGTCAATCCCTTGAGTGGTACGTCTGCTAGAAGCCCTGTGGGCAACATCCAGAGTTAAGTCATCTAGCCAGAAAGAAGCCTCAAGAGCCAAACGCCCCACCTCTTGTGGGCCCTGTTTGACACCCCTCCTTTATGTTAATACAGCAGCAGGGGAGTGGAAACAAACTCAGTTTTCTTCTTTTAAGAGCTCTTCCACCAAGGCCTGGTCCTTGAGAGGTGTAGAGCTGGCTTCTATGCTTCCTTCCTTGCTGCCTGGTGGACACAGGGGGCTTGTGGTTAGTGGGAGGAATGGTGGGCAGGCAGCTGACATATGGCCCTTTGGTAACTGTTAGCTGTAGAAGAACAGCTTGAACTTTGCACTTACCCAGTAGTCAGCTGGTGATGGTTTCTCCACATAGTTATTTTTTTTAACTTTCTCCAAGGCTGCTTAGGAAGCCTGGTCCAGTGGTATAGGCATAAAACTACTTATTCCTTTTTTTTTGCTTTAAGTGGCAGGGAATGATTTAATGACTGTACTGAAGATACCAGCTTGTATAAGAACTCTGTTGAGCAATTGAGCCAAGTGTTTAGACTTGGGTTGTTTAAAAGGATATGTAAAGTGGTTACTGTCCATGTTTTCAACACATCAAGGATTTTTGTTAGTAACTTTTATTGTACAGAATGTGTAGTTGGAAGAGATGCTAGACAAGCTTGCACATGCAGAGTTCCCTTTTCTAAGTTAAACAAAAATGTAATTGTTTAACCTGGTATTTAGCTTAGGCTGGATCTACTTCTTTCCCAAACCCAAGGTGCACTCGAAAGCTTGTCTAGCATGTTTCTCAAGCTATACAGATGGTCCAGTAAAAGATTTCACCAGTACTTTTTTGCATCTCTCATTTCCTGGATCATCATGGCTACAACACTCTAACCCTACTAGAAAATATTTTCAGGGTGTTTTATATTTTTTCAGATGCCTACAACTTAACCATTTTCTGCTGTTCAGCAGCTTGTTGTGCACCATGATAAAAGTGATTTTTTTTCAGGGGGGATTTGAATGTGTGAGAGCTATGTTAGAACAAGTTTTGGTGTCAGTGTGTACGAAGGTGACAAAGTGTATTGGGTGCTAATACTGAAACGACAGGCAGGACAATAGCATGTGGCATTGAGGGTTTTTTTTAATCTTACTAGTCCAGTCTATTTTTAATAATCAAAATATCCTATTCTGTTTTGGGGTTTTTTAAAATAATATTTGAAAGGTTGTTGATTAATTGAATGCAATGGAATTCAGTATTCTCAACACTCCTGACAAGCTAAATCTACAATGATGACAAAGCATGGAAAAAACACCACTTTTAAGTTCGTATAAATTATCCTTGTATTTGGATTATATTTTACGAAGTAGAAATGAATTTACATTATAGAGTAACATGTTTTTGTCACAGTTGTCAGATAATTTTTTTCACTATTCTGCTTAGCTGTCATTTTTGAGCTTTATATTGACAGTTTAAATTTTTGTAGTAGTTAAAGGCCATTTGTGTGTGGTTTGAGGTTGGTTTTTTTTCTGGCACCCTCAACACCTCTATATGCTCTCCTCTCACTTTTAGCCTTTCCCAGGCAAGGGGTGTTACTCAGATGACTCAAGTTACCAAATCGTTTTTGTTGCGAGATATAAATTTGACTTGATTGCTTTACTAAAGGTCATATTTGTTTTCTGGTAGGTCTTTTTAATACTTGAGAACATGGCGTTGCTGCCTGTGGCAAAAGCTCAGAAATATTTTTCAGTGTAGAAACCCAACCCAGGAGAGCACCAACAAATTGGATTTAATCTTTTCAATTCATAACCTATGTAACCTGTGTTCTTTGATCTCTCCTGTAAACCCACAATCAATTCTCTGCTACCTATATTAAGAGAATATTTGCAGTATTCCTTCCGTCTTGGGTTTATACCTCTGTTAAAAGTCAGAAACATAAACCAAGCAAAAATTGGAATTTTTAGCATAATAAGTGATTGCTTTTTGGGTAATATCTATTTGAATTCTACAAATGACCTTAAAGCTTTGTGAAATATGCCATAATGTTGGGGGGTTTTTTTAAGCCACTGTGACTTCTTGTAATAGGGGTGTGCAATTATTTATGCTGGAGGGCCGCTTAACAAGTTTTGGTGAGCTGTCAAGGGCCTCAAGGGTAGCCTTGCCCCTTCACAGATGCCCTGCTCCCTGGCCACCATCTTGGGACCAAAAATCCCTTCCCTGACCTTTGCAGACCTTTGCCCTGACCCTCAGCTGCATAGCACGCACTTCCCCAAACTCCTGCCCCATTCTCCCAGCAGTCCCTCCTCTTCCCCCAGAAATACTTCTTTTGGGAGGGGGTTGCCATCTTGAAACAGAAAAAAACAAACAAATCATATACTAAAAAAACCCCCCAAACACCTAATGTAACTTCTTTTATTTTTATTTTAAAAAATATTTTTGTCACGAGTTGTGTTTTGTTTGCATAGTGTATCTAGAGGTGACTGCACAGTAGCTCAAAATACAGTCTTATTCTTGTATATTGTGTGTGGTGGGGTGTGG
The DNA here is from genome assembly GCF_030867095.1 of Alligator mississippiensis. Classification (NCBI taxonomy): domain Eukaryota; kingdom Metazoa; phylum Chordata; order Crocodylia; family Alligatoridae; genus Alligator; species Alligator mississippiensis. Next base: position 111,688,781 of record NC_081824.1, on the reverse strand, counting down.
GTATGGTGGGTTGGGGGCGGGTGTGGAGGGGTGTGGGTGTAGGGTATATGGTTGGAGTGGGCGTGTGTGAGATTGTATGGTGGGTGTGGTGGGAGTGTGTGTTGGGGCTGTCAGAGGGTGTGGGATGTGTGTGTGGGGGTGTCCTCAGAGATGTTGCAGCTGCACATGGCGGCAGCAGGCCATCTCTGCCCGGCTCCATTGCATGCAGCTTCCTGCACTTCCACCCCAGTCCCTGGTTTCAGGTGGCATCAGCAAGGAAGGCCAGCACCACCCGGCCCCATAGCACGCAGCTACTATGCTGCTGCAGTGTGCAGGGCCAGCCCAGCTCAGCTACATAGTGCACGCTTCCCTGAACTCCTGCCCCTTTCCCCCAGCAGGAGTCCCTGGTCCTGGCCTGGTGGGGCCCTCACCTGCGTTCCCAGGCTCACAGGCAGGGAGGCTGGGAACAGCTTCAAGGGTTAGGCAAAAGCCTCTGCCAAGAAGAGGCTTCTTGTCTTTCTTGCCCCCTGGCTCAGGGCTGGGGGCAGGTCAGCCCAGGCTGGGATGGGGGAGTTGCTTTGCAACTAGAGCTGCACCTCCTGCGTGGAGGTGCTGGCTCATATAGGGGCAGTGAGGGCCAGGGCTTATGGAGGGGCCCCATGAGCCAGATGGAATTGCCTGCAGGCTGAATTTTGCCTGCCTGTCTTATAAAATGACTCCATTTCTGAGAGGGCCAAGAGTGTGGTAATGGAAAGACACTAAACTTAAAATTTGTTATGGTAGCAACTCTTTAAAGATCTACTTTCAATATACCTGTATCAACTAGCAGTTTTCTTGATACTTTTCTTTTTTGGGACAATCAGAAATACAAATTTTTTCTATATCTAGTATATATATTTTTTCTTTTATGAAACCTGAATATTTTAGAATTTTTCCCTATAATGTAAACATTTAATTTGGTCTTAGGTTTTATTTTAATTTGGTTCAAATGCTAGTGGACACATTATTTTAAAATAAAAATATAAACTGAAGAGTTGTATACGTCACAGAAGGGCTTTTTGCCAAGGCTATTATGTAATGACAAAAAGGTGCTTTACATTCCATGCACGCTTACTTAATCTGACTGTACAACCCTGGCACAGATTTTAAAGGAGTAATTTTCCAAGAGGTTTTAGTCTACTAGTGAGGTGTCTGGAAAAATATTGCTCTAGCTACATGTATCACAGCTGTACCTAAAACATCACATTTTACTTTCCTGCCTGTTAACTTATATAATTGGTGTGTGCCAACCAGAAAAGAGATTGTTCAATCTTGGGGCATAAATATCTTATTTCTTAGTGAAACCGGACTGGGTTCCCAGGTGGAGCCATGTGACTCCTATAGTGCTCCTAGGGTATCCTCTCCTTCTTCCTGCCTACTGGGCCTTTTGCTGGAATAATTAGATTATGAAAAGGGAGGCTACTCAAGTGTCCTAGAGCAAACTGTCATCTATCCTTCAGCCAGTAGGTCTGTTCAGGACCCCGCTGGTTCCAATCGTGCTTTCAAGTGCTAAGTGGGTCTTCCTGGCCTCTCTCTGCCCTCAGGGGACCTGTTGCCCTAAGGGCTATTCATAGCCTCCTTCTACCCCTACAGCCATGCCCATGCCATGCCTTGGAGATGCTACTAGTTAATCACAACAGTGTCAGGCCTCCACATGCTCTTGTTGGGGCCTTGGCCTTCCTGGTTTCCACCTCTATCCTCCTAGCTGGGTCCATTGCCCAAGCCCCCACTGTTTTGGATCTCGGCTCCTGGGACCCAGTTCCTGGGACCCTTGGCCCTAGGTTTTGCCCCTCCCAGGTTCCAGGCTCTGGGTTCTGCCTCTCTTGGGCTCTGAAACCCCTGGCCCCTGGTTCTTGCCCCTCTTGGGCTCTGGCCTGAGCCTTCCCAACTCCAGGGTGCCTCTGTTGCCTTTCTGGCTACAAGCTTTAACCCTTTTGGCTTCGCTTGCTGGTGTTTTGAGTTTTGGTCCTGATAGAGCTCAAAGCCATGTGTGCTCATTATGCATGCCTGTGGCTTAAACTGCAGTGCACCCCTCAGGCTGTCTCATCACCCCTTATAGCCACTTCTGGTCCACTGGCTTAAAACTTACAGAGTAAGCACAATTGTATTGGCTGAAACTTAAATTATCCCCATACTGGATCATGCTACTCCCAAAATGGAGTTCCTAGTGCAACTCCGGCACGAGCCAATCCCTCTCCAGCAGCCATATTGCTCAGGAGGTTTTTTCCTGCTGCCTGCAGGCCCAGACTGACTGTCTAGTCTCAGACCCTGGCTTTATGTGCCTTCTAAGTCCTGCCCCTTCCTGTCAGGTGGCTCTACATTCAGCCACAGGGACTTCCCAGTCTGTCTTGCTTTTGCTGCTCTTGCTGCCTTATCGGGGCTTTGCCCTGCTGGTCTATTGCTGGGCAGCTAGCTGTGCAATAGACACTCCTAACTTGTGGATCCCTGGGTGCCTGTTCCCTTGCAGCCAGCCCATCATGATCACTGTTTCCCCAACCTTGGGATTTCCCTGATGCTACTTCTCCCTGAAAATAATGGGAGCCTCTGGCTCCCTATTACACTAAGGAAGAATGTCTTGTATTATAAAGGTGATATCTAACTTTATCCCAGCTACATAGTTAGTCCAATAAAAGTTATCAGCCGTAAGAATCCTTGCCTCTCATCTATTTCTGAACTCGGATAAAAAAATAAAACATCCTGTATGTATGACTTATGGATAAATGTGAGAAATACAGACTTAGATTTTTTTTCCTTTTTTTAAAAATGTGTACGTGTCTTTAATGCATTGAAATGTTGTAATTTGTTTTTAAATGTTTTGGTTTAAATCTAAGATCTGCATTGTGAAGGTGTGTGTAACTTATAGATTAAGTTAATTTATCATAAATGAGACTTTTTTAGTTAAATTTTCTTTACATTGTTCAGAATTGGTAGTTGGCAATACTTATCCTTCAGTGAGGAGTAATCTTATGAACATTTTCTACTGCTAATAACAAGGTGACATTTAAAATGGGAGGATGGTAGCAATGTTTCTTTAAGAAGAGAAAACATGTTTAAAAAATATTCTTAGTATCTTTTCTCCAGTGGTTCAAGTAAATGAATATCAGGTTAATCAAAGCTATGTCTTAACTGGCTTTGCTAGGGGCAGTGAGTGGGAGGGAAGGGAGAGGAGTTGGTTTAATGGCAGCTAACATTTACTTCATCCTTCACTGAGATCCTTCTCTATGCAGAAAAGTGTTACTCATTGGTACTTTCCCATTCGGTGAGACAGGCTGTTATTTGTCTTCATGTTGAATTCTGCTTTGCTTTTTGTCCTGCTGGTGGGAAATTCTACAGTGAAGAATTTGTTTCTACTCTAAAGCTAAGTGCATCTTCTTCAGCGTGTGCCACCTTATTGGCCAACTGCCCCTAAAATTGAATCTGTGCCAATCTCATCTCTCAAGACACTCCATTGAGCTGTGTCCATGTTATAATTTGTTCTACACAGACTGGGTTTGTGTACAGCACTAATGAATAGTTGGATGTTGTTTGGGTAGCACCGGTCACAGATATTGAGATGATTGATTTAGCCTCTGTTGAGAAATATTTACATACTAAATGAATGCTAAGTGAATAAATATATAAATATTAAATGATAAATATGTAGATTTTGTCGTCTTTATAATAATTTATTTCTTATTGGAAATATATGGAGAAAAAAGTAGTAAAGCTAGATGAAGGGGAAGAGAGAGATTAAGTTAACATAGTTTATTTTATGAATCTTAGTTTCTATTTAAGATCCTGACTGTTAAGTAGGACATTTAAAACAAGGTTACAACAATCTATTGGATATCTCAGGGAAAAATCCACTATAAAAATATTAATAAAATCTCTCTTACTAGTATTAAAAAGGGTCTTTTAGGAAGGGCATGAGCAGCACCATTAAACCTTCTTAGCCTATTTCTGCACTTTTTATTTAGTTTTTCCTCTGCATTCTCCTTGCTTAGTTCCTACTTGTTCAGTTTCACAGTCATCTTTTCATTTATTGTAATCTTAGAATATGTTAGCAACTAAGAGAATTGCATTTTTGGATGTTAATGTGACATACAGTTATGTACGTGTGTGTACACACATGCTTACATATGCACATGTGCGTGCACAGAAGTTATGGATGCAGAGAAAAATTTCAAAATGTAAAGGGACTAACTGATACCAACTGTTGTTTTGATTTTAGAGAGTCTGAAACTAGCTCGGAGAACTGAACTGTCTCATTTTAGTGGCTATTAGCTCAGATAACGTGGATATATGAAATGTCAAGGTGGTTAAATATTTCACTGCTTCTCAAAAGATGTATAGAAGATGCTCATACATATCTTCATAAAATATGTCATCTTTTAAAGTTCTGGGAGTTGAAGAGGAGGAGCTTAAAAGATTTGTAAATTAAGGTGAATAGATTTTAGCATGGCTAAAAGGGTTGTGACTGATTCCATTATCCTGAAGTGGATGGGAGAGGACCAGAAAGATGAGAATTTTTCATTTTCTCATGAAAGCTTCAGCTCCTACGTATATTTTAGGTACAGCCCTATTTGGCCACTGTGAAAGAACAGCCTACTTAATATGACAAGCAGTGCTGACTTGCACAGATTTTTTTCATGCACGTGTGTGTGAGAGAGCAAGAGAGAGAGATTGATGTTTTTTATTGCTGATCCTGACAACTGGCACTATTGTACTGAGGTGAGGTGGAAGAAAATTGTCAGATTGCTTAAGTCTCTGTGGAGCCTAGTCATGGAGCTACACTGGAGGAAGAAGGGAATACAAAAAATGTGAAGCTGATTTTCCTGCTTTTTGCCTTGCCTGTGTCTTTGAAAGTCTAAAAGAGTATGAGGGCAACACAAGGCAGTGCCATGTGGGAATGTTAAGGAGTTAATGTGCTATGTCTTAGTGTTACTGTAGTGGGGCTAAACAGATGGTGCAATTAGCCTGCAGCAGTGAAAAACTATTTTTCTGTTAGGATAAAAGGAAGTAGCTGTGGGTGGTGGAACAAGAGTTTTTAAAATGATGGGACTTGAAATGTATTTATACAAATGTGTGAAGCTTATGGTTATGATAGTTCATTGCCAACTGCCAGGCCCATTTCCTTTTTTGATGAAACTCAGGAGTAACTTTTAAGGGCAAAAAGCATGCTCAGTTATTTTTAATGTTAAGCACAAGTGGAGGAGAAGTGAAGGCATGAAAATAAAACACCCTTTCTTCTCTTAGTTAATGGTGATTCTATTGCTCTGAGGTGACAGGAAGTAAGGGGAATTTATATTTGCTTTATTCTCTGTATAAGTATTAGCAGGTTGCAGAAGAATCTGGAGGTACTGAGATGTCCTTAATCATTCTAATATGTTTCTGTTTTTCTGATCTAATAAAAAATAAACGAAATCCATCCCATGTCCAGGCTGGGGTACACTGTTGCAGTTGCACCCCCTGCCCTCTTCTGATTTCTGCTCCACCCACAATTTAAAACCAACTGCGTGGCAGTGGCAACAACATTTCTAGTCAGGTAGCAGTAAGGGAGTCACTTCACTTCATGGTTCATTATAATCTACCTGATTCTTCCTGAACACTTCATTCCACTGTTGTTAATGACCCTCTTGCCTTTTTAATGGTCTTGATGAACCAAGCTATTCCCTATCCTTTCTTCTGCAGTTCTTCTGTTTGTTAACTGCTCCTGGTTATCTAACTCCAATTTCACAGCTCTGCACACTGTTTGTAATCCTAGCTAAAAATATTAACTCAGGTGTGGAAATGTTAACTCAGTTGTACATAGACTCAGGTATGGAAATAACTTTCAGTGAAGCATTGGGTGCACTCTCAAGATGCTCAAGAAGACTAGATTTTGTTTTAAGAACCTAAAAAAGAGAGAAAATTAATTCTAATGACTACAGGACTAATGCTTTTTGATTATTTGTTTCTAATTTTTATAGGTTTTTTAGTACAAAATATATGCTATAATAAATACATTCCAATAAAGTTATATTTGTTTTTGCTTTGATCTTAAACTGAATAAGATACACTAGGGGCCTATGGCTATTAGTAAAGCCTCCAGTTGCTTTTTTACTGAGGAAAATCGTGTTGGGTTATGTTATGTGATGATATCATATCATTTGCACCCCCATTTTTCAAAAACCTAAATCCACTCATGCCCATTTTCATATTCTTCCTAGCCTCCACCATCATTGGTTCAAGGTTATCAAAGTACGTCTTTGAGTATGATTTTAACTTTGTGAATGAAACTATATAAAATGAAAATAAGTAAAAAAAACAAAAAACACAAAAACAAAAAAAACAAACCCCCCCCCCCCAAAAAAACCCAACAAAAAAACCTTTGTCTAGTAAAACACTTTATGGGTGCGTCTACATGAGCATGCACATGCCTCTTGCCCCGCCTCAAACCCCTTTGAGGTGGGACAAGAGGCTCGTGCGGGAACAAAAAAATGTTCTCTGTGCTGCAAGTTTGCAGTGCGGGGAGAAAATTAGACCCCTATCCAGGAATCTACAAAAATCAATGTTTAAAAGAGCGGCGCAGGTGGCCTGGGGCAACCGAAGGCTGGGTCCTCCGTGGAGACACTCTGGCTGCCAGAGCATCTCTATGGTTGGCCCTCACCCTGGTGCTGAAACACGGCAAGTGAGTCTGCATGTTTCAGCACCAGGGCCCTGGTGCTGGTGAGAAAGGGGTCGGGGACCATGGCGGGGGGACCCCTGCCAGCCCCCCGAGGCCCCTGATCCCTGCCAGGGCCAGTCCCATCCCTCCAAGCCCCCCCCATTCCTGCCCCCCCCATACTTTAAAAAAACCCAAAAAAACAACCCCAGCACTTTCCAGCAGTTTAGGCTGCTGTCTGTCTGACTGGGGCCACGCCTGCACAGTGCGGGGCAGGCTGGCAGCCCCAGCCTGAGCCCTCCTGCCCCTCTGCTGTCCTGTGCTGCCCAGGGGGCTCTGTCAGGAGGCCCTGGAGCTCCCCTCCCCCCCACCTCTGCTTCTAAGGTAAGTAGAGGCTTTTTTTTTTCCCCATTTTTTTCTGGTTTTTTTTTCCTGTTTGTTTGTTTGTTTGTTTGTTTTCAAAGTGATGGTGCCTGGGGTTGTGGGGGTAGCTATGGGGACCTGGGGTTGCAAGTTGGGGGGTGAGGATGGGTGGGGCAGCATTGGGGTTCTGGGGAAGTGGGGGGCTGGGGCTGGGTGGGGCAGCCATTGGGGGGGCTGCAGCAACTAGTGGGGGATGGGGCCAGGTGGGGCAGCAATTGAGGGGCTGGGGTGGGGCACGTGGGCCTTGCAAGGGGGGTGGTAGCCCCTGTGGGTACCATTTGGCCCCCATTGGGGGCCTGTACCCCTTGTGTAGGGGTTGAACCCCCTGTTGGGGGGCCATACCCCTTGTGAGAGGGCCAAACCCCTTGTGTGGTAAATGAAACATCTATTTAGAGTTCACTTTATTATTATAATAAGAGACTTGCTTTAACACTGTAAGATATATCAATAAAACATTGTCCAACCGATCACTGTCTCTTTCTTGCTCTCTGTCTTTATAGTGGTCTTTTGTTTTACTTGTGGAGGAACATGGATTTGGGGGTATTTTACAGAGTGACTTTGGGATTTTTTTATCAGGGATTTTTCAGTTTTCCAATAGGGAACACCAGAATTCCTGCTAGGGAGGCCAGTGGCAGGACCCTGCTTGCTCAGAGCTGGCACCTTGGACCCATCTGGCTGTAGCTGACCTCCTGGACAAATGGGGGCAGGAGGACATGCTTCGACAGTTAAAAGCAGGCCACCACACCCAGAACATCTTCCAGGTGATAGCTGCCCAGATGGCTGGGCAGTGGCATACATGGCAGTAGTGCTGCACAAAGGCCAACCCTGCAACTGCAGTCTACTGGCAGCTGGCCCAGAGGGGCAGATGCCTCTACTGGCTGTGCAGTCCCCATCTGGGTCTGGCCAGGTACACAGCAGGTCACAGCCAGGCAGCATACCACACTGCCAGACTGCTGCAGTGGGTAGAGGGTGCAGGGAACTCTCAGGGCTGCTTCAGCAGTCCAGCTAGCACAAGGGGTAGTGTCCCCAGGTTCCAGTTGGCTGGGCCCCAGAAGCTTCTGAGAGCTAGTAGCCCTGAGCTACTTGCCAGGGTGGCTTTTTATACTGCTGGGGATAGCACAGGTGCTGGCAGGGCAGGGTTATTGTGCTCCAAGTGGCACAATTTGCTCCACAACAAAGTGCATGTCTGAGCATGTGCTGAAGCAAAAAGCCCTGGCTCAAATTTGCACCGCTTCTATTTGAGCTCCTGGAAGCGCACGTGCTTGCATGTGTGGATGCGCCCTATGTGAGCATACATTTTTTGAAAAAAAATAAAACCTTCTAAGTGAAGAAATGAAATGAAAGAGAGGGCTAGTCCTGGAGAGAACATTCGTCTAAACATTGATCAAGATTCTTTTTTTCATATAGATTAAGCATGTATTAAATAATTTCACCTTTCTCTTGTGTCTTAGCAGAGAGATTTTGATGCTCAACTCATCTGGCCATACAGCCTGGATGAATGGCACACAGACCAGGTCTATGGGCTGGATCCAGCATGCAGAGTTGTGGCATTCAGCTCATGGAAAGGGGAGTGGCAGCAGAGTTAATTATCATGGCTTATGCAGCAGTGACAATGACAGCTGCCACCACTCATTCTGCTGCCAAATCTACAAACCCGTGGGGCCACCCTTGGGTTAAATAATTAACTTCTGCTTGATTGTAAATTAAATTTTTAATATCTTTCCCATGAAATATGATTTCATAATTATATTTTTTATGGCTTCATAGGACATTCAGATTTGAATTTTGGTTGTGGAATTTTGGCAACAAAAACTTCTGCCATCCCTTATAAAAGCCAAAGAGTAGGGAAAATGAGTTGCAAAAAAATTACTTTCGTCAGTTGTTCAGTGAATGTCATGGTCCTGAGATGCTGAAGTTTTCTTTTACGTGTACTTCCCCTATTTTTACCTTGTAGCTGTATGTGCCTCATTTCTCAGGGTTAATCTCTGCCTTCTTTAAAGCCTTTGGTTTCATCAGCCTCAGAATGATTCCCCCACCCTCCAACCTTTTCCAAAGCCTCACAAAGCAATATTTTCTCTAATAGTCACATTCTAGTCTCAATTTTACTTAATTTAATCCATTTTATGCTTTTTGTTTTTTCCTGATTTTTATTTTGCCCTGTCTTGGGATCAGGGCCAAAGAGAGATCTGGATAACTTATAACCAAATTTTGTTTACTAGAAGATTTATTTGCTTGAATTTATGGTATATTTCTGTTTCCAGTTGGATAACTCTTTAAAAAATGTTTGTGGTACAGGTACTTGCAAATATTTAAAACCCACTTTCTGTAAATATTCATCTTCTGTACATGTACCCATGAACTAGCTTCATGGAAAATTTGTGGAGGTGAACATGCAGTGTTTGAACACTCTCAGTGAATGAATCTTCTCAGAAGAAATTACTTTCTAGTATTTATCCAACCCTAGATTTGAGCTATCTGGTAAAAAGGAGGAACAGCTGTGAATAAAAACCTTCCTGTTCAAACTGCAGGATAGTCTTATATATGTAGTATCAGCTTCAGGTGGTCTTCCCTCATGTTGATTATATTCTTTAGATCTCTGGCTCCTGGACAGTTACTGTTTAAACTTGCCTATCATCCAAATTGGCCTTTAAAATCTACACAGGTATGGTGGATTAAAACTCACAAGGATGATCAGAGAATGTTATAACATTTCTGCATAGGCCCCCTCTAATTTCTTCAAGAGGAGCATTAGTGTTGAACAACAATGTAGGTCAAGCAATTATAGTAGCAAGACTTTTTTTCCTTGAAATGTTTTCTACTCTTCATGTTGTGTATAGTTTCACTGTTGCTTTTGAAAATGTCACTCAGGGCTCATTTTAAAAAAGTGATTTGGACAGCCAGGCTGCTCCAACTCGCTGTAATTACAGTGTGTTGGAGCAGGCTCGATTAATTGAGTCTGCTGGACTGTGGTAATTACCACACTCGGCAGAGTCCAGTGTCTCATGTATCCGTGTCTCTGCACTTAAAAATGGTGGTGGGAGCACTTTAACAGAAGGTTGTTGAACGAGCTTTAGTTAAAGTGCCTCTACTGCCATCTTTAAGTGTGGGGATGCTGATAAATGAGATGCATTGGGTGCTTTAATTAGAGCAGCTCTAAGAGCCCCCCGCCCCCTCCCAGCTTGTGTGTAAATGCCCTAGGCACCCAATTTTCAACTTACACAGGAGCTGGGTGACTAGATACCTGCTGGGGATCTGAGCCTTAGATTTTTAGTCCTTTTTATTTTCAATGAGGTTTTAAGTGCTTTTGAAAATACTACCAAGTGCCTTATGTAGGAAATATGTAAACTGGGGGATTTAGAAACTTGGAAAACACCACTTCATAAATCCATATTTGTTTGCCTAAAATGCATTGGAAAATATTTAAGTTTAGCAGATTAGCTTATTTTCCTTTCCTTGCAAAGGGAAAAAAATGACAAGCTCAGAGAGCCGGGTACGTTTTTGGTAGTTCTAACATGAGCATTCTGCTGCTGTCAGGCATTGCCATGACAAGCTCCTGCTAGGTTTCCAGTTCTTCTGGTGTTTCAGGGCACCGTAATGAACTTCAATTAGGATATGTCCTTGTATTAGTCTTCTCATTACTGATGTTCCGTGCTCACTGCTGAAACTGCAGTTCTGCAACCTCAGGCCATAGATTCAGAACGGATGTTTGTATGGAGATGTTGATAAATGTTAAACAGGTAAAAATGTGTGTGAAACTGCATAATTTATTACATTCTGTTTTCTACTGATACTTTTAAATGATGCTCTTTTGGATTTAAATATGTAGAAACTTGACACAGAGAGACTCTCTGCTTAAGGTAAATGTTTAAGTAAAGTTCTGTAATTGAAAATACTTTTAGAAATGACATATTTTAGATATCTAGCTCCTGGGCAGTAACTGTTCAAATTCTCAAAGATGATCATAGAATATTATAATATTTACCACTATTTCTACATGGGCCCTTGTGACATATTAGAAGGATGTTCATTCTTTAAGTGGCAGTCTTTTTGTCACATGAATGTGTATGTCATTGAGAAGTGTCTGTGAATGTTAGAGAATTTCCCTTCTGCCCTGTATCAATGGACTGCCCAGCTAAATCAAGGTTTCCGTAGAACTTCAGGATCTGTACAGCTTGCAGTTTGGGTCCAGAATGTTCAATTCTTGGCCAGCTGGCAGCGGAGAAAAATGCTTTAAATGCATTTGCAGGGGAAATCAGGTTTACTAGGGTTGGTTGATAATACTAGCACAACTGTGCAAAGGATTTTCTCTTTGTAAAGGACTCTGAATAGCACCAAGACTGAATTCTGTATTTGTAACCCTACAGTTCTACTAGAATCCGTTCGTTTGCTAGAAAGGATGTATGTGTGCATGCCTTCCTGAACTCATGCAGATGGGTGTCTCCCCCTATTCCCTATATTGGTACACTGTCTTTGGGGGAAGGATGGAAGTTGCGAGTTTGGGAATATAGTAACCTTCTTTTGAGGTGTTTGTGATACAGTTAGTCTGTCTTCCTATTCCCCTCATTTCCTTCCCTTTTAAAATGAGAGAGAGGCCATCTGAATTAGCAATCTCTAAATCTGAAGATATATGAAGAGGCTTCTAGGTATAAAGCTGTGAAAGATTGAATTTTAATATAGAAACCCTATAAAAGTCTCAATTGGTGAGACATGTGGTAGCTTGTCTCTTTAGAGATATGGCTGATGCCTTGTTATAGCCGTGATCATAATCCTGTTTTGTGGATGATAAAAAAAATTGTAGAAAGTTTAGCACAATAAGGACATTGATATTATATTGCCAGTCACTCCTGAAGTATCTTATTTTAAACCTGGGACTCAGGTCTGTGAAGTGATACTGTGATGTGTCTTGGTATTGATTTAATCCCATATCAAATGTGGAGAAAATGCAGGTTAAAGGTGTTTTCTTTTGTTGAGTCTGTGTCCATATGTCCCGTTCCCCTCCCTTCCCCCAATCTCTAGCCTTCAGGTTCAAACTTCAGGCAAGTGAGGGTGGAGGGGTAAAGTCTCAAATTTGTCATGCTTCATTATATTAAAAAAAACCCCTGCAAGTCAAATCAGGACCTCAGCCATACTTGTGAAATCCCATACCTTTTATGCATATGTGCATAATAACTTGTCTAAAACCTGTCTGAGTATGCATTTGCATTAATGTCCAGTATTTTCCAATATAATTATGATTCCTAAAGGTTTCTTCTCAGACAATGCTGAAGAAGATGACAAAAGTGCTTGTAGTATGTTGGGGTCATGTGCTCTATGAGAGTTCAGATAGGTTGAATAGACCAGACCAGAACTAAAAATTGCTTTTTCATTGATTGAGTAAATGTACCTTTCAATCTTTTGGAAAAAAAAATTAAATATCTTAATTGACTAAGGCACAACTTTATCTTTTATGAAAGCTTTTTTAAGGTGGAGGAAAGACTAGATGAAGTCTAATTTTGACAGACACAGATGAAATCCAGACAGGCTTTTCAAGGTTGACTCTCCAACCTAAACTTGCTTTGTTCTGTTTTCTATCTCTCCACACTCCTTACAGTGGCAGACATACAGACCCAGCTGTCAGCTTTCCATTAGCAAATGTTAAGGTCATGAAGCTTGAAAAATCCAGATCGTTCAAAGTAGTTTAGTTGGAATTTAATTTAATAAAATGTATCACAAGACTAGAGATGCTGAAGAGGATGCAAATCCCTATCTGTTTTTGTCTTCAGTTCTATTAGTAAAAGATATTGTAATGAATGAACTGAATGGCTACAAGAACTGCAGCCTGGAAACAAAATTCTAATGATCTGTATTACAAATTTGCCTTGAATTGTACTTATAGCTACATAATTTACTTGGTTTTAATACCTGGTAATTGAACTTAAAGGTGAATGCAGGTTTAGAATGCTTTGCATTTGCTGATCACTAGTAAAAACTTAAAGCTAATTAAAAAGCACCCTGTTTCCATTTTGTAGCTAGGTTTTTTTAGCTAATGTCTTTTTTTTCTTAACTACTAAGTTTTCATTGTTAGTTTTATATTAAACCAAATTGTGTGTTCTGCATGGGTTGGTGTTTTTCTTTTGTTTTTATAATCTGATAGCAAAGTGGCTTAAAAAAGGAGAGACTTGGAGGTAGTTAGTAATGGACTACCTTAGTTATAACAATTTAAAATTTTTTAAAAACAATTAATATCTTATTAGAAAGAACTGGAAATTGTGGAATTTTCTTCCTTGAAAACCACCAACAAGAGGCTGAGGCAATCCTGTATTTGAGCATGAGGCTGGCCAAGACAATGGTTCTCAATGTTTTCAGACTCAAGGCACCCCTCAGGAAATGTTGTGTAAGAAATGTACTGGGGATTACCAAAGTCAGGAAAAAGCCCTGCTTTTTTAAATGAAAAGGGCCTACATACTTTAATGAGTCAACTGATGGTTTAAAACTGTCAGCTCCTTGTTTCTCTGGTTGTGTGCGCTAATTGGACATTTAAACACTTTCTGTCTTTTGGAATTTTTATTCCTTGGGCAGAATGCTCAGCACTTCATAGGAACAAAATAAGGATAATTTCTGACCCTAATTGCTAACTGATTACAAGATTGACACAGAGGAAAGTTGTAGCAGAAGACCCAGTAAAATGATTAAACTAGAGTTAGGAAAACAATTATTGTTTCACCTAGAGTATCAGTTACTTATACTTTATTTCCAGCCTTATTAGGATTTTTCTATTTGACCATAATATATTTATAGTAGCTTTTCTTCCTAGCTAAATATATTTTGAAGTAATGGTTTAAATAATAGAAGTTAAATGTTTACAACCCTCATCTCATAACTGATTCTAGGCAAGTAGATTTCCATGTGCCTCTGTATGCAGCTCCTCTGAAGTTCATTGATGCAGCTGCAGGGGTCTGCATCAAATTATTTGATGCAGTTGCCTGCAAAATGGTAGAGCTTGTCTTATACAGGAGTTAAACTATAGTTGTATAGTTTAAATATACAGTCCTTCTGCTTTTCTAACCATATGAGTGCATTTATACCATTATGTAGGAGCCTTATACCTGTATAGCTTTTTTTCCTTTTTCTACTTTTCTTCTAATGTAAATCATAGAATTATAATGTTGCAAGGAATCATCTAGGTCTGTTTTCCAAACAGGGTGCCACACAGTGTTAGGTGTGCAAACATAATTCAGAAGTTAAACCCAGAGATCTCAAGTTTACGGTGTCAAAAACTTTCTGAGCTGTTGTGTTCTTTCTGAGTTCTTTGCAACTGAAGAATTATTCTGTTATTTTTCTGTAATCAAAAATCTAGTGAAAGCTAATTGCTTACATTTCCTGAGGGGTGTCTTGAGTCTGAAAATATTGAGAACCGTTGTCTTGGCCAGCCTCATGCTCAAATACAGGATTGCCTATCCAGCCTCTTGTTGCAGGTTTTCAAGGAAGAAAATTCCACAATTTCCTTAGGCAGCTTTCTGAATTGCTCTTCTGTTCTGACAGTTGGAACATTTTCCTTCAGATATGTCTAAACTTGCTTTGCTGCAGTTTAAAGACATTGCTTCATGTCCTTCCCTCTGTGGCAAGAAAGAAGGTTTTTCATCCTCTTCATGACAGTCTCTCATATTTGAAAAGTATTCATCTCCCTCTCTCCCCCCCACAACCTTAATCTTCTTTTCTCCCAACTAAATGTATCTAGTTTCTTTAGCTTTTCCTCATATAGCTTGCTTTCCAACCCCTTTATCTTTTTCATTGTTTGCTTCTAGATCCAATCAAGTTTCTCTACATCCTTTCTAAAATGTGGCGCCTGCAAAAGTAGTACTCTAGCTGGAGCCTAATCAATATCAAAGAGAGATGCTGTTGTCTTCTGTCTTACGTATGATGTTGTTTTTGCAACCCAAATTCCATTTTTTGTTACAGCATGGAATTGCTGACACATTCTCAGGTGTGACCCATCATAACCTTTAGACCCTTCTGAACAGTGCAACTGCTAAGACCTCTTGTATTTGTTTTAATTCTTCTCTATTAATAGCCTCTTCCATCTGTCTTTTTAATTTCCTATTTTTTGTCTATTACGCAGTTCTCCAATTTATGAAGCCTCCTTAGAATTACAGTTTAGTCATCTAAAATGTTTGTAGTCCATCGAAGTTTTGTGTTTCTGCAGATTTGAACCCTGGATCCATGTCATTAATAGGAATCCTAAACAGCTTTTGAGTCAGAGCAGATTCCTGTAAAACCATTCAGCCATTCTTGATATTGCTCCATTATTAGGTATTCTGTGCTTGAAGTTATTAAACCAATAGTGTATCTACATAATAGTAATTTTATTGATCCCTTGTTTTTGTGGAACTGCCAAAAACTTTACAAAAGACTTAGGTATATGATGAATTTTCCTTGTTTACCAAAACATATACCTTGTAAAAAAACCCAAACAACAAAACACCATTGTTTTCATAATCACATTGGTTTTAAGTCTATATTGCCTGGTTTTAAATCTGTTGGCTGCTCATGATCCATCATAAAATTTCCAGACAGACTGTAACTAGGGATCACTGAAATACAGGCTTCAGTGGATTTTAGGGGAAAGCCTGAAATGTAGCATTTCCCCCAAAGCCCTGGAGAACTGTGATTTGACTGGAGATGGCCTGAAACCATGGGGGAGAGGGAGGGCAGGGAAAAAAATTAAAAACAAAACAAAACAAAAAACTTACCTGGCTCAGCCAATCAGGTTGCTCAATTCCCTGCGTTGGTGAGGAGTTTAAAAGCTGTGCCCAGAGTGGAGCAGATAAGTTCTCCCTGCCCTAGGGGCTGCAGGTACAGGCATGCTGAGTGCCTGCTCCCACCGTTGCGCGTGAGGTGCAGGGTGCCCTCCCTGCCTGGCATGGCTCTCCTGAGCCCCACTTTGTTTTGCTGCTGCACAGGAGCAGAGCAGAATTTCCCCCTCCCTTTCTCTATGCAGTGGGGCAGAGCTTGGGAGACCTATGCTAGACAGGGGGAAGCCCCTGTGGTGGGGGGCACCCTGCACCCCATGCCCAGCTGTGGGGGCAGGCACCCAGCATTTCTGAATGGGGGAAACAGCAGGAGCAGGAGTATGCTACTTATTTAAGCAATGTCAAAAGGTATGAGCTAGGGGTGCACCAATAAAGATTTCAACTAATTTACAGGAATGCAGCCAGGTGGTGTGGAGAGCAGCTTTCTGCAGGTGAGTATATGGAGGGGAAGGGGCATGGGCGTGGGGGAGGTAACAGATAGAGGCCTCCACAGTGAGGGAGAGAGCAGGGCTAGACACACTGCCCTGCCAGGGCAGTGAGTAGGACCCAGCTGGGGCAGGGAACGGGACAGAGCCACAGATGGTGTGTACAGGGGATCAGTGTCCCAGCACTTAAAAATGGCAGTGGGGTGCTTGAACTAAAGCTCACTAAATGAGCTTTAGTTCCTGCGCTGTCGCCATTTTTAGGCGCAGGGATGCTTTTAACCAGGGCTGTGCGGTTAGGCTAGTGTGGATGTGGGCTACTCCCTGTGGGTTCAAGGCTCTCTGCCTTGTTGCTTTTCCCTTGGCAGCCCCACACTGGCAGCATTCCCCCTGCTCTCTGCCCCGACAGTGGGAGGCACAACTTGCTGCTCCCACTGCTGTCAGGTGGGCAGGGGAAGTGTGGCTGGCACGGGGCAGGGAAAGGCAGCAGACCAGAAAGCCCCAGTCGCACAGTAGGCAGCCTGTATCTACCCTGCGCACAAATCTGGGGGGCACGTGCCCCCCCCCATGCCTCCCACAGGGTATGCACACAGCAGTGGGGGACTGCCTCTTTTTCTCCCCCCCTCCCTCCGTACCCCCTGGACAAGCTGCCCGAAGCTCTGTCCTGCTCCCTGCTCTGGCCCCAGGTCCCATTCACTGCCCTGGCTGGGCAGTGCCCCCAGCCCCTGCCCCACTTCCTCCCTCACCATGGGGGCCTTCATCTGCCTCTCCCATGCCCCTTCCGCTCCACAGACTTACCTGCAGGGTGCTGCTCTCTATGTTGCCCAGCTGCATTCCTGGCCAGGTGCATGTGTGTGGCTGCGCGCGTGTGCATGGAGTGTTTCCCAGAGCTATACACTCTGGCTAAATAGTGACTCAGTTCGCACAAATCTGGTGGGAGCAGAGTGTGCCATCTCCATCTATAGCCAAGTGTTCACGCTACAAAGACAGGTTACGTCACCAGGAAATGTGAGGAGCTGCTCCATACTTGCTTTCAGTTGTTAACATGGATTTTGCAGCAGTGAATTTTGCCTGAGAGACAGCATCGCATAGAAGTTAGCGCTCAGTTAAAGTTGTTGTTTAATACAGCTTATTTATTATGGTTTCATTAAGAATTCTGATTGGTGAGCTTTACTTAAAAATTGTTGTTTTAACAAGTGATGAAGCCCGCAGGGAGCTCACTTTTCCCCTGCTGGAGCCTCAATTACAGTGATCCCTATTTATAAAATGTTTGAGTAACTTTGTTTTGAAGTCAGGTTGGGCAGCCTGATATATCCTGGGATCTCTTCCCCATCTCCCCCTTTTTAAAGATAAGTACTGTTGTCCCTTTGCCAGTTATCGGGGATCTCATCCGTCATCCAAGAGTTTGCAAATCTTGGCAGCGTTTCCAAGATTTCCTCAGGTAGTACCCTCAGAACCAGGCTTTGATGGCAGATGGAAACCCAAGAGAGTGGAAGTGTCACCTACAAAATGTTATGCTTCCCTGAACCTGTTAGTTTTCAAGGTGCTACCCTGCTCTGCTCTTTACCTGCCTTCATAGCTAACACAGCTAACTGCTTCTCTCTTCATAAGTAATTAATTTGAACATTATCATATAAGTGAGAGTTCTGTCTAAATTCGTCAAAGACGTTCTTAAAATAGGATACTCAAGGAAGTTAAGAGTAATTAACTAAAGATGTGAAGTTGATGTGCATAAGTTAAATAGACCTCACACAGAAGTATGCTGGCCTTAATTCAAGGATACAACTAAGACTGTACTGCTCTATTGAGAATATCCCCAGGGGGTGTGTGTGTGGGGGGGGAGGGGAGAGGAGGGGTTGTCTCTTAAATTAAGATATTAATGGGCAGAAGAAGAGTCAGCAAAACTTTTCTGTGTGTCCCCAGATCCATAAGTCCTCTGGCAAACAGAGCGAGTAACTTAGCATGGGCATAGCTCACACCCACGCTTCTGATATTGTTTGACTGGAGAGACTCATGAAGCTGTGTTAGTAAAACAGCAGCACCTGTATTTACATTGTGAAGGATATTTGCACTTTAGTGTTTGTTCTTTTTTCCAGATCATCCTTATCACGCTCTACTTGCAAAATCTCTAATAATTTTCTAATTCACAGCCCTTCCCTTTTACAGTATATGGAAAAATGTTTTTCTTAAATCCTTGTCTATATGCTGATCTCTGATATTAAAGAAATGACAGCAAGGGAAGAAGGGACAGACTGATCAGTGCCAGCTGGAAAGCAATCGAGTTTAACAAATTGTAGGAGAATGCTATTAACATTGCTTACGTATACATTCAAAGCTCTCTGTGAAACAACAAAAGCTCATTTCTGTTTCGGAACTCTTAAGATTGTACAAATCAACACCAGTGAGTTCTGAGCCTTTGTAGTATTTCACTCAAAGTGAAACAGTTCAAACTACACAGTTGGAAGGAAAACATTAACACAGCAACATGAAATTATGTATTTTATTGTCATCAACGTGCACACATGCATGTGTATTATGTATTTTATTTTCGTCTTTAGAAAAGTTTCTCTTAGGGCTTGTCCTAAAATGATTTGAACTACACTAGCAGTAAACATGCTGCAAGGCTATCAGTAACTCTCTGAGAGAGTCCCTGGTATGATTTCAAAAGATTGTTATAATAGTAACTATGGAAGAACAGTTTTTCTAGCTAAAATGAAAACCAGAATTAACCACTCTTAAATCACTGCAAGCATCAACACAAGGGAGATACACTGATACTATTATTGTTAATATTAGTATTTATTTATTTATTTTTTACTAAAGTTAGGAACTGGCATGGCCCAATATGTGCAATTTGTGCGTGTAGTCCAGCCCTCAGTCAATAATCTACTCTTCATGACATGCTAACAGTAGAGTAAATAACCCCATGCTTGTCTGCATGTGATACTGCCCCCCATGCTGTGAGAGTTCATCGTTAGCACACTGTCATATAGCTCTGACCAAGCTAGATGGTTGACATCCAGAGATTCAGAGTTCACAGTTCTTCTTTTTCTGCTCTTTGCTTGTATTTGCAGGGTGTTGCAGGGCAACTTGTCTATTCATTCTTGGGAATATCAAAGGGAGTGGGCTGTGCTCGTGAAATTTAATTTCCTGGCAGTAACTGAACTGGTGTGGTGGGACTGAGAGCTGTTGCTTCTTATGGAAGCAATGTTTTTTTTTTCTGTTTTCACAGAAGCTGCTGCCAGGATACACTGGCAGGCATTTCAAAAGCTTTTCTTGGGTCAGAGAAGATGGAGGCAGTGGCTTGCATTTAGAAATAGTACAGTTCCTATTGAAAGGAATAGTGTGTGCATGTAGTTTTACTTAGTCGTTCTTAATGGTAGATGCCCCCTATGTGAACCATTGGTGTTTGATCAAGGGTCCAGACCACTGCTGATGGGACCATGCCATGAGAGAAACGTAGGAAGAATAGCCTTTTGCTCAGAACTTTGCTATGTTAAGATCTTGCCATTGCATTTGTTGTGGAACACCTCAATGCGGTGGGGGGGAGGGTACCAATCATGGTAGGGAAATGTGGTACTACTGCTGTCTTTGGAAACTGATACCACTGCTACATTTTAGTTAGATTATGTCACCAACGTGGAGGTGCTACAAAGAGCCAATACTACCAGTATTGAGGCAACACTCCTGCAGATTCATCTGTGGTGGGCAATCCACGTGGCCCGGATGGATGACAGTCGCTATATGGGGAACTGACAATGGGGAAATGTGACAGAGGGGCCCCACACAAGCACTTCAAGGACACTCTGAAGTGGTCCTGTTCTGCCTGTGGTATTGACCACAAACTTTGGGATACACAGGCTGCAGATCGTGATGCCTGGCAGCTCTAAATCAAAAAGGCAACAGCCTTCTTTGAATGGCAGCGCAGAGCCAGCATCGAGGAGAAGAGGAGCAGAAGGAAAGATACACCCTCATCTAGCAGCAGTCAGCCATACACATGTAACTGTTGCAGCAGGATTTATCTCTCTGCAATTGGACTGATTAGTAACCAACGGGCCTGCAACCCGTGTGGGCAGTTACCTTCCTAATACCTTCTTCTGCAGAGAACTGCCACGAAGGTTTTGGGATTGAAAAATCTGGATTTGGGTGCAGTGTATATTGCATTTTGTAAGGGAGTTAATGCTGTGCTTTTCCCTTAAGCTTGTTAAAATGGGAAAATACTCCTGAAATAATTGCAAGGTGTAAATGATTGTGCCTTTAGAATTGTGCAGGTGTTGTTGGCATGTGCATCCCCATTCTATCCCTTCCATTTTAAGTATGTTAACAGGAAAGAATATTTAGTTTATCCTTATACAGGTCCTTGTGGGCTATTCTGGTACATGCATGGACACCTACCCCAGATACTGGAAGGTTCTGTGTGTGGGTGTTCTGAAAGTCTGGTCCCTTTTTAAAAGGAAAAAGTAATATGCTAATTTCCTAACGGTGGTGTTTTGACGATGGCGTTTTGGGTGGCAGGATTTTAAGATACAGTTCATATCTTCTGTATAGTTGATGAAGCTGTTTTCAGTGGTGCACTAAAGGCTATTAGCTAGGGCTGTGCAAAGCTTCAGTCCCTGATTCAATTCGGTGGAGATTCAGCCTGATTTGATGGCTGAATCTCTGAATCTGAATCAAATCAGAGGGACCCTTTAATCTCTCTGAATCGAATCGGAACCCTCCAAATCAATTCAGAAAGATTCGGCAATTCAGACGTAGATACAGCTTTAAATGTTTTTTCTACATACCTCGAGGTAGCAGGTGGCTCATGGATGCTGGGGTGCATGGAGTGTCCCACAGAAGCGCAGGGAGCTCCCCAGTGCACTCAGCAGGAGACCCAGAAGTGGATCAGAAGCACTTTTGGTCCACTTCCAGGTCCTCCATGCAGTGTGCAGGCCCCCCCCCCCCACCCCCCCGCGCTCCTGTGGTTTGGTGAGTGGTACCACCTGAGTCTAGGGGGGAAACCCGGGATCCCCCCACTGCCAATTGCCAAAGGGGGGGGGGCAGGCATGTGCTCCCTGATGGGACCAGAAGTGGACCGGAAGTACACATCCTTTCTGTAGTGGGTGCCCAAAACTGAAAACAATACTCCAGACGTGGCCTCTGGAAAGAGGGGAATAGAGGGAAATCAATTCCCTTGACCTACTGGCAACACTTCTACTAATGCAGCCCAGTATGCCATTTTTAGTCTTCTTTGTAACAAGGGCACACTGCTGGCTCATATTTAGCTTATTGTCCACTGTAACCCCCAGGTCCTTTTCTGCAGAGCTGCTGCCTACCAGTCAGCCCTCAGCCCATACTGGTGCATGGGATTGTTCTGTTTTAAGTGCATCACTTCGCACTTTTCCTTGTTGAACCTCATGAGGTTTCTTTTGGACCAGTCCTCCAGTTTGTCTAGGTCACTCTGAATCCTAGCCCTACCTTGCAGTGTATTTACTACTCCCCCCAGCTTGGTGTCCTCTGCCAGCCCTGGTGCCTCCCTTTCAGTTCGGTCGGTTAATGGACACTTACTTTAGGACACTTACCGGCGGACTGCGCTACACAGAAAGGGCGAGGTGGGACTGAAGTGGCGCACTCAAGGACCTTGTGGGAGGCCTTGCGGGCTGGTTAACATGACAATGCATGCCAGATTATGCTGGTGCACAGCTGAAATTAGGGTGGCTTGGGATCTGGCCTGTGGACTGATATTGGGCAACACATCCAACCCATGGAGTTAGAAGTTTGGATGTCACTGGTCTATGCAGTTGTGAAGCAAAAGAGAATGCTGCTGTTGTTGCTTACTATTTTTATCATAAAACTCTGAAAACATTTCTGAAGGATTTACAGCAGGGCAAGAAATAAAGTTATGCTATGTTCCAGCTACCATTAGAAAATTGTTTGGAGGGGGTAGAAGAAATCAGGTGCAAAGGAAAAACATAAGAAACAGCAGGATTGGAAGCAAGCTAGCTGAAGATATTAGCAATGTTTTTTGTGCTCATTTCAGACAGTTAAAATCTCACAACATGTACTTCAGATATCAGAGTGGAAGAAAGAGCACTTAGCATCAAGGATGAGACCCTCCATTTCAGTCAAGGACATTTTTTATATCTTGTGGTAGAGAAATTAAGAAGTGATTTGGGTGAGCATTGAAGTCGGAATGAAGAATAAGTTTTGCTTCAGTGAGGAATTTCTAAGATGGCTTGAAATTTTTACTGAGTCAAAAGTTCTGTTTTATTACACTATAGAACTAGACAAAAAGTAGATCAGCAATAAACTGACTTCTGTTCTAATGGCAGGGTGCCTTTACCTGCAGGTGGTTTATATGGTAGTAAGCATTGTTTTATAGTACTTTACATTTTAGTCAAGATATGGTCACAATACTTTTAATTTTTACATTAATAATTTTCATTAAAAAAACCCCAAAATCCATTAAATTCATTCATTATCAAGTGCTGACTATAAGGAGTTCTCTTCACACCTCATGTGTCCACGACTTGGAACATCATGTTGGGGTTGTGGTTGGGAGACAGGACCTAGAGGGGAAGGGGGTGGGTAACCGTAATGGCATTGTATCTGTCTGTGGATGAGGTCAAAGCTAGAACCAAATAGTTCTTCATATCATTGTTTTATAATAAGAAAGATTACACCTTTTTTTTAAATATTGCAGCTGCTGCTTTTCCTGCTTGAGAGGCTGAGTCTTCTTCTGTTTCCTCTGAGAGGCTGAGTCCTCTCTTATTGCCATACTGGAGAAACCTTGCCATACTGGAGGTTTCTCCAGTATGTTGTGCTCTTCCTGGGATGTAGAAGATAACAACTTTTATGAGACAGGGAAAGGGGTCTTTCACCTCTCTCACTTGTATGCATGTATGCTTTCCCCTCTCTGTGTCCATGGTAGACAAAGTCAGATTTGTGAACAGATCCAAGTTCCAAAGCCCATCTCAGCTTAATGAACAAGTCTGTTGAAGTTGTTTTGTGGTAGCCACACCTCAAAAACAGATTTCATTGCCAAATGGACCGGTAGTGTGACTGCTTTGTTTCTTTCTTTCTTTTTTCCAGATAGCTTACTTGGAACTCTTTTAACTTTTTGTTTATTCCCATCTGCTCCAATCAGTTCTGTGATCATCTAGCACAGGGGCAGGCAAAATATGGCCTGGGGGCTGCATTTGGCTTGCCAGGCCATTCTATCTGGCCCATGGGACCCCTAAAAATTTAGAAAATATTTATCTGCTCCTGGCTTCCTGTCAAAGAGAACAGGAGCCAGGGGCAGTAGGACCCACAGGAAGCCGTCAGTTGGAGGCAGCAACCCAGCCCTGCCCCACCTCAGGCCATTTCCTTGGTTCCTGCCCCCGCCCTGCTCCAGTATGTGGCTTCCGGCTGCATGGCTGGACTGGATAGCACAGGGGGTGTGTGTGTGTGTGTGTGTGTGCACAGGCAGGGGCAAAGTGTGTGTATGTAGGCAGGGACAGAGTGTGCATGTGTGTGCAGGCAGGGGCAGAGAATGTGTGTGTGTGTGTGTTCATAGGGCGAGTCCCATGCACGCCCCACCATACACATGCACCCACACCCCCTTGCACTGCCATACACACAGACCCCCCACACCCCAGCTACCTGCTTCCCACAAACCCCATACCCAACCACTTCCCACATATCCACACACACACGCTCCCCCACCTGACATACCCACACACCCACAGCTCCCTACAAACCTATACCCCCCCACAATATACAAGCATAAGACTTCATTTTAATCTATTGTGCAATCACCTCTATGTATACAACACAAACTCATATAAACCAGGGCAAAAATACTGTTTGAAATCAAATTAATGAATGTTTTAGATGTTCATTTTTTAGAATATAATTTGGTATTTTTCTGGTTCCGAGATGGCAAAACCCCTTACTGAAAGGAGTACTTCTGGGAACAAGGGGAGGGAGTTTTGGTGGCACAGGTCAGGAGTTAGGGGGTGTGACTCCTAGTCCCAAGGTGATGACCAGGTGGTGGGACACATGCCAAGGGGAGGAGCTACCCATGTGGCCCTTGACAGCTTGCCAAAACTCAGTAAGTGGCCCTCTGCCCAAAATAATTGCCCCCCCCCCCCCAATCTAGGAGCTGCTGAAATATGTCTTTGTACAGTGTAGTGTTTCTTGTTGTGTTTTTGAAGTAAAGGATTTTGCTTATTTTATTCCAAAGCTCCTTTGAGATTGTGGTATGCTCATAGGGGAGAGTATCTGTAAGCTGATACACAGGCTGATAAGCTTTTGTTGGCTTTTTTCCAACCCTGGAAATGGTCAGGTTTGGAGAGATTGTAGGCAGGGTGGGATCATGGATTTTGTGCAGAAGAATGTTTAGGTAGACCACTTTGCAATTGACCTGAGCTCCAACCCGGTAGGCATGAGTTGGTCCCTAGCGAGTGTAAGGGAATGGATTGAAAGAACTTGGCAGATAGTTGTTGTAGATGCTCATAGCTAAGACCACATTTAGTCTTTGGTAACAATATATGTTTGAAGGCAACATCCTAGTGGACCCCCTCCCATCCGTGTGTGGTGCTATCTTAGCATTGATAGAAGCATTCATATCTACTACATTAACAGGGACAAATGGGGTTGGGTTAGGGTGCAGTGAAGAGAAGGCTAATGTTTAGAAGCCTCATTCTAAGGTTTCCCTGTTTGTTTGTTTTTATGGTCATTGCTTCTAACTTTTTTCTTTTTCTGTGACTTTATCCCATCCACGCTCTTGATGAACCATTCTGAAACTGTTTTCATAGAACCATTTTCAGAAAGGATGAGACTCCAGTATTAGATATTATCTTTGTGACATTTCTGGAATAAGGTAGGGAAGCTTTCTAAACTTGCACTGTAGTTGTATCGGGTCACTAGCAAAACCCTTTTCTTCTACTCATTTTTTATTCTGGAGAATGTTTGCTTTTTCTTTGTATTAAAGTAAAAAGAAAAAGAGAAAAAACCCCTGCATGATCAGTGCTGAAGTTCATAATACAACAGGACCTTTGTTAAAAATCTGATTTTTCTTCCTGTCTGTTTCCATGGATTATTTGCAGGCTGAGCCAGGTATTAAAGCTCAAGTGCTCTGTTGGGGGTAGTAGCCTAGGGCTCTTGAAGCATTGCTAATTTCAAACCTTGTAATTTAGTTAAATTGAAATTTAACTGCATTTAGATGGATGGGCTGCCAAGTTTCTTTGTCAGCCTAAACATGCCAGTCGCCCATTATTTGTTGTCTGTACTAAAGCTTCCTTGCTGTTTGACTGACAGTTGGCACAGAATCCAACATTTTTCATATGCAAGCTTTCTCTTATTGCTGTGCCTATAAGAAATGAAGTGTGTTTGTATGTGTGTATGTAATTGATAATTGAGAGTATAGGATTCACCTGCTTATCTTCTGTGGGAGAAATTTGCATGGAGTGTTTGGGCCTGCACAGTCTTCTATCACTCTTAAATAAATAAACGAGAGGGGAAAGGTAATGGATAGGTTGGTATAGAGAGAGCTATAGAGAAATGGCCCAGGAAGCTGGACTACAGGGTACATACATAAATGGGTCTAGCAGTCCTGTACTCTGTAAAGAAGGATTTAGATGAGGTTTGGCAGCTGTTCTAGCTCAAAGACTGGAACTGCAGCAATGGAAGAGCATTGTTGAAGTGCTGTGGTTTTCTCTGATTTATCAGGAATGCATGTGGATTCCATCTCAAATCTCTGCACAGTGCTTGGCCAAATCTGCGCTAGCATTTAATTTCAAAACATCCGCATGGTGTAACAACAGTGACAGTGGTAGTGATGGGAGCCCTGCTGTCTTCATCACTGATAAGTTTGTGAAAATGCTGGTACCTGATTACACTATGGCTTATTCCTCGTACAGTGGCACTGCAGCTAAAGGAAATGTGAATTCAAATGCTGGCATTAGAGTCTTTTATATTAGGGCATGTATGTATGAGAGAGTAGTTCATTTTGAAATATAGCTTTCTTAAAATAGCCAGCATTTAAATAAGAGTTTAGAAAGGATGATTACAAATACTGTTTATCTTGTTATGGGAACCATAGCTTTCCTTTAATTTTAATTACTTGCTGCACAGTGGTAAATAGAGAGCAGGTTCAAAACCAGGGTGTTTCCTAAATGAAGAAACGTGGCATTTCAATGTGCTTCTTTAAAATAGTGATGCGTTTTCTTCTTAAAGAAAAAAGTCATTGAAGAAATTGAAATTTGGCTTGAAATTTGTGCATTTCTGAACTAAAATTCCTTTTTGTTGTATATTAACTATAATAAAGAGGGATAGAAGAATTTCTCCAACACCTCCTAACAGTGGAGAAAAAGCACATCTGCTTTTATCTGTTTACATCAAGGCCTAAAGTGTTGTTGTGTACTTTGTTTTGTACATTTCAATCTACTTTATGGATAATAGATTTTTAAAAAGGTTCTTACTGTGGGTTTGCTTTAGACTTGGGAAGTACTAATAAAGATTTTGGGGGCTGATACTGATACTGACCTGATTTCCGATACAGCTGCATCCAGCTGGTAAGTCTGTTGTGGTGGATGGGGAGGGAAGGGACATGGAAGGGGAAGATCAAGGCTCCCCCCCCCCATGGTGAGGGAGGGAGTGGGGCAGGGGCTGAGGTAGGTTCTACCCAGACAGGGCAGGGTGTGGGATGGAGCTGCAGCTCATCCAGGGGGCATAAAGAGGGGCCTGGGATGTGCTGTACTCAGGGCAGGTGGCAGCACTTGGGGGTGGGGGGGACTACAGTGAAATTTGTAGCCCGTCCCCAGCAGCACATGGGAAGCTGGCTTCAGCTGCATGCTGCTTTTACTGGCCGGTGCCCGACCCGGTTCTGCCCAGGCAGGTCCTGCAGCACCATGTCAACCCAGGCATGGCACCGGCAGGCTGGGTGGGCCCCAGGTTAGCCCCGGCCTGGCCCCACGGCTTCTCAGCAATAGGTCAACCCGGTTGTAGCCAAGCAGCTCCTGCAGCACCATGTCAACCCAGGCATGCATGCCATGTCAACCAGCACCATGTCAACCCCTGCAACTTCATTGGTGTCAAAGGTCATGTGACATCACATCCTGATATGATACCACTTCCTGTGATGTCTTTGAATATGGCTCGCCAGCCCACTGGGTGATAAACAGTTCGTGATCCGGCCCTACATTCAAAAAGGTTGGACACCTCTGATCTAGTATATAGTAAAACTTGTTGTATAAAGCAACAGGTAAACTGCTTCTCATCTATCTCTGTCTCAGGAGAACTAACTAGTAAAACACAGAAGGTGGTGGTGGGGGGGATAAGTATAGCACACTTACTATGCTAGTGTTGTGTTCAGATAAAAGGTGATGAGTATGGTATAAGAACCTGCAAAGCATTTGCACCCAATCTGTGCAAGTTTAAGACATTAAAATTGCTTGTTGTAAAACACTTTACTAGTTACAATACTGCTTTCCTAATCTAGATAATGACTTAATGTAGACAAGGCTGAAGAGTAATAATATCCAGACAGACTGGCTTTCAATATGGCATTCAAGTTTTTAAAGGTTCTACTAACAACGTGTGAAAGATGATAAAAATTGAACAAATGAATAATTGAATTAATCTGTTAAAACTTGTGAATGCTTAGGTTGTATAATGCATTGCACACATCAATGTGTTAAGATTTAGACTCATTAAAATCTTAAAATAGATTTGAAAAGTAGTTATAGTGTAGTTTTAGGAGTCGATATTGTCTCTCCCTTACTTTGTGTTAGCTCAAGTTGCTGCATCAGGTTATGCTGTATTGTTCAGGATTTCCAGTAGTGGGTTGTTTTTAATCAAAGGTCTGCCTGTACAGATTATTGCAGAGCAGAAAGCAGTAAACACACTTTTCTTTCATGCAGTTCACTTTTAATAGTAGATTAAATAAATAAAAATCTAAATTTGGAGAATTTAAAAGAACATGCATCATGATATATGCCTTTTGTTAACATTTCTGCTTAGGAGAGATCCTATTTTGTGTTTCAGGAATTTTGTTGTTAATTTAAATGGGTTAGTGATTAAAATAGATATTCCTCCTCCCCTCCCCTCCCCTCCCCCCCCCAATTTGTGTGATCAACCTCTTCATGATGAAGAAAGCAGGAGCATAGAAAATTAGATCTACCTCTCTTCTCACCTCTCAATGTTTTTGTCTTTGCTACCCTAACTAAATCAAGGCTTCTTTCTCATTAGGAACAGACTGTTTCTGTAGACCATGGGTCAGCAACCTACAGCCTGTGGAGCAATTTTTTTTTTCTAGTAACTTTCTGTAGCATTTCAGCAGTGAGGGGCTTTGCCTGTATAGTGATTGGGAGTACAGACAGAAGTAGCAATTTTTCTGCCCACAGAATGCAGTTTATAGGTGTGACTAAACGCAAGTGCATGCCTGTAAACCACTTTAAAAATGGCCAATCACTTGAAAATCTTACCTCTCATTGTATGAGGCATCAGTAAAGACCATTCCAGAACTTAGCATCTTTTGTAACTTGTGTCTGTGCTGCCTCCCAGTCTGTCGCTGTTTTGGAGGGGGGAAAGGGAGCAGAGGAAATTCAGTCTGGGTTTTTTTTCAGCCCCTCCTAAAGTGCGGAGCAGGTGTTTTGGTGTGCCCCCCTCTCCCACCCACTGCACCCTTCAGCACTGGCTGGGGAGCCTCAAGAATGACTCCCCCCCCCCCCCCGCATTTTTCCCCTCCCATTCTAAAAACAGCAAGCACTGGCAGAGGGCCCAAACCATTGCTATGGGAACCTGGTGGCAGGATTCCAGCTGGCAGCTAAATTACCCTCCCCCATGGAACCAACATTGAACTTCTGTTTGGTCTGGGGTAATGCTGTAACTCAGAACGCTTCACAGAAATAGCTCCGAATTACAGCTGTGAACTGCACTTCTGCCTGCACCCTTTGTAGCAAAGAGAAGTCATTATGGTGGTGGCAATGGGTAAGTCAAAAGGGCCACCCTGTCTCAGAATGAGGTTATTTGGGCCTGCTTCTGAAATGTTACCAACCCCTGCTGTAGACAAGTTGGCCGTGAAACTATTTGTATCAACCAATGAAAATAAATCAAGCTGAATAGTCCCCTTTAGTAGTAGATGAAGCTGCTTTTCTTATGGTTTTGAGTCCTCTAGGCCTTTGTATAAGGAATATATTATTGGACTGAAACTCTTCTTTTCCATGTTGACTAGATTTGATATTGTATTTTAATTGATAGTTATATGGTCCTAAAATAATTCTTACTGAGGGTACTGAACAGGATTAATTTTTAACACATGCTTGTATAGTATACATGTTAATGACTGCTTATTATAGCTAAATACCAAATAGCCCTTGTCAGGACCTTGCTCTTTAATCCTATACAAAAATGTTGCATCTGGTTTGAAGGCCTTATTTTTGTGTCAGTTGAGTTTGGTGGAGAGAGTCCCATTGACCTTAACGGAGATTAAGGGGGGGCCTTGAATGAATTCTAGTCTCTGAGTAAAAACAAATTCATTAAAGGGTTGCTAGTCAACTTTCATACATGTCAGTAGTAGTATTTCTCTTTATTCTCTCTCGTTTTTTAAAATTAACCCAGGAAAGGAAATTTTAATATAAAAAAAGTGAATATTACATGTTTTATTACAGAAAATTAACGATTTATCACATTGACTAGAAGAAATGGCTATGTGAAGGATGAATAATTAGCTGGATAACAACTAATCCAACTTTCACTATCAACTTTGTCTTCATCTTTACTAAATATCTTAAGCCTGGTCTTACCTACAATACAACATTCGTATTGTACTGCCATATATAGGAGAAAGCTTAGTTTTAATTTTCTGGAAGGCAGCTTAAAAATGTGGTTGTTATTCACAACATCCATGAAGAAATTTGCATGTTAATGATGATTATCTGCAACACACCCTAAATTTTAAAGAAAATATTATTAGGTTGCTATGACGTTTCATTTGTTAGGTTAGCACAAATCTATTTAAGTACAGTTTGGATTTCTTTACTGCCTCTTTTCTAAAGAGTGTCTGTATATGTGAGTCTGCATGTTAATGTCATATAATGTGCCTTAAATACACAGCATGCAAATATTTTTTCTCTCTGCACTGATGCTGACTTGAATCTGAATGCCTGTACAGTAAGTCACTCTTTTTTTCCAGTTGGCTATTAAGGTTACTGATCGTTATTTAACGGATCATGTATTAATGGACTTCACAACCCCAATTACTGAAATTAGTGCTTTACAAATGCAGTAATCAATGAATGAATGAATGAGTGTGTTGATCTTGAACTCTCTCCTCTCTCCCTTCTTGCCTAACTGCATGAGTACATTTTCTGAATATAGGTACACCACTGTGCCCTAATATCCTCCCGTTCCAAGACAAAAAGGACCTTTTTCTGTAATTTGTGAGATTCAGTAATACTCCTACTGCTGTGTTAGTACCCGTCTTTACTTTAAATGGTTTCAAGTTGTAAATTAAATATTTTGGTACTGAATTCAGCCTTGCTGCTCAGCTCCTCCTATTTTCTGTTATTTCTTATGCTGACTGGAGGGCAGGAGCTATAATTTGCATCTTATTGAATAAAGAGCAGATTGTCATACATCCTGACCCTAGCAGAAGATTCGAAATGGTATCTGTTGTGGTGCTGACATCAAGCTGGTGGTGTATTTTTTCTGTCTCAATTTAGGGTCCATTCTCTGTCCTTTTTAGGTTCTTCCTGGGTCCTGCTTATGGGCTCTGAATCTGTCTCTAGTGTAAAACCTTTTAATGTAGCCATGCTGCAGTATTTCAAACTGGAATAAGCTATATAAGTGCAGGTCATTTGTCATAGACAAACCCTTAGTACTGGAGTATGTTGTGAATTGATCTTTTTACTGCCTCTAAACCTGGAAGGATTTTTTACTTTTGGGCAATTTAAGCTTTTTAATATCTCTAGTTGCCTGCTGGGCCACCTTTGGAGAAGAAGCCGAAGTGGCTGGACAGTTACTCTTCTCCCCACAATTGCTTTAAAGGTTTTGGGGAGGAAGGTCAATATAGACCTCCCCCCTTCCCCCCCAAATCTGCATTCCTTGGACTCTTCAGGGTGTTCATGTGTGTCTCCTCTAATTAGCTGTTATCTAGTCTGCAGGAACCCTATCATTTGGTTTGTGGGTCTTGGACTGGACCTGCACTGCTCATGCAACGTGCCCCAGCCTGGTCCGTGTGCTGCATGAAAGACATGCCAGCCCCAGCTCTGCACACTGGCTGTGGCACATGGGGCCAGAGCCTAGGCATATGTTTCATGTGGTGTGCTGGATTAGTCAGGGGGGTGGGGGGTAGATGCACGCTGCATGTGATGTGTAGGGCAGGTCTGGGAGCCTGGTCTAATCTGTGGATGAGCACTGTGCCACTCATCCAGTTTACAGGGCCTGATGAGTTTTTGATACCTTTTGAGAGAGGTCACAGATGTCTCCCTGTGAATTCCCTGTGTGTAGGGATCTCCGTAAATTGCTTTGGAAGTGCCCCCACAGCAGGTCCTTTAATGCCTTTTGTCCTCCTCCCTCCCCCACACCTGATTGGCAGAGGTTTTAAATATGTTGCCATTTTCACTTCCACAGCAATCAGTGGCAAATGGCCTGGCCAATGGGGCCTGTCCACCAGTCAGGGATTGGGGGCAAATGGCGAAATAAAATGTTAAAGAAGCTTTTGCGGGAGGTATTTCCAGCATGATTTATGGAGTTCCTTATTTATATGGCTTTGTTCATTGGAGTGCTCATACTGCCTTCTCCCAAAGTCTTCACACACATAATAGGTTGAAGTTTCTGTCTGTTTGACTTCAGGTAGCCAGACCTGTTAATATACCACTTTTCTAAATCAGCTGTTTGACGGGAACATTCCAGTCAACACGCTAAAATGAAGCGTAGCTCTCAGAATCATTCAGTGACTGAGGATATGTGACCTTAACAAACTTTTATGATCAAAATACTCATTGGACCCTTACTGTGCTAGAGGTCCAGTCTCTGCAGTTGAAACTGCAGTTGCATTGGTGGGTTAAGATGGTCAAAACAAGCCCTTGATTTCTGTCCCTACCCTATCATGTCATTGAGTCAGTTGTTAGGAGTACAAATTTTCCAGGCTGAACAGAAGATTGTGGTGGGTTACTGGCTTTAAAATAGTTCAGTAAAGCAATAAGATCCCAGCCTTCAAAAGACTACCTTCTCAAAGGCATAGGTCAATTCACATTTTCTTCTTCAATGTGAATTGACCTAGATGTGTGGACTAGCCCTTCAGTGAGTCATACATCATGACCCAGAGGGCACTGCATAACCCTTCTGTTCCCTTTACCTAGTTTTTTTTCTGAAACTGACACAACATAAACCTTTCTGCATTGCTGTCAATCAATTATTTTTGAGCTCTGGACTTAAACCAGTGTCAAGAGATACCAGTAGGGGTGTGGGACCCACAAAAATGTTAATGATGTGCAGGAGTTCATGTGTACCTCTTAAAGCAAATTGATTTAATCTCTGTTTCATTTAATTTACTACTGGGAGGAGGAGAAAGACCTTTATAATGCATTAATGGGCTTTTCATCCTTAAGAAATATGTGTTTTGTACTTACCTTTACTACTGAGCCTTTGAATTGAGAGGATTTAAAAGCAGTAATGGGAGGATTTTAAGCTTGCTAGTGGAGAAAACCAGCAAGTTGCCCTTGGAAGAGTATGCTGCAAAATTCAGTTTAAAAATGGAGAGTATTTTGCTGTATTTAATGGTTCTTGACCATCTCATGTTGTAGTTAAGTGTTTTAAGTTATGCTTGGTCCAGAGGCCAGACAGATTTCTGTCATATCAGGAAAACAGTCTTTATTATAGAAAAAAATTCAAGTCTGGGGCACTTAATCATAGCATACAGAGAGAGGGGCTGACACATAGTGTTAGCAGGTCATGATCTTGTATTTAACTGGCATCCAATAACTAGTTTTAGCAGTTGATGTTAACAACCTAATATAGTTGGATGGAATCAAGTAAATAAAGAATGAAATAGCACAACAGCAAAGATCAGACAGAGGAGTGACATTTGTTTTGCTTGATAGAAACAAGTTTTATGAGTAGTGGCTTTTCAGTATCTAATCAGAAGTTGATCCTTCACAGATACAAGGTTGTGTTTTGCAACCTTGATAAAGATTTTATACACTTTCATTAAGCTGCTGTTAATTAAAATTGTATAAGATGGCCCTTGATAGGTAATATCTTTTGAAGATAGGATCTGCTTCACCAAGGAAACTTGAACTTAGTATGAGTAAAAATAATATTGCATAACATGAAAACTTATAAAATTAGGGAATGGATTTTTAAGGGAATAGTCTTTTCTCCCTCTCCCCGGCAGTGTGAATAAGAGAAATTGATGTTAGCATTCACCGAAGAGAAGGATTGATGATAAAGGTATAGAAGTAGGATGTCGGCAGGTGATGCATAGCTTTTTTTTTTTCACTACAGTTGTCAATCCATTTTGATTCTTGTCGGGACCCAGGGCAGCCAGCCAGCAGCTCTCCCTGACTCCCACCCGGGCAGATAAGGGCCCGGGGCCTTAAAAGGCCGTCAGGCGGGTACTTGTGATGCTTGGAGTGGAATTAATTAGGCGGACGCTTATCAGTTGCAAAGCAAGATTATTTACTCACGCCGTCAAGGTGGTGAAAGACGGAGGTCAAAGATATTTGGTTAGTTACAGCTTAAGGTTCGTAGGTCGGTCTGCATAAGAGTTTGGTGGTCGGGCTGGCAGGTCGTCGATTTACGTCTGAGAATTGGGTCGAGACGGGGGAAACTGACAAGTGATCAATTTGTCAGTTACTCTCACGCATACGTTCAGAGGTTTTTTAGGTGTGTGCGCGGAGGTCTCCCGTTCTTCATGGAAGTGAAGACGGGTTTTATTTGTGTAATAGCCAATTGCTTTTCGCCACATCATAAATTTAATTAGAATCGCCAATTATCTAGCGGTCTTTGCTAGGGTTTTATCATAGGGTTACTCCTTGTTTTCTTTGACCAATTATAATGATTTATATACAGCACAGAAGGCTAAGTTCTATCTCTGTTAGTGGCGCAGGAATAAATTTCTTTTTGACATGCGCAGCAAAAAAACGGTTACTATCATTATTGTTAACCCTTAGTTAACCTAGTGCAGAAAAAAACTGTTTTGAATGGTTTTACTTGCTTGTGACATGGGCACTACTTAATTTGGTTGTGACAATTCTTACTGGACTTTTTCCCTTTCTGGGCTGCTTTGTACTGGAGATTATTTTCCATATCACAAAATCTCCCAGGTGTTTGGCAGACATCTGTTATAGATTAGGCTATATTGAGATTGTTTAATTCTGTCTTCTCCATCTTGATTTGAACCCATATTTCCTGAGGTAAGGTATGCTACAGTACCAGTTATTGCATGACAACTGCTCCAGACCTGCATTGCACATGGTTTTTAATTTATTTGCCAAATTTAACTTCTGTATTGATGCCATGTACAATGGCATACAGAATAGAGATTTGACATGCTAAGATGATGATATCATTTTTAGAATTTTATTTTACCTTTGCTGGGTGAGGTCTAATAAATTCCTGTCATCTGTCCCAAAAGAAGGTACATTCATTCTTCTTGGAGTTTTCAGTGGTAGAGTAGGGAAGGACTTTGAGCTCTGGAGAGGAATACTTGGAAAGGAAGGGGTGAGGAAAGTCAACTATTCGAGCACTTGTGGTGCTCTGGCCAGGTCCCTAAGGACTGGAGAAGGGCCAATGTGGTGCCCATTTTCAAGAAAGGGAGAAGGGATGAGCTGGGTAACTTTAGACCAGTCAGTCTTACCTCTATTCCTGGGAAAATGCTAGAAAAAATAAAGACACATTTGTGCAGGCCCAGCAGGGGAAACGATGGTGAGGGGAAACCAGCATGGGTTTGTCACAGGTAGATCCTGCCTGACAAACCTTGTAGCTTTCTATGACCAGGTCATGCACTGCCTGGATGCGGGAGCCCAGGCTGATGTCATCATCCTGGACTTTAGGAAGGCCTTCGACACAGTTTCGCACCCTATCCTTATTGGGAAGCTAGCAGACTGTGGAGTGGATGCCTACATGGTCAGGTGGGTGGCCAACTGGCTTAGGGACCGTACCCAGAGAGTGGTGGTGGATGGTTCCTTCTCAGCCTGGAGGGAGGTGGGCAGTGGGGTCCCGCAGGGTTCAGTCCTCGGACCGATATTATATAATATCTTCATCAGCGATTTGGACGAGGGCATGGAGAGCACCCTCCAAGTTCGCTGATGATATCAAGTTATGAGGCAAAGTTAGTACACCAGAGGGCAGGGAGCAGATTCAGGCCAACCTGGACAGGTTGGATCAATGGGCAGAGAGAAATAGGATGCAATTTAATAAAGATAAATGTAAGGTACTCCACCTGGGAAGGAGGAACCCACAGCACACCTATAGTTTGGGGAGTGTCCTTCTCAGCAGCTCAGAGGCAGAGAGGGATCTTGGAGTCATAACTGACTCCAAGATGAACTTGAGCTGGCAGTGTAACGAGGCCATCAACAAGGTCAGTCGCACCTTGTTGTGCATTAGCCGGTGCATGACTAATAGAATAAAGGAGGTGATGCTCCCCCTCTATGTGGCACTGGTCAGGCCGCAGTTGGAGTACTGTGTCCAGTTTTGGATGCCACACTTCAAGAGGGACGCGGGGAATCTCGAGAGTGTCCAGAGGAGGGCCACTCACATGATTAGTGGCCTTCGTGATAGACCCTACGGTGGGAGGTTGAGAGAGCTGAATCTCTTCAGTCTTCACAAGAGACGGCTGAGGGGAGATCTTGTGGCTGCCTATAAATTTATTAGGGGAGGTCAACAGGGAATAGGGGAAGCGCTGTTTACTAAGGTGCCCCAGGGAGTGACTAGGAATATTTGGGTGTAAATTAGTTGAGAGTGGATTTAAGTTATATATTGGGAAGAAATTTTTCACAGTAAGGGTGGCCAGGATCTAGAATGGGCTTCCAAGAGAGGTGGTGCTATCACCTAGCTTGGAGGTCTTCAAGAGGAGGTTAGATAGTCACCTGACTGGGGTCATCTGACCTCGGTCCTCTGTCCTGCCAGAGGCAGGGGGTTGGACACGAAGATCCATTGTGGTCCCTTCTGACTACAGTCTATGAATCTATGAACTCAAAATTGAATTCTGCTCCTGACCAAGGGCTCAGAACGCTATCTTATAATGAACTCCTTATTCCACCAAAGCAACAAATAAAAGATATAATTGATTTACCCCCACTCAAAACATTGGCACTTGATTGACTATATCATACTGTACAATATCCATATCACCAGAGGTGACCTTATCACCAGCCCAGACACCTGCTGGATGGATCATCACTTGATGTATTCATCATATACATTCATATCTTCCCCAAAATGACACACAAAAAAGAAGCAAATTAAGAAGAAAATCAATATTGAATTCTTGAAAGACCATGGTAAAAATAATAATCTCCAGGGCCTCAGCGGCAAAAACTGCAACCTCCCTGGTGAGCTTGACACCATTGATCTTGGGGAGAGCTTCAAGACAGGTGTCCATGAGGTGTGCGAAAAATCTCTAGGCTTCTCCACAAAGAATCATCGGTGAAAATGATAGGGAAATACAGGCTCTCATTGGCAGAAAGCCTTCAAAGCTTGGCAGAATTACATCAACTCCAAGCAAAAGCAAACCATTTATTGTTGTATTAAAGCTGAGACATAGTGGTCTCAAGAGTGAAAGAACAAGAGCAAAGGAGTAGGATGACAAAGCAAAAGAGATTCAAAAGTTTGCTGACAGCCACAACAGGAATAGTTTCCTTAGCCCAACCAAAGCTATCTATGGTCCAAGCACACAATGAGCCATGCTTCTGAAATCCAAGGATGAAACTACATTCCTTAAAGATAGCGTCACCATCAATATGTGGTGGAAGGAGCACTTTCCAGAGCTCCTGAACCAAGATTGTAATGCTGAAGACAATAACATCAAAGTCATTCTACAGTGCTCCATTACAGACTATTTTACAGATCCACCAATTTATCAAGATCCCTTGAAAGCCTTTAAGCAGATGAAGAAGAACAACAAAGCATGTTGTTCTGATGGAATACTAGCTGAAATTTGTAAATAAACTAGGGGAAAAAGTCTTTCTCTAACTACACACAATTTTTTTTGAAAATCTGGACGCACAAACAGATTCCCAGTGACTTGATGCCAGAATCATTACTATATTTGAGAAAAGAGATATATCGGATTGTAGCAGGAGTGGTGATGCACTCCTGTTCATAGCTAGAAAAAGCCTTGCCAGCATTCTCTTGAACAGACATCCTTTTCTCAATGAAGAGACATTGGATAATATCCAGAGACACGTTGGATAATATCATTGTTCCTAGACAGCTTCAGAAGTGTCATGAACCATACCGAGATCTTTCTGTAGCTTTCATTGACCTGATGAAGGCCTCTGATTCAGTCAACAAAGAGGCCCTGTGTAAGATCCTGATGAGATTTGGATGCCTGCAAAAAAATTGGTACCATTATTGGACTTACTTGTGACAATGTGACAGGAACCATCCTAAGCAATGGCTCAGAAACAGACCCCTTCACTATTAGAGCTGCAGTCAGCATCCAGAATTGTATGGATGGGAATCCCTTTAACATCAACCAGTTACAGTCTATAAATCCAACATAAGCAACACACGCATTACTGATCTTTAGTACACTGATGATTCATTATGTCATGTTTCCCCCCTCAATCGAAGAGCTCCAGGTCACTCTTGATTGCTTCTGTGAAGCATATGAAATGCTTGACATTGTGTCAACTTCGCAAAAACTTAGGAGCCAGGGTGTGGGCAGTCTGCTTAGTGGCAAGCATGGGCTAGGAATTGGGGGTCATAGTGCTAGCCAGATTAAAACCAGGCACTCAAACCCTAAGATGTAGCCAGACTGATAGAGAGCCAAGTCGGGGAGCAAGCCAGGTCAAATACCTGGAGATCTGAGTTCCAAATAAAGCTGATTCATGAGACAGAGGTGCAGGTCAGGGTCTGGGCAAAGTCAGTAATGGAATGTCAGGTCTGGGATAAAGGGACAGTGATATAGAGACAGCAGGTGGTCTGAAGGCAACAGGAAGCTGTTCAGGCAGCTTTTGTTTCCTGCCCAGACTCTATATAGGCTTGAAAGGCCAATCTGCAGCTGGAAGCCCTGGCCAATGAAGGGCAAGTGGCTGGAGGCCTTCTCACAGTAGAGCTACTTCCCTGCCACTACACCTTGGCTCATAAACTATAG
This sequence comes from Alligator mississippiensis, assembly GCF_030867095.1. NCBI lineage: Eukaryota > Metazoa > Chordata > Crocodylia > Alligatoridae > Alligator > Alligator mississippiensis. Next base: position 111,650,219 of record NC_081824.1, on the reverse strand, counting down.
CTTGGTGGAGGCTGGTGTTTGGTCCCTGAGCCTCCAGGTTTGGGGGCTGGCATGAGGTCCTTACAAAAACCAAGATATTTTTACCAACCCACCCCAACCCAACCACTTGCTCCTCCATATATTACAATTAGAGGGCAATTTTTGCAGAATGTTGAGCATTTCCCTTACCTGGGTTCCTACCTTTCCCAAAAAGTTAGCATAAATGTCAAAATTCAAAACAGGATAACATCTGCCAGTGCTTCCTTTGGGCATCTCCAAAATTGTGCCTTCCATGATCCTGGCATCAGAACGCAAACCAAACTTTTCGTATACCAGGCTATTATTATCTCTACCCTGTTGTATAGGTGTAAAGCCTGGATGACATGCTGAAAATACCTGAAAGCTTTGGAATATTACCATCCACAATATCTTCAGAAAATCCTCTGTATCAACTGGAAGCACAAAAGAATGAATCCCCGCATTCTGGCTCAAGCAAATGCCACCAGCATTGAAGCCATGCTTATATGGCAGTAATGGCACCAGTTCCATTGGACAGGGGATGCCTGAAAATAGTCTCTCAAAACAGGCCCTGTACTCCCAACTCACCCATTGCCACTGCTCTAGAGGTGGGCAAGAAAAGGGTTTTAAGAACACCTTGAAGGCCAGTCTGAAGAAATGTGATATTAAGAACAATACCTAAGAGACTTGAACACTGCATTGTACCTAATGGCACCTTGATATATGCTGAGGCATCATTCATTTTAAGCAACCTGACCTTACTCGGGATGGCGACAGACTAGAGAAACAAGGGAAAAGAGCTGTGACTGATGTCACCTTAAACTGTTCCTTCTCCCTCAAAGTATTTGCTTTGTTTGCAATCAGACATGCAGATCTTGGATCAGCCTTCTTAGTCATCTATGAACTCATCGATGACTTCTGTATTTACGGTAGACTTGTCCTTGCATTGAGAAACTGCTGATGAAGACCTGTTTTTACCTTTTTCCTTGCTTAAGGTGAATGTTACCTATCTACGAGCATTAGGGGTGTGTGAAGTGGGCCTTATTTGATTCGGATTCAGCCCAAATTTCATAGACATTAGGGCTGGAAGGGACCTCGGAAGATCATCGAGTCCAGCCCCCTGCACCAAGCAGGAAAGATAACTGGGGGTCAGGTGACCCCAGCAAGGTGACTATCTAGTCTCCTCTTGAAGATTTCCAGGGCAGGTGATTGCACCACCTCTGGAGGGAGCTTATTTCACAGTCTGGACACCCTGACTGTGAAGAAGTTTTTCCTAATGTTCAGTTTGAATTGATCTGCCAGGAGTTTGTGGTCATTACTCCTAGTTTTCCCCTTGGGTGCCCTGCTGAACAGTTGCTCACTGAGCCCTTGATGTACTCCCCTAGTGTAGCGGTAAGTTGCTACCAGGTCCCCTCTCAGCCTTCTTTTCCTCAGGCTGAAGAGTCCCAGATCCCTCAGCCTTTCCTCATATGGCTTGCCTTTTAACACTGATCATACAGGTGACCCTTCTTTGGACTTTCTCAAGCTTGTCCACGTCCTTGTTAAAGTGTGGTGCCCAGAACTGGACTCGGTACTCCAGCTGCAGACTCATCAATGAATAGAGCAGAAGAATCACCTCCTTGGCTTTGCATGCCAGGGTATTTGCCCTACTGGCTACAGCATTATACTGCTGGCTCATATCCATACTGTTGTCTGTTGTTACCCCCAGGTCCCTTTCATTCATGGTGCTAGTCAGTTTGGTGCTGCCAAGACTGTAGGTGTGTTGGGGGTTGCTCATCCTGAGGTGGAGTCCTTTACATTTCTCAATGTTGAACTTTATCAGGTTCTGATCCGCCCAACTTGCTAGCCTGTCTAGGTCTACCTGTAACTATAACCTATCTTCAGATGTGACCATGCTTCCTCATAACTTGGTGTGGTCCACAAATTTGGCCAGTGAGCTCTTCACCCCTACATGCAAATCGTTAACAAAGATGTTGAAAATTACAGGACTGAGCACTGACCCCTGTGGCACACTGCTGCCCACTTCTCACCACGATAACACAGATCCGTTTACAACTACTCTCTGAGTCCTGTGCTGCAGCCAATTTCTCACCCACCTGACTGTCTTGGAGTTAAGCCCACAATTCTCCAATTTTTCTCGCAAGGACATTGTGGGATACTAGATCAAAGGCCTTTTGGAAGTCTAGGTATGCAATGTCCACCTGCTCTCTTGTGTCCAGGTGGAGAGCTACCTGGTCATAGAAGGAGATGAGGTTGGTAAGGCAAGACCTGCCTGTGATGAAGCCATGCTGGTTGCCATTGATAATCTTACCTTCTGCAAGTTTATCGCAGATGGACTCCTTGATGAACTTTTCTAGAATTTTCCCTAGGATGGAAGTTAGGCTGATTGGCCTATAGTTACTTAGGTCCTCCCTCCTGCCCTTCTTGTGGATGGGTATAACATTGGTCCTCTTCTAGTCGTCAGGGACTTCTCCAGAGTGCCACGAGTTGTGGAATAGTTTTGCCAGGGGCTCCACAATAAACTACGTAAATTGTAGATTTATGTAGTGTATTGCAGAATAACAAAGAAAATTCAAATGGACTAAACTTGAACTTTAAAAAAAAATTTTTTTCCTTCCAGCCACATCCTGGTTAAATGTGCCTAAATCTGATTAGCTGCTGCAAAAGTCTGCAATACCAGACTTGTATTGACAGTAGTTTGCACAGAAAACTGTAATGCCAGCCTAGCAGACTGGCATTTTAATAACTGTTTCTAAGGTGTTGCAACTCTAGACATGATATTTAAGTAAGGGCAGTAGAAGCAAAAAAGACAGTTTTCTAAAATGGTGGTGAAGTCCAGAAATTACACACTTAAGGTTTTCTGGTACGAGCATGACATTATTAATCTTCTAATTTAATTTTGTCATATAAAGAACTCTTTTACACTTTTTATAACTTTCATTTGCCATTTTTCTGAATGGTTGGGGTTTTTTGTGCAAAGGGAGATATATGATCGAATCTATTTAATTATTTTTTAAAGTAATGTGTTTTCCAGAGTCTTTATAATACAAATTTATTTGCTGTGTGCTTAATGGAGGCTTCAGACTACTGTATCTTTTGCCTCTTACCTACTGTCAGCAAAATAAATTTAGATTTTTCTATTCTCATATACCAGCAAGAATGGATTCATTGACTTCTTACCAGTCACTGGTTGCCAGCAAGAGGATGCACTTGGATATGGCTACGATTCATTCTTTTTCCTGGGGATTTAAGTGCATTATTTTGCCTTTGGGGCTATGTGCATTTAACATTTTCTGACTGGCTTTAAACTGGTTACGTCTGCAGTGTGGTGTAATTTTTTTAGGTGTTAGTTGATCTGATTAATTTCTTAACTGAAGAAACTAGTCCAATAAAAATGGGTCAGACTAGCATCTAAAATGTTTGGGCAGTGTCATTGCACACTGATTACCACTCTGAATACAGATTAGAACACTTCTGTGTTATGGGAAAGCTTCATTTATTTGCAGTCCTGCACTTGTCATGTGTGATGAATTGTAAATTCAGAGTGATTTTTGGACTTTTTTCTCTTGTGTGTCAGTATAGTATGCTGTTGGTATATGCACCTTAATAGATAACATAACTTCAAAGAGGCAGGAGAGAGCATTTTCTGCAAAATAGTTGGAGAGCACTAACTTTGTAAGTGTTGAGTGGATCTGAGTGACACTTCAGCAAATAAATTCACTGAAGAATGTTGTTTTGTCACCTCTAATCTATTTGTGAATTCGGGTCTACTTTTAACAAGTTGTTTGGTTATTGGTCAACTGGGGACAGGGGGAGAGTGGATTGGGGGGGGGGGGGGGGGCTCTTACTTAGTTAACTGTTGAAGTAGTGTCCCTCTTTTCAAAGGCTCCTGGTTAAGCTCTCTGCCCAGGGTATGGGAGACCAGTGTTTAGTTCTCTCTATTACTTGGACTACTACTTAAGTTAATTTGTCAATTTTTGTTTTATGCAACTGCCTGAAAATGGCAGGTTTGTACTTTTTGGAGAAACTGAAGAGCTTATTTTAGTTTTATTGGAACTGAACCTTTTCAGTGTTTTGGTTTATTTTCCAAACCAGAAAAAGAGTCCGTTATTCACCAGCCCAGTGATAGGGAGATATTATGTATTGGGTCAGTTTTCCCAAGTCATTGTTTGGAAGGGAAGGAGTGGGGAAATTTCCTTGTTCAAAATGGCAAAGTTGAAGCTGAACAGTTTAGTTACTGCTTTTAAGGTTCCATTTCGGGGCATTCAAATAATATCATACCTTGATCTAAGCATTCATCCCAACATATCCGCCTTTCTTGCTTAGTGAATACATTCATTGCTGATTTATTTTTTAGTACAATGATGCTCAACTTTTTTATCCCGCAGGCCAGATGACTGGTCCAGGGCTGGCCCACAGGCTGAATGGAGCCCTGTGCACCATGATCAGGTTCTGGGACCTGGCACTACCCCGTGCCTGCCCTGCATGCCAAGACTGTGCCTCAGCAGGCCTGGCACTGCCCCTGTCTCCTCCCACTGGGACTGGACCCTGGGGGCCCTGATGTTGCCCCCTCCTGCCCTCACGTGCTGGTATTGAATCCTGTGGTCCCAGTGCTGCCCCTTCTGGTCCTGAAGTGCTGGAATTGGGCTTCATGGTCCCAGTGCTGCCCCCTCCTGGGGGCCTGGCACTACCCCTGCTGTGCCCCTCCATTCCTTCACACCAGGTTTAGGCCCTGGAGTCTAGCACAGCCCCCACTTGGCCCTGCACACTGGGATTAGGCACCGGATTCAACACGCAGAGCCCAGGTCTCTCCATGGGGCTAGAAATTTGGCAGCAGGGCAGTTGTGCCACCTCTCCCCCATCACCAAATGTCCAGGCATACCAGGAGCCCTGTGGGTCAGATGACAGGGTGCCACAAGCTGGATCTGGCTTGTGGGCCAAAGGTTGAGCACTCTTGCTCCAATACATTATCTACATGCTAGCTGTTGAAAGTTCGTAATAACTAGTTAGTGTCATATGGACAGCTTTCAACAAGTATTCTGTCCACAAGTGTGACTAATATTATGTGGTGATCCTAGCAGCTGAGAGTTTTGCCTCTAGGCTGATACACTGTCATTATAGTAGATGGAGAGGTACTTGAAGGGAAGAATGCAGGGTGCAGTAGGGAACAGTTTTTGGAAGAGGCTGGAGAAAGCCAGACAGTGAATGTGGTTTGAGTGACAGTTACAGTTAGAGCTCCTGTGCAAAGAGTTGGATTGACTTTAGCAGTATAGTCCTCCCCTGTTGTTTGAACCATCATGTGAAAAACTCATTTAATTACAAGAAGATAGCTTTTTATATTGTAGGCAGGAGCCTATATTTTTGTGTCTGTTGCAATAAGACTTTGCTGTTCTTCATGAACACTGTTATTCAGTTGAAACTGCTTTGCTCCCTCAAAAAAGGCTTGTGGCTCCCAGTAATTAGTGGGATTTGCACACTGCAGCGAGTCTAGACTCTTCACAAGTAAATGAAATGGGGCTTTTAATGAATATACGTTTGATTAATGGGCAAAAATAGAGTCGTTTATTCCGTTAGCCCTGTTTTATCTTAAAATGATAACATGATCGGCACTTTTATGTGTTCCCATGAAAAAGAAATAGATACCAAGGGATTAATGATAGATACTTCTGTAGATCTAAGTATAGATATATAGCCTTAGTATTCCTTGTATTTGAAGCTTTAATGTTAATTAGAGAGCTCATATCTTCACAGTTTCTGGAACTCCAGTTGTGTAGGGGGAAGGTAAGATTGGGAAACTTACATTTCTTACAAAGAAGCATAAAGTGATTTGGAATGATAAAAATATTCACTTTGAAAACCTTCGGTTGTATACCTTTAATATATCCTGGTGCACATTCACAAAGGACAGAAATAATGCTTGCCTATAATGTAACAGCTAGTTAAGGAACTTAGAAAATAAGAAAATTAAAGCTTCATAAAAATTATAGATTTTAGTCTTTACAGAACCATGGACTTTTTCTGCAAAAAAATTAAGAAGAAAAGTCTTAGACTTAAATTCATAATGTCTTAAAATCTGGAAACTTGTAACTGGAAAAATTAGGGTTAGATTTTACTTTACCATTTTTTTTCTGTCCAGTTTGCTTTCTTGCTTCTTAGTGAAGAATTGGATGTGGTTTAGAGCTGATCAATAATAAATGAAGCCCTAATGTTGTCTGGTGAGCCAAGATATATATACACATTAGTTAATGCTTTTACATACAGCAGAAAGATTGGTTTTAACTTTACAGCCTCAACCACGTTTCCTTTAAAATCTCATTTAAACACATTTGTAGTTCTGTCACAGATATTATAATCTTGTTTGTTCTGCCTATTTGACAGGTCTTCAGCCATTAACAACAATAGTGTGAACATCATCCTTAATGTACTCCATCCTTAATATACTCTTTGACTGCCTGTACATTAGCCATTGTTTTGTTAAAAGGATCCCCACCTTCCTGGAGATTGGGAATGATATCTTTCACTCAGTTTCTGTGAGGTTTAATTAGTTGTGAAGCACATTGTGCTCTTATTTACAAATCTCAAAGTATGAGTAATTACACTGTGGTTTCTTTCCTGCTGCTAAGACTATAGTTAACAGTAGATTTAACAAAACATATTAATAGATTGTAAGGCTGGAAGGGACCTCGGAAGATCATCAGGTCCAGCCCCCTGCACCAAGCAGGAAAGACAACTGATATTATTACCCAAAAGCTGCCATTTCAAAAGAAGGCTGGACAACCCAACCTTTCTAGGCCAAAAGGAGAAGCAGCGGAATAGATTATTTTATGTACTGACATTTTATACTATTGGTCTTCAATTATCCTCATAAGAAACCTAGACATCAGTGATATATATCTGAACACACTAAATTTCTTTAACTTTTAGTCAAGTTTGTAAACATAGGATAGTCAAGAGTAAACGTGGAATATCCTAAATACCTTTGTGCCTTATTTTTATATCTTAAGAGAGCTGATTAACTTCGTCTGTTTTCCCTGGCTGCATACCTACTGGCAAACCTTTGTCGATGTAATTAATCACTTGGCGCAACTCCAGAGGGGTGGATGTGACACATCATCAGTAGAAGTTTCATGTTCTGACACACCAGAAAAACTGGTTAGTAACAGAAATGCCTACTAAGTAGCTCTTGTAGCAGTCAAGAGTTCAGTGAGCCTTATTACGTTCTTGGGTTCAGGATGAACTTTGAGAAATGTAAGCGGGTTACTAGCACACTGGAGAGAGGTGTATGGGGTTTTTTTTTAAATCTCTGAGAACAAAAGTAGTGCGTACCTTTTTCTCAGGGGAGTAATTGCAAACAAATGAACCTGGAAGGAAAGCTTTTATTATTATTGTTGTTATTGTTTTTTTTATTGGCACTCTTTTGGCTTCTGAATATAGCGCTGCAGATTGAAGAATGATGCAATTCATAGAACCAGTAGTTTAGGTACTTGTCTGTACTAGAGCACTCCTAATCTCTTCTGCTTTCTGTACTAATAACAATTCAGTAGAAGCAAAGGTGAATAGAACTGAGTACTTTTCATGTACATTTTGGCACAATCCTCTGACGTTGTCCATCTGGCAAACCTTATGCCAATGAAAACGCACACAATTATTTAGAGACAGAGCTGCCTTTCTCGAAGTCTGTTTTTTAGGTTCACCCTTTAACCCAAGGAATTGATCCTCCTATATAATCTAAGTTTACCCAAATATGTTTGGATTCACTCTTCTAACCCAAGAAATTATCCTTCTTTATAATCTAGGTTTGCAAAGGTGTCATTAGCATCCTTCTTGGTTCATAAAATAACTGATATTTTTTAGAGGGCATGGCATATTTGGGAAATATTTTCTCCTTGAGTTCTTATATCCACCAACATTAGGTGCCCATGATTTCTCATGTTGTTCTTCAGTTTCTTAGCTGATGTATATTGGTGTAGATTTTATTCAGTAGCTCTTTTCCAGTGTAAATCATTTGAGCATTTAAAACCATCAGAACTGAGAACAAAAATCAAATTAAACTTGATGGTATACCACCATGAGGACATGCAGACTCAAAGGCAGAAAACTTCAGTCACACCATACTTTTGTGTGTTAAACATGGTGAGCTGTATATGTGGATGGCTTCAGAACCAAGTATAATTGAAGTAGATTACATTTCTATAAATGTGACAACTTTGCCATATGTGATGGCAGACCAAAGTTAGCCATTTTTAAAATAAGGAAAACCTGAAAAGAATGAAATTTGTTTTAGGGAATGGGTGCATTTGCTTTCAAAGGGAAAACCACCCAAGGGTCCTTACATTATCAAACTTCTAGTGTTTTGAAACTAACAGTGATGATGTAGTCATATTAAAACTTTCACTTACTCCAGATGTTTCCAGGAAACAATCTGCTTTAAAAAACTGGGGCTAAGATCTGCCTATAAAAGTAGCCTTATTAATTTCCAGTTGAAAGTACAGTGGTTTAGTTTAAGGTGGTAAGCTCTTACATATTATTTACCAATGTCCATGTGTTTTGCTTTTATTAATCTATTAGTAGAAATCATGAGCTGTTAGTCTATGGGGACAAAATGATTTTTTTAAATCTGTTGGAAGAGTAATTGGATCTAGACTTACTCAGTACTGGGAAGTCTTTGGAGAGCAGAATTTTTAAGTTCTGAATTTTTCCCAGATTTTTTCCCCATCTCTGTCATTCAACTACTGCCAACTTCTTTCCTTCTCCACATTTTTTCTCTACTCCATAACCATGGAGGGTAAATTCTGATTTATGTTAAGGCCCCTTTGTCACTATCAATTGGATTTAAAGAGTTATAAATTACCCTAAAGGCCTCTTTACAATGCTAGAGCAATGTAGTGATGCTTCTTGGCATAGATGTCTGGGCCGCTGTTCTCCCAGCAACTATTATTTCTTGTTTAATCGTTAGATAATATATTTATATTAGATGGCTGAAGATTTTCTTCCTGTTATAGAAGTTTTCCATTATGTACTTGGTATTTTATTTTCTCCTTGTGCAAGGCAGTTTTGAGTATCTTTTTTTGGGACAATATGTTCTTTAACTGCATTAATGTTTACATACTTAAAATATTTCTGTATTGATTTAAAGAATCAAATGCATTCTAGTTTTTTTTATTAACAGTTTATATCAAATTAATGTTAATCCCTAGAAAATTTCTTCTAAAAGCAACAGTTAAAGGACATATTTAATAGAACATGTTGTATATACGTTTCTAGATATTTGCTTCAAAGATATTTTTCTTGAAAGTCCCCTTTTCTTTGTTTAATCCTGGTATTTTACAATAAGATGCTGCTGATGGCTTACTTGTTCTGTATTATTGAAGGGGAGTGTTTTGGGCTAGGGGCAGAAATTAGACACAAATCAGTATAAGTGATTGCAGACCTTTTCAATTGGTAACACAACAGAAGTTCAGTGCACATAAACTGTTTTCAAAATGGCTGAAACTGGTTTAAGATGAACCTTGACGGAAGTCGCATCAGACTTAACTAATTTAGGTTAAATTGGTTTATTGAACTTCTGCCCCAGATCCCTTCCCTTCCCTTCAAGTTAACTCAGCAGTGTCCCAGCATCCAAGGATGCTTTGCACGTCGCCTGCAAGCTCCCCTCAGGGGGGGTGAGCTACCTTTGGCCCAAGATGTCTTCTCCAGCCAGGTAGGGAAGTATGGTCTAGTGCCCCCCTGCTTCTGGCCTGGGCCACTGCAGGCATGTTGGCTGCATTTCCGGTATCAAAAGTGAACGTCTGTTCACTTGCCTATTGGTTCAATCTATTCAGCCTAGACTAACCTGCAAAGATTGACTAGATTCAGCCATGGGCTTTTTGACTGTCTGTACTTAGTCCCTGTGTTTGTAGTCCCTGGAGGGAATTTGGTGGGAATTTGCCAAAATGTGCAGGAATCTTCTAAAAGAGGAAAAAATGATCAAGATATTTCTCACTTGTGCTTTTGCCAGTAGGCCATTATACTTTTCTTTCTTCACTGCTTGACAGTGCCTGTGTGTGTGCACGTACATATGTGTGTGCGCATATTCTTTTTAAATAACACATTTTCCAATCTCCTTTTACTTGTCAATGTGCAAGGATGACCTTGTGTTCATTGTTTCTGATCCTTTGAAAAATTCTTTCTTAAAAAACACTTGATAGCCTGTACTTATCCATCTCTGACATGAATAAGTCATAGCAATGATTAACTTCTTTAATTCTTAGTTCTGCATTTTTAACCAAAAATGAATGGCAAACACATGCTGAATATCCTAAGGCTAGAAGATGGCATTCCTGAATGGCATTCCTTGTTTTTTAGTCTACTCTATTTTGTTAGATGACATTTTCCATTTTAGAGGTCTCAGCAGCAACATTCAAGGCTCTCACCAGGGGGACAAGTGACAAGTTTATCCAAAATTTTAGTAACTTTTTCATAAGGGTAGTGGAGCCAGTGCTAGTTATAATTGTTGGGCATTACATACATGAAATGTGCTTTTATGAAGGAAAGACAAAATTGCAAGACTGTGTAATTGTTATGATCTCAAATTATCCCTGTTATATTAGTTTTGGGTCTGAATAGAAAGTTGGACTTAATAGTTTAAAGCCATATGTATTTAGTTATCTGAGCTTGAATGTTCAGATAACCTGAATGTTGGCCAATCAGAGTAATTCCTGATTACATTTCTTCACTGTCAGTGATATTCATTGATGAATAATGAATGAAGACCTCATTGTTCACTGGTGGTGAGTTTTCATTTTACATGTGTTTTTTCTTTCCTTATGGAAGTAGTTAAAACTATATATCTGCCAATTTTTTTATTCTTTCAAACTGCTAACCCCAAGCTCTGCATGAATGAGAAATAACTGAAAATGCAAGCCTTACAATTCTTTTTGAAGCCATATTTCAAGCAGGGTGTTTTTGAATGAAATTGGCTTTAAAAACCAACCATAGTGTGTTCATAATTTATAGCAGAGAATATGAATAATCTTTGTTGAGGAGAAGGAACTGATACAGAAGCAATTACCTTGGCCTATGAGGAGGTACAAAAGTACTTAAAGGTGACCTGTAAATGTTGATTTAATAAACATTGTCTGTATTCAATTATGAAATGTTTATGAAGTTAACAAAAAATCCACATAACTAACACTGGATCCTCTTTTGCTTACCTTTCAGACTCAAGGTTCTGGATTCTTTTTTGCTGTTTCTATACTTACAAGCAAAAAAAGAAATACAGTCCTGCTTTTATTTATAATGGAGTAGATATGCCACCCTGTAGTTGGCGAAAAATGCAAAACTCTGAGCTGGGTGCTGGTAGATGAAATGTCCTTTAACATTTGAATTAAAGAAAATGTCCTACAACCCTCCTCTATCTCCTCTCCCAAATTCCAGTGTTTGAAATGGTCTCTGATGAGAATCTAAAAGATTGTAGAATCAGAGTTGTTTGTTCTCTTTTATTTCCTTTGTATATTGTGTGAAAGAGATGACTGGATCCTCCATAAATCATGACCAAACTGTATTTCAATATAAGAGATTCAGTGGTACTGTTGCAAATGGTTTGAAATGATTCAGTTTTCCAAAGGTATTTTAAAATTTAGAATTAATCAAAACGCTCTTTATTTTTTTCCCCATTTTGTTCTATCACAATTAATTCCTTAGTTTAAACTGATCAGGAGGAAAAGTCACTAGTCTTAACTGATTTAAACAAACTTGCTTTGTTAAGTGTGCGGGCCGGGCGCAAACCCGGGCCCTTTGTCGCGCTGCACGCGGGCTGTGGCCGGCAGCCCGGGCACCCCGGGTCGGAGAGGGCGGGTGCCGAGCTAGAATTAGGCACAAAACGCTTAATGGTTGATTTTAAGATTGTTTACTTACACCGAGATGGTCGCGGTGCAGGCTGAAAACTTGCTTGAGTTGCGGTTACAAACAGAAAGAACACGAACAATCACGTAGAGTTTGCTAGGCTCCACGCAGACAGAACTCCGGATGTCCAGGACAAGCGCGCCTCAAAACTCGTCGATACGTCTTATGAAAGGTTACTGCTCGAAGACGGGAAGAGGTGGGTGGTGGATCAGGCCGCCATACTCCTCTGAATAACACACAGGGTTTCTGTTACCCTGCCGCGTACGCAGAGTCCCCACGAGATGGATGTGGAGTCCTCTTTGGCTTGGGCGGAAACTACTCAAGCCTCTTTATACGGCTAGCAGGCCAATCGCTAGCCGCCACGTGGGAATAATTTAGCACTAGCCAATAGCGGGACACTAATTTGCATTCAAAGAGCGGGAACTCTTTGCACCGTGCATTTCTGTGTTGCAAAGAAAATGCACCCTGCAAAGACAACTGCAAAGTGGCGGGAACTCTCTCCTTTGCACGCGGGTTCTCTGTGCAGCAAAACTCCACCGTGCAATGAAGCTGTAAACCCATGGGGATAATTCTGGTGCCGAAGCACACACAAAAATCAGACCTTTGGGTCATGACATTAAGAATATTCAGTAAGTTATGATATATGAGGGTGGGAGTCTGTTTCTAAATATATGCTAACAAATTCGAATCTCCTTCAGCAGTTAATCCCCTTTGAGAGTATCTTTACAGTTTGCATTATGTTCCAAAACCTGCATGATGCTCTCTGTAGGCTCTCATGTCTGTACACTTTTAAAATGTCAATTTACATCTCTCATCAGCCCATGTTGCCAGCTACAATAATCTGCTTGTTAGATTATGAAAAGAACTTCTTACTGCCTCTTGTGCTTGGGAAGAGTTCTATGTGCACATCCATAAAGTTACTTAATTGACTTCCTTCAAATCACCCCTCAAGATTCTCTTTTATTATGATGCCTATACAAAAATTCCTCATAAGATTTGGGCTATAATGTGTTGCAAACACTGCTTAGTATGTTGACTCCTAGAGTACATCCCCCCCATGCAGGGGTGTGTGCTTTCAGCAGGGAAAAGGGTAGCTGTAGAAATTTGTGCCACTACTTTTTTCTACTGCACGCACCCCTGCATGTGGTCTTTGGTGTGGGGCAAAGTGCCCTGTTTCAGGGGAAAATGCCATTTCCCTGCTCTTCCCAGCTCCTGGCATGCTAGAGAAGCCAGGGGAAGATTGACCAACATAAAATAAAGAGGTAGGACAGCGTTATTGGCATAGAGGTGATAGTCATATCTATTTGTGCATGAGATTACTGAAAAGGAGAGTGTGTAGAGCAGGGGTGGCCAACCTGTGGAATGAGTGCCCCAGGTAGCATGGGCAGCCTGTGTGTGTGGCACTGAGCAGCTTGGGAAAGGGGACAGGTAGCACAGCAGCTGATAGAGCAGGAAGCAGAAATCAGAGAAGGAAATTGGGCACGGAGCACAGGATAGGGAGCAGAAAGCATATAACAGAATTGGGCAAAGGAGGGAGTGGCACTTACAAAGGGCCTGGGGCTGATTTGTGGCACATGTGCCAAAACAGTTGGCCCCCAATGGTGAAGATAAAGAAAAGAATGGGAGTAAGGGTGGTGTTCTGTGACCCCCACAGTGGTGAAGTGCTGAGGATCATAGGAAAGTGGGGTTAGAGGGCCCTCTGTCCCATCATCCAAATCATTCATGATGTTCAACAGTACCAGACCCAGGACAGACCCATGGGGAACCCCACTTCATGCCTCCTCCTAACTAGATGTTGAACAGTTGATAACTACTCATTGAGCATGGTGATCTAGCCAGTTACCTATCCGCATTACAGTACTCTTGTCTAGTCTGTATTTCATTGGCTTGTTAATGAGAATGTTGTCAAAAACCTTGCTAAAATCAAGACTTTTCTCTCCCCCACCCATCCACAGAGCCTGTCACCTTTTATTATAGAAGGAAATCAGGTTGGTCAGGCATGATTTGCTCTAAGTGAATTCATGCAGGTTGTTTCCAATTACCTTGTTCTCCTCTAGGTGCTTTGTAGTAGACTGTGTGAGAACCTTTTCCATGATCTTTCCAGGTATAGAGGTCAGGTTGACTGGTCTGTAATTCCCTGGATCCTCCTTTTTCACTGTTTGCATTTCTCCAGCCAATCATTGGAGTCCCCTGGCATATTTTCACGTATTTGAGTAATGGATTCTGTTCCCCATCTTTACAATTATGTCTCCTGCCATACCACATGTGCATGGCAGGATGCACGATTTGGGGTTAGAGGTTAGATCCCAAAGGCACCAATGCTACTTGCCAGTGCAGTGGGAGCCCAGGACATGATCCTGGGGTTCCCTTGCCCTGACAAGTTGAAAGTCAGGTGCTTTCAGCCTGGAATGAACCAATGCAGCCCTGGCATTGCCCCTTAATTGTCTGTCCTGGCCCCAGGACCATACCAGAGCCAGTTCCAGAGTCCTATGCTGACCCTCAGCTGATTGTCAAGCCCAGCCCATGTCCACACAGGAGTCTGGAACCAGCTCCAGTTTGTCCCTGCCTTGCCACATGTTCAATTTAAGGTGCAATGGAAACTAGCTACAACAAAATAGCACACGTCTTTTGTCACACCATTAATTTCTTGAACATGTCAGGGTTACTGTTATGGCACAGTTAACAAATTAATAATTTCTTTAGTGTAACGTCTGTCAGGGCACTGAAGACATGCTGGTAGAGAGGGAGGAAGGAGAAGCAGGGCAGGACAAAGGACAGAGTTGCAGAACAAAAGGAAGGACAAGAGCTCAAGAGAAAATGTGCGGTTGACTGTAAGGCTGGTATTTTCAGTTCTTCACTTCTTTCCTTTCTTGTTACTTCTGAATATACAGTGCTTATTGTCATGCTAGTTTGAAAATATACTGTAATTTCACATGCATGGAAAAGAGCTAAGATTACTCTCTTTCATACTGTCTGTGGAGGGGTGATGATACTTGCCAAATGCAGGGTGGAAAAATCAAGCCTTTGATCACCCTGTGTGACTTCATTATACTCCTGTGTGTATACCTCTACTACTTCAGTGTTTCAATCTAAAACTAACAAAAAAAATATTACATCTGCAACTTTTATTTACTGGGTCTGCATTATGTGTCAGTTATTAAATATTGATTTTATATTCTATTAAACATTTCTATGGCTTTTTTTTATTTCTGCCCATTTTTGAGAACTTTTCTCCTAAATTCCTTTCTCTTTTATATACTGCGTTTCAACCAATTCTATATTTAGTAAAGCTAAGAAATCTGCACTTCTAAAAAGCAGTACAAAACAATAAAAAAACTCCCAAAACTCTTTCAGCAAAGTATTTTTTATGTGCAGTGGCAAGTAGTACAAGCTCCAGGGTACTTATTGTCCATTGAAATAATTTACATTTTTTCTATTAGGTAAATAAAAAGATTCATGATGCCTTTCCCCCTCCCTCCCAAGATATTTTGATCACCAGCTCAGACAAAATAAAGTGACTTAACTCATTGTTGTCATCTGTGTACTTCCAGTAAGCATATCTTGCATTCTTCAAGGAACACTGTTCTTACCTGTCCTTACCCTCAACAGCCTTGGTCTTTTTGTTTCGTTCCTTTTTGCCATTGCAAGACTATGGAAATAGAGTCCTTTATGCAACCAGACAGTGTGAGTACATGAATTAACAAGATAGCACAAAAATGTGCTTAGAGAAAGGCTTCAATGTCTGCTTTTTTGAGGGTGTAGGGAATATGGAAGGTTATTCATCTTTCACTTTCCTAACTTGGAGCCATATAGCAAGACTTGAAATCTGACATCCTTTTCAGAGGCTAACTTACTTTATGGTTGCAGGAAAAGTGCCAAGTTACTAAGCTGTGAAGTGTAGCTTGAAAGAATACCACTATTGCCTGGCACTACACAAAGTTGACTGCTGCAGCTGAGAAAAGGTGCCGGGATGCATGTTTACCTCATATCTGATTAACAAGTTAGAATAGGAGGTACATTATCAATTGAGACCTAGAACTGTCTAGGGTTCTCTTTCTTGGGACACCAGGATCCATGTGCTTCTCCACTGCTGAGTGGTTGTAGAGCAGTGATTCTCAACCTTTTTTGTCAACCTTTTTTGTACCAGGACCCATTTGTAAGCATGGATGGCCAGTCCCGATCCAGTAAGTAGTTTAAACAGAAAACAGCCCCCTGGCCCTGCTGGTGTCCCTCACTCCTGACCTGCTGCCCCCTGCCCCCAGATCACAACCCCACAGCGTGTGGGGCAGAGGTGGTGTGTGTGGAGTATGGGGGCCTGCAAAGGAAAAGCCACGGTTTCCCACATTTTTTTTCCTTTAAAGGAGAATCCATTTTTTAAGTTTTGTTTGCAACCCTTTCATATATATTTGTGATCCAAGGGTTGAGAAACAGTTGTAGAGAACTATTTGACTAACAGTTTCAGTGAGGGAGTTTAGATATTGAGACTATTGTCACACTATTAACCCTAGCATTTACTTTGGTTATTCTTCTTATATTTATTTTTTTTTAATAGAATTAAATAGCTATTTAAATAGAATAGCTCTTTGTTCCTACTCTGTCACCTGGGTGCTCTTTCAATTCAACATTGCTCCTTTTTACTATCTTTGGATTTCTCCGTTCTTTCTTTTGCATTTGCTCTACTTTTTTCTTCTTAAGCCTGTTATCTATCACTTTCTTGTACACATGTCCCACAATATGCTTAATATGTTAGGAAAGAGCCATGGTGGTTACTAGTCATTGCTTTGTTTATTTGCCTTATATGTATGATTCCTTTACCATGTCTTGTATATGTTTCGATCCATTTAGATTATCAGCATTTTGGGGCAAGGATTGTCAATATATAGAACAATATGGTTTTGGCATTAGGGGAGGTCCATAGATAGTACATGAACCCAAATAATAGTGCTGAAGTTACAAAAGGAAGCTTTTGCAGTGTTTCACAGAAATATCTTTCAGCATTTTTGAGCATAAATAAGTTAACGTATCTTTCTGCTGTGCAGGCCAGTCTCCTTCTGACTATGGTTCTCAGTTTAAGGAGTAGTAGGATTAAATTAAATCTGATTCCAATTTAAAAAACAGAGGGTACATCTACATGAGATATTTACTGTGGAACTGCCTGCTTAGCTCTGCAGTAAATGTCTCAGTGTCTATATATGTGCTCCTGTGAGGGCACAGGAAACTAATAAACTGTGCAGCAGGGTAGTACTTTTATTCACAAGTACTACCCTGTTGCACAGTTTTTTCATGTGCAGCAGTGCACATGTAGACACTGAACTGGCTAGGTGGGGCACTTCCTGACTGCTGACCCTACACTGAAGCACCCTTATGCCCCTGCCAGTCCCTCCTCAGCACACTGAGCCTGGTTGGAGCTGTCCGAGGCTGGCAGGCTGAATCCCCCCTCCCTCCCCCACCTCCCCCTTCAGTCCCACTGCTAGCTGGGGCTGCTCCAACCTGGATCAAGTGTGCTGTGGTCTGGGCGTACATGTAAACAGCACACCTGGGAGCTTCCTGAGAGCAATAAGATCCAAAGCTCATTGTTTTGCATTAATGGCACATGTAGATGTGCCCAGTACTAGGTACACATCTGTAAATAGCATTCCAATTTAAACAAGATTGCACATTTTGAAATAAAAATAGTTTATAATAGAGGTGCACCAATACATTGGTCCCATTGCAGTATTAGCACTGATCAAAAGGAAAATTGACATTATCGGTAGTTGGCTTTTTTTTTTGGCTGATGTGGCTGATAATGTCACTGATAAATGCCCCATGCATGTGTGCAGCACACAGGCAGCCAGGAATGCAGCATGGAGAGCAGCATGTGGCTGGTAGGTCTATTGTGGGGGAAGGGAAGGGGCATGAGGAGGTGGGTAGATCACAGCCCCTGTGGTGAGGGAGGGGCTGGGGCTAAGGGAGGAGCTGGGGCTGAGGGAGGCACTGCACAGTTGGGGCAGGGCAGGGCACAGGATGGAGCCACGGCTTGTATGGAGGATGCAGGGTGAGGGGGGGGGGGCGGGGCTGCCGCTGCAGGATAGAGCTAGGGCTGTGCTGAGCACTTCCTGGTGTGGGGGCTGGGCTAGGGCTGCACTTAGGGTGGGTGGCAGTGGTGCTGGGCTGAGGGCTACAGGGGGGTGGGGGGGGGGCTACAGCCACCCCAAAATTTGCCATAGCTCATGGGGGCTTTGATCTGTCCCCCCAAACCCCTTAACTCCCTGCCTCTCCCCTTCCCCCACAACAGACTTACCGGCCGGACACTGCTTTCCAAGCTGCCAGGCCACATATTGGCAACCTAATAGGATCAGACGATACGATGTGTTAAAGTTCAGCCATCAGTATTGACCCAAGGAATCTTTATTGGTGTAGTCCTAGTTTATATATCTAAAAAATTTTATAAACTCTCATTTAACTCTCTTGATACATATAAAATAACTTTTGTTTTCATTTATAGTTACAGTAAAACTGGTTAGAGTCTCATAGTAAACATACTTACCCAAACATAAGCAGTAATTTGTGGCTACAACTTTTGATGCCAATTTGTAACAGTCTGGGTGGAGAAAAGCTTGAGCTATTCTTGGCACTGTAGTAATCAACTTCTTCCAACAATCTGATACCCTTTACCCTTTTATTTCCAATTATTTCAGATCATTAGTAAGAACAGATTTGACCATAGATGCTTTCCTATGCACTTAAGTATGCAATATATTTTATTAACCCTTTCCACCTGCAAGGCAGAATCAGTAAGATGCGACTTATAGATAAACTGGGGAAAAAATTGCTAGGCACAGTTTTTAAATTCCAAATGCCTTCAGTAACAGGACTTCTAAGTTTGCTAAAAATAAGTATGTGAAATTGTTTTGATATGCTCTTGCCTACTGAAGAATGAAATCCTACTTCTCAATACATATGGTAATGGACCCTGAATTAGCCATTTACTACTCAGGAAAGAGATTATTGGAGTTATTGTGGAAGCATTTGCTCAACATGCAGCAGTGATCAAAAAGGCAAATGGAATGTTAGAAATCATTAATAAATGAATGGAAAGCAAACCAGAGAACATTTGCCACACATAAATCTATGGCCACATTGAATGTTGCATGTTTTACTAAGTTCTACAGTAGAAGTAGAAAAGGTATGGATGAGCAAGGTGATCAGGGCTATGGAATGAGTGGAAAAAGTGAGTAGAGCACTGTTATCCACTGTTTTAAATGATAACTTGGGTGCAGTTAGTGAAATTAAGAAGTGGCAGGTTTAAACATACAAAAGCAACTACTTTTTACACAAGTCATGAGCTGTGTGTTTTTGAAGGCCAGCATAATGGGATTCAAAAAGGGATTTGACAAGTTGATGGGAGCTATCAAGCCCAACAATTAGGCATGTAATCTTAGGAACAGGGCATGCCTAAACCTATGGCTACTGCTAGGCCACTGATAAGGTAGGATACTGCTTGGGCATACAAGAGATGAATTACCTAGCATGTGCCTCTTTCTCTACATCTATAGCTTTCAACTTAAGGCTCAAGGCACCTCCTCAGAAAATGCTAGCTTTTAAATTTCAGTTGTTTTTTGACCACAGAAAAATAATAGAGCAGCTTTGCCATAAAGAACTCAGACCACCACAGGCCAGAATGTTTGTGAAGCTATGGATTTTTATTTTAAATCTCTGGGTACATAATGGAATCATGTGCATGTATTTGCAAATATTGAATGACATCCCATGGCACTCTTATGGATCATGTGGCATCCTAGTGTACCACAGCACTGAGGGTGAAAAATCACTGCTCTATATCATCCTCTGTTTGCCTCTTCCAGAGACAAGCTACTAGAATAGAAGGACCTTTGGTTTAACCTACTGTGACAGTTCTTATTGACTGACTCCCTTCTCCCTAGGTGTGTTCACCTATTCCACTGTTGTGTGGATTTACACCATTATAAAATTACTATATTTTTTTCTCTTTTCCAGACTACTTTGGCTTGGTGCTTTCCTGTTTCTGTACCTTGCTGAGCATTTCCTTAAATATGCATCTGTTTGCTCCTAATGATATTATCTTCTGTTTTTAGCTCACAGGTTTTTTCCCTGACAGAATATAATTCTTTTGGCTTTAGATATAATCTTTATATGAATTAGCCTACTTTGTAGCTTCTAGATGACTTCTTTTCCTGGATGATCTATGGTTTGAAACTCAAGCTAGCCAAAATGGAACTTCCACTTTATTGGGAACCTTGTTCTCAACTCCTAGACCTATAATCTTCATGCAGTTTTTTATTAGGTTTTCTTCTTTTGTCCTTACTACCTGGTATCTTGCTGAGCCTTGTCATTTCACTTCAAGTTTGCGGATGATACCAAGCTGGGTGGAGTAGCAGATATGCTGAAGGTTAAGGTTAAGATTCATTGACCTAGAGAAATTGGATTGGACCAAAAGAAATCTCATGAGTTTCAACAAGGACAAGGGCAAAGTCATTAGTAGGAGCATTGCCAGTAGATTGAGGGAAGTAATTATTCCCCTTTATTTGGCACTGGTGAGGTCGAATCTGGAGTACTATGTCCAGTTTTGGGGGCCCCCACTACAGAAAGGATGTGGACAAATTGGAGAGAGTCCAGCGAAGGGCAGTGACAGTGGTTAGCAGGCTGGGGCACATGCCTGCTTGAGAGAGGCTGAGGGTACTGGTCTTATTTAGTCTGCAGAAGAGAAGACTGAGAGGGGATGCAATAGCAGCCTTCAGCTACCTGAAGTGTGGTTCTGAGGAGGATGGAGCTAAACTGCTCTCAGTGGTGGCAGATAACAGAACAAGGAACAATGGT
This sequence comes from Alligator mississippiensis, assembly GCF_030867095.1. Taxonomy (NCBI): domain Eukaryota; kingdom Metazoa; phylum Chordata; order Crocodylia; family Alligatoridae; genus Alligator; species Alligator mississippiensis. The sequence goes on along the minus strand of NC_081824.1, from coordinate 111,629,501 downwards.
GTCAGGTTGCAGCAGGGGAAATTTAGGTTAGATACTAGGAACTACTTTCTCACAAGAAGGATAGTAAAGCACTGGAACAGGTTACCCAGGGAAGTTGCAGAATCTGCATCCTTGGAGGTTTTTAAGCCCTGGCTAGACAAAGCTTTGGCTGGGATGATCTAGGTGGGTCTGGTCCTGGTTTGAACAGGGGGTTGGACTCGATGACCTCCTGAGATCCCTTCCAACCCTAATTTTCTATGAGTTTTCTTATTGAATATCTCCACAATTCTTTCTTCTTTACTGGTGACCTGTGCCTTAATTTAGGGGTGGGCAAAATATGGCCCATAGGCCATATCTGGCTGGCCAATTAATCCTATCTGACTTGCCAGCCAGGGAAGGCTGTACCCTGCACCACTTTGCTCTGTTGTAGTCAGGTCCAGACCGGGCTGCACAGCACGGAGATTTCTTTGCTCCCCCAGATCCATGCCTCCCCTCCCACATGGCTTTCTGTTGGTACTGCGCAGTCCTGTCACCACAGCTGCTGGCAACCAGACCCACGTAGGATGGGGTCTCATGCAGTGTGCTGAGTAGTTGTTTTGCCCACTGCCTTGAGCTGCTGCCACTGTGACATCACTAGGAGGTGAGTCCTTGCTGGCTGCAGGGGGGTGAGGGTTTGGCCTGGGGCAGCTGCTCCCAACTATCCCAGTGTGGCACAGTGGCAGTGAGTCATTATGGCATGTAGATGAGATGCTATCATGACATGCTGCATCATGCCTCACCTCATTTGGGCATGTCTGCGGAGCCAGGGCTGCTCAGCCAGCAGGAAGTGAGGGTGGTGGTGGGCACGGGGGTGGATGCAGGGCAGGGTGAGTGGTGGAGTTTTCTGTGTGTTGCACTATGCAGCCTAGCCTAGCCCCAGCTGCAGCAGTATGGGCACAACCTTCTCTCCTCAGGTTCCTGGCAGCAATTGGCCAGATAGGATGAACTGGCATTTCCTTGCTGTCCCTCCTCCCCCCTGCCCGGTCTGTTACTTTCCCCATCATAGATCCAAATGATCCTATGCCATTCAAAATATGTGTACTTTTTATTGATGATTATTTTTTCTCTTTTACCCCTCTAGTCATATTATCCCCTGCACGAAGTCCTCTGTTTTGCTGTCTGTCTTACCATATTCCATTTGCCCTCTTGTTCTCATGTGAAAAGTGTTGCATACTTTTTCTTGCTGCTCATTTCCCTGCTTGTCTCCTTTCCATCCTTTTATTCCCTAACCCTAATAGTCTTCTCTCCCAACTGCTATACTATAGTAGTTTGCTAGTTCTCAGGTCTTATCAAATATGATTTCTTCTTGTCAAGCTGATCCAAATCTGAGTTCTGACAGCTGATGGGAATGAGAATTTCCGACAAAATTCTGACACTAAGTTCTACATAGAAGAGCCTCTTTACAGAACAGTTTTTAAGAAGATGCTCTTTGCTCATCTTTAGTTCTGTCGTTCAGCTATGGGGAAGTCAGTAAGGTAGTTAGCCTAGCTAGCCTTACCAGCCTGCTGTCCAGTTGTGTGCTATGATCAGCAGGGATTGGTCCTGTAAGATTTCTCATGTTATATTTCCACGATCTCTACACATCTTAGAGAAAAGTTTTGCCATCTTACAAAAGACTTCAGACACCAAAATGTCATACAAAATTATTACAGTAGTCCCAAATCCGTCTTTTTTCAGCACTCCTATTGACTTCAGTCAAACTGTTATCCATCAACTTTAAACCAGTAGCTCGTAAGAATGGGGAAGGGTAGAAATTTTATTGCTTTGACAACTTCTTTAAATATCATAGGATGCATCTCCACATGCAGTTAATTTGAAGCAATAAGCTTCAGAGCAGTTTGAGCCAGAGTAAACTGGTCCCACGCACAAAGTCCAAACATGCACCCAGGAGAGCAGCAGTTTTTGCCAGGGCAGAGCAGTTTACACCAGGGCCAGAGGCACGAGGTTCAGCCCCAGGCTCTGGGTGGTGTTGTTGGGTAGCAGAGGGGCTAGCTGGGGTATGAGGGTGCTGAAAGTGAGGAGCCATGTGGCTAGGTGGAAGGCAGGAGTCTGGTCCCTGGCTGGCTGGGTTGATTGAGTGCTATTTCATGCCTGTGGTCAGCATCTATATGTGCATTTAATCACAGTTAATTACCCTACTGTAAGATACAGTACTATTTTACAGAGGTGTTAATTAGTTTACTGCAACCCAGTAGCACATGTGGACTGTGAAGAAATCCTCCTTGGTCTGTGAGGAAGGTCAGAGAGATCGTACAATGGTTAGAAGGCTTTTGCAGTTTGGGAAGAAATAGTAGTTCCTTTTCTTTCTAGTAGCTTTTCCAGGGAAGCTGTGTAATGTAGTTGTCTATTCAGACATTTCAGAAAAGTTGTGCGTTCCACAGATATTAAGATGATTTTTAGTCCTCCTTGCAATAAAGATGCATCAGAAGTGCTGTCATATTTAATTTACAATATTGTTCCTGATTAATCGTCTTTGCATTCTATTTGAACTTTCATGTGAGGCCTGAAGTCGGTTATTGAGCTGATAAATCAGACGCAGGTTTAAAAAGCATGGTAGTAGCAGGCAGACCAGATCAAACTAGTAAGTTAAAATTTTTCTGTAGATAATTTAGATTTTGCCTGGCTTTTGAGTTATTAACGGTAATACATTATGTATTGAGAATTTCACTTCCATGAAATAAATAAGATTCCTTTGCAAAGAAAATACATTTTATTAGTATTTAGTAAATTTCATTAGGCTTTAGTATGGTTAATTCTAGAATGAAGGGAATCCTGTATTTTTTCCTAAGTTCTTCCATTTTATAATATTAATGTTTATTAAAGTGCCTGCCAATTTCTGAATTTTAGGTGCCCCAGGTTAATTTAGATTATTTCACTGTGATATTTTATTACATAGACTTTAATTTAATTTGTAGAATTTAATTATTGCATTAATATTAATTTAAAATATTTTTTCTTATTAGGTACCTGTGTATGTTGCACTGTCACTATATTCTAAAGCACATTGGTAACAAGAAGGAATAATGAAATATCTTGCAAAAATTGAAATAGCTTGTATTATGAAGCTGACATCTGCATATGGGAGGTGATTTAGAAAGAGGACAGTTCCAGCGTATATAACAGGAATAAGACATGGCATATCTCCTTGATCCTTTGAGTCCACCAATCAGTACAGAGAGATGAGTCGCATTTAAATAGGATTTTCTGAGTCATCATGATGAAGCGATATAACTTTGCAGTGGGCTTTTACCATGAAGAGTTCCACTATGATACCTTTAAAGGTAGTCATCCTGCTTTTAAAGCAGGTGGTAGAGAAAAAATAAATGTGCATTGTTGAATGAAAGGATCAGATTGTTTTAACCAGTTATTTGGACTTGATGAGAGAAGAGTATTTCATTTTTGATAACTTCATCATACTTGCTCGTCTAAGAGAAACATGTGTGACTGACCAATATAAGCAAAAAGATCTGATAAAGAAAGTCAGGTGTTTGTAATGGCACAGCTGCTTTTCCATTCTTGCAATTCTTCCTGCCCCTCTGACTTTCTGTTTTATGGGTGAGTTGCTGTAGTCATAACTAACTCTCTAAAAATAACCAGGGATTTTCCGATACAATGAGACATGCAATTTGAGAGGGAAGGAGACTGCGTTGTTGCCTGCTACTAGTTACAAGCAGCTTCCTTGGCCAGTGAGAAGTACAGTAACACCAGTGGGGAGAGAAATTATCAAGGTGGCTTCCTGGTTATTTAAATAGAATTTTGAAAAGGAAAAGAGAATACCATAGTAACATTTTATAGGCTGTTGACACTGTTTATTATGAGAAATCTTTCATAGCACAGAGTTCTACAGTTACTTGTTACAAAACTTCTTTCTCTTGCTTTCTGATAACAGGTTCTGGACCTTAGATGCCACACCAATTTATACGGTGGGAATTTCAGGAAATAGCTATTTTGTACTGCTATAGGGAGACTCTACAATAAGCTTGTCACTCCGTCATCTAATATGATTTATCACATCTAGCAGTGGCTTTTCTTGTTGCTTCTGTTTGTTCACTTTTGTTTGTCTGATGATATATCGTTTACCAAGACTTAGATTTAGAGTCAGTCATTGCTCCATTGAGAAATGTGAGCGAGAACCATTATTCTGTTCCTTCTGATGACTGTGGCTCTTCTATCTTTTGGTACAAGGACAAAAAATAAAGCTAAGTAAATATATTTAACTCTTCAGCAAACTATTTTATGAACATATATTAGCTTTAAAAGCTTTGGAGTTGGGTTTGCAGAATTGCCAAAGAAGGTATACTTTTAAGTCCATGAAATTATATAGATCTAAATAAAAGTGTAATTTGACCTTCAGCCTTCTCTAGATATGCTGGTGCGTGAAGGCATAAACACTTACTTAACTTTTGGGTACAAGGTCGAGGTAGCAATAATGTCAGATACAAAAACAATGTGAGCGTGTATAAATTTAGCCCATTTGTTTGTAAACTTAGCCCATTTGATCTAGAAACAATCAGACCTGAAATATCATTTTAAAATTATTTTCCACAATGGAATTCTGTCTCAATGGATACTAGTTTCTAGAACATCTATAACTTTTATCTTCTGCTTTGGAAGAGTAAAACATGCAGTGGTTTCTAAAGGAGCTATTTTTTGGCAGATTTGACCATAGTGAGAAGGCTTGAATAGTTAAATAAGCAGGCTACCTTTTATACTGGAAACTCTCTTCTTGAGTTCAGTTTGTGGGTGAGTCTAAATGAGGCACTATGTCTCATTGCTGTAGTGATGTAGCATCGGTGGGCACTAACCATGACACTACCACTACTACGCACTACTAGCTACCACTACTAGCATGTTGCTACTGCACAGTAGGGTCGAAAATGACCTGTGAGCTGCCAGGACTGCTTAGTAAAACTTAAGCAAGTACTGAATGACGGCACAGTACCAACTGCACAGTCAGGGGCATGTATAGATGTGCCCACTGTCTTAGTGTGAGAAGTCCGATCCCAGTTGTGTTGAACTGAATTTTCATAAATATATGCAATGTTATTTTATATTTTTAAATGTTTCTATTGTAGCCTGAAGGAAGGGGGATGATTGAACTCCTACATATGTTTAAAAAATCGAAATATATACATAAAAATATTTGTCTATATTGGGGTGGCCGGCCCACAGCTCTTAAGAAGTTAATATGCGTCTCCTTGAATCTTTGCACAAGCACATGGTAACCAGCTTTCATAGCCATTACATACGTCACATCACGTGACGCAATTGCGCGCAGTGAACACATTACTCATTTTGGACTCCAGAGCCTTGGGTTGGCCACCCCTCATCTATATCATCAAAAGCCTGTGTCGCAGAGCGCTTAGGTGCCCTGCTCCTATAAAGAGGGGAAACTGCTAGGGAAAGAGCCCTAGCAGTGAGTAAGGAGCCCAGCTGTTGGTCACCAGGGCAACTGGAGTTAGCTAGTGGTCCACACCTGTCAGCGGTCGGCTGACTGAAAGAGGCAGGGCCTGGCTCCCTTATAAACCCTAGGGCTGAGGCCAGGATGGCAGTTCCCTGCTGGCAGCCAAGGGGGAAGGAGCTCTGCGGGAGCATGCAAAGGGGAGAGGCCTGACTGCACGAGCAGCTCCTGATGCTGTTGTGGGATGGAGTATTCCCTGGTAGGTCTTGAATATTGTTATAGCCGGGCAACTTGAGTTTGTTATAGCCGAAGGGCTTGTGTTTTGTTTACTGTGTAAGACCAGTGGCTTGGGTCAGGCTATAAGGGGATGGAGGCGGCCTCATAGGGGACTCACAATAGTGTGGGGACCCTAGCCCCAGAGAAGGGGGCAGCGTTTGAGAAGCCCCAGAGAAGGGGCAGCATTGGCGAGTGCCAGGAAGGCGCAGAGCGAGATGAGGGCCGCGGAGAGTCCAAGTGCCGGAGAGGGTGCAGAGCGAGATGAGGGCTGCGGAGAGCCTGAGTGCCGGAGAGGGTGCAGAGCAAGACGAGGGCTGCGGAGAGCCCAGGGAGGACAAGGGGGCTGAGGTATAACAGGGCCCAGACTGAACAAAGTCCCTTCCATCTGCGAGGCTTGGGGAGTGGTAAAGGGGTGGTTGGAGCCACGCATAGCCCATAAGGCTATTACAGAACGGGACCCACAAGAGGTCAGGAAATCCATGGGGTCAGAGTGTACAGCAAACCGTGACCAAGAGGGCGTAAAAGGCAGCCTCCCAATTATATATTTTATCATCAAAGACGTGGCGGGTGAGAATTGAGGGTGCACATTGGGTCAGCTTGGCACGGTAAGGGGGCCTTAGGAAGATCACGGCCATCCTACTGGACCCTGCGCCGTGACAGTCTATTATCACCTATATTTACAGACTTGGGGAAACCAAAACATAAAATCAATCTAACCATGTAATACTTGGTGACAGAGAGCTTTTGATAGACCATTATCCTTCTGTGCAATAATTCTGTTGCTTGTAGGTATAGAATGTGGTGGCCTCTACAGAACTGTTAGAATGCAAATTTGTATTTTTCTAGAACTAACTAATGCAATTCCTGCAGAACTTCCATATAAACTGAAGGCTAATTCTAATATACATGGCTCCAGCTTCCCTGATGGTAATGGACTATAAAATCCTGATTTTTAGTTATGTGTATAAATTAATCTTTAATGTTTTGCTGTAGTGACTTAAACAGCTTTACTATATCCTCACAGCAGGGGGTTTTGTTGTTGTTGTTTCATTTTTTTTGGTAACCAGACCAATATGGGAACCAAGGCACTGACCTGTTGAAGTAGTTTTCTTGTCTTGAAGATGACAGGTTTTTTCTCAGAGAGTTCCCTTCTTAAAGAAGAATGTACTGCTGTGTTTCTGCCTGATCTGTGGCAGGACCAGATGCTCAAATAAACCAGGGGTCTGGAATGGGTGGAGTAGAGCACTACAGGAATCTCTATTATAATGAAAAACTTTGTTTTAAATATGAGCTTGACTGGCTTCCGAAGTGAACTAAGCCAAGTGTAAATATAGCCTCAACCTCAAATTTTATTTTCTTTCAGTAAGTTTATTCTGCCTGTTTATTTCAGTGAATTCCTTTGTAGATTCTTTTTGTTAACTAACAGTCTTTTTGTACATGAGTCAGAGTAGACTGCACAAGAATGCAGTCATAACAATTTCTAAAGCATCATGGGCTGAAAGGATGCCTACATTTTGAAGGAAACTTGTCATCTATAATATTCTATAGTCATAATGCATTGGTAGCTTCCAAAAATAAAGAAGTATGTTCAATCTACTGTTTACCTCACTTCATTAGAGGTATTCTTATTGTCTCTCTTATAAGCCATAACATCTTTTTGTTAATTATCTGCTGAGAACAAAGAAGGCCATTATAAAACTACTTAATGATTACTTTACATTGGTTTTTCACCAGCCTAAAGGGAGCACCCTGCCTAATACGATGCAGGATGACCAGAGTGAGGGTGAATATACGCCCACCATTGATTTAGATCTTGTGAGGGAGCTTCTTGAGAGGCTGGACACCCAGAAATCAGCTGGTCTGGACAGATTGCACCCAAGAGTGCCTAAGGAACTGGCAGGCATCATAGCGCAGCCACTGTCAAGGATATCCGAGAACTCGTGGCGCTTGGGTGGAGAACCTGAAGATTGGAAGAGGGGCAGTGTGGTGCCTATCTTCAAGAAAGAGAGGAAAGAAAACCTGGGAAACTACAGGCCAATCAGTCTGACCTCAGTCCCTGGAAAGATCTTGGAAAAATTATCAAAGAAACCATTTTTGACAGGCTAACGGAAGGCAACATTCTGAGGGATAGCCAGCATGGGTTTGTTGAGGGTAGGTTTTGCCTAACCAATCTAATTTCCTTCTATGAACAGGTGATGTATTATTACCTGGATAAAAAGGAAGAGGTTGATATAATATATTTGGACTTAAAAAAGGCCTTTGACCTGGTGTCCCATGATGTCTTCATGGAAAAATTGGGCAACTGTGGCCTCGACTATACTACAATACAATGGCTGAGGACCTGGCTCTGAGGTTGAACCCAGAGAATGGTAGTTGATAGAACTGAATTAGCATGGCACTCAGTGACCAGTGCTGTCCCCCCAAGGCTCCATTCTTGGACCTGTACTCTTTAATGTCTTTATAAACTATCTGGACTCTGGTGTCAGAAGCAGACTGGCTAAATTTATTGATGACACCAAATTTGGGGAACAGTATCCACACTTGAGGATAGGCTGGTGATCCAGGCTGACCTCTATAGGCTTGCAAGGTGGGAGGATGAAAACCTGATGGCATTCAATACGAAGAAATGCAAGGTGCTGAACTTCAGGGGGGAGCACATCACACTTAGGCTCCGCAATGCCCGCTAGCACCATGACTGAAAGAGACTTGGGGGTCACGATTGACCACAACATGAATATGAGCCACCAGTGCAATACCATAGCTGGCAAAGCAAACAAAACTTTGGCTTGCATCTACCAGTGCATCTTGAGAAAGACCCAGGATGTTATCCTTCCCCTGTACTTGGCCTTGGTGAGGCCGCAGCTGCAGTACTGCATCCAATTCTGGGTGCCACGATTCAAGAAGGATGTGGAGAAGCTTGAAAGAGTCCAGAAGAGAGCCACACACATGATCAGAGGGCAAGAGAACAGGCCTTATGAAGAGAGGCTGTGAGCTATGGGACTTTTGAGCCTGGAGAAGCACAGGCTCAGGGGTGACTTGGTGGCAGCCTATAAGTACATAAGGGGTGTACATCAGGATCTGGGGGAATGCCTGTTGACCAGAGCACCCCAAATGATAACAAAGTCCAATGGTCACAGACTTCTGCAAGACTGTTTTAGGCTGGACATAAGGAAAAACTTCTTTATTGTCCGAGCCCCCAAGGCCTGGAACAGACTACCCCCAGAGGTGGTGCAAGCACCTTCTCTGAACACTTTCAAGAAACATTTGGATGTTTATCTTGCTGGGATCCTTTGACCCTAGCTGACTTCCTGCCCCTTAGGCAGGGAGCTGGACCCAATGATCTTACGAGGTCCCTTCCAGCCCTAATGTCTATGAGATCTATGAAGCATGTATAGAATCTTCAACGGAAACACTACCTCAACTTCTGTTCCTCTTAATTTCCCTGTTAACCATCATATAGTGGAGGATAACTTTTTCCTACAGGTAAGTGGTAGGCTATTTGTATTTCTTTTGAAATAAACATTTGAAGCTTTTGAAGACAGTCCAAGTTATTTACTTATGGTTTTTTTTAGTATTATTTCATTAATAATACTAATTTCATTAGTATCATTAATGAAAATTTAAAACTGCTTACCCAAATTCTGTAAGTTTTAAAACTAAAAGTAGAAATGAAAATATTTTTTGTGATTCTCCCCCCCCCTCCCCCCCCCCCCCGAGTAACCTTCACTGTATGGTTGATTTGTCCGGTTTCCTTGAGATTTATATATTTTCCTTCAATGGTTTCTTCTGAAAGACTATATTGTGTAATTCAGAAACTGAAGTCTCTTAACTGTAATCCAATCTTGTTTTTTGAAATGAACAAACAGCATGTACAGTGAAAAGTGGTCTTACAGATTCCTTCCATATACTGTTCTAAGGTACTGTTCCTACTTTTGTTAAGGATATACTAACAAGATGATATTTTTGTTAAGCCTTAGCCAGAGTTTGACTTTTTAAGGCCAGGGATTGGAAGAACTGTTTTTCAGGCAGGCAAATATGAACAAATATTATGCCTTGAACTGAAACAATGTATATTAATTTTGATTAGGGCTTGTAAAGACCACTTCTAATAGTTATTAGCTCAGCCATATGAGAAAAATAAATTATAACCATATAGTATGGACATTCTTATTGGTTTCATAAAGTATAGGGCATGATTTTTAAACATCATAAGAATAAAGTTTAGCGTAGACCATTTTGGTAGGTTGATAGAGGCATCCTATCATTTCCTCAGTCTCAGTGATTTAGTTACACATCTGAGTGTTGGCTTATCTTGCACATTAAATATTGATACTGTGGTAATGCTCACAGACCTTCATTAGGATTGTCGTTCTTAGATATTTTTTCCTTCATTTATAAGCTGAACCAGCTTATTGATACAATCATTCTCTCGATCTCTGGTACCTTATTAGAAATTTAGGACAGGTGGATATTGGTCAATCAGTCAGTTGTGTATGGTCCCAATTGTTTTTGAATAATAGCATTGTGTGTCTGCAAAGTGCCAAGAGCTAGAGCTGAGGTATCAGAACTGATGCCTCCCTTTTACTTTAGCCTCAAAAAAAGAGAAAGGGGGGGGAGCTTATGCTTTGTACTATCATAACTGAGGGGGTGTGCATCACTGGGGTAGCAGCTTGCGGTGGGGAATGGGTGGGTGCAAAAATTGCTGCGACTAGAAGCGGTTGCTATTTGCACGGCAGCATCCAGTGCTGCCCTGGGAGTGGAGCTGCCTGGTTATACCTCTGAGTTTACTAATTCCATGTTGATATTGAGAGTGAATTGTGGCTCCCTCACTGTAACCAAAGAATGTAGTCACTCCTAGATGTTGGAGATGAATGGGAAATGATGTCCCCACAACTAAGCTTTGTGATATTGTGACATTTACAGATCTTTTTTTGGGGGGAGGGCATCCTTATTGCCTGTAGTCTGTAGAGAGCTGGCAGAACATGTTTGTCCTTTTTTGATTTTACATTCTTAAGATAAGTTGAGTAACAATATATTTTGCTTTTCCTTGTAAGTATCTGGAGTTATCAGAAATGCATGGGAAGGTGGGTTGCATGACTTTTTCAGTGTTAGCGGGTCAGCATTATGAGGAAAAAAAAACAACCTTGTGGTCTAAAATGATTTTAGTTTTGTGTTAGTAGTTGTCAAAGGGTGGATTTAAAAAGATATATTATTTTGAGTATCTGTGAATAGAGCCTCACCACTGTAGGCTTCTTTCCCATCTTTCACTACCTCCCAAGTACTACTTATGTTTTCATCAGAGTTATAAAATAAGTAGGTTTTTTCATCATTCTTGTTACGGAAATAGCATGCAGGTGCTGGATTGATAAAATAGTAGCAGATCCAATTTTGCTTCAATGATACGGGCATTCTTTATGCTCTACCTCATAGCGTTATATTGCATAAGTGGGTCTAATGCATTCATTGTAGGTGCTTATACATTGACTTTTATTTACCCTGAAACCACATATTGATCTCTGATAATGGCAAAATACCAGATGAGATTGTGCCTTTTTCTCCTTTTGGTAAGGCAGTTCTTACGTAAACTGGATTTTGTAACTGGTCAATAATCCATCCTGATAACTTTTCTTTTACATGGATACGATAAATATGCACTTACTGGTTTTGCTGAGGGTGCAGTGATGTGCAACAAATAACAAGGCCTGAATTGCTTGTTGTATATTGACATGCTAGTTGTTATTACTAATCAGAATCCTGATACTTAAAATTAATAGTGGGTACAAAGAACAGCAATTAAGAACATTCATCTTCCAAGTGAGTCGATGTGAGATTCACTTGTAGTTTAAATTTTATATACTACGGGCACTTAAACCATTAAAAATGGTAATAGGTGCCCTAAAGGCATTTGTTTCAAAGCAGTATGTCATTTTGGTACTGTGACGGCAGACGGTGATAACTTCGCTTTAAGGGAAACTGCTATTCATTTATCAATTAAATGTCTATGGAAATGTACGTTTTTGCTGTAGAATGATCATAGCAGGGTATTGTAAGTTAAATCAAAGGACAAGATTTATGTTCTAACCTTTTTAGTTTTATCATGGCCAATGTTAATTAGAAAGGTCTTTTGGTGGTAATAGGACACTGGAGTTTGAACTTTTTAAAGGCATAAATATTTCTTTGATAAAACTGTTTCTCCTTTTGTGCTTTGCTGTCCTTGACAGTGACACTGACATGGCAGTCAACTCTATGCAGAATATAAATGTTGTTCTGGGATTTTGTAGTGCTTGTATTGTATTATCATGCACACATTCTTATGCGTTTCATTCTACTTCATGGTTACATGGCTGACATTTATTTAAAGCATAGCAGAGAATGATTACCTAGTACAAATGAGTATGTTTGTACTGCACTGGTGTCAGTGTTTGACATTAAGAGATAACCCTAAGCCTAAACTCTAAATTTTGGAAATCTTTAAGATTGGTGCCTTGGAATGCTATGGCATTCATATACTAGGATTGTAGCTTTATGATTGGTTTACCGGAATGACCTCATTTAAAAAAAAAACATTAAAGTGTTTTGTTTTGTTTTTTAACAATTGTATTGATTCAGATTCTTTTTAGCAGCCGTATTTTTAAAAAAGTAAACCAAAAGAAATCATACAGTGGTTATATTTTAACATACTTCTGTCAGTTACTTCCATGGATAGTGTCCGTTTTGTAGAAATCACAAATACCTGCCCAGAGTTGTAGGAAATAGGATCGTAGGAAAATAGGATTGGAAGGAATCTCATAAGGTCATCTGACCCAGTCCCTTTCTCAGGTCAGGATCATCTCTGACTAAGCCACCCCAGTCAAATATCTTCCAGCGTGCTCTTGAGAACCTGTTGCAATACTTGACAACCGTCGTAGTTGAAAAGTTCCTCTTAATTTTTCAACCTAAATTTCCTCTGCAGAAGCTTGAGGCCATTGCTCCTAGTTCTGTCCTCCTACAGCCATAGAAAAAGCCCATCTCCCATAATTGCCTGTGACGTATTTAAAGACTTTTATCAAATCTTCCCTCATTCTTCACTTCTCCGAACTAAACCATCCTAGATCTTTCAGCTTTTTCTCGTACATCATGCTTCCCAGGTTTCTAATAATTTTTGTTGCACTCTGTTGGATTATTTCTAGTTTGTTCCCATCTTTTTTAAATGTGTGTCCAAAACTGGACCTCACTAGTGCTAAATAAACATTAAAGGAAATGATTCTTCTGCTCTGAGTCATGTTTTTGTGCGAATGTTTGGATTTGGGGATGAGGAGGAGCAGGAGCTCAATCATACAGGCTGGAATTGATTGAGAAATTGCCACTAAAAATTAGGTTTTTAACTAGTATCATTTTTTTTAAATGTGCTCTTTATAAGATTTTGAATTGTCATTACTCATTAGTAAGTTATTTTGGCTTTCAGCCAAAACAGTTTAATATTCAATTTTAAACTTTATTTCTTTTGTTATGGGCCACCCCCTAACTTTTCCTCCAGCTCTGCTCCTGGGCTAGGTTTGTGTTTGTGAAGGGGATAGTAACCAGCATAGTTTATTGAATCTTCTTCATTTCTATTTGGGAGGTTGTGGCATTTGAAGGGGGAGAACAATCAGGCACAGGATGCTATATAGATTAGAATAAAAGTGACACATTGAGGATAATCTTGAATTTCTTGTACTTGGAAATTTTAAATGAATGGTGCTCAGTATTTTGGCGCCATGCCCTCCTATCCCTGCATGCTGGGATTGCATCCTGGAAGCCTAGCATGACCCCCTCCCAGTCTCATGATATTGGGATTGGGTCCTGGGGCCAGGCTGCAGAGCTCTCCATAGGTCTGGAAATTTGAAAGTACAGGAATAGTGCCACCACCATTTTCCCCAAATTTCTGGATGTGTGGTGAGCCCTGCAGGCTGGATGACCCAGGGCTGTGAGCCAGATGCGACTTGTAGGCTGGGGATTGAGAACCCCTGTTTTTAAACCATAGCATTGAACTCCATCTTTCGGTGTTATAAGATCAGAAGTATGGCCAACCAAAGAATAATACAGGCTCTGCAGCATGTTAGTTTGTTTATTAACCACAAGAATTAGTGATTGTAACTGGAGGAATTGTTAATTGTGTTGCTGTACTAGCTCATAGGCTATTGAGGCAGAAATAGAGTTCACTTCTTATGTGTGCAGTCTGCCTTTATCTTTTAAAAATCAGAAAAATCTCTCCTGATCTTGCCTTTCATTTTTCAAGTGAACCTGTAAATCCCAAGGATTGCTTACTATGAATGAAAATAACAGCTGCTGCAGTTAAGTGTGTGTTACTTGTGGGGTTTTTTAGTGCAAGTTTTGCACTATATTTTTCTTTCCTTCTCTGATTTCTTTTGACCTGGTGTTTGGTCTCTTGTGGCTCCATTCATCTTTCCTCCCATCTTCCTCTGATTCTCTCTTCCTTTCTTTCCACTTTTTTTTCTTGCTCTTCATAAGTGAAGGAAGATAACTGAAAAGTTATTAAACAGGACCATCCCAACATGATGACCTATTTATTTATTTATAATCACACTGCATAGTGTTGTCTTTTATTTCACCACCCTGGCCCTCCCTGCCGTTTTTATTTTTCTTCCCTGTCACAACTCCTGTTACCCTGGTGATTGACACTAGATAAAGATTTTACATCCGTTGTTTATGTGACCCTGAAAAAGAGCTTTCAATTTGTTCTCTATTGTGCTGTATTGGTTTAATAAAGCAATAGCATCAAATTACTCTGCAGTAATCGAAATATTATTTCATGTCTAAGTAATTCTTGTTATATTGTCAGAGCACTCTTTCCTCCCCTTTTTCTTTTCTCTGTAAGCATGTGCTTTGTCATCAAGTTGTATTCACTGCTTGGACTGTGTAGGCTGTCAGTGCATCAGACTTGTTGATTGCACCTTTACTTGTGTTAGCTTTGTTCATTGCTTTCAATTTTTTCCCCTCTTAGTCCGGATAGCATGTCATTTTTTATTATGCAAACATTAAGCCAGGTTCCACTTTGACTTCAGTAGCACAATCTGTGATTTCCTTCTTCAATAGAATATGCTGTTGGGGGAATTTAGTTGTGAGCAGCAGAGAAAATTTTAGAGAATAACATTGATAGATGAGATGCTTCAGATTTTTAGCTCTGCACATAAAAGCTCGTGAACTGTCATAGGTGGTGTGGGCTCTGTGGTAGATGCTCCTAGAAGAAACACCTCTGCTTTGAATTATAAAGGATGTTTGTTTTAATTAAATGAAGATTTTGTAAATGATAAGCACTTGTTAACTTTCTTTTAGGGGGATGCACTTTTGATGATGGTCCTGGTCCCTGTGATTACCATCAAGACTTATATGATGACTTCGATTGGGTGCATGTCAGTGCACAAGAGCCTCACTATTTGCCACCTGAGATGCCTCAAGGTGAGAACAGGGGTTATGGTACATACTAAACAAGGAAAGTTTGTGACCTTTGTTTCCTCCTTTTTTTTCAGTTTTGATATTTCATAGATTCATAGATGTTAGGGTCGGAAGGGACCTCAATAGATCATCGAGTCCGACCCCCTGCATAAGCAGGAAAGAGTGCTGGGTCTAGATGACCCCAGCTAGATACTCATCTAACCTCCTCTTGAAGACCCCCAGGGTAGGGGAGAGCACCACCTCCCTTGGGAGCCCGTTCCAGACCTTGGCCACTCGAACTGTGTTTATTGTATTTCCTTACAAATAGCCTTTGACGTTGACTTGAAATTAGATAGCCTTCTTAAAAAAAACCAAAACAAAATATAAATAGGTAGATCTTTGCACCGTTCATAAGTTTTACTGTATTGGAACTTCCTACTGAGTTTAATGAACATCACCTATCCAGAACCTGGTAGAGCTTCATGGAAGTGGACCCCCTCAGATGTCAATAATTCTGTTTGCTCATTTTCCCCTAATCACATGCACACAAACATAACCAGGTTCTAGTAACTGAATGTTAAGACGCATAATGCAATTGTACCTCTGAAGTGACGTTTGATATTTGGACCAAATCTATAAGATTAATATTAAAGGGGAAAAAAAAGATTAACGAAAGAAACTGGCTGCTTATCATCTGGGGATAATCAGAGAGGCTTTGATTTATGGAAATATTGCCATTGTTAATTACTATTTAGGACAGGTAATGAATAACTGAAGAAGTACAGTCTAGATGACCTTGCCTGCTCACCTCTGATGAACAGCTTAATCGGTGCTTCCCAGACAGCATGATATGCAGAGAGAATGAAAGCATTTGAAATTCAGCTACATTTTCCAATTAATAGGACATTAAGTAATTAATCATGCAGAGGAGGAAAAAAGGTCATGTCTACTTTATTTGTATCTAATATAGTCCCTGTTTAGGATTGTGTGTGGTGGAGGAAGGGTGAGAAGCAGCATAAAAGCAACTCTTTCTCCATTTGTTTCTTCAAGCTCTTATTTATTACTTATATATTCCTATCCTCCCTTCTCTCTAACAAACAGTACTTTTACTCCTGTAACTAGTGATTTAGGTAGGCAGTCACTGTTTCACTCTGTTGTTGTTGATTTATGTATATGGATACATTTTATCAGGCACCATGTCTGTTAAAATAGGATAACTTGTTAAGCCACTTCCATACTTGATTTAACAGGCTGTTTGGAGCAGTGGATTTCTGCATAAAGGAGTGTAGATTTGAGCCCATAAGGATCACATTCATTGCTGATGGTATTCTTATAAAAGAAATCAAGGTAGTGCCTCCCCAAGAAAGGCTGTAGTTAGTTATTCTCAGATTAAGTTGTGATTTTAAACCACAATCAGCCTTATGAAAAGGCATAGAATTATATTTACTCAGTAAGTATCTGTAGAAGTAAAGTATTCTGAGACTTCAGATCCATTTTGTGCAAATGACTGGCTATTTGAATGAGTCTAAATGACAAGATAACTCTTGCTTCTCCCAAAATAACACATCTGTCATCCTTAGACAGTTTTCAATATGAAGCGTCACTCTGCTTCTTGACCTGACACCTGCTTTCTGTTAAGTTCTCTACTGCACTCCTTTTGTGTGGAATATAATTTCTTATCCAGATATGTCATACAGATGCTACAACTGTTTTTTTTTCCACATATTATGGTAAGAACTCAATAACTTAATCAAAAAATCAACTGTTTAACATGGTAGAGGATGTGGGGAATACCACAAAGCAGAACGCTCCTGCCAGTTCATTCCTGAGTCTGAGTTGTGAAGTCCGAACTTTTATATTTTAGATGTTTTAAAATCTTCAGTTGAAGTCTGGGGATTTGGTAACCAGCATAAACTGCTAGTTCTTTAATAAGATTACGCAGTGTGATTAGGACTGTCAGTATTCAAAAGATCCGTTATATATACCCCAACTCTTCTATTCAAGCTACGTCATGTTTAAAGGAGTGTAGGACATTCATTCAGCGTTAAGGAATTTACTACGCAGAAGAAAGTTTTTATGATAGTCTTAAGGTACTTTATGAAACTACTTCTGAGCATGAGTCCCAGTTGTTTCAGTCTGTCTCTACCTTCATTGCTTTGTGGAATGCTGCCTTGTTTTAAAATGAAACAGTTCTTATGTTGATAGGTCCCTGGTTCAGTTTTGGCCCAGATTCCTAATGAATGAAAGGTATGAATGCCTTGATGCATTTTACAATTTGGCCAGTGTAAAATGATTTATTATTTTTTTTAAAACCAATTTTGGATGAATATCTGCATTCAAGTAGCTATCACCAACTTGGAAGTATGAGAGTGTCTTTATCAACTTGGGGTAGAAACAACCCAAAGGTTTCCAGAATCAGAAGTAAGGTGTAGTGAAGCAGGCAGTTTTGTTAGGGAGGGCATGTGGGTGCAGGAACATGGGAGTGTAGCACTAGGCTAATGTCAGATAGTGGAGCAAAGATAAGATATCTTCTTGCTGGCTGAAGCTGCTGTTCAGAGAAGTAGTAGAGAGGTGTTGGTTAGATAGTCCTGTTAAAAACTGCCCTTCTTTCATTGTCCTAGTGTTGGTGTGAAATTCTATATCAACAGTTATGAGAGGAAGTGGTAGGGTGGAGAGCAAGGGAATTAGAAGAGAGGAAAGGAAAAGAGCCATTACAAGTGTAAATGATCACTCCCAGCCTGGGGAGGCATGAGGTTGCTTTGGTGGAGGGACAGCTGTGATGGCCATTATGCAACTCTGACAGTACTGCGGAGAGAGCAAAACAAAAAGTCACTAGATTCCTTGGGCTCCTACATTTTTCCACATGACATTGTTTGACTTCCATAAAGTAAAGAAAAGTAGGTGGAGATGCAAGAGAGACTAGCAGGTAGAGGGTGGAGAAAAATGCAGTGTGGTGTTTGTGTAGAAATCACCATATATTTGCCAGCATTATAGAAGCCCCCTCCTAACAATTGTTGAAACCAGCCTGTGGTGAGCAGCCAGCAACTCCCTGCCCAGCTTCTTAAAGGTCTCTGTAAGTAGCCATTGATCCATCGGAGAGACAATTAATGAGAAAATGGAGAGAGATGCTGCAGGTAAAGTTAAGTTGCTGCTATTTGAAAAATCTTGCTTTAATGTAGTTGTTGACACATGCTGTTGATCTCTTTCTTCAGAAATAAATTCATCCCATTCCTATGTACGTTGAGAGACATGGAGGGAAGAAAGCTATACGTGGTTATGGACTACAGATCAGAAACGTGATAAGTTAGGTCCATGGGTAGGGAAAAGGGATAGGGGATCAGCTGCTGTTTAGATTCTTTTTTCCTCCTCAACTCTTTCTGGCAAATATCAAGCCTGCTGTAGCCATTGGCAAAAGTTTCCTCCATAGTTTCTCTGTAGGTTTGTGGAAGGAATGCTGTTACTTCAGGTGTCTCTGCAAAAACCCACATGCCTGCCCCTGATGCTTGGGCTTTGTTCTTCTCAAAATCTTTTGGTTTGAGAAAATATCTGGGGAAAAATTGCACATGTTTGGTATGGATTTTATCTTTCTAATTTCATCAGAGTAAAACATGGACCTAAGAAAAGACCATAATATTCAACGAGGATTATCTCCTAGCTGGATCTCAATTTCTAACCATGTCAGAATATTTACGAAAAGTATGGGTTAAAAAAACTGTAGTGGGGAAAAGTGTAAGTGTGTGTGTGTCTGAAGTACTCTGTCATTCAAGTGACAGAAGAAATTTTATTCAAACTACTCACATTTTCCAAAAAGTTTTCCATTGAACAGAGATGAACCATGGAAAATTTTAGACCCAAAGGCAAAATAGTTCAGAATGTTATAACAATGTGAAAGCTGGTTATAATGGAAAGGGTTTTGAAACCCTAACTCTGGTAATTGCTACCAGCACATCAGTCCAATAACCTCTTCTAAATGATTAATGCAGCTTCAGACATGTTTTCCTGTACTGGTCTAGATTAAAATTTTGAAATTATGAGTAGGAAGCAAAAAGTTCTGCCATAGGGAAAAACTCCACGTAACATTTTTAGTACATGTAAAGAGAATATTTACTTGCAAATAGTTTTAACTGCATTTTTCATTATAAGGTATCTGGATCTCAGTATCGGAATCAGTGGAAAGGATCCAGTACAATCCATTTCTAGTTACTGAAGCATCTAGTACAGTCCTTTTCCTTTTATTTTGCATTTTTCCCATGTTTTAAGGCCTACCAGCTGCTTAATTGCTGCTGTTATTTTTATAGACAGAGGTACCATCTGACAAAAAGTTCATGTCTACAAAAGCTTATGCCTCTAAACCAGTTTATCTCTTTGAGGTGCTACCCTGCCTTGGCCACCTTCATTCTTTTTATTGACATTCTGGCAAGGAAGGGTTTAAGAACCCTTTGAAAATGCTAGGGTGTGGGGAGTGAGGGGGCAGGGAGGGTGTCATGAGGATGGAGCATACTATCATATTTATTGTGATAGCATTTGAAAATAAAGATGCTTTTCTTAAATCTAATGTATGGGTAATGAAGACAGTTTGGCAGAATGAGATGGGTTCTGGCATTAACAAGGGTGAAAGAGATGAGATATAGAATGGGCAGAGTACATAAAGGACTTTTAAAGCAAAAACAAGATATTCTGTTTCTAGTGGTGAAGGAGGAACGGCTGAAAGGATGTCAAGAAAAGGATGTTTTGGTTGAAATGGCGAGTTATTGATTGTGACTCTTTGGGCATTCAGATGGCTAATGTGTCTATTTTAATGTTAACAACTCTGATATTTCTTTCCTTTATTTTTTTATTTGTCCATTTCCTATTTTTGATATGTATTTTTCTAAACTTTATGTTCTGTTATTCTGTTTAAAGTTGTTCCTTAAGCATCTTTACGTTCTTCACATTTTTTTTGGCTTTTGTTCTGCTGTGTTTTCCCCCCCCCCCCCCCTTTCAAAATACCTGTTTTGCACTCCTTCTCAGTGATGCCTGCAATGTGAAGGAAAAGATGCACCCAGAGTCCTGCCACCACTCTTTCATCTGGGTAGCAATGCCTGGCTGGAAGCAGGAGGTGAGTTCAGGGTGAGAGTCGTAGTTTCAGTGCTGATGAAGGAGGTAAGGGAAAGGGAAAAGAGAATACTGCGCATTTAGCGTCTCGTGTGGATGCACACACTAAGTACTTTGTAGGTTTTGCAGATTACCTCCACAAGAGGAGAAGATACAACATAATGAAATATTAAACCTGTCTTTAAGAGATGTTAGTTAAGAAAATATATGCTAATTTTGTTCTTTTTACTACAAGAGAGCAGAGTTTACAAACTTTATCAGACTCTGAAGCAATCGCATACTGAGTTCTTGCTAATATTTCGCTGTTTAGTGATTTGATTTTGCCTATGTACAAGTAGAAACTTTGTGGACTAGTGAGAGTTTATTTGCTGATCCGAGTAGGTGAGAGATGCCATAGGGGAAAAGGCAGTAGTTTTAATATAGAAGTTTGAGGACACACTGTCCCACTTGGTAAAGTGTAACATAGCATTGTTTTAGCCAGGTGTGTTCAATCTTTTTGCCTAGTGGGCTGGATTGGTTGTGCCTAGTCTGTCTACAGGTCAGATCCATCTGGTGTTCCCTATCCAGTGCCTGGGTGGGAATGATGGGCACCATCTAGCCACATGGAGGAGGGTGTGTAGCAGGCTGGCCTCAATGCCTGCTGTAAGAGAAAGGTTTCCCCAGCTCCATGGAGAGGAAATGGAGTGTGACCAGGCCTTGTAGGAGGAGGGGGTGTGGCCTGGCCCACCGTGGCCCCATGGGGGAAGGGGGTGTAGCTCAGCCCCAATCCAGAAGCAAGGTGGGGGAAGTGGCCTGTACCCACAGGGGGCAGGGTCATAACCCTGACTGGCTGCATGGGGATTGGGGCTTGGGAGTTTGGCAGGGAGGAGGATCGCCATATTTATGTCCACCGCTCACCCACCACCAAATTTTCTCATCTGTGAGGAGCCCTGCAGGCCAGATGTAATGGCCCCAGATGCCACGTTTGGCCCATGGGCTGGAGGTTGAGTATCCCTGGCTTTAGCCACATATTAATTTTTTTAAAAGAAAAAATTCTGTGCGCTGGATGGGTAAGAAAATACAAGCTATGTTCTTCTTTCTTGGAAAGGAGAAGGAAATCTTTTGTGAGTTGCTTTGGTGAATTTTTGATTTTCCTTCTGCTTTCAAATTTCTTTCTCCCTCCCCAGTATAAGGAAAGTAACTCTCAACCAATGTTTTGTCTAATATCCCAATACACATATTTATATATTATATGTACTATGTTGCATGTATGCTGATCATGTTAATATGCTATAGCCTTGAGGCCTAGGGAGGTAATGGAATAACTGTAAATGGGCTGCATTCATTCATTGTTAGCTTCAGGGACTTGATCAGGAAATGGGTTTTGCTGCTCTGTTAAGAAGCCAGGCTTTTTTTATGTTCAAGCAGAAACATTAATGAGTTTTACATCTTTGTATTATTCAGGAGTAGTGTATTTAATATTAAACTGCATTGTTTGTATAAGAAATGAGGAATCTCTACCAAATGCAAATCTCGGCCCTATTAAGAATACTTCTGCTGTATCTGTTATCAGAGTAGCTCAAAGCACCTTGTTAATCCATTTCTTGTATAGTTCCTTATTAATAAATGGCACCCCATAGATAATTTGATGCGTTAAGCATTCGGTTGGGTTGTGAAGAGACAGTATTCTGGAATACAGCACTAGTGTGCAGTGGGAGTGAGAAATGTTCAGAAGGCCTTATAGATCATGGAGTGCGTAACAAAATGGCTTGCTTTATATGAGTTTATCTCAAAAGGTAAATATTGGAGATTTTGTAGTAATTACACACATTCATATCTCAGATCTCGCCCCTTTCAGATGTGTGAAACAACTAGATAATGCTGTCTTTGTAGAAAGTTATAGTAGTAAGGCTAGCAACAACTGCTAGAAGTGCTTGGATATTTCTGTAGTATTGCTGCTGCACTGTGCATCTTACGCAGGGTATCTGCCAAGTAACCCAAATTTCATGAATGTACAATAAAAAGTTGTTCACTTGTTTTTTTGCAGGATCACATTATCTTTTAGCTGTTCAGTACCTTCATGGCTTTGTAGTATGAATGCGTGTGCTTATATGTATTGTACTGGCATTGATTTAATTTTTATAATTCAGTTAACAGCAGAAGCTGTGCAAAATAAAACTTTAAGTAGCCTCTTGCGATTGTTCTCTCCTCTGTTTTCCTTGTGCAGGTAATCTAAGCTCTGTCTTAAAGAAGACTGCTTTGTTTTTTGATTATACAATTAAGGCCAAATATTATGTGCCACTTGGTTATGTGTAAAGAGTTTCAGTGCAGCAGAATCCAGGTAGTTTTCACTCTTGCTGTTCACAGTTCTGTGGGTAGAGCTGGAATTGTTTCTTGGCTCAGTTTGCTTGATGCTGCTTGTGAAAGTTGTGTGTATTATAGGCCATTGGAGCTTCCTTCTTGGGAGCCATACCCCAGAGTAGTAATCTGGAAACCTTTGGAGAAGAATAATAGCAAGCTCTTTCTGACAGCCTTTAAGGCACATCTTCACAATATCAGAGAGAGCTAGGAAGCAATGCCATAAAAAATGCTATATTTACCTGTTTCCACTCATGACATTTATAGATGTGCTCTGGTAGTTGTGGGGGGAGCACTTTAATTAGAGAGGCTCTGAGAACCACTTTAATTAAAGCGCCCGAAGCATCATGTGTATCAGTGTATGGGCACCCTCAGTGTGCACCACAAAGTAAAAAATAGTCAGTACCCCTGTTTGCGGTATGCCTAATGTGCCACTCTTGAGTTCATCCTCTGGCATAGCCATGAGCAGTGCTGGTGGCAAGCCAAATAATGGCTATATGACATTTTTCTGGCATGGAGTATGGGAGTAGGTGGGGTTAGACTTACAGAATTGTGTTCTCTTATGCTGTCTTGCATTGTGTAGATAAATACCCAAGTTTCCCAAGTCAAATATGAAGATTAGGAGTATATATGGGAAAATGGTGTGGGTGTTGATGTGTGTATATTATGGAATATATATATTATTCAAAACAAATAGGTTGGGAGCAAGCATGAGAACATGCGTGCGTGTGTGTAAAATTACTTCATTTACCTGAAGCTAAGATGATCTCGAATAATTTGATTCTATATATGGGCAATTTATAAACCTGTTATCATTTTTCATGTATAGAATGGCGTTATTGGGGAGTCATCTTAAATATGTCCCCAGGTTGGAGCCAATGCCGCAGCAGCTACCTGCCACCTTTGTACTCAAATTCAAGACAAGGAACATTTTTCTGCATGTTGAATTGGAGGAGTGAGGCTTGACTTGGATTTAAATAAATATGGTATATATAAAATTACATACAAGAGAAATAGGGCGAAAGCAGGTGTGTGTGCATGTGTGTTTGTGTGTGTTTATGTATGTGCATATATATACATACATGAAGACAAAATACCTGTAGAGGGTTACAATAGAAAAAGGGAAAATTAATACAGGAAACACATTGGGTGGGGGGGATGCTCAATTTAATACAGAAAAAAACACGGAGTAAAATCGGGAATAGAAGGAAGTTTTATCAAAAACAAACAAGATGTGACATTTTTAGAGGTGCACCAATACTTTGGTCCGATATCAGATTAGTACCAATATAAAGAAAATTGGCTGCATTGGAAATCGGCTCAATGCAGCTGATAATTTAGTGTGCAGCTACAGCACAGCACTCGGGCGGTGAGGAGCACAGCTCGGCAGTGTGGGGAGATGCATGTAGCTGGTATGTCCATCGTGGTAGAAGGCCTATTGCCACCTTCTTTTTCTACCCTTTATCTGACCTTTGGAAAGAGGTTTGGCAACTGTTTTGACAAACTAAAGAGAATTTTATCCTCATATGCTAACAAACTTAGACTTGTTGGTTATTTTGCAAGCTGGAATCTAGAATCATTTTTCTAGATTCTTTAACTGTGCACCAAGTTAAAGTAGATCGTTACTGATGAGTATTCTGTTTTTACAGTGTATGGTCATAATTGCTGTAAAATGCATCAGGGTGTATATGTTACAGGGTGGTGATATAGGCCCTTGGATACTATTACAATAGAGTTAAGAATTGGGCCCATCTCTTCTGGTTGCTATATAAATGAATAGTAATATGCAGGGTATAATTTAAAGAGCTTTTTATCCATTTTAATGTAATATCAAAAGCAGGACTTAAAGATAATAGTAAGAGAGGTAAGAATGTGAAGCAATAGAAAAATATTCTTTCTTCTTTTTATTCTCATAATATTCTTCTTGTTTGTTAGTACAGTAGTTTAAATTTAACCATCTGCTTAAATATGATTTTTTTCAAGGTATCCCGTTTTTGCTGTTTAGTGTATAATTTATATTTGCTTGTTATACTTTTCCTGCTTGTCGGTGCTGATACAGCATCCATTAATGGTTTCTAACTGTAAATAAAATTACTATAATAAAGTGATATGATTGTGCAGAACTTGTTTTGATTAAACTGATGGCATTTAAAAATATTTCTTTTCTTTGGACTAGTGAAGCAATTATATTTTGAGAATGATCATACTTGTGTATGTTCATCCATTACTTGTATATTAAAATTTCTGTTGTTAAGCCATTTGTGGCTAGTTGGCTAGTTGAGTATAGTCAGATCAGGGATGCTTATTTAATTTTTTTGTTTACCTCCCCCTTCTGAGCTTTTCGTTCCTCTTCATCACCTTAAGCATAGATAGCATCTGGCAAAGTGAGATGTTGCTCATGAAAACTTATACATCTCTAAATTAATCACTCTCTAAGGTGCAACTCTTCTGCCTGATTTCAGACTATCATGACTAACTACCTCCCTCTGCTCTTGGTACATAGAGATTGAGAAAGCGTCTCCCTCTTACTGGTGTCCACACTGATCTCTGTTGCAAACCTGCTGGTGTTGGGGCTTTATTTGCATGGCAGCATGATAATGTGGTGGTGTAGGCACAGAATGCATGTTGACTTGGTTTTAAGGGTATTGTGACTCTAAAACCTACTTGAAATGTTGGTTCTGAGTGATTCAGCCAAGACTCATCTGAGCAGGCATGCTGCTGTCTCTCAAACAGCAGAACCCAGTAGCCAGCCCTCCAGTGACCTGGCAGAACAACTTCTTTTTTCTCTTTTAGGTTTGGTTAGATAGTATGCTCAGAACTGAAATCAGTCAGAAATGTGAGCCAATGGGAAAAGCCAGAGACTTCTTCTGTAATACAATACAGTTTTGATTCAAATCCATCCACCCTTGGACAGAAATAATGTTCTTTAGAATTTTTTTTAGTTACTTAAGCAAATGCTTAATCATGATTTAAGTCAGTAAGCATGAAACTTTGAATTAAAGCAGATTTTAATTTATTTTATGCTAATTGTCTAAAGATTCCATTGGTTATTAATCCTTAGTGCATGAGGAGTTGCAACTGAATACTGCTTGTGGTACTACTTCTTGCTAACCAGACTGATATAGTGTGTATATGTATGTTTGAACAATTATACAGTTTAACATTCATTTAATCAGATACTTTTATATTTTATTATGTTAGAAAATAGGAAACGATATTTTTAGTTAGTTGATTAAGGTTTTTTTTTTCTCATTATCTGTGTCAAACTACTTTTAATGGATATTTGAATTCAGTTGAAATGCAGAAAAGCAGTGTTTTATTTTTCCTGTATTTGTTAAATATGCTGTGTAGATAAGAACGGTTATCAAAAAAATTTTTGCCGTTTAAAAATAAATAAGGGAAATGAAAGAAGTATTTGTTGTATATTTCTGGTCATCCTGTCCTTCAGGATTTTAAAGCTAATAGATATTGGTTTCTCTCATCTAACATGGTTGAGAATCACTGCTATAGTGCCTGGTGAAATGTAAGTATTAAATGCAATTAAAAAAAAAACCAAAGAAAGCGCAAGGACCTGGATACCTTTTGCTCCTTATTTTTGTATGCTTCTAGTCTGGATGCTTCTATTACAAGATTTACTGGAAAGAGAGTACTACTTGTACTATTTCAGAGGAAAAGCATTTGATAATTATGATCTGTAGTGAACCTATAAACATAGGATTGTTAAGTTAGTTATAAACCAGTTGTTAGTGTTGTTCTTTTACTATTCTTTGAGGAATGGCTTCTGAAGAGTATTTGAGTGGATATTAGTGCTGCAGACTCCAAGTTGGATCAAACAGCTGTTAAATCCCTTGAGGGAGAAAACCTACCTAAATTGTTCAAAATGATCAGCTGTGCTATACTGTTTTGGACAAAGAAAATGGACAATAAGAACCAAATGTTTTTATCACTTCCCTAACTTGCTGGATTTTGGTTACTTGCTCATGACTAAATGATCAACAGACCTACTGCTTTCAAAGGACAAGACTATCCTGTCTGTTAATTTATCCCCTCTAGCACATTGTCTGCTAAACTAACCCCTCTTGCTGTTTAACTCCTAATCTCTTTTGAGTGGTTGTTTTGGGATAAAATTGTACAAGCAGCCTCTGTGGTAGAATTATGGTTGCAAGCCAGTGGTGAATCTCACATGCATACAGAATTAAGCTTGCTTTACATGGTTTTAAAAAGAGTTTCATTACAATGACTTGCAGTCAGCTCTTTGTTGGGAGGATTGTGGGTGAGATGCTTACCCAGGCCTCATTCTAACTGACAGAGCCAGCTGCTTTTTAATGAGAAAGGATCCAATCCTTCACGTAAATCAGAAGATAAAGTTTTGTTGGACATCTGCGATGAGAGAATTAGAAAAGCATATCCATAAACAGCTATCTGTTATATGTAGCAAGAAATGCATAATGTGGGATTTCAGTCACACAGAGACAGAGAGATCTTTCTTGATTTAGAAAGAAGCTTGACACCCCATACCCATAGAATATAATACACACATACATACATGTATATACACATATATCATACACACACATGACAGGACAAACTATATATTTCTGCAGAAATTAGATCATTATCACTTGCACTTAGGTAATCATCAGTTTTTAATTTAGTGATCAACTTATCTTTCTTCATTAAAATGAAGCCAAATGCAGAATTACCCCTAACTGGATGCAGTACTTTTTTGATTTAGAAAGCAGCTCGAGACCTTTAATATATAATATTATGTATATTGTATAGTATCCTAACCAGCAGGGAAAAGTGCTGTTTGACACCTCGGGATCAGAGTTGTTGAGTATAAATGTACAGACATTCATTTTAGTGAGAGAAACTGTCCTCACCAGGGGGGTATAAACCTGGAAGCGGTTTCTTCTGGAGGTGGTATATTTTCTCTGGGAGAAATTGAATGCTTGTATTGTTTTTAGTTTTTACCAGGAGAGGGCAATTTTCTTGGTAGAAATTAGGGTGGTGTGAAGCTTCAGTAGCCGATTCAATTTGGAGGAGATTCGGCCTGATTCAGTGGCCAAATGTCTGAATCTGAATTGAATTGGGAGACCAGTTAAAAGGTCTAAATCAAATCGGAAGCCTCTGAATCAATTTGGAAAAGATTCGGCACTGCTTCAGAGATTTGGACATAGACTAAACAGGCAGCAGTCCTCACCACACTGGACACAGCTGCCTCCAGCTTGTAAGTCTGTTGTGGTGGGTGAAGCGGGGAGGAAAGGGGTGTAGGGGAGGGAGGGATTGGGGCTGGGGGACACTGCCCAGCTTGGGCAAGGAGGGGCATGAGACTTGTTTAGCCTATGGCCAAACCTCCAAAGTGGTGCTGAATCTTTGGAGCAGATTCTACCGAATCAAGTTGGGATAGTGATGCAAATCTCTGAATCGAATCACTTAACCAACCCCCCCCCCCCCCCAAATTGGCCAAATCTGAAGTGAATACTTGCTGCTTTTCAGAGGCCTAGTAGAAATGTATTTCTTGCATGTGACCTTTGCCATGGAAAGGAGTGGCTCTGAAATGTGCATGAGGGAGGAAGTCGGTCATGATGGATAACTGAGAAAACATGAGGTTTAAATTCATTGCTATGGCTAACAATGCATGTTCTTGTGGGTATAACTCATGAGTAAGGAAGTGTTGTTAGTTCTGTATATAGAATTAGTGACATCAGTACAGAGATATAATGTTCAGCTCTGGTGTTCATGTTACAAAAAAAAATGATGACACATTGGGAAGGTGCAGAAAAAATGGTTAAAGTTCTGAAAAACATTTATTATAGTGAGACTGCTGGACTGTACTGCATACAGTGTGCACCTTTTTCTCCCAAAAATCAGCTGCTGGAGCTTGGTGTGTACATTTTAAGTGAGGAAATACAGTAATAGCTGCATCTTCAGTTCAAAATAGAGGAACTGGGAAAGAGGAATTAATGTTGCATGTGCTGCAAAAGGAGCAACATAGTGAACACATGAGGCTCCCAAGCTGCTGACTTTGTGGACACCTTCTCCCTGGCAGAGGTTCATGCTGCAGAAGCTGTATTTCTAAAGTAGAGCTGAGCCCTGAGTGATAGGGCAGAGGATCCCACTAAATCTGGTGGGTGTGCCCTTAGCTGACTACTGCTGGCTGCCCACCCAGGTCACCTTGAAAAGAGAAGAAGGGTTGACATTTGGATTTAGCCAGCAGCCCCAGCAGTGCTCTGAAGCTAGGGATTTAACATAGCAGCCACAGTGTTTTGCCCCCTCTGGATTGCAGCAGCCTGTTGACATATTTTTGCCTTCTTTCTGCCTTTCAGAAACTAGGTGTATATTTTATTTTGAAGCATGTCATATGCATGAAAATACAGTATTCAGTTTATTTAAAAGAAGACTTAGGTGATTTAGCCATGGTCTACAAGTATTTTCATGTTAAATAAGATTGAATGGTGGATTGCTGTTTAATCTAGTTGACAGAAGTACAACCAGTGTTCAGTGTTTGGAAGATGAAGTTAAATTCAGACTAGAAATACAGCACACATTTTTAACAGTGAGTGTAATTAACCTTTGAAATCTTGGCTAGATATGGGATGGCTTTTCTATTTTGATCTGTCTTTTATGATAATATTGGATTTCTTTCCAAAAAAATGTGCTATAGCTCAAATTTTGAACTTGATGCAGAAATTGATTGAGATGGTTTTGGCCTGTGTTGTTCAGGAGTTCAGTTTAGATGATCATAATGCTCTCCTTTCTCTTAAAGTATATATCTATGAATTCACAGGGAACAGGTGTGCCTATGCCCTCTTTGGAGGAATGAAGGAAGGGAGAAGAGAGAGAGAGGGAGGGTGAGTTTGGCACTTTAGAGCTACTTCAGTAAACCATGTATCTGCTTAGTTTGCCAGTATTTGTAACTAAGCTATATTTTATATCTTATCTTGTTCTGTAATAGCTACTTCAATCTACACATTTATCAGTTTCTGTGTTTGGTTGGTGAATGCTGTAAGTAGGGACCTACTGAATTGGGAGTAATGGAGGGCCATATGCTGATATTGCTGTTAATATTTTCCTGTTGATGTTGATTTCTGTCTTTAAAATGAAGACTGTTGAGCTGTTTTAACTTGTAGTGTTAAATATTTTGAGGCCAAAATACTTGTGTGTTTTCTACTTAAACTATTTATTGGGTCAGGACTGGCCATCAATGTTTACAGATTGGTCTTGGTTAAAAAAAATGTTGAGAACCATTAAGGTAGATCAGGGGTTGGCAACATCTTTGGGCAGAGTATCGAAAACACCTTCAACTTCAAAATGTTGGCATGCCAGGGGCAGATTGCAAGGGAGCCATGAGGGTACCAGTCCTTGTTGCTTTGTAGGCCTGGTCCCTTCCCTGCCATCCACCTACAGACGCACGTGCCAAGCAAAATGCCTTCGAGTGCCACATTTTGGCACCTGTTCTGGGATTTGCCTACCCCTAAGCTAGATCATCTAAAGCAGTGGTTTTCAACCTTTTTTGTACCAGGACCCATCTGTAAACATTGGTGGCCATTCCTGACCCAGTAAATAGTTTAAATAGAGAGCAGCTGCCTGGCCCTGCCAGTGCCCCTCACTCCCAACCCACAGCTTCCCACCTCTCAGCCCTGCTCATACCTCTCACTCCTGACCATTGTCCCCTACCCCAGGTCCTAGCTTCCCAGTGAGTGGGGCTGGGGCTTGGTGTATGGGATGGAAAGGGGTAGGGGGGGGGAGGGAGATATGTTCCCACAGATCTGTGTGTGCACAGCGAGCATGGGGCTACAGCCTGGCTGGACCAGCATGGGCAGGAGCCTCCTCCTCAGCCTAGCAAGTGGGACCCAGTGCAGGAGGGTGGAACGAGGTTGCAAAACTGGTTGCTGCTGCTGCCGCCGCCGCCACTGGCAGGATCCCTTTGTCAGGCATGCTGCCAGCAGCGCGAGGAGTAATGGTTGGGGAGGTGGGTGCCACAATTCCCTCACCTTCTTTTGCCACCTGTGCACCAGGCTGTGGCTGTATCCTGTTGTCAGAGCCCAGCTGCTGCTCCCCTTAGGCCACCTGCACTGCCTGCTACCCCATGTCCCCTCTGGGGTAGAGCTGCTGTCTGAGGGGAACAGCAGTGGTGGCTGGGGCATGGCAGCAGGGTGGAGCCATGGCCCAGCATATGAATGGCTGGCAGTGGGAGGAGGTGGGAGCAGTGTTCTTTCCCCACCCCATCCCCTTCTGTTTACTTTTCATGCTGCTGGTGCAACATAGCTGGCGCAGGAGTTCTACCGACGGTAACGACAAGAAGGTGGCTCCTGCCCATGCTAGTCTGGCCAGGCTGCAGCCCTGTGCGTACTATGGGCGCACAAATTGGGGTGGGGGCATGTACCCCCTCATACCCTCCCAACATATCACCAATACTTTCCTCATCCTCCCTGATGTGTTCCCCTTCCACCCCACAGGCTTAGCTGCAGGAGCTGCTCTCCACACTGCCTCACTGCTGCATGCATGTGTGCACATGCACATGGTGCCCCCTGCCTGATCACCTTCCTTCCACTCCCTGCAGCCCCTTACGGGCGACCCTTTCATATATTCTTGCTACCCACTTTTGGATCATGGCCCACAGGTTGAGAAACAATGTATAGAATACTAGAGACTGCATTTGTGATTGAATGAAGGCCTGGTGTCCTGCTAAAGTTTTTGCTAGTTAGTTCCCAGATGGTCTTGTTTAGTCACCATTCCCAGCGTAAGTTTTGTTAGGCTAATTTTATACTTAATTTAAACAAGTTGGGACAAGACTGGGAGTGGTAGATTTGGGCTGCAGTGGTGGTGGAAGTTTGGGTTAGAGATTGGGATAAACTTTCTGACTCAGGCTGGTTGAAGCATTGGAGTGGGTTGCCTAGGAAAATTGTGGCATTTCCATCTTTGGAAAGTTTTGAGAGCAGGTTGGAGTTTGACAGATGTTTGGTTGGATGGTTTAGTCAGAGACAATTGTCTTGAGCAGGGGGCTGCCTAGCTTATCTTGTAAGGTCCCTTCTAGCCCTACTTTATTATGATCCTTAGTTTGGTAGTGTCATAAGGCCTGTAATTAAAAGTCTGGAAATTGAAGGACTCGCATCTTTCTTGGGTGCATCTGGCAATGACCCCTGTCAGAAACAGGGCACTGGAGCTGATGGACAAAGTGTCTGAACAATGTTCTTGTGTAATCTGTATGCTGTGTTCCACACACCGTGTACACACAGACCTTTGTATGTTAGCAAGTTGTAACAGGGCCCCTATCCCATTACTAGAATGGGAAGAGGATCCTGGGGTACCTAGCCCTTTTTTCCCTCCTTCACTACTCCTCTTTCCATCTTTTCTTCCATTAGCTTTTGTATTTTTGCTGCTGCATCCTTTCCCTGGTAGAAGTCCCTTCCCCTTGATTTTCTGGTTACGTGGTTCTGATTCCCACCTTCCCTCTTGCTTCCTTTTATTTCATCTCCATGTCTCTTCTGCCTGTGCCCCAGTGGTGATTCCAGAGGGAAACTGGCAGGGTAACCTGAAGCAAAATGACCACTGGGTCCAGATGCAGGCAGAGCCTGATGACCAGGGATCCTGGTTTTCTCTGATTTAAAAAAAAATTTAAAAAAATCCCCAATTTTTGGTTTAAAAAAGTAACCCAAGATCCACATTTTTCCATGATTAAAATGAAATACAACTATATATAGGGAAATGTGGATTTGGGAGTACTTTCTAAAACCGAAAATGTTTTTGTTTGTTTGTTTGTTTGTTTGTTTGTTTGTTCTTTATTCGAGAAAACCAGGATCCCTGCTGATGACTTAGGAGGGGAAGTAGAGGGGTCATGTGACCCAAGGAGCCTTTATAAGCCCAAGCTTCAGACCAGAGCAGGGAGTTTGGCTGTGGAAGCTGTCAGGGATGGAAACTTCTCTGAGAGGCATGAGGACTGGAGCCCAGATTGTGGAGAGAGGACTCAGGAGGCAGCCCTGAATGAAGCAAAGTTGTGAACCTGCATAGGAAGCAAGCTGAGTACCCCTCACACTTTCTGTTTTGCTTTCGTTTCTACATGGAGCCTGCCACTAAGGGGTATGGTGAACCCCGTGTGGGGCATTCCTTTCAACTGCAACTGGTGCTTGCATGTTGTGGTTTTCACTTTCCCTGGAGGGCTGGGTTGTGGCTGGAGAGAAGGCAGAGACCACTGAAAGTGGGTGACTGGGGACACCCTGAGCTCGAAATTGGGACAGAGGGTAAGGACTAAAGTGTGTTCTATGGTTGAATGAGTCTGAGCTTGCTCAGACTTTATAGCTGGAGAGTTAAAGTATGTTCTGTGACTGCAGGAGGCTGAGCTTGCCTGGACTGTAAGGTAGGAGGCAGCAGAGGAAAAACAGGATTCAAGGCCCCTACCTGCCTATGCAGCAGATATTGTGGATGCTGGAACCTAAGGTCACATGGTGTGACCAGAACTGAGTCAGGAACATGCAGCCCTGAACAGTTGGCCCTGAGTTGTAGGGCTTGGTGAGAGTAAAATTGGGATGAGGCTGAGGGGAGCCTTGGACCAGACATGTACTTTGCTCTCTGTGCAGCCTCCCCTACTAATTTTAACATCAAGGTGTAGTGGGTGAGACTACTGAATCGGGGAGAGACCAGAGTGTGCAGGCACTAGTAGGGCTCTAGAGATAGGTACTCAGTATTGGCACTTGTAAGTGGCCTACATGAGTAATAAATTGTAATTATATTTTATTTAAAAGGTTGCATTTTCAGAGGAACTTGGAAAGTGTTGCTATGTCTTTGAAAATAAACATTTAAAAAAATTATTTAAAGATAAATGGAAATCAGAGTGCTTTTGATATTGAACATTTTTAGTACTGAAGCAACCTGATGATAAACTGCTATTCTCTTCCCAGTTCCTTCCCAAGAATATTAGAGAAGGTATTTCTTTCTAAACGTTAACTAAAATTTATTTTTAATTAATGATTTACTGCAACAAAGCCTTCATTCTGCAATGTTTCATCAGCCTATCAGTTTTCTCTGAAGATCTAAAAAGCTATAGGCCTTTAAATCAAAGATCTACACTTGAAATATGAATCCTAATTCTTCCTACTGCAGGTCTGATAGGCAAGCAGATTTTAAATAAGCAAATAGATTTAAATAATTTTCTAATAAAATCCAAACCTAATCTGCATGTTTTTCTAACTCCACTGTAGTTGATTGAAATTTATAATATGAATTAAAATGACATATAATGATGTTTGTCTTTGACCTTCCATGTTAATTAGAATGGTAACTATTTTTAGTCTTATTTTTGTGCTAAGTACCTTTTGTCTGATAAACCTTGATTTTGTTCTGTACTGTTTCTTAACAACCAAAAAAAGTATGCTTTAAAAACCATCTTTCTCTTGGTACAAGGTCACGTAGTACAAGATCAAGGCTGCCGCAAAGTCACTGTAGTTCAGTTCTTGCTATCAGTTTGTTTATTCATGCTGTTGAACATTTTGTTCGAACGCACTATACTGGTAACTCCTCCACTTCAGTCTCTTCCTTTAAATATCTCCAGATATGCTTAACAGAGGAAGAAAGCTTGTTCCATGATTCACTAAGGAAGCTTGAAATGTTAGAATTGACAACTGCTTTTTCATAC
Source organism: Alligator mississippiensis (assembly GCF_030867095.1). Lineage (NCBI taxonomy): Eukaryota > Metazoa > Chordata > Crocodylia > Alligatoridae > Alligator > Alligator mississippiensis. Next base: position 111,595,326 of record NC_081824.1, on the reverse strand, counting down.
ATATTTGCCCACTGCTTATCAAAAAATTAATGACTCGATTATTACTCTTCTCTCAGTTTGATTAGATGGTAGCCATTTGCAGAGTTTTTAATTAACCCTTGAAATATAAATCAAGGAGTGTGTTCATCAATTTAATTCCAGTGAAAGCATTTTTGAAGTCCAAAGTCTCTTTCAGCAGGCTGTCATGTTATAATTTGTGTGTATCAGTTGACCTACAGCTTTACAAGGGGGCTTCTTTCTTTTTACTCCAAAGTAGGTTAGTAGGCTTCCTGACACATTCTTTATGTGTAAGAAGTATACTAGCTGCTTTGAAAGCAGGTATGTGAAGAGAAGCATCCTTCTGCTGCGCTTTGGTTAATTTTGAGAAATGAAGCAAGTAGTTTGGTTTTATTCCCTCATCTGGGCAACCAGAGAGGGAGGCACTCTTGGCTGGGATTAGGGTGTTTAAGAATTGATGATTTAAAAAAAAAATCAGATTTTTTTACATTTAAATTAGATTTTTTTTTTTAATTTAAAGTATAATTAGTTATTTTTTTTTAAAGGAAACGAATCTTAAAATGAAATTTGTATCTAATACAAACACCTACTAATCACTCATCAGTCATGACGACCATAATAAATTTCAGGGCTAGAGATAAACAATACGTGTTGGTTGAGGATGTTTTAGAGTTACACCACTGAACTGGTAGCAAAGCACCTGGAACCAGGGTTTGTTGAAGTGCTAAACCAGCCTTTATCAGCAGGTGCTTCTCTTGCAAATGTAGGAAGAGCATTTTCTCCATTTGGATGGTTCATTCAAAGCTAAAAAATTGATTGGAAGCTGAAAAACCAGGAAAGCTTTGTTTTTTCTCTTTCTAATTTATGAATACAAAGGGAGGTTGATGAATTCTTAAAACTTGAAAGAGGGTAAACATTTTCAAAACAATCTATGTAACATAAATGACTGCCTGATTTTGAAGAGAATTAGGCAAGTAGGAATTTAAGCTCATATGACTTTCACTGAGGCATTTTAGAAAATTTTCCCTAGGGCGACCTGAAATAATTGGTTTAATTCACTAACCACAGTTCCTACTTCTAATACTGTAACAGTTAATACTAATGTTTAATAAATTAGTTTAAATGTGCACTGTTTTGATTTAAAAAAAAGTTTTGTGTATCCAAAACTTTAAAGTTTTGCTTAATAAATTTGAAATGGTGGTTTTTTGTTTTTAATTAAATTCAAGTTGCCATTTTAATGGAGCTTGATATAAATATGAGCCAAGAGATAATCACCTAAATAAGAAATAAGTATTTCACCATTTTCTAGCATACTAAAATGTAGGATTTCTAAAAATCCAAATAAGGTACCGATTTTTAAGGTATTTATCAAACTATAGTTTTTACAGTAGATTTAGGTACATGTGCTTCTTAAATCCCCAAACTAGATTGATCAATTAATCTATCCATCTATCTATATACCGATATATCTAGATATCGCTATTTAGTTTGCACTTAAAAAACATATGTACCTAATCTACTCTAAAACTGGAGATTTAGTTGAAAAACAACATGTTTTATTATATCAATCAATGAAAATACACCTTTTTTTTTAAAAAGCAAAAAAAAATATAAAGTGGGAAAGTTGGTAAACATCAATTATTTAAATCCAGCATTTGGCTTGCTGATTTATATCAGTGATTTAAATGAGTTTGGTTTAAATCGGTCTAGCTTGCCTGGGATTCTTCAGCTGACAAAACTATTCTAAGCATGGAATCCACCTTCAGTATTCCTTAGTTGGAGGTAGCTAATTGGGTACAAGCCTGGAAGGTCCAATTGGGACCTAAGGGCTGGCATCCTAATATTGGCTGCTTACTAGTGTAGTAAACCGCCAACTATTTTTATTGGGGAAAATAATCACAGCAAGATAAGAGAAATAACTTTCAGTTACAAATTAATTTTGGTTTGTCCTGTGCTTAAAGTGTTATAGATTTCTTTTGGCCAGGTTGTGGCTAATTTGCCTTAATGGAACATTCTGTTCAGAAAGATTCCTCTTTGAACTTCCTTTGATACACAGTTCTCACTGTAATACTAAACTTTCTTTGATATGAGTAGTATTGTTTTTCCTGGATACTAGAAACAGCAAGATGATAACTCTTTGAAACCTCCTTTTCTTCAAAAGGAAGGTAGGTATGATGCATGTGTGGCATTACAGGAGGTGCAGTTTGTTTGGATTGGGGATTAGGGATAAGATCCCCTGGTGCCTTTACATGAACATGCACCAAAGGCCTTAGGTTCAGATTTGTAGTGGATACCAGACTCCAAATAAAATATACCATTCTACTGTCTTAACTCTTAAAACTATTACTTTCCTTTCTCCTTCTAACTTCATCACCATTGTTTTTAATTCTTGCAGTCCAACGGAAGTCTTTCATGCCATTTGGCATCTTTCTCAGTGCCCCCACACTCCTTCCCTCCCCCCAGTGCTGTCTTGCTAGTCTACTAATGCCAAAAGTTAAATCTGGGTCTTGGGTTCAAGAGGGCAATGCAATAAATAGAAAAGGATGGATTTGTCTTTTTTTTGGGTAGACACTTTTAAAGATAATTGAGAAACGGCACATTCTGTATGTGATTTGATATAGCCTTTGAAATGGGCTGTATTTGGGAGGATTGCAGTTGTCATTTTATTCTTGTTCGTTAAAGTCTAACTTGTGAAGTCTACCTTTGATGTAGATGGCTGTTGCACTAGAGAAATTGTAGCTTTTCTGCCATCCATGGGTAGAGATCATAACTAAATCAGGAACTCCGTTCATAAGAGAGATTGCACATCTTGTAACTCTTCTGAGCAAGATAGGATGATTTGTCTGTGGAACCTGCAGGACACAGGTTGACACAGCAGGAGTTTTAACAAATAAAGTTGCCCAGTAAAGAATTCTTCAGGAGCAAGTTGCCGTTAAAAATGAGTATGCATAAGGAGAGAGAGCAAATGACTGTAATGGAGGTAGAGCGTTTCCAAGTTGTTATAGCAACTAACATTTTAGACCTATAGTTATGTAATAACAATGCTGCCAATGTGGTATAAATCCTAAATAGATTGCATTTTTGTTATGTTTTCTTCAGAACATGTGAAATTATCTTAAAATATTTTCCAAAATAATGTCTGGTTTGAAATACTACTCAAATGATTATGGTAGGGTCCATTTATTTTTATTTCTGCACAATTTCAAGCTTAATGGAATAAAGATGCTATCAGTCAAGCTTAATGGAATAAATATAAGCAATAAAATAAAAATTCAGGACAATGATTATGTCCATGTTTTTTAACAAAACAATATTTTGCAAGGCTAAGCAAAAAAATTTGATATAAATCCTAGCTTGATTTGTTTCTTCAGATTCGGTTCATAGGGTTTTCTGAGTATTAACTGAGTTATTCTCCAGAATATTTTTTTTGAAAAAATAAAAATAAAAATCTTTTGAAAATTCACTTTTGCAGATATGATAGCCAAAAAACATGAAGTGCTAATGTAGACACAGGATACATTGAGAAAGTATGTGTATTTACTTTTGTTGGTAAAACTCCTTGAAGACGAACATTTTGATATGTGCAACTGTTCATCAGGTTTTTATCTACAGAACCTCTGTTTAATAACTTGAGAGTTTGCAAGTCCTATAAGAAAATATGGAGCTGGTTTTAAAATAAGGATTTGTCTATTTTAACTCATTTGAGAAACATAACTGGTTGTCCTCTAGAATCCCTTGTGTCCTTGCTGTGGGGGAAAGAGATACCGGGTTGGAGGGTCAGGGGCTTATGGGGTCTTGGCCATCCCTGGAGGCCCCTTAGGGGCTATTTGAAGTGAGAGGAAGTGAGCTACTGGGTATTGGGGTGAGTCAGTGCCTAGGGCCTGGCAGACGTCAGCACCTTGAGACAGGCCTTGTGGCAGCTGGGGTCAGCGCAGGCCACATTGCAATAGGGCTTCTTGCTGAAGATGTGCTTGTCATCTAGAAGTTTGAGGCAGACAATGTTGCACTTGTGCAGTGCCTGCAGTGTCTCCAGGCTGGCAGTGAACTTGAGGGCCTGCAGGTGCTGTGACACCACATACATGATGTCCACCAGGTGGGTGTGGGGCCCATAGGACTAGGCAGGCAGCAGGGGTGCCATGCCACAGGCCACCATGACTGCTACTAGCGTTATGTCCAAATTGAGGATCTTGCAGATCCAGTCATGCAGGTAGAAGCCACCCATGCAGGGGTTGATCTGGATGAGCTTGCGCCTGGCCACTGTCAGCTTGAACTCCATGTTGAAAATACTGTTGGTAAGGCTGCATCCCAGGCAGTGCTGCTGGTGGTACACACCAGCTAGATCTCACAATTGTGTGGCAGACAGGTGGGCATGCTGGCTGCCATCTTCATGAAGTAGGAGAGACATGTGGGCCTGTTGTTGCTCCCATAGGCAGTGAGCATGTGCTGGGTCAGCATCATGGTCTGTGCCTGCCACATACTCCATGAGCAGTCACGGCATTGCCCCATCTCAGCCCAATGCCCAGGTGGTCAGTGTTTTCTCACAGGTCCTGGGTGATCATCTTAAAGTGCAGGTGGCATTGTTGGATGTCCTTTACCAGCTTGATGCCCATGGCACCCACCCATACTTCAGCTTCATGACACCCTGGAAAGACAGATGGTGGGTAGCTTGCTCCATGTCAGCCTGGCTCTCCAGATGCCAGCAGGGGATGGTATAGAGGGCAGAGGAGGGCCAGTCCTGGAGGGCAACTTGTGTTGGCACAGCAGGTGCTGGTGTATGTGCAGCTCTTTTGCTTGGCCATATGCTTAGTTGTTATGGGACTACAGTGCAAGCCCAGCTGCTTACACACCAGGGCCATCAGCACCATGCAGTCATCCCAGTAGGAGTAGCAGCTGTCCCACTCCTGCATCAGGTTAGCATGCCCTGGGCATGCTCCTTGTCCTGATCGTGCTTTTGTGCTGTTGTAGTGGATGAAGGTCTGTACTAGCTGGAAAGCAAAGTGGTTAGGGTCCAACTGGATCAGGTGTATTTTTGGCCAGGTAGTCCCTGGCCACCTCCGAGACATCAACAGCACATGGTTGCCCTCCATGAGATGGCACTGTTTCCACCACAGGCTGGGACAGGTCACCTTTCTATAACCCCACCACCTGGCCCATGGACTTGAAGAGAGCATAGGTCTTCAGGCACAGCTGGGAGTTCATGTCCAGGGCCACAAGTTGCTGCAGCACCTCTGATGAGGTCAGCAGAAAATCCACACCAATCGCATCAGTTTTGTAAAAACAATCATCCCGTAGCAGTGTAACATTTGCCTAGACATGGCTAAGCTGTTACTAACTTTACAGTGTTTGAGGAGGGAAACATAATTCTGAAATTCTACTATTTGCTCCTCTCAAATTTCTCAATTAATTCTTCCCTATAGGTTATAGTGTTTCAGATACTTGTCACAGACAGAAATGGTTGTAATGAGAGTAGGTGAGGTATATTGAGCCTCATTGATGGAGGAGAACAAGCCTTACACTGTATATCTTCCTGGTGCTGTCTTCCTTAGTGGTGACACCCTTCAATGAAGAGATTTAAGTAATTGAAGGATAAAGACACTGAACAGACCATTTTGGAAAGAGATCCTATTTGTATTTGAGCGTACAGTTAAAGGTCATAAGTTAACAGATACCACTGGATTGCCATAGTAGCACAAATTAATATAGTCCCTGGCAGACATCGTGCCCTACACAAGAGTCCTTGTTCCTGTTTTTAGAGGTCCAACTAGTGTTTGGCATTCTTACAGGTGGCTTTGGATGCAGGTATCTCTGCAGATGGATTTAGCTATGGCAACAGAACTCTTGGTTTCACAAGTTCATTTTTCAGAGGTGCAAGCCACAGTGAAAGATTTGTCACTTGAAGGCATTGGGATTTTCATCTCCCTATGCTAAAAGACTCCAGAGGCATTCTAATGTCTCTAACATTTATTTACCTTCATACCAACATAAACATTTCAAAGCCTACCAGTTTCCAGGCACCAGTGTTCCAATTGACACACTGAGCATTTGAGCAACTCTGAAATCACTGTGTAAGCACAAATACCTTTCTGCATTTCATTCATTTTGCAGGCTCTGTGCCTCTACACAGGATGTTAGATGATGTGGTCAAGAAATATGAAATACCTGGCCTATTGCATTACCACTTGACCTATCACTTTGAACTGTTCAGTAGGGCCACTTGAGTACATCGTCTGGTTTACAGTGCAGCCAGGTCAGAGTCCCCTGTCCACCCCTTTCCAGGGACTTCTCTTATGTGAGACTCTTTCAGAATGGCATGTCTTCTTGGCTGACACTGTGCGGGCTGGGCCCCAATCCCGCCGCCAAGTGCGAGTTGGGGGGGGCGATCCGCGGCCCGTCTTTTGCGCACGTGGGCTGTGGCCAGCAGCCTGGGCACGCGGGGTCAGAGAAAACCGGTGGTAAGCTAGAATTAGTCACAAACGCGTAGTGGTTGATTGAAAAGATTGTTTACTTACACCCAAAGGTGGTAGTGGTGTAGGTTGGACAGGTTTTCAGGCGCAGCTCCCGCTTAGATCCTCGCTGGAGGACCACGACAAGTTTGATTGCTCCCATGGAGTTGTTTAAGCTCCGCGGGTCCGGTTTGGTTCCCTGGTCCCCCGGAGTTGTTTAGGCTCCGTGGGTTCGAAAATTGGGTTTACAGGAAAGGGATACGTCTTGGATTGCGATCGGCGATGGGGAGAGGCTAGAAGCGAAAGCTCCGCGGGTTCGGTTATTAAGCTTAAGAGAGGCGCGTTGGGTCCATGAGGGTCCACAGCGCTTGGAGATCTTCACACAGTATGAAGTCGTCTCCTCCTGGCGAGTTCTCTCTCTCTTTCCAGTTTTCTCTCTCTCTCTCTCTCTCTTTCTCCCCCTCTCCGACTCGGGCGGAAACTATCCAAGCCTTTTGTACAGCTAGCAAGCCAATAGCTAGCCGCCACGTGTGCCTACATTTGGAACTGGCCAATTATGTGGCGCGAATCCAAATACAAATGGCGGGAACTCCTTTGCAACGTGCATCACTAGTATGCAAAAGAAATGCACCCTGCAAAGAAGCTGTAATTTGGCGGGAAATCCCCCGTTGCACCAGAGTTCTCTCCCGCAGCAGAGAACTCTATCGTGCAAAGAAAGCTACAGTCGGCGGGAAAATAATTTAGCAGTGCCAAAGCACACACAAACAAAAAACCACAACTTTGGGTTGTGACAGACACTAGGGCCACGTCCAGATGTGTGTGGACATTTGATTCCCAGGGGACATCTAGCGGCAGTTCACCTTGTGCCACCACTAGTTGTCCCTAGGGAACACCTGTGTTGCGTGCACTCTGGCACATCAGGCTATTCTGGGTGGGGTAGGGGAGGGAGAGGAAGAGGGAGAGAAGGACACACACATGTGCGCACACACTGTTCCTTCATCCAACAACTCTCAGATTCCTTAAGAGCCTGCTTAAGATCTTTCATGTGTGCGGGCCGGGAGTGGTCCAAGGCCCTTTTTTCGCGCGGCGGGCTGTGGCCAGCAGCCCGGACACGCCGGGTTGGAGAAGGCAGGCGGCACGCTAGAATTGGGCATGGAAGCTTAGTGGTTGATTAAAGATTATTTTACTTACACCGAAGATGGTCACGGTGCAGGCAGGAAAACTTGCTTGAGTTGCAGTTACAAAACAGAACAAAACAAAACTCGAACCTGCAGGGCACGAGAGTACGTCGCAGGGGGTTTTCAGCGACGGAAAGATGCAAAAAACGAGAGTACGTTGCAATGGGTTTTTGGCGACAGGAAGATAAACCTGCAGGACTCGAACCCGGACAGAGCTCTGGATACATTCACACGAAGTTTGCTAGGCTCCGTGGAACTTGCACGCAGGGAAGGGTACGTTGAGGGATCAGGCGGCGACAGGGAGAGGCGAGAGGCTGATCAGACCCCTGTAGCCTTCTTGATATACGTGCTGGGTCCAATAGGCTCCGCAGCGCTTAGAGATCTTCACGAGACGTGAAGTTCTCTTCCTCCTGATAGTCGTGGAGTCCTCCAACTTGGGCGGAAACCGCTCAAGCCTCTTATATGGCTAGCAAGCCAATCGCTAGCCTCCACGTGGGAATAATTTAGAACTGGCCAATAGTGGGACACAAATCAGCATACGAATGGTGGGAACTCTTTGCACCATGCATTTCTCTTTTGCAACCTAGAAATGCACCCTGCAAAGAAAGCTACGAGTGGTGGGAAGTAATTTAGCAGTGCCGAAGTGCACACACACCAAATCACACCCTTGGGTTGTGACATCATGAAGCTTGGAGTGTTGTTGTAGCCGTGATAGTCCAGGAAACCTGAGAAGCACAGAGTGCCCAAAAGCTTGTCTGACATCTCCCATAGCTATACAGTTGGTCCAGTAAAAGATATGTGAAAAAAAATCTTGCTCTGTTCACAAAGGTTTCAGGAAGATCATGTGCCAAAGATGATGAAACAAAAGGCCATTTATTTTTGGGTTCTTCTCAAACAACAGGATGAGCTCCCTTAACATTTGAAAAAATTGGAGCATGGGTCAGCAACCTTTCATTAATAGTGAGCTGAATTAACACTGCTTGGTTCTCTTCAGGCTAGAGGTAGCTACAAGATGCCACATTTTCACACAGATATGATTGGCAGGCTGGATACAATCTCTTCGTGGGCCAGACTTGGCCTGCAGGTTGTTGGTTGCCAATCTCTGAATTAGAACCATAACTCCACAGTTGGACTTAAAGCTGGTTCTAGCAGTGTTGATGAAATCATCACTTGAGCCAATAGTAGTGGGTTCCCTTTTTAAAATTGCTGCCCTTTCCACTTGCTAATCCAGAAGAAGTGTTGCAGTCATTTGCCGTAGTGTCTCCATGATTCTAGTATTATGAATAAAATCAGTTTCCCTGCTTAAGACTCGCACTGCAGTTTGGGAGGGCTGCCTATTGAGAAAAAGGTGTGTGTAGAAGTAAGTAAATATGATACTTGAGAAGTCTGTGAAATCAAAATTGTAATAGCCTTGCTCATAACTCTTGCAAAAAGCCTGGATTATATTCCTTCACGGATGATGTAAATTGTGCTAATGCCACAACAATGTTTTCTGCCAGGTAAGGACAAGAACTATTAGTGTTCCTGTATTTAAAGTGGTAGGCATTACTTAAAATAATATTGTCAAACTATTCAGTTCTCAGTCTTTCCCATTTGAAGGGAAGACAAAGTGAAATATAAACAATATATTCACATCTAAAGAGAACAAGTTGCTATTTTTTTAATGTATGCAGTATAATAAATCTAGTTGAACAGAAGGCTGTCATCTTGACATCCTGCTATGTATTATAGAGTAAGAAGACTGTGAATTTATATCCTACTAACAATTGAAAAATCAGCTTAAGTGATTTTTTTTTATGACACTTTTTTTCCCTAAAATATTTGCATTAGTTTTTAAGGGTTATTTACCTAACCATTCATTAACCTGGAAAAATGCTTTTTTTTTTTTTTTTTTTTTTTTTAATGGAGGCCTGCTTTTTCTTTTATGCTGTAGTGATGTGCAAATAAGTGTAAAGGGCTCCAGGATGACCACGAAAGAGGAGAAGGATATATTGGCATTTTGCAGTTTTCAGCAGCATCTACTACATTCTCTCTCCTCGGCTAGTTTGAGAGCATGATTATGGGAAAGAGAGTGTTGCTCTGGCTTTCAAAACATTTTTGTGATCCTGGCTTCTCTAGAAAACTCTTGGACTATGAGCATTGACAAATTAGTGCAGTGTCCATGCTCCACGTGTACCAAGAAGCTGGGCTCCTTTTGAGCGGCTCCTGGAAAGGGTTAAAGCAGGGGTGTCAAACATACAGCCTGTGACCCAGATCTAGCCTGTTGAGAGTCTCTATCCAGCTGCTTGGTCTACCAGCAAACCACCAAAAGCGATGGCAATGTTCTCTTGCAGGATATGTAGTCCTTTGCTCCTCTGCCCATGGCTGTTGGCAGTGAGCTTGGCTTCCTACTGCCACCCTAGTTTCCATCCTCCCAACTCACTGCCACCAGCTGCCAGACCACTCTGCTGCTGTGGTGGTCAGTGTGGTAACCTACATGCCCCAGGCTGGATCCAGCCTGTAAGGTGGTTTGCGGTCCAGATCTGGCCTGGAGCCCCAAGTGAGTTTGAGACCCCTGGATTAAAGGATAAGGAAAGTAGTTTACAGGCACCTTGGGTGTCTATACATGTGCTTCAGGGTGGAGGGAGAGGGCGCCTTAATTAGAGTGGCTCTGAGAGCTGCTCTAATTAAAGTGCCTGCAGTGTCATGTGTATTCAACATCCCATGCTTCAAAATGGTGGCAGAGGCACTTTAAAGCTCATTTGAGCTTTAGTTAAAGGGCCCTCACTGCCATTTCAAAATGTGGGGACACTGAATACATGTGACACGGAGGCTGCTGGAGCATGTTAATTAGCACGCCCCAGCAGACTCGCAGCAGACTTGTTTAAGCACGTGTCAGAGCAGAGGTCTGTCCCTTGTGCAGTTACCATGCCCTACCTGTCCTGTTCATTCCTCAGTCCACATCTAAGGCTCCGAACTAGAACTTAAAACTACTTTGAAAATTCCCGGATTTTTTTTAATAATAGCTGATACAGCATCCTAAATGTTCTCATTCCTAGTCTGCCTCATAAGGTTTGGTTACCTACTTGCAAGTTCAGGGCTGTATTACTGCAATTGAAGTCCTCAGAGAGAGAGGGATGGTCCTATTCATTTAAAGGAAACACTAAGAACTGTATCAGTTATTTCTGAGGTCTTAGGTTTCTGAATTGTCTGAGTTTTAATATAATTACAAACACTTTCAGAACAAATAATTGATATCCTCTTAAAGTTGTATTTTAAGTAAGGCCTCCTATTTGTGTCCAAATGTTAGTTTTTCAAATTAATAAGAAGTAATTGGGGAAAAAAATAGGTGTGCCTTGTGCCTCCTGTTAGTAACATTCCTTTCTTTTTGTCCCCCAAAAGCTAAAGTTGAGGATCATGTTTCTCACAAATCTAGAGTTGCGTTAAGATATGTACACAAGATGGTATTTTTATTTTTCACTTATTACTGTAATGGTCTGTTTGAATAAGCCAATGTTGTAGCTCTTTTTAAAAAAAAAGTACAGATAAAAAATGGTCATCACTGTAGTACTGTCCACTGAATAGCTAGGGTTTGCATTCATAATGAAAGGCAGTTATCTACAACTTACAACTTTTATGTTGGTGTACCCACCTGTGTGCACCTTCTAACTAATCATTTTGTAATGACACTCCAAGAAAAAGATTTAAAAATCTTTTATTTGCATTATAGTGGTCTTATATTTTCTTTTTATCCAATCAATACAGGTCATTTTGGCAGCAAGAAAGGCAGTGGCTCTGTTACGGGTGGCTGTGTTAAGCCTAACACCTTCCCTTGCAGCACTGGCATCTTCCATGAAACTGAGGGGAGGGGAGGGCATGAGGCTGCTGAGGGGATCAGAGCCATGGAGCTATAACTCTCACAAGCCTCCACCTTGCCCGTATGAGCCATAGGTTGCCAACTCCTCCCTGCCTTATACTGAAAGTGGTCATTCTGCTACCCCTTGCAGTGGGTGGGTAAAGTGCTAAGGTGATGGGCTTTGGTGGCTGGTTCTGCTAAGCCTGTGTGCTATTGTGTTGTGCACTAATTGAGCACCTTATTATGAAGAGATGATCATACTTGTCGAAAGGACGACTTGCCCCAGACTCTGCTCTTTGGAAAAGATTGTGAATTACCTTTGAGCTACTATTCCTCTTACATCTTGGAAGGTCACTTCTGCAGTATTGCCAGCTGTCATGATTTTTGGAGTTGTTGTTAAAGTCTGCGCTTCAGGAATGTGAAAAACTTAGCGCATATTTATATATATAAAAGAAAGATCTAAGTTTTTCACAATCCCAAAGTGTAGACTTTAAGAACAGTGCCAGAAACCACGAGAGTTAGCAAAACTGCTTCTGTTTGTTAATTTTCTAAAATTTAGAATATATCTCATATTAATAAAGGAGAAAAAGTAAGTAGAGTAAGTAAACTCTAGTATAACAACTCCTGCTTTCTGAAATGGTCTCTACATTAATCCAGATTTCCAGTGCACCTTTTTCAGAATCTCAGACTATATCAGTGGTCACCAACCAGTGGATCTTGATCCACCGGTAGATTTTGGAGTTGATCTGAGGCTGGGGTGGGGGGCTGAGTGCCCACATGCATGCACGTGCGCCCCAGCCGAGCAGGTCAGTTCATGGGGGATGGAGGGAGCCCCCACGATGAGGAACAGTGCTGCAGAAGCAGGAGCAGGGGTAAGTTGAGTGGGGCCTTGGCTGGGTGGGACTTACCTACTGGGGAGGCGTGCCTCCACATAATTTTTTCTCCCTCTACCTCGATCTGCCCTCCTGCATCTGATCACTTGAAAAGGATACTTATAAGCAATCTAAAAAAAACAAAGAATGCCACCACTTTTTTTTTTGAGGTGGGAGGAGGTGCAAAAACAAAGGCTTTTCCTGATGGACATTTTTTCCTATGTTTCTTTCATCCTTGTTCCCACCCATAATGATCTTTTGCCATTATTGGTTTTCTATCTATTTTTAGACGGATCCTCAGGTTAAAGAACTATTTCATATGTCAGCATGCCCAAATTTTATATGCTAATTCATTTTGTTTAAAAATAAATAATGATATGAGCATTAAAGGAATGATGGAATGAAGGTGGTACTGTGATACTTTTAGGAGCAGAGTTTAAATTAGGGTTAACAAAATCCTAGCCTTCACTTCTATCTTTTGTTTCAAATCCTACAAATACTTGCACACAAAAGTAATGCACATTAAGTTTAACATGCGTCTACTGGGTTGGGGTCTTTGTTCATTGCTTCCTAGCCATACTAAATTGTGCCTATTATTAAAGCCTAAATCTTCTTGCTAATTATAAGAAAAACAGATATTTGTATTTATTGATTTGAAAAAAATAAGATATACCTTTTTCTGTTTGTTTGCAGTAATCTGAAGGACCTTCATGCTAGAATTATACATTTATTTACAAAATTTAAGTTCACAGGTGCTTGGGTTAGTTATTTTAAATAAGGCTGTAGCCAGTAATTAAATTAAGCTATAATCAGTTATTTTGTTAAACTCAAAGCACAAATGCTACTGGTACAATTTTTTTTTCTTGAAACTTGATCAATGGGGAGTTTCATAAAACACCAGTTCTTACCACTTTGGTTTGTAATTTACAACGTGTGTCCATAAATACTCTCCAAAATAGATATTTTCTGAGTTCAAACTCCTAGATGTTTTTAATGGGGACTTGAGATTTACCATTGGAACCCTATACTTAAAAATTACCTAATGATTCAGATATTGCTTTATTTAATCAGAGAAGGGAAGTGAGCTAACCACTTATTCAGTTTGTTATGAAACATAATTTTTTAGAGGTATTATTGGGATGGGGTGGGCAATTATTTCAGCAGAGGGCCACTTAATGAATTTTGGTGAGCTGTCGAGGGCCGCACATATGACGTTTTTCAGTAGATATTGTTTAAACAAATTATAGATAAAAAATTGTATACTAAAAATCAAACGTCTACTATAATATTTTAATTTTATTTAAAAAAAAGTTTGACCTGATTTGTTTTTTTTAATAATATATATAGAGGTGATTAAATAATAGCTCAAAATGAAGTCTTATTGCATATTATGTGTGTGGGGGGGTAGGAGACAGCCTGTATGCTAAGTCTCAGAAGTCCCAGTGGTGGGGGCAGGGGTCCCATGCAACAGAACTCATCTGGGTGGTGCAGTGTGGTATACCCTCCTCCCTTCCATCTGGCTTGTAGTTGCCCTTGTGGCACTCTGAATAGTGTCAAGTCCTGTCCACTCCCACCTAGGGCAGCTCATACCCTGTTTCTGCCTGCATCTGCCCCTCATCCACCAGAGAGTATGGCCCCATCCCTGTCCCCAGTTCTGGCCAGCACAAACGGCTTCCCAGCTTGGGTGTTGCCACAGTTGAGTGGCAGGTCCCCCTGACTCCAGCTGCTGCTGCTCCTCCTCCTCTTCTTGTCCCTGCTGTGTCACTCTGGACAGCAGGCAATGCAGGGTAGTCATGAAGATGTGTGCCAGGCAGGAGATGCCCAGCCCAGTGGTGGGAAGCTGCAGCCAAGCAGTTTCTGTCCCAGTGCATGGGGCTCCAGCACAAGCTCCTGGCTGCCTTCTACCCACTCTATCCACCAGGTGCAATGAGCAGCCACCTGTGTGTGTGGCTGAGTAGGTGGAAGGTGGCTGGGAGCTAGAGCTGGTGACCTACATGAATCTTTGCTAAATTCTTAAGATCCAGAATAGAGATACGGATTTTTCAAAACCTTTAATTTTCTGAAAAGGATACAGTTTTTTGATGAAGCCAGTCACTTCATCAAAAAGAAGAGAAGATTGTTATTTTTGGTGACGTGAAATCACCCAAAATTAAAAATTGCAAAATGCCTGAGCACTCAAAGAAGCAAATATAATTAGTTCACCCTTTGGGATTAAACAGAAGAATCGCAGCATATGTTGGTAGTCTGTAGACTTTCTCCCCCCCCTTCCCAGTTCAGAAAAAGTTATTCCAAGAGAGGAGACAGGATTGGAGTGATTATTCTTTTTTAAAAAACTTTATTAACAAATCTAACTTATCAAATAACAGATTTAACATTTAAAGATGCAGCTAATACCCTAAAATATACATAAAAACAGATATTTGTATTCTATCAAAAAAGCTTCCTTAACTCAAGTCAATGTCCACAGGAGTCTTGGGTTCTTTACTTGTCTTCCTTTCAGTATCTGACAGTTCCTTTATGTTTCTGTCAAAGTTAAAAGCTTTTGTGTTTTTTTTCATCTTTATACAGTTCACCCTTTTCTTTTTTTCTTAGAACTCTGCATAATGCAAATCTCACTATCTTTTGTATTCATCTCTGCTTTTAAATTTTAAATTTGTTCCAAGTTTGTTCTTAAGTGGTATTGTAACTTGCACATCCTTTAAAATTCAAATAAGTTTCTCAAACTTGTTTGGAGACAGGAGAAAGTTCTTTTTTTAGCAGATTCCAAAAATTTCCACAAAACTTCCAAGTAAGCATCTTTTTTTTTTCCTTTTCTCTTTTAGAACACTGACTTGGATGGAACAAGTTTTACGTTACTAAAACTTCCCAAATATTTTGAAGCCAGTCAATTTAGAGTGTCACTTCTCTTTTAGGCTTTGGCATTTGTAATTCTTGCAGATGCTAGAAAATGAGTTATCAATTCCTTATGACTCTTGTGTTGCAGAGTTCTCAGGAAAGTTCAGTAAGAACACTAAGGGTGGGTCCACACATGCAGGCACATGCACTTGTAGCAGCTCAAAAAGAAGCGGTGCAAATTTGAGCCGGGGCTTTTTGCCTCAGTGCATGTGCCTGGACATGTCCTTTTGGTGCGGGGCAAATTGTGCCACTTGGGACAAAATAACCCTGCCTGGCTCCTCCCAAATCTGCATCCAGGGGGAGCTAGAGGCTGGGGCTAGTACCTGTGCTGGCCCCAGCAGTAAAAAAACTGCCCTGGTAAGTAGCTCAGGGTCACTTGCTCTCAGAAGTTTCTGGGGTCCAGCCAATTGGTACCTGGGGACACTACCCCTTGTGCCAGCTGGACTGATGAAGCAGCCCTGAGAGTTCCCTGCACCCTCTGTCCACTGCAGCAGTCTGGCAATGGGGGCTGCTGCCTGGCTGTGACCTGCTGCCACCTGCAACAGCATGTAGCCCCAGGGCTGCATACCTGCCAGACCCAGATGGGGACTGTATGGCCATTAGAGGTATTTACCCATCTGGGCCAGCTGCCAGTGGGCTGTGGCTGCAGAGTTGGTCTTTGTGTGGCACTACTGCGATGTGTGCCCCTGCCTGGACATCTGGGCAGCTATTGCTTGGAAGATGTTCTCAGTGTGGTGGCCTGGTTTGAATTGAACAAAGAAGCCACCTCCAGCTGGTGCCCAGGTGCCAGTTCTGAGCAGGCTTCTCTGGCTGGGTCCTGCCATGTGCCTTGCTAGCAGGAATTCTGGTGTTCCCTATTTAAAAACTGAAAAATCCCGATAAAATATCCTGAAGTCACTCTGTAAAATATCCTAAAATCCATGTTCCTCCACAATTAAAACAAAAGATCACTATATATATATACAGAGAGAGAGCGAGCGATCATTTGGGCAATGTTTTATTGAGATATCTGCAATGTTAAAGCAGTTTGGAAGCTTACCAGGGTCTCTACCATCATAATAAAATGAATTTTAAATATGTATACATTTTGCTGTTTGCCTTTGGTTTTCTCATCATAGAGCAGTTAGAGCTCCCATGGATTCCTTCACTTACCAAGATGTGGGGACAGCTGTCTCTGCAGGCACAGCTCTTGCCAGGAGGTCTCATCCTGTCTGGCACCTGGACACGCAGTGTGTGTGCTGGGGGGGATGTGGGGTTTGTAGGAGGTGGGGTGGGAATTGGGGTGGGGGATATGGGTGTCTGTGAAGGGATGTGGGAGGCCATGGGGTGTGTGGGTGGATCATGGGGAGGATTTTAGGGGGGGCTGCTCAAGAGGGGTGGGTCCCCTGCCCCCTGCAGGGTGCAGCCCCCTTGCATAGCTCACGGACCGCCCCCCCCCCACAGAGGCCACAGCTCCTCCCAACAGGGGCCACTGCCCTCCTGCAGGGGCTACCACCTCCCTGCAGGGCCCATGTGCCCCCTGCCCACAACCTCAGCCCTTCCGATGGTTGCCCTGCCTGGCCCCAGGGTTCTGGCATTTAAAAAAAATCACCAAACAAACAAACAAACAAACAAACAAACAAACAAACAAACAAACAGCCCTGCATTCTCTGGCAGTAGCAGCAGCTGTCAGGATCACTGGGGCTTCCTGGCAGAGCCCCCCACTCATAGCACGGAGCAGTGGGGACTGGCCCCAGCTGCTTGGCACCTGCACTGCTACTGTCCCATTGTGTGGCCTGGGTCGACAGGGCACCGCATGGGTCTGCTCACTGTTGGGCAGCTGGGACCTCTGCAGCTGTCACCCAGGGCCCAGCACCACTCAACTTGAGCGGCCTCAGCTGCCTGATAGTGCGCGAAGCCCTGCTGATGTAAACTGCACCCACGTAGTGCAGCAGAGGCAGTGCGGGTGCCAGGTGGCCTGGGTCAGTCCTCACTTCCCCATGCTATGCAGGAGAGCTCTGCCAGGAGGCCCCAGTGACCCTGACAGCCACTGCTTCTGCTGGTGTGTGGGGCTTTTTTTTTTTTAAGTCCTTGTGCTGGGGCTTGGCAGGGAAGTGAGCAGGGGGCGATTGGGAGTGGGGCCAGGTGGTGGGATGGGGTACAATCAGGAAGTGGGGTCCTGGACTATATCCTGCCTTGCTTTCTTTGCCTGGGGTATTTTTTGAACCCTAGATGTTCAGGGGTATAATTTTGCCCCTACACTGTAATTTTGCAGCACAGGGAATTTTTCTTTGTTCCTGCACATGCCTCTTGTAGCACCTTGAAGGGCTTTTGAGATGCTGTAAAAGGCATGCGCGTGCTCGTCTGGACTCATCCTAAGATTGCATGCAGACAAGTGCACGTGTGTTTCTTCAGGGACAAACAGCAGCGGCACATAGTAGTGCCACTGCTTCTTGTCCCCAGGGAATGCTCTGGCACATGGCAAGTTGCCCCAGGGGGGGTTGGGGAGGCTGGGGCCAGCACCGGGATTGGCCCCAACAACCTTACATGGGATCCTGGAAGCTTCCTAGGGTTTCATGGTATGCAGAGTCTAGTTGGCAACTGGAGTGTGACTCCGGGCTTCAGTTTTGGGTCGCGTATGCTGCCACCATGTGTGCCACACCACTTTTTTCAGGTGTGAGTTATTCTAAATAATTTACAGGCAATCAGTGCTTGATTAGCTTGTCTCTGCTTCTTACCGTCCATACCCTGGTATTTGCCTGAGCCTCTGGTACTGTTGTACCCTGGTGGTACTTTTTGTATGAAGCCTCCAAAACTTTATGCTAGTAGCATTTCTATGCCTGGGGGCAATAGCATGCATTATATATGGTCTGACTTTATGGCACATTGTTCAAATTGCTTCATTAAAATTAAACATTGTTGAATGATTTTGTAACTACTTACACTGCTGCATAATCCCTAGTTTGCCAAATGATTGAGCCATAGGTTTGCTGCATAAATTGGCAGGCCTTGTCACATATTTTAGCTCTAATATACTGCATAGTTCAAGGGTGGTTGATTATTTAAGGGGGAGAAAAGTATCACATACATTCTCTGTGTAATTATATATTTTTTTATTTTGATAGGTTTTTATGAATTTACAACTATGAAATACGTAATAACTAATATAATGAGAGAAATAAATGTGGGCTTGATTAATTACATGGCACTTCATTCTTTTTCATTTTTAAGTTATTTAAGGTTTCTCTTCTATTGTCAGGCAAAGCAGTATAACAAACTCAAGCTCTACAGCCTTGTTGTCCCACTGGGCCCCAACACTTCTGGTTTTATTTTTTCATTTATTTACATTTGATATAGTAATAGAAACATCAGGGGGGAAATTGAGGTCACGGAGGCATCAGCCAGAATGGCTTTTTGCAGTTATACTTGATAGAGTTAGAGATTTCATCTGCAATCATACATTTAATTATAAACTTCTGTCTGAAGGACTTTATTCTATTTAAAAATCAAGCATGAGAATGTTTACAAGCACGTCCATTTCTATTGTTAGTAGCTTGTTTTCACTTAATTAAATGAGACGTAGAAAAAAGGCTGTTTCAAATAGCAGTGTTTACAGTATGTTTTATCCTGATAAGGATGTACTTACTGTAGAACTCTACAAGATCATTTGTTGATGTACCATCTGTTGGATTCCTTGTATTTGTATGCAATGGACACAATGAATATTGAGACTAACACTATTTCTAACCAGCAGTTGTTGTCTTCTTGCTTTCTCTGTTCAGTCTTGTTACCATCTCAGAGCAGTATGTAATGTATAGTGCTATTCAGATCCATAGACTATTAACGCATGCTTTGGGTGCATCTACACATGCTATTAATGTAATTGAATAAACTCCGGTGCAGTTCATGCTGGAGTCTGTTGCTTCTAGGCGCTGTGTTTACATATGTGCCTGGGACTGCAGTATATTGAGCTGGGCAGAGGGTCAGCCTGTCGGTCTGGGGCTGCTCCAGCCCAGCTCAGTGTGCTGCGGAGGGGCTGGCTGGGGCACAAGCGTGCTTCAGTGCAGAGCTAACTGGCAGGCAGCACCTGCACAGAAGCACTCTCATGCCCCAGCCAGCCCTGTCAGCACCTACATATATGCATTGCGACATGCTAAATAATGTGGCTGTACCTGTGTTTACATGTACTATCCTGTGATGGTGTTTTATTAGTTCACTGCGGCCTAATGGGGGTACATGTTGAGACTTTACTGTGGAGGTAATAGTCAGCTCTGCAGTAAGCACCTTGGGTAGAAATGCCCCCCCCCTCCCCAGGCACACAGGTAGGTATTAACTTCCTATTCAGTGCATTCTTCCCCATACAATGTCTGCCATTCCTATAGATGTTTTACTTGGTAAGTAGATTGGTTGGATATTGAGATTATTAACTGGACATAAGTGTCCAGGTTATAAATAAATAAATAAATAAATAAAATAAAATGCAGAACTTTGATTATTTTGTAAAATATATATTACAACAAGAAATAACCAAGCTGTCAATTAACCCAACACATCCCCTTCATGAGCAGAGATCCCTTCGCTACCCTACACCTTCCCATAACCACCCTTATAATTTGGAATACCCTTTTTTTCTAAAATTTCATTGTGTGTAAATACCAGAGAAATTCTAAGTACTCTCTTTCTGTTTTAGATAAAGGACATTTACAGCCTTCCTTGTCCATATTAGCTGAAACAGAGGAATTTTTTGCCTTCCATTTTTTATTTGCTGTGGATTCTAGTTGTGTACTAAGAAGGATGTGGTTGGCTCTTTGAAGAATGCTGACTGTTTTGTTTGATAAGGAAGGAATAAAAATACTTTTTAGAAGCCACAGTGTCTTGATAAAGAGTTATGATGTGCTCTAGATTTGGTTGATGTGCAGTCCTTTGCAGCATACATATATTTTGAAGATTAGGATAACATAGATGTGATATTTTTTATCTTCTACATTTTGAGGCATTTTTTTTCTTTTTTAATATCTGTCCATTGGAAATTCAACATACTTTGAAGCACAATTAAGATTTAATATTGCTTTGCAGTTTCAGAGAATTCTGGCTGTGAAAGGGGAAGATCTAGAAGTTAAAATTTTCATCTTTTCATTGATGGATTATATTGGTTCAATGAGAATTGTATGTTCCCTGAGGAAATATGAGTGCTGAATTGAATTAAATTTTATTTCAAAGCTTAACTGCACTTAAAAAAATAATTAAGGTTCACCCATGGTGTTGGATCTTTGGCCACTTAGAGTTTTCTAACAGAGAAATTCATATCACTTCCAAGAATGTTGCTTGATTGCCCTCTTTGAGAGACAGATTATTATCCTTGTTTTATAGATGTGGGGAGACTGAAGCATGGATGTGAAAGAATTTATGGTCCAACAAAAGGTTCGTAGCAAAACGGATTAGAACCTTTGTTTGATGCTGATTCCTGTGCCTTAGTTAGACGAGCTTTCTGTCTCCTAGAAACCTCAAAGTACAATTTTGAGTCTGGGATGTTAATATTAAATTTATTAATCAACACCATTTTATGTTCAGATGAGATTCCAGTTTATCAAGTGGCATATTTTTTAATGAGATGAATACTGCATTTTTTTGTATTCATTACATTTTATTATATAAATGAACTAAGGAAGAATGTACCTTGAGGAATAGCAAGACATACTCAGCATATGTGTTGGTGTTATGAGTAATTTTAATATTGAGAATAGAACAAGATTCAAATAGTTTGCCTATGCATGTTGGTTCTATTAGGAGAAGCAAGCTGTTAAATTTAATCTCAAATTATAATTAGTGAGAGAGTGTGTCTAGGGGAAAGAGCCTGATCTTCAGAAAGTGAAATGTTTTGCGTGAACAAAAATCATTAATGAGTGTGAACTTTAGTTTCCTCTAAAATAAGTGTCTGTTTATATGCAGCTGCTTTCCTTTTGTTGAATACAGAGTACAATTATTTCTTTCAGTGTAGCAGTAAAACATGCTAGTATTCTAGCATGACCTGTTTGTATAATGGATAATGACATTTTCATCCATCTCAAAAGTATTTCCCTGTAGAAAAAAGTATAGAGTGTATTAAGTTGTAAAACCAATTGAGCTGCAAATAAAGCTTAAGACTTACACTGAGTAGTGTGGAACATTATAAATACTTCCAAATTTATTATTTATAGACATTTCTTCTTTAACTTTTTCTACCAAAGTCTAGTACATCTACGTAGAATTTAAAACTTAGTGTTAGTTGCACTCTAATTTCCCTTGAGATATTACTAGCATTGCCAAGGCATGCTTACTAAATTGCTTTAGATTCTATTTTGCAAATACTTCACTAGAGCCTTACTTAAATGGTTGATGGAGAATATGAAGATATTTGAATGTGATTTCATTGCAATGATAAATTTATACAAAAATGGTTTTTCATTCTTAAGGAAGCAGTGGAAGAACTAATTGGTTTTATTTAGTTATACAATAAGTTCAGTAAAAAGATATGTGAGTCAGTCTTTTAGTCAATTGGAAAGATTCTGCTTGCAAGGTTAGGCTGCCAATGGGAGGGGGAAGGACAGTTGGAAACATGAAATTATAGCAGAGAATACCACTACAGGTGTCTTCTGTTTTACTGGCTTTGTAGATAGTTGTGTCTTGGAGGAATTACTTGCTAAATGTGCATTATTTCTCAAAATCTATAATATAATTAAAATAAATGGGTTTATTGTTTTAGTATGTCTCTTTACGGAATCATTCATATTAAAATATAGGTAGCTATTGTAGGTTATCCAAATGTCAAAAAAGCACATTGAAAATTAAGAGGATTTTTCAGTTAGGAATTATATATGGTGATCTTTTAGAGCAGTGGTACCTGACCACCTTCCTCAGTGGGTTGGATGGACAGTGCCTCTTCTATTTGCAGGCAGGATCTGGCTGACGGTCCTACTCCAGTGTCCAGCCCCCACATGGCCCACAGGTAGGAAGAGACATGGCCTGGCATAGCGGGAGAAGGGGCATGGCCCACCCTTTATCTGACCATTTGCAGGAAGGGGGGCATGGCCTGGCTCCTGACCCACCATGTCAGGCTTGGGAATTTGGCAGTAGGGTACGTGTCTGTATTGCCTCTGTTCTCCAGCTCTCAAATTGTCCAACCCATGGGGAGACCTGCAGGTCAGATGTCATGGCTTTGTGAGATGCATCTGGTCTACAGGGTAGATTCATAGGGTTGGAAGGGACCTCAGTGGGCCACTTAATTCAACCCCTTGCCCCTGACAGGCAAGAAAAGTGTCACCAACCCTGGAGTCATGTGATCTCAGCCAGGTGCCTGTCCAGTCTTTTCTTGAAGACCCCCAAGGATGGAGCTAGCACTACCTCCCTTGGGAGCCCATTCCAGATTCTGGCAACCCTGACTGTGAAGAACTTTCTCCTAAAGGTTGGGTACCCCAGTTTTAGAGGAAAGAGAAAAATCTGGTGTGACACATTACTGTTTATTACTGAGAGATGCTATTTGAAAATACTATTGGATGGTTGCAGAAGCTGATTTTTTGCAATTATTTAGACATTTTTTCACTTCGTCTTTTCAATGCTTTCATTGAATTTTCAAGTAATTCAAGAATATGGAAAACTTCATCTTCTTGTAACTCTCCAAGAGACCTACAGACCCCCCCCCTCCCAAAGGAGTACTTGTAGGGGCAAGGGGAGGGCCTTCTGGTGGCAAAGGTTAGGGAATAGGGGGCAGGATTTCCAGTCCCAAGATGGCAACCAGGGGGCAGGCAGCCTGTCAAGGGGCAGGGCTACAAGGTAGCCCTTGACAGTTTACCAAAACTCGTTAAGCAGCCCTCCTACTGAAATAACTGCCCACATCTAAATTAGAGCAATATGTGCAGAAGAATACACTTTGCACTCTCCCTTCCCAGAGTCACAGTAGTAATGGATTTCTTACTGAGCGTGATATGTTTACTGCACAGTTGACTAATTAACTGCACAGTGTCTCAGCATCTATATGTGCACTCCTACATACAAGTCCTATCCTGCTGCAGAGTTTTTTTTCATGTGAAGCAGTGCACATGTAGATGCTGGCTGGATGGCTGGGGAACAAGGGTACTTCAGAGGGTGGTCTTCCTGCCGGGTAACCCCACCTTGAAGCACCCTTGTGCCCCAGTCAGCCCCTCCACAGCACATTAGATCTATTTGGAGCAGCCCCAGGCTGGCAGGCTGATCCCCAGGGCCCTCTGCCAGCCAGGGCTGCTATGAACTGGTTCAGTGTGCTGCGGTCCGAGTGCACGTGCAGTCGTGCATCCGGGAGCTTCCCAGGAGCAATAAATTAGAGAGCAATAAGATCCATAGTTTATTGCTGTCTCTTAATGGCATATGTAGATGCATCCATTGAGTGGTTGTGGGGTATACTCAAAAGACTTAGGTTTACAGTATCTGGTCATGAAGAATCAGGGTTTCCGTATTATGTTGGGGCCCAGAGTGGTATAGAAAGCTTGGATGGTATTTATCTGATCCATCCAGCTAACATCCAGCACATGATGGACACCTCTGACACAATATTCTATATCAACAGATAGGGAGATTCCAAATCTTTTTGCCTGCTTGAAGAAGCAGTTAACCTATGTCAATGAAACATAGATCACTGGGTTAGACTGTTGCCAGTGCATTTACCCAGTCTCCAGAACACAACTTCAGAGTGCAGAGGTCTTATTTGCAGAGTGAGGTTACAGAGCCATAGACCTCTACCAGATAACCTTAGAATAAGTATTCAGAATTATTTTGTCATAGACTTTTATCTGGGGTAGCATATTAACTGGATAGTGGTCTCCCTGGAGCCTCACTTTCCCATGTAGACATTTCACTACATTTGCAGGATGTGAAGGTGGCAGTGACATATCATCTTCACAGAAACTGGCCAGTGCTATCTATATTTTCAGCTGAGAGACCCCAAGGCACAGCAGTATCTAAATGGACCATGTGCTGTATAAAGCCAAGCTGGATCTGCCATTGGTTATAAAGGTGCATTCCATCAGAGCCCAGATTGCTTTCAATAAATCCCTTTGTAATGTTGCCCTAAATCAGGTGGCCAACCTACTTGTGTCACAAGTAGCAAGGGCAACCTCTGTGTGGGACATACAGCAGATCAGAGTGGAGGCAGGCAGAACAGGTAGAAAAGGAAGGGAACAGAAAGCAGAGCTGCAATGGGGCTGTGGAAGGGGATTGGAGCAGCACTTGGGCTAGGATCAGACATTACACATAAATAGGCTAAAGTGACCAGAAACTGGTTTAAACTTGTAACAGAACAGGTGTTCAGTGCACATAAATTGGTTTGAAAATGGCTGAAATGGGTTTGAGATAAATCTGGTTGAATGTAGTATCAGACTTACCTGATTTGGGTCAAACAAGTTATGGAACTTCTGTCCCAGACTCCTTCCTAGTTTAAGGTAAATCACAGTCCCCCAGCATCTCAGCATGCTTTCTAGCCTTGGGCCGAGCTGGGCCATGTTGTCTGCTCCAGAGAGCAGGGCTGGCCCCGCCCCTCTGCTCACCAGCCAGCTCAGGCTAGAATGCTCAGGCTAGAAAGGGGGTGGGAAGCCTGGTTTTCAAGCACAGCTGGTCTGTCAGGAGGGGGGTCAATCCATGCCAGACCTTTCCCCCCTGGAGTGGACAGGATGGGGGCTTGGAGCAAGGAAAAGCAACAGCCTGAGAGGGACTACCAGGGGGGAGGAGCCGCTGTCTGCCCCACATGAGGAGCTTACCTTTGGTAAGTGTCCCATGCTGGCCCTGGTGCCTCCCTTTCAGTTCTGTCAATTTACTATGTCCGGTCCATGGATGCCCCACAGCAGTCCACTATGCTGCTCTGGGCAGCAGTTAGCATGAAGAAGGGTGGTGGCCAAACCCTGCCTGATCCCACCTGGATGCTTACTGTCGGATACTTCCCAGTGGACCGTGCTGAAAGGGGGAGGTGGGACCAAAGCGGCATGCTCCTGAACCGAAGCAGCGCGCTCACGGACCACTACTCCTTAGAGGGAACAGTGGTCTGGGAGGGGCTTTAATCTCCCCTTCCCTAGCTCAGTGTGCTGCCCACATCCCCTGCTCTCTGCTCGAGCAGGTAACAGCTTGAGGGACTGCTCCCCTCCCCACCTGTCCAGGATCTGGGAGGGGCTTTCAATCCCCTGTTCCCCTGCTCAGTGTGCTGGCACCAAGCCCTGCAGGACCAAACTGAGAGGTGGAAGCTGTTGGCAAAGACCCAGCACAATCATCACATGTATGTGCTGGTGCTGGAGCTAAGGGAACAAGAGGGGGTCCCAGACAGCTTGAGTGTCCCATACAGCTTGACCAAAGAATGCAGAAAGCTACATTTGCATTATAAAACAGAACCTGTAAAAGGTGGGAATACCTAAACGAAGGCTTTCTGAATACCTGGCTGTAAGAGACACTGCCCTCAGGATTACCTAAGACTTATGCACGGCATTGTCTTGTCTGTTTGGTTTATTACATTCTATTTTAAGTTAGACTAAGTTGTGTGTGCTCTCACTATGTTTTACTGGGCTGTATCTTAGCTTAAGCAAAGATTTTTGGTTGCCCTTTGTTGTGTGCCTGAGGTTACAAATTACTATGTTGAATATATGCTTGCTTCAGAGAGAGGACTTTTTCCCCACTGCCCTACCCCTTGTGGATTTAAACCCCGTGCCTGCCCCCACCCCAGGAGGGAGGGGTGAGAGCCTTTTGGAGGGCTTGTCTCCCTTCCCCTTTGGCAGTGGCTGGCAGGCATGCTCTAGCGCCTCCTGGCTTCTGGCTTGAGCCTCTGCAGGCATGTGGCTGCATTTCCTGATTCAAAAGTGAATGTCTGTCCAGTTGTTAATCAGTTCAATCTATTCAGCTTAGACTAATGTACAAAGATCTAATCAATACATGCTCGGGCTTTTTGAATTGCTGGCTGACCTGCTCAACAGAGCTTTAAACTAAGATTGCTGGGGGATAGGTGGACAACCATTGAACAAGCCCAGGAGGGGACAAGCACATAATCAATAGGTCAGGAAACAATTGAAATTACCCCTACGCCAACCCATGTATGGGACTCTCTTAAGCATATAAAGAAGCCTAGGGCTTCCAATGGCTGACTCAGCTGCCAGTACACTAATGCCAGGAGTGTGGAAACAAACAGGAGGACCTGGCCCTCCTGCTAAGCAAGAAGAAGTATGATCTCATAGGGATAATGAAGACCTGGTGGGACTCTACTTATGACTGGACCACAGATATAGATGGCTATACTTTGTACAGGAGGGATCATGTTAGAAGGAAGGGCAGGGGTGTAGGTCTCTATGTCAAGGAGCATTATGCTTCCCTACTAGCTGACTTGGGCACCCAAGGAGGGTGACGTGAAAACCTTTGGGTTAGAATACGGGAAGAACATGGTAAAGGGATATTACTGTAGGAGTCTATTACAGTCCTCCTAACCAGGAGGATAAGCTTGACCAAGAATTCTCTAGAGAACTAACAGAAGCTGCACACTCTCGGTAGATGGTTGTCATGGGTTATTTCAATCACCCTGACATCTCATGGGAGGAGCATTCAGCCAAATCTGATCTGTCACGCAGTTTCCTCATCTGCATTGATGATCTGTATCTGACTCAAGAAGTCCATGGGCTGACACGAGGTGAGGTGCTGCTATATCTGGTTCTGGCCAAAGGGGATGATCTAATGAGAGACCTGAGGATTAAAGGGAAGCTCAGTGACAGTGATCACAAATTGATCACCTTCCTTATCCATCACAAAGCTGGCAAATCAGTCAGCAATGCCAAAATCCTTGACTTCAGGAAAGCTAACTTTCACAAGCTCAGGAGGTTGGTTGTGTAGGCCCTGACAGATCACGATCTGACAGGAAAGGGTGTACAAGATGAGTGGTGGCTCCTTATGGATGCAATCCTAAAAGCACAAGGGAAGTCCATTCTGGCCTGTAGGAATGGTAGTAAAAGGGCTGGGAAACCCCCAGGGCTAAATAGAGAGCTCATGGACCTCTTCAATATTAAAAGTAAAGTCTATAAGGGTTGGAAGATGGGTAATACCTCTAAGGAGGATTATGCATCACTGGTCCGCACCTGTAGGGAGTAGACCAGCAAAGCTAAGGCTGATACTGAGCTCAAGCTCGCTATGGGAATCGAGGACAACAAGAAGTCCTTCTTCAGATATGTAGGAAGTCAAAAGAAAAATAAAGTCAACACTGGACCCCTCCTCAATCAAATGGGGCAAAGAATCATCAACAACAGGCTGACATAAGGTTCCATTCTGAGAGAGAGCCAACATGGCTTCATTTCAGATAGGTCATGCTTGACCAACCTCATCTCCTTCTTGTGACCAAGTGTTGCATCACCTGGACAGGGTGGGGGAGAGTTTGATGTCATTCACAGGCAGTCCTGAGACTTACGACACAATTGGTTCCTGAAAACCACGTCTTAAGTCCAAATGTCATAACTCAGAACTGATTTTCCCATAGGAACAATGTTTTAAATGGAGGATTGGTTCCTGAACCGATGCCTGATATCCTATTTTCACCAAAAAATCACTCAGAATTTTGTACGCAATCAATTATAGATGAGTAATATAGCTACATTAATGTATTTATATTGTAAATAGCAATCATATTGATTTGAAAGGACTTCTTTGAGGTGACTTTGCTGGACTTTTTGAAGAGCTCTTGGTTGGACTTTTTGAAGGTTTCTTGATTGGAATCTTCTCAGGAGTCTTGGCTGCAGGTTTTTCTGGGAATCTTGTCTGCTTTCTTAAAGTGTCCAAGGAAGTTTGGACAGATGTTCTCCAGGGAGATGGGTGACACAGTGAACTTGTTTGGTGGTGTGACATGGCATTGGATCAAGCATTGTAAAGTGAAAACTGATGTCAGAAAGTCAAAACAGGATGTTAATTTATAAATGTCAAAAGTGCCATTCATTGTAATTCAAAATGTCTTATGTCAAGGACTCCCTGCACTTAGATTTCAAAAAAGCCTTTAATTTGGTCTCCCATGATGTCCTCATGGCAAAATTGGGGAACTGTGGCCTCAACAACCTTACCATCCAATGGCTTGGGAACTGGCTCCATGTTCAGGCCCAGAAAGTGATTGTTGATGAAACCAAGTCAGCATGGCATATGGTGATCCCTCAGGGATTGGTACTTGGTCCAAGTACTCTTTAATATATTCACTAATGACCTGAATTCAGGTGTCAGAAATGAACCAATTAAGTTCAGGGATGCCAAACTGTGGGGAAGTGTGAATGCCCTAGAGGATAGGCTGGGGATCCAGGCCAACTTGGACAAGCTCGCAAGGTGGGCAGATACAAACCTGATGACCTTCAATGTAGAGAAATGCAAGGTGCTCCATCTCGGGAGAAAAAAAAAACATCATACCCATAGGCGTGGCAGTGCTTCACTCACTAGTACTGTCTCTGAAAAAGACTTGGGGATTCTGATCGACCACAAGATGAATACGATCCACCGATGTGATGTTGCAACCGGCAAAGCAAATAAAATCCTGGTTTGCATCTACTGATGCATTTCAAACAAGACCCAAGATGTCATTCTCTTACTTTATTCAGCCTTGGTGAGGCCGCAGCTGAAGTACTGCATCTAATTCTGGTCTCCACACTTTAAAAAGGACGTGGAGAAGCTCGAGAGAGTCCAGAGGAGAGCCATACGCTTGATCAGAGGTCAAGAGAGCAGGCCATATGAGGAGAGGCTGAGAGGCATGGGGCTCTTCAACTTGGCTAAGCATAGGCTCAGAGGGGTCTTAGTGGCAGCCTATAAGTATATCATGGGTGTCCGTCAGGACTTGGGAGAAAGCCAGTTCACCGGGGCTCCACTGGGAAAACAAAGTCCAACAGTCACAAATGGCTGCAAGACCATTTTAGACTGGACCTAAGGAAGACGTTTTTTACCCTCTGAGTATGCAGAATCTAGAATAGACTCCCCCCAGAAGTGGTGCAAGCACCTACTCTGGACATATTCAAGATGTGCTTGGACGTCTATCTTTCTGGGGTCCTCTAACCCCAGCTGACTTCCTGCCCTTGGGCAGGGGCCTGGACCAGATGATCTCATGAGGTTCATTCCATCCCTAATGTGTATGAAATCTATGAACGTCTGTCCCTAGCCCAGCAGTGCTCAACCCCAGTGGCCCCAGCTGCTGGACAGTGCGCAGCACGCTGCCGAGCCATGCTGCACCCATGCCATGGGATAGCTGCCATGGGGGTGCTAGGCAAGGGGGGGGGGAATTCTCATGCTGCACAGGGGGTGCTCTGCCACAAGCTCCCAGAGGCCCTGATCTCCACTTCTGCAGCCAGTTAATGTGAGGCTTTTTTTTTTAGTGCCATGAGGCTGGGCTGGGCCGGGTCGGGGATGGCGTTGGGCAGGGCAGCCATGGGGGCTTCCCCGACAGCTGCTCTAGCTGTGCCTGTCTCTGCCTCAGTTGGGGGAGCCGTGGGGGCTCTGCCCTGTCGCCACTTGCCAGCCAGTGTGGGGGCACAGGATGCGGGTGTGGCAGCACTGGGAGTGGGGGTTATGCCATGCTGCTGCTTGCCCCCTTCCACCTGGAGCGAGCCGCACCTGCATCCCGCCCCCTCCTCCCGCCCCAGCTGGGCAAGCGGCAGCATGGCAGAGCCCCTGCTCCCATTGCTGCTGCACCCGCAACCCGCATTCCCCTCCCCAAGTAATGTCCTCCCCCCCCACCCCGCCCTGGCTGGGCAACTTGTCCCAGCTGCAATCCCTCCCCCCCCCCGACCCCTTTCCTCCCTCTTACCACATGATTACTTCTGCTCTGTGTGGCATTGGTCAGACCACAGTTGGAGTACTGTGTCCAGTTTTGGGCACCACACTTCAAGAGGGATGTGGATGGCCTCCAGAGGAGGGCAACTTATGTGGTTAAGGGTTACAGGACAAGCCCTATGAGGAGAGACAAAGGGACCTGCACCTCCTCAGCCTCTGCAAGAGAAGGCTGAGAGGTGATCTTGTGGCTGCCTACAAATTTGGAGCCTTTAATCGGTCTTCTGATTTGATTCAGATTTGGAGATTCGCTCCCCAAATTGGGCCGAATTTCCTCCGAATTGAATTGGCTACCAAAACTTCTCACACCTCTAACAGGCATGTCATAATTCTGCACTCCCAGTGTGAGGCAGGGTAATGGGACTGGGGGAGGACTTGTTGTGGTTTCCAGAGTTTCTGGCTGATCAGTGCTTTCCTCTGTGCTCTGCTGACCTTGGGAACCTCTTCCACAGGTGCTATGTAAAGCCTGCTGGAACTTTTGTATACCAGCCCCGTGGCTATAGGGTACCAGCAGTAGATGGCCTTCCCTTGCTTTGTGGTTCTCTGGACAAACATGCATTTGAATGGCTTTAGGTGCATTTCCTGCTACATTTTTGTGGCTCTGTCAATTTCCTGGAAATTCTTAGCATTTCAGTGCTTGCCCATACCCTTAAATTTACCTGAGCCAAAAACCGTTTCCTCCCAGCTCTGCTGAAAAAGGATACTTAAAGGAGAATGTTGTAAGATTGATGTAATTTGCATAGACACTGCAAGCATCTGGTTTTGCTTTTTTAGAAGATTGATATTTGCGACCGTCTGGCTTGAGAAAAAAATCATTTGAAAAGCCTAAAATAACAGCTTATACCACCTTTTCTTCCTCTATTTTTTCTTATACTTCCTCCAGGAGATCAAGGCCAACAAGCTTGCATGAAACCAAAAAGAAAATTGAGCTTTAAAAATAGTTTTAAAATCTGGCTTGATGCATATAAAGAGAGCAGAACCTGCTGCAGACTATAGCTGGCAAGGAGGATCTTAATTTATGCCTTTTATTTTTAGAGGGCCCCCTGTTTCTTTAATTTTTGCTTAAATAAGAAAGGCCTCTTTAGCCTGATTAGGATCCAAGCAAAGGCCTGTGATAGTCTCTGTAGAGACTGTGTTTGGAGTACTCAAATTTCTCACTATTCTTTTCCTGCCCTTGCTTTGGAGTAATGCGATAGCATGGCAGCTGAGCTGTAGCTGACCACTGTGTTTAGACAAGTAACTAAGCACTGTATTCCATCCCATAGCCAGATGAGCTTTACTTTCTGACAGACAAATTATATCAAATCTTTTGTTTCTAAAACTGCCAGCTTTTATCTCTTTGAAATGGAGAAGAAAACATAAATGGAGGTTGCATCCCTCACTTCTTTTTTGCAGTCCCCTCTTCCCTGCCACCTTGTTCTGTGCACTATATCTTCTTTCTACAGCAAATTTGGACAGATGTTTAGTCTTGTTTCAATTTGCATTTCAACTATGGGAAATTGGAAGTGAACAGAATAGCGAAGTTGAAAATGGTGATTGTGATGTTCGCTTTTATTTTCAGTAGCTGTTGAAGAAATGGAAACAAGACGCAGGAATCCCTGGATGCCTTGTAGGAGGAATGGTGCAGTAGTTAGAAACATGAGGAAAAAATCTCTTCTGTTTACATTCTTACGTTTTCAAAGCTACTTGCATTATTTCCTGCAATTCTCTCTGGTTAACATATACTTTTGTAATGGTACAGAGGGAGAAGTAACTGATTTTGAGGCATGTAACTTTGATGTAGAGTATTTTGACAATGAGAACCCGCTGAGCTCTTTCTGAATACTTGTAGGCATGTCTTTAAACTTATGATTGTGGGTGCTCCTCCTCTCTAACGTACTACAGATATTTCTGAATTGTGCAAACCTTATGTTCCCATGTTCTTATTAATATAAATTATTTAAATTTGAGCCACAAACATGAATCTGAAAATCTAGAATTGGATGTAGTTTCCTGCATGGGTTTTGTTTTCTGTGTCTTCCTTTTTCTCTCCAGCAACTCAGTGGTGGGGACAGATCAGTTGTCACAGGAGAATTTGGGGGTAGGTACAATGGGACTGCTTGTCCCAGTTAACCTTAAGATTGTTTGGAGGGTGGCTTGGGTTTTTTTGGGGAGACTGTGGGGGGTTAGTTTAATCAAACAATTATTTTTTTTTTCTGTAAGAGGAACTCTTATCATGTTACAGTTCAATGCAAGTTGAAGATGTCCTTTCCTTTAGATGTACAACATGTGTTAGAGTAGGACCTTCTGTTAAATGATTATCTATGCAGGGCTTGCTATGTATGCAGCTATCTGAGGTTAAAAATATATTTGCTTTCTGTTGTACTGTGTTTTGCAAATAAAATGTTGCTTAGCACTGAGGTTTTGTGACCTTGCACGTTTGATGCATTAGCATCCTTTATCTGGGCACTTTTATGATGAGAAGAGCCACTTTTCTCTCCCGTGACTCCTTGGAGGTTGTTCCTTTCACTGGTTACTTCAGGTTCTAATGTACATTCCTTCTTCATCCCCCGCAACTCCATTTGATGATGAATTTGCTCGGTTCTCTTTCTAGGACCAGGCTGCCAAATTAAATCAGTTTATGTTCACAGAAGTCCAGTTGCACATAAAATTTAAATCTTTCTTCTAGAACTGTTGTGTTTATGTTGGGGTGGGTTGACTAAGGGAGCTGTAATAGCAAGCTGAGAAGTTTCTGAAATATGTTCTTGAAATGGAGGTGGTTTTGATATCTGGTGCTTATGCTTAAATAGGAAAGGGTTTGTGGAACTACAGATTGGATAAGCATAAATTGCACTTTCTGCACCTAACAAAAGAATTCTCTTCAGGGTGCAAAAATAGAGAAAACAGTTTTTTAAGTATACCTGCTGTGCAGAGATTTTCATAATGGTTTATATTATAGTAAGTATATTTTGTTTAAGGAAACATTTATGAATAATATTTTCATTTTATCATGTTATGAAAGTTAAATGTAGGAACTTAAATGTGGCTTTCAACCGAGTTACAAAAATACACAATCATTCCCAACCTACAGCTTTTCCCAAATAGCTACTTGGGCTGAGAATAGACATTCAAAAAGCCTGAGCCTAAATCAATTCAATTTTTGCAGGTTAGTTTAACCTGCATAGACTAAACTGGCAAGAAAGTGAACAGATTAGAGGTGCATCGATACATCAGTCAGATATGGGATTGGTGCCGATAAAAAGACAATTGGCTGTCTCAGAAATCGGTCCGATGCAGTTGATAAATTGGCCAATAAATGCTAAGGCATGCACGCACACAATGAGGAGCACAGCCTGGCAGTGTGTGGATAGCTGCTTGTAGCTGGTAAGTCCACTGTGGTGGAAGGCAAGGGGAGAGGGAAGGGGGGGAGGGGGCAGATCAGTGCCTCCCACAGTGAGGGAAGGGGCAGAGGCAGGGGCAGGCACTGCCCAGCCGGGGTAGGTGGAGCATGGCGCGGGACAGAGCCATGGCTTGTTGGTGGGGGGGAGGGCTCCTGCTGCTGCTTGCACTCCAGGAGGGCAAGGGGTGGGGGCCCTCAGATCTGCATGAGATCTGGGTGGACTGGAGCCAGGGTTTCATTGAGCTCTTGGCGGGGGTTGGGCTCAGGAAGGTGGCTATAGAGGGGGCTGCAGCCACCCCAGATTTCACCATAGCTCCACTCCCAGCGCCGCTGCCACCACATGCCCAGCACAGCCCCAGCTCTTGCTGGTGTTTGGGTGGATGCAGGGCATTGAGCTGGGGCTGTGTCAGGTGTGCACCCATGGCGGCTGTGCTGGGAGCGAGGCTGTAGTGAAATTTGGGGTGGCTGCAGCCCCTTCTTTAGCTGCTGCCCTAAGTTCAGCACCTGCTGAGAAGAGCCTGGTGCAGCCCGCAGCTGCAGCCTGCTTGCCCTGCCCTGTGCAGATCTGGTGGCACATGTCCTCCTCCCCTCCATACCCTCCTGGGGTACAAGCAGTGGTAGGAGCCATCCCCTCAGCCCCAGCTGGGCATTGCCTTCCCCTGCCGCCTCTTTCACTGTGGGGGCTATTTATCTGCCCCCACCCCCACACCCCTTTCCTCCCCACTCCCTTTCCACCACAACTGAGTTACCAGCAGAACGCATCTGTATTGGAGATCAGATCAGTATCGGCCTGTATGCTTCCTTAAAATCGTCTATCGATATTGGCCCCCAAAAATCTCTGTTGGTGCACCCATAGAACAGACATTCACTTTTGATTCTGGAAATGCAGCCACATGCCTGCAGTGGCTCACGCCAGAAACCAGGGAGTGCTAGAATGAGCTCTCATTTGGAGGGAAAGTGAGCGGGGGTGGCAGGGGGAGAGGGATGCAGCTAGGCCTCTGAGGTGAAGGGGGCAGAGAAGGGGTTTATTGCCCCCTCTCCTCCTGGGGAATCACAGCCAGGATCTGCCAGCCTTGGCAGCTGCCTCCACTGCTCTTGCTTGGTTAGGCAGAGCCCAGCTGCAGGAGTGGGGTGAAACAGGGGGAATAAACCTTTGTGCAGGGCAAGTAGTGGTGGCGGTACTAGGGGGAGCTGGGGTTATGATCACCACAAAATTCAGCTTAGCCCCATAGCTACCCCTCCAAAACCCCACCACCACCGATGCTTGCCCTGTACAGGCTGCGGCAGCTGTGCCCACCCCACTCTTGCCTTCAGCACAGTCTTTCTCTTCCTTCCCACTCCGCTAGGAAAAGATTTCTGCTCCCTGGGACATCATTAAAGGGCTGCTGCTCCATCAGGGTCTCTCTGCCCACCCTCAGTCCAGTGGCAGGGGTGGGAGAATGGCCAGATGGTGGCTGGCATAGCCCTCCAAGGTGAAGGGGAAAGGGAGGGGGTGTATTCTCCCCTCCCTCCCCTTTTCCCATTACGGAGCCCCCTTTGGGGTCTGCCTGGCTGAGTGTGAGTGACAGAGGTGGAGGCTTGGGTTGGCGGACCCTGACTCTGGTCCCCCAGGGGGATAGGCAATAGAGGGGGAATTAAACCCCTCCCTGCCCCCTTCACCTGAGAGGGCCATGTCTCTGCCCCTGCTGGTGCAGCAGCAAGGAGGGACCCTGACACAGGCTGCTGCACTCTGGCCAAGCACGCCCTGGCTATGGTCCATGCTGGTGGGATAGGGAAGGGAGGGTATAATTAAACCCCACTTCATCCCCCATTCACTTGAGGCTGCTGCTGGGGCTAGCTGTGCCCCCCACGGCTCCAGTGGTGAGTGGGGAGAAATGCCTGACAGGGGCTTCTGCACATGGGGTTTATCCCCCCTGTCCTCCCCTCTCCCCTTGGGGGACCCCAGCCAAAGTCTACCTGACTGGGTGAGAGTAGTGGAGGTGGCAGCTGGGACTGGCAGACCTGTGTCTAAGGTGGGGCTGACATTTGTCATGCCTCTGCTCCTGCTCTGAGAGCAGAGGGGCAGGGCCAGCCCTGCCTAGGGTTACTATACATCTGGGCTTTCCCAGATGTGTCCTCTTTATGAGCCCTCTGAACTTTGTCCAGGTGGGGTTTTTTTAAAATCTGACCAAATGTCTGGGTTTTTCCTTTGCTCCACTGGTGGGATCAGGGGGAGGGTGATTGGAGGCAGCAGGGAGCACAGACATACCTGCCTGCAGCTGTGGAGGCATGTGCAGACCCATGTCCAGACTCCCTGCTGCCTCCCATCACCGCCCCCCTCCCCCTCCGCTCCCACCCCTGGGGCGATGGGGAGGGGGGAAGGAGGAGGAGCCACGGCTCCCCTATTGTGTGGAGAGGGGGGAAGGAGGAGGAAGGGGGAGCAGGGCTGATGGGTGAAGGAGTGAGAGGGGAGAAGTGGGAGTGGTTGGGGAGGAGGGGGTGGGGGAGGGGGCCATGGCCAGGCTGCCTTGCACTATCATAGAGGACATTCCGGTTTTCTGCTACTCTGTCCACTGTCCTTCATTGATATGAACCTCAATGCCTTTATGTCCTCTATTTTTCTCTTCACGAATAAAATAGAGGACATAAAGATGTCCAGTTTTGGATCAGTAGAGGACAGTGGACAGAGTAGCAGAAAACCGGAATGTCCTCTATGATGGCCACCCTACTTGCTCAGTGCAGCAACCCCATCCCAGGGCAGGGGTGCCACAAGCCTCCCTTCCCCTGGCCCGGTCATGATGGGGACAGCTGGGGACCCTCTGGCAGGGCTGCGGGGGGGAGGGGCAGGGAGCTGCAAGCTGGGAGTGAGGGGCACTGGCAGGGCTGGGGAGGCTGTGGCTTGGGAGTGTCCTGCACCAGGGTGGGAGCAGAGGACTTGTGGGTTGGGAGTGTGGGTTACTGGCAACAACAGGGGGCTGTGAATCTGGAGTGAGGGGCACCAACAGCGATGGGGGGGCTGTGGGTTGGGAGTGAGGGGCACCATCATGTCCCAGGGGGGCAGTGTACTACAGTTTGGGAATGAGGGGCACTGGCAGGGCTGAGGTCAGTGGGTTGGGAGTGAGGAGCAGCAGCAGGGCTTGTGGGGGCAGTAGCTTGGCAGTGAGGGCAACCAAATGGGCAGGGGCAGGGCACCAGTATGTTGCTGCTCCTCCACCATCATATTTTCCCCACCCTGCCTCCCCCATGTGACAGGTGTCCTCTTTTTGGACCTAGAAAAATAGTAACTCTGGGCTCCCCTGGAGCAGACCGCACAGCCTAATTCAGGGATCCTGGGGGACTCTGATATAACTTAAACCTGGAAGGGTTCTGGGACACAAGTTCCATAAACCAGTTTGACCCCAATCAGTTAAGTTGATGCTACATTCAACCAGTTTTATCTCAAACAAGTTTTGGCCATTTTGAAACTGGTTTATGTGTGGTTTACAGTGAACTTCTGTTCTGTTCCAGGCTTAAATGAGTTTCTGATGACTTAATCCAGTTTATGTGTAACTTCTGTTCTTAGCCTTAAGATACTTGTTTCTTCTCAAATATCTGATGGGTGAGTGTTGAGTCGGGATATAAACTCAATGGGGTAATGTGCCCTTATAATGTGTTATGGTGGAGTAAATCATCAATGGAGATCCTTCTTTGTGAGGCAATAGAAGATCCTGAACCCTTTCTCTACACAGGAGGTTTTGAATGGGTAAATGGATAAAGTTTAAGAAGAGTGCTCCAAAGGGAAAATAAATCTTACTGAAACTGAGGTTCCTAGAATTGAATTCAAAATGCTATCTCACTAACATATATAACTGAGCAAAGTAATGTTTTAAATATGATAGGTGAGGGCTATCATTGCCAGTATTTGTGGATGGAGATAAACCTATAGAGAAATACTCAACAGGAGGTAATAAAATAAATATCAGCCTGAGTATCAATATAATTTATTTTATAGTGAGATGTAATAAGCTTTAGAATCAGTTTACAGGCAAGTAGTGAAAGTCTCCTCAGCTAGGACTTATAAAAATAGAATGGACAAAACCAGCAAAGGTACAGTGGAGTCCCTCCCTT
The DNA here is from genome assembly GCF_030867095.1 of Alligator mississippiensis. Lineage (NCBI taxonomy): Eukaryota > Metazoa > Chordata > Crocodylia > Alligatoridae > Alligator > Alligator mississippiensis. The sequence goes on along the minus strand of NC_081824.1, from coordinate 111,557,845 downwards.
CTAGAGTACATTGATAAAGTCAACACTACCTTGTCCGTGTTTGACCTTACTTAGCTACATCAAATTAAAAACTATGGAGCCTTATATCCATTAGAATTTTACAAGTGGGTATACTTACCATAGTGTTTCTCTTTGTAATTGCATACCTGTTTTTTGTTATGAAAACAGATCTTATTAATGAAAAAACACAAATATACAAAATTATGACTACTTTGAGTATTGTATAACTCCTATTATAAGCACTTTTGGGGTTAAAAATAACCAGATCCTGTTTATTTACTTGTTTATTTAGCAAACGATAAGCAGGTGAGCACTTCCTTTGACCATACTTCAAGTTTCTATCAAGTTCAGTAATGGCTTTTTATATAGCAATTTGATCTGCTCTTTTTAATAGTTGGGACAGCCTTTCCTTGTTATTTGAAATGATAAACATTGTGCTTTCTTCCCAAGACTGGTAGTAGTTACATCCAGGTACGTCATTCAGGTTGTTGAGCAGGGATGTTCACTGGTTTGCAGTGAAATAACAAGGGGTGGGTGACTGGGATGGGAGCCCCAAGCAGTGACTGAGGTGGGGAAGGGGGAAAAGGCATAATGGTGCCAGGAAGATGGAGGCACTAACTACGCAATGCAGTGCTAGGAGTCTGCTCATTAGGCCCTCACTCCCTTGCACTGCTGTAGAAGGAGGTATTAGCATGGCTAAGGAGCTGTGGGTTGATCCTATTTCATCTACTACTTTTGCCATCAGATCAAGACTTCTTAGCGTCACCAAGCATAGGATTTTGTGGCTCTGGTTATGATAGCTTTGTAGCTGCTGTTAACCCCGACATCTCCTGCAGTAGCATTGTCTCCCACAGAGCAGGCGAAGAGGGGCTGCTCTGCTTCATTCAGTTGGAGCTTCTAACTCCCCTTCCATTATGCGTCTGGGTGAGCCTGTGCTCTTGCAGGTGAGACTCTACCTGCCCCCCACCCCTGTTCTCTTGTCCTCAGCACAACCCATCCCCATCTACCTGATTATGCCCTGGGTCCCAAAATAACTAGCGTTACACCTCTGAATAATCTTGTTAGATGTGTCGCTGTTGTACTTTAAAAATAGAACTTATACAAATTTCCTTAGTTTGTAATGCTAAACTGCTATTGACAGACAAGGTTCTAAGCTTGCTAAAAAAAATTTTTTCCAACTATTTGAGTTGGTTTAATAAAAGAGATCAGATTTACCCAAAAAACCTTGTTTGCTTATGTCTTTAGACCAACACGGCCACAACCTACACCCCTGAAATTACTATTGGTTTGTTTTCTAGATTAGGTATTTGCATGGTTTCCTGAGTTTTGTGAGCTTACTATTTTGCATGCAGATGCTAGTATAAATATTGTCCTTGTGCACACTTAGCTGGGTATATTGGCAGTGTGAACATGGCTTGTTCTTGCACATCTGGAATTTTATTACACTAATCTGCATGTGCAGTTGGATGAAGATAATTTTGAAAATCCTACCACGTTGTGTGCTGACACTTCTTGAGAAGTGGGTGAAGAATTTTATAAATGGTTTGTTAGTTAACCTACATAGCTCAGAATTATTAAGAATCTGATAAAATTATATATTAAAAAAATTGCCAACTATCTTCTTTTCTGACATAATCATAGCATCTGAAGAAAGCTGTTGCTGCAGACATCTTATGCCTGTCTCAATGATTTAGTTTCTAAGGTGCAACCCTGCCATGCCTTCTGCCTAACTTCACATTAATACAACTATCTACTTCTCTCTAATTAAGTTTTTTCACTTCATACCTGATAGTTTATGAAATGTAAAATATTATTGAGCTTGAATTCTGCAAACACTTAGGCACTCATACACTTAAGTTTACTCACTGAGTAAACTCAATGAGTCATCAGTCCCACTGCCATTGTTTATCTTTTTTTTTTTTGCTTTATTTTTGGGATACCTATGAATACAATTGAGCACATGCATGAGTGCTTGCAGGTCTAGAGCTTTATAGTGTGTTTGCATCTATTAGTGTTGTTGTGATTCCTTCCTGTAGAAATTGCAGTAAAAGAGGTGACTAAAATTGACCAATCATGTTCCAAATTGATGACTTAATGGTTTATTTTCAACCCCACTAAATACAGTTGTAGTCATGTGTTTAAAACAATCAGTGTTGTAATTGTAGAACTGTAAGTAGTTTCTACATACAATAATTTCTTTGAGTGTATCACCCAAGATTTCTGTTGTGTATATACTTTCAATAAATACTGGTTTTAAAGTTGCAGCATACTGGTTTAACAAAAAAAGGTCAACTTCTACTGCTCAAGTTTTGCCTCTGGTTCAGTAATGTATTGTGGTATTTAGCATATAAAATGTAAAAGTGCTTCATCTTTTTTAAATACATAATTTATCATCTTTATGATATAAGAATGTGTTTCCTACAAAAAAGATACAAGCAAATGTCATCAATATTTTTCAAAGATATAAATTTGTTGTGGACTTTATTTTGGCATTAGTTCCTGGATTGAATCTCAATTTTCTTAGAGCAGTGTGGGGGTTGGGGAAGGAGAGAGAGAGAGAGAAGTTATTGGATATAGCCTGTTTAAAGCAGGAGAAAAATAGTAATTTGCAAAATGTTGAACAGATGCTTTGGCATTGTGACAAATGGTTACAAATGTTGTCTGGAGCATTTCATGATATGCTGTAGGACTAACATATGTAGATAGATATATGCAAATTTCCTCTTAAGTACTTTTAAATGTTGAAAAATGAAGTTGAGAAAGTAGAGTACTATAAAAGGAGATGATATGCAGAAGACTGTAAGCCTTTGGAAATTGTAAAAGCTAAGGCAAAATGGTTGATCTTTACCCATTATTTTTCATGTAAATGTAATTAAGGAGGGCATTTTGTTGGAAACCAATAAATGAATAGAAGTCATCTTTGTGTCAGTTTTGTAGAACATGGTGTTATCTTTTTTTTAACTAGGATTTTTGTTATTTATAATCCTAAACTATCAAAACAAACATTAGCAACATTACAGAACAAATATGCAGTAATTATCACCAGAAGTGTGAAAACATGTTATTTCAAATAGTGCTTACCTGTAAACCATGGAATGATTTTAAAACATTTTGTTAGAAAAAATGTAGGTTATAAGCGAGTCTGTATCTATATAGGAAGTTTAATTCTAGAACCAAGAGGTACACAAGTGGAACACCAAGTCCATTGTTGGACCTATCCTAGGAATTACCAGTACATAATTGTCAGTTGGTAGTAAATCATAATTGCTGGAGTCTTGTTAATAACAAAGACCCTAAATACTTGCCTAGCACCATTCCTTTTAGTACTTTAGGTAACAGTAGCAACAATGAACAAACTGGCAGATTTCATTGGCTGATTGCCAAAGCGTGTATGAAGAGATCAAAATGGCAGGTTAATGGTTAATCAAATGTTAACTGGAAATTTCAGCTGTACCAAGTATTCAGCTATCTTTAAAAGGTGCTTTTGTTCCTAGACCCATAAATAAATTCATAATTAAACCAGAAATATAGCTTTGTAAAAAATAATTTGAGTCTAAAACATTGTCAGTTCTCTTATTTTGTTAAACAATTGCAGAACTGAATTGCTTTGCAAGACAGTGAAAAAGATTGTCAAATAAATGACTTGCATGCTGATTTTTTTTTTTTTCAATCCCATATACACAAGTTATTTTCCTTGAGCAATAACTTATCAGCAATCTCTCCTTCCACTAACTCAAATGCATTTTCAAGAGTAGTCAGTACAGCCTTCACAGAGTGCCAATTGGAACACAGAATTGCCTGATTACATACAAAATACAGATGAATATATCTGGAAGAGTAAAGCTGATTCACTTACACATCCAGAATTCCTCCATTAATTACTAACGATAAGCTTAGTCACACATGTAGTCCCTTTGACTACAGCACTACTTGTGTGCATAAATGATCACAAATATAAAGATTGTCTATTTATAATAAGTTTAGTTTAATAGGAACTGTCTTTAAGAGAATGTCTTTAAAACAGCACATTTATATTTTGTCATTAAATATGAAGGAACAGTAAGCCATTTTGTAACTATTTTATCAATATTTGACGTTAACGTATAGTGCTAAGGAGGATGATTTTAATTTTAATACAAGTAATTCATTCCTGACAAACCCTTCCAGGTCTTCTAAAGAAATATAATTTGACTGTTTTCAGGTGATGAATTTGTTCCTACTCTAAAAAGATTCACCACTTAAGCCCACATGTGATCTTTTGCCTGTATTTACAGTTCCATCTGTTTAAATTACTGATTTTTTTTCCCCCTGCCAAGTCTTTATTAGTCTTGTGAGCCAATACAGGCTATTCTTCCTCCCCACTCCCTCCTCTCTGCCCCCCCCTCCCCCCCCCCCGGCCTTGGCTCCATTTGAAACAAAGGGAGTAAACCAACCATCCATACTGAAATAGATCACTTAGATGTCTGGCCAGAATTGGGGTTTTGTGTCATGGATCCCATGACTTCATAGGTTCCATAGATTCCCTACCTAACTCCAGAGGAGCATTAAAAATGCTTTCTTTAGCCAGCTTAGGTTGATACCCATTTTTAAATTCCATACTTGCCTCATTCCCTATACTATTATAAGAAACTGATGCTTAACTAGGGTTTGTGAATTCCACGCCTGAAGATGGATGCCTGAAAGTTGTGGCATTGCCTTTGCGGAACTGGTCTAGAGTCTCTCCTGAACTACTGAACCCTCAACAACTTTGACTTAATTGATTTAGGTATTGAATCATCTGTGGGTTCTGGTGAGTGGGAGGAATTGTTGCTTTTGGAGAATGTCAAAGAATAGTAGTAGGCACTTACTTCCATCAAGGACCTGACAGGGTTTCATTTTATCTTTTCTTGTTCAGTGTTTAAGCATGTACAGACGTTTGGTCTCGCAAGAGAAACTGTCTCCAGGGAATGATTTAACCTTGGTTGTTCCCAGGTGACTTTTTTTCCTGGGAATAAAAACAGACTGAACAGACATTTTTATTCTGGGAGGAAAAGCCTGAGCTTGTGGTTTCTCCCGGGACAGCAGCAATTCTCCCAGGAGAAACTGAATGTCTGGATGAAGGCTTTGTTGGATACCACTAGGGAAAGATGAATTATTTTGGGTTACAATGTTCTCCATGTGTTCTACTCCCTAACGTTCATTTCCATCAAATGTTTTTCTGTTGTCTGAGGGAAGTAAATGTGGACAAAGGTGAAGTACCCAGTAAATCCTGATTAGAGGGAAGAGAGAATTGTTTTTAGGGTATTTAGCAGCCTAGATAGATGGTTAGATATCTATTGGTGGACTATACCACATTTCACCTAAATGACTTTTGGCATTCTCAGAGTATAGCTACATGAATGCATTATAGTTAGGTAAGGTAGGGTGTGAATTTAAGGCCCATTGGCTACTTTGTGGTTATTCTTCTGTCTGGATGTAAAAAGTGAGATAGCTTACCCCACTTTAATTCAGAGATGTGGGTTTTCCAGAAAATTTTGAAATGGAAAATTTTCCAATGCCATAAATAAAGCGTGATGTCATTTTAGCATGTTTATTTAACTTATATTTAGTAAACAAAACTAAAAAAAGTACCCTCATGTTAATTTTATGTCCCAACAGCCACAAGCATTTGAACTGAAATATTTGGGAAAATAATTAAATACAGCACACTTCAGGTGGTTTAAATGTTATATTCCAAAAATTCAAAGCTTTATGTGGAAAGAAATTATTTTTATGGAATACTTGTAAAGATATAAGGACAATACACAATAGCTGGTACTTGCCTTACATTGTTTGTTTAAATTTAAGGGAAAAAACGAAGGCATCAAAAACTGTTGACACTAATTTTAGCACACCCAAAGAACTGTGCATGATATGGCATGGTTGTCCACTCATCTACTTCTACAGAATTTAACTCTTCCACTGAGGTCATTGTGGCACCTCCAGCTTCACTGTCGCTATCTGTAGAATCATTTGCACCACTTATTAGTTCTGTTTCAGAATCAGATTGAGGCAAGTCTGATTCAGAACTACTTGAACCGCATTAGTTTTTGCTAAAGGATGGTTTTACCAATGAGTCTATGGGCAAGGGCAACTTATCATCACACTGCATCTTCTTCACTAATTGTGTTTCTGACTGATTCTCCAGAAGCAAGAGATGTTGAAAAATAGAAACAAGCTTAGCGGTGCGTTCATTTGTTAGTCTATTCCTCTTTTTCATCTTGGTTGAGCTGAAAGTCTTCCAGTTCCGTTCACAAGAAGCTGCTGTTAGTTTAATGCTTAGGATCCTTAGAGCAATCCTGGACAACAGTCAGGTGTTACCATATCCCTTCCACCATGTGAGAGGAGACATTCTCCGCTGCCTGCAAAATGATGTCTTTTCTCAAAAGTTTTTCTTTTGCACGGTACTTGGCAATGTCTGCCATCACAGCTATTTCATTGATGCTGGGGACATTTTTAGCTACTTCCATAATTGTATCGAGAACAGAAGATCATCTTCTGATAAATGTTGTCCTCTGTGTTGAGGATCCAAAAGTTTTGGATGAACTGCTAGATGAACTGGATGAGAGCAAAACTCGGATCTCTTAGTAAACATTTGTTTTACTACTACTTCTTGGTAGTAGTAAAGCTTGGTATATCTCCTTCAAGTTTCTTGATGGCCACTGAAACTGGTAGCAAATTGAATGCTCCTTGAACTTGAACTCAGAGCACATTGTTGTTGAGAATCTGCTTCCGAATGTTCACGGGAATAATCTGGGATACTGTGTCATTTATTGAAGCACAATGCAAATATTTCTTTGTGTGGAGCAGACTATGTAAACGCTTTGTAGCCGAGCCCCATCTAGTTTCTCCTGGAAATAAAAATGCACTTTCCTTCCCCTGCTTCTCTTTCTGTAATTTCTTCAAAGTCTGATTAGCAACATGATGATTGTTGAATACCTTTACAGTCGCCTTGCAGTTTGCCAATATTCATAGATTCATAGATGTTAGGGTCGGAAGGGACCTCAATAGATCATCGAGTCCGACCCCCTGCATAAGCAGGAAAGAGTGCTGGGTCTAGATTATCCCAGCTAGATACTCATCTAACCTCCTCTTGAAGACCCCCAGGGTAGGGGAGAGCAACACCTCCCTTGGGAGCCCGTTCCAGACCTTGGCCACTTGAACTGTGAAGAAGTTCTTCCTAATGTCCAGTCTAAATCTGCTCTCTGCTAGCTTGTGGCCATTGTTTCTTGTAACCCCCGGGGGCGCCTTGGTGAATAAATACTCACCAATTCCCTTCTGTGCCCCCGTGATGAACTTATAGGCAGCCACAAGGTTGCCTCTCAACCTTCTTTTGTGGAGGCTGAAAAGGTCCAGTTTCTCTAGTCTCTCCTCATAGGGCTTGGTCTGCAGGCCCTTGACCATACGAGTTGCCCTTCTCTGGACCCTCTCCAGGTTATCCGCATCCTTCTTGAAGTGTGGCGCCCAGAATTGCACGCAGTACTCCAACTGCGGTCTGACCAGCGCCCTATAGAGGGGAAGTATCACCTCCCTGGACCTATTCGTCATGCATCTGCTGATGCACGATAAAGTGCCATTGGCTTTTCTGATGGCTTTGTCACACTGCCGGCTCATGTTCATCTTGGAGTCCACTAGGACTCCAAGATCCCTTTCCACCTCTGTGCCACCCAGCAGGTCATTCCCTAGGCTGTAGGTGTGCTGGACATTTTTCCTCCCTAGGTGCAGCACTTTGCATTTCTCCTTGTTGAACTGCATCCTGTTGTTTTCTGCCCACTTGTCTAACCTATCCAGGTCTGCCTGCAGCTGTTCCCTGCCCTCCGGCGTGTCCACTTCTCCCCATAGCTTTGTGTCATCTGCAAACTTGGACAGAGTACATTTCACTCCCTCATCCAAGTCACTGATGAAGACATTAAAGAGTATCGGTCCAAGGACCGAGCCCTGCGGGCCCCCACTGCCCACACCCTTCCAGGTCGAGACCGACCCATCCACCACGACTCTTTGGGTGCGACCCTCTAGCCAATTCACCACCCACCGGACTGTGTAGTCATCCACATCACAGCCTCTTAACTTGTTCACCAGTATGGGGTGGGATACCATATCAAAGGCCTTCCTGAAGTCTAAGTATACGACATCCACCCCTCCTCCTGTGTCCAGGCGTTTCGTAACCTGGTCATAGAAGGAGACTAGATTGGTCAGGCACGATCTGCCTGCCACAAACCCGTGCTGGTTTCCCCTCAGCATAATTTGCCCTGCCGGGCTCTCACAAATGTGAGCCTTGATAATTTTTTCAAAGACTTTACCAAGGATGGAGGTGAGACTGACTGGCCTATAGTTGCCCGGGTCCTCCTTCCTCCCCTTCTTGAAAATGGGGACCACGTTAGCCCTTTTCCAATCCTCTGGGACTTGGCCCGTGCACCACGAGCGTTCGAATATTCCCGCCAGTGGCTCTGCAATGATGTCGGCCAGTGCCTTCAGCACCCTCGGATGGAGCTCATCCGGGCCTACCGACTTAAAGGCATCCAGTTCTTCCAAGTGACTCTGCACCACCTCAGGATCTACGTATGGAAGTCTGGTGCCTTGCTGCTGCCTCTCTAAAACCCCAGTGAGAGACTTGTTGTGCCCCTCACTTAGGAACACTGAGGCAAAGAACTCGTTGAGGAGTTCAGCCTTGTCTCCCCTGTCTGTCACCAATTGTTTCTGCCCATTTAGCAGAGGTCCTATTCCTCCCTGGGCCTTCCTTTTACTCCCAATATATCTAAAAAACAATTTCTTGTTGTCTTTTACTTGGGTTGCCATCCTCAGCTCCATGGTAGCTTTGGCCCGCCTAACTGCCTCCCTACAAGCACAAGCAGAGGAGGTATATTCATCTTTAGTGATCTCACCCTGTTTCCACTTTTTATGTGCTCCCCTTTTGGCCCTTAGGCTGCCCTGGATTTCTCTGGTCAGCCATGGAAGCCTCCTGGCCCCTTTCCCTTTTTTGCCTCGCTCGGGGATCGTCTTGCTTTGTGCCCGAAGGATCGTTTCCTTAAGGCACAGCCACCCTTCTTGGGCTCCCATCCCTTCAAAACTCCTACTCTGCAGTGTGTCCTTGACTAATCGCCTGAGTGCATTGAGATCAGCTTTCCTGAAGTCTAGCACTTTCACCCTACTAGTTACCTTACCCACTCGACGTCTTATTTTGAATTCTATTATTAGGTGATCACTGTCTCCCAAATGGCTACTGATCTGGAGGTCCCCTATCATGTCATCCCCTGTTGCCAATACCAGATCCAGTATGGCATTCCCCCTAGTGGGACCATGCACCTCCTGTGTCAGGTGGAGGTCCTGTACACAGGTTAGAAACCTGCGTGAGCGATGGGACCTTGCTGTCTGTGTCTCCCAGCAGATGTCTGGGTAGTTTAGGTCCCCCATGACTACCGCCTCTTTAGCTTTTATGGTCTCCGAGAGTTTCCTCAGGAGCCCCGCATCTATTTCTTCCCCTTGGTGTGGGGGTCTGTAGCAGACCCCTATCACCAAATCCCTTTCTCCTTGCCCCCCATGTAGCCTAACCCACAATCCTTCTACTTCCTCAACCTTGGATTCTGTCTTGATGAGGGTTGATGTATATTGCTCACTGACATAAAGTGCAACCCCCCCCCCCTTTCTTCCCCGACCTGTCCTTTCTCTACAATCTATAGCCCTCAATATGTACCACCCAGTCATGGGATGAATCCCACCAGGTCTCTGTTAGCCCCACTAAGTCATAGGTGTTTAGTGCAAGCAGGAGTGCTAGTTCATCCTGCTTGTTCCCCATGCTCCTAGCATTAGTATATAGGCACTTGAGCCCTGAGACTGGTGCCTTTGCTGCCTATTGTCTTCATTTTATTCACACTTATTATGTCCTTTGCCAGAAGATTCAACCCAAGAGCAAGACAGTCAAATACTATTAAATGAGGATACTTTGCCTTTAATATTTGCCATGCAGCTTTCATGTTATTCTCATTATCAGTTACAAGGGCTTGTACCCTGGAGAGACCTGTACTTTCAATCTCTTCACTCAGTAATTTGGCTATGTATTCACCTGTATGACAAGAAGATTTGGTAGCAATTGCTTTCAGGAATATTGGTTCAGGTGTTGCTAACATAATGTTCAATAAAGGATTCCCTTGTATATCAGTCCATCCATCTGACATCAGAGTTAGTGATTCTGCTTGACCAGTCCTTTGAATAACCATGGTTTGAACTCTGTTATACTCTTTATCTAAGAGAGAATGTGATAAGTGATAATGTCACAGTAACTTACATGATGGGCGAATGAGTTTGTAATATTCCTTCCAGTCTTAATTTTCAGTTACAGAAAGAGGAGTACCACTTGCAAACATAGCTCGAACTGATGTCTCAACCACTTTTTCTTGATTTTCTTTTGACATTGTGCACAAAGCTTGATAAAAAGCTTGACTGTCTTGAACAGCTACTCACGGTGGATCACGTATCTAGTGCCAGTGATCTTGAAAGTGAGGATTCTGCTCTGCTTCTTTCCCCAGACCCGGCAGCTCAACATTTTCTTGTTCCATTTTTTGCAAACCTGCTATTTCACTTGATCTACCAAGTTCCTGCAACAAAAGGGGGAAAAGATTTTTATTTTAGCCTATTCTAGTCTGGCTTCCTCCATCAGAAGGAAAAGGAGAAGCAGAAGGGAACTTGCTTCCTCCCTCCTTGCCAGAAAGAATACTCTGCTGCTCAACTTGCCACTCAGTTGTCCTGGGACTGCAGAGACAAAGGGAAGTATAGTCTGGCCTCTGCCATTGGCCAGAGACCTAAGCTCACTCTGCTGGGTTGAAATAGTTATCTATTTATCTATTATGTCATTTAAAAATATATATTATTAAGACTAAGCCACTTTGAGAGCTTAGTGCAGGCAGAAAAGCAGGATACCAATATTTTAAGTACATAAATAAATAAATAATAGTCCAATAATAGCGCAAAGTTGCAACCTTTAAAATTATAATGTTTTAAACCAGTATAGATGCTAGTCATTACTGCGTGTTGTTTAACATATTAATGTGTCTACTTACATAGGATTCCTGAAGTAGACTTTTCTCAGATGATGTTGTTCTACCACTTGGTTGTATTAGCTTTCTGCATATGGCTTGTACTCTTTCAGGACAGTTTCTACATGTTATTAAATGTTTCTTCAGTCTTGTTGCATTGTTAGCATACTCCTGCCCACAATATTTACATCTACCAACTTCCTTCCTTCAGTGGCTTGAACTTCACTATAATGTTGTCACACACTAGTTGTTGTTTTTTCTGATTAGGTATTGTTATGACTACCTAAAAAACGAATAGATGTTATACAAACACTTCCAACTTCCGCAACTCAAGAAAAGAAATGAGACCCTGCTCTGTGTTTGCTGAACTAAAAGTGAAACAAAAATTAATCACAGTTTTAGTTTTGGTTTTGCTTTCACTTTCAGTCTGAGATGAAATAAGAATTTTGGCTTTGGTTTTCATTTCACCTGCACAGCCAATTAGGTGAATTTATAACTTGATTTTTGGTTTGGATTATGATGTGAGTGAATTTACCCTCCTGTTTACAAATAAATAAACATATATATACTCTCTCACACACTTCCAAGAGATAATCCCCTGAAAAACATTAATTACAACTTTGAAACTGCCAAGCTTGCCTAATATTGTATTGGTATCCATTCATTGTTACTAATGAATTTTATGAAACAATTAATTTTTAGAAATGGAAAATTTCCCATGGAAAAAGAAAGCACTGGAAAATTTTCCGTCCCACATCTCTGCTTTTATTTGGGGTCAAACTATTGAGGGATGTAAATGTATGTGCCAGTGACCTGTAAAATCACACCCTAGTTTGCTTCATGGTAACTTGTTCTTATTGCCACACCCTAATGCCTTCTTTGAACTGTTGCTGTTCTTGTATTCCTCTATTGAATTTTATTTTAAAATATATTTGTATATCTGTACCTATCCAGCCTACATGTAGTTCTGAAAAGGAGAATAAAAATGCAGTTTTGTAGAACCATATTTTTCTTCAATTTTTTAAAACTCTCCTCCTTTCCCCTTCTCTCTCTTCAGGATCATACATGATAGTGGATTCTTCAGATCACGATTTGGGAGAAAAGACTAGACTCCAGCTTCCTACCATGAAGGAAAATGATACACACTGCATTGATTTCAGTTACCTTTTATATAGTAAGAATGGAGCAAACCCTGGAACCTTGAACATCTTAGTTAGGGTGAACAAGGGACCTCTTGCTAATCCAATTTGGAATGTGACGGGTTTTACTGGAAAAGACTGGCTTAGAGCAGAGCTGGCTGTCAGTACCTTTTGGCCAAATGAATATCAGGTAAACCTACAAATAATCCTCATCTCAATACAAGGGCGCTTACTTTACCTAATATGTATTGTTGCATCTCAGAGACCTGATATGCTTAATGGGGGGGGGGGTTTGGTTTTGTTTTTTCTTATTTTTGTTTTATGAACTTTCTAAATATATAGTATATAATCACATGCTCATATTTTTTTTCTGTGATGCCTGTCTCAGTGCATGGGATCAATGGAATACTTGTTCAGTATTTTGTTTCTTCCTTGGTCCAGGTGAGATATGTGCTTCACTTATTTCACACTATTCAAATCCTGTATTAGACATCCAGGATATAAAGAAGTGTAATTGATCACTTATTAAAAAAGTGTAGCTTGTGCTTGCTTACAGACATTAATAAAAAAAAAATGTTGATTATAAGAAGCAGCAGTGTGTCAGTTTGTCTTGGCTCCGCAGTGTCTGTTCAGATTGGGCATTTCAGCAGGGCGTTTTGGTGCTTTTATCTAAAGTTGATTTGATCAGCTATTAGGTGGAAGTGCAAAAAAAGCCCACTAAAGTGCCAGGTCTATACAGACATTGGGCAAGCTAGGTCCAACTAATGTGTTGCCTCTTCTGGGTGTGTTTTGGGCTCAGTGCGGGAGTGCACTGAATTTATAGTAAAGCACCATGTTTGTTTTTGCTTTTTTAATGTCTGTAAGCAGCCTGTGATATGTCGAGCAGTGTATCGAACTTTCTGACATAGGTATAAAGAGAATCCAGTTCACTCGGGCAGCTCTCAACTAAAAAATATATATCACTGGCAAAGCACCAGATTTTAATGCCAAATTGGAAGTTGTGTTTTGTGTCATTATTACAAGAAATAGGAATTTGGTGTATTAGATTACCTTGGGGAAACAGCATTCCTTTAAGATCATGTTGAAATGGCAACTGCCAGACCCAATATTAATTTAATTTAAAGGATGAGAGACTGCATACTTTGTCTAGCATGTGATAGAAAAGCCTATTTAAGTCAAAGAAGCCACTCTTTTAACTTGAATGGGATCTTCATCAGTCTCTTAAGCAGTCTGAGTCACTCAGTCAACAGAGGTTTGTTCAGAATTTCCTAAATATCTAGCCAGAGATGTCATGTTGATAGCCATCATCATAGTATCTAAACACTTTCCTTGTAAAATGAAAAGTATTAATGAAACCCCTGGTCTGCTCAGAAAACGTTTGTAATTTATTTTGCTTAGGGCTTAAAACTCTGAGAGGGTAGGGCTTTTGAATTTTAATTTTATTATATAATTTTAGATTTTATTAATTTCCTCTTCTCAAAATGTTTAATAATCCTTTCTTAATTTTATTTAAACTTAAAACACAAGCCACATTCAGATTACATAGGATTTGAATTAAAACTAGAAGAGCACACTTCAGATATCTCTACTTGTTTTGGGTTCATTCAGAACCTTTACATTATTGAAAAGCAGGGGGTTTTATTGGTAGCTTTTATAGGCCTGATCAAGTTTCTGTTGATAGATGAAGTCAGGTTTGGCAGCGATATTGATGTCTAGAGGTTTACACAGGGCGTACATATAGCCATTATTCTCTTACAACCTTTAACAATTTGCTGTAAGACTCTCTCTTCTTTTTGTGGTCAAACTCATTCTCATTTTCTCATATTTTAAAATAATATAAAATATGTTCTGCTGTTTAATTTCTTTATTCTTCTTTTTAAAGTAAGAAGGAAGTCCAGGCATGTATTTGTCCAAGTCTCCCTAATCTGAACATAAATTGCGCCTGGCCTGAGACTGCCCACCATAGTTATGGCCTTGTGATTCATTGGGACTAGTCTAACTATATATATAATTCCTTGATAACAGGGAAAGAGGCTTTGTGGCTTTTTGTTTGTTTTTAATAGTGCTGAGTTTCTGTGTCTTTTTATAAGAGCTTCTTTGAGGTCTCGAGGTTAACATGGCTTTTCAGGGTACTGAATATTTTACAGTGTTAGTTTTAATGTTGAGTTACACTACAGTGCACAGCAAGAATGCCTCTTTTGTTCAATGGCATTCTCTGTGACAGTGCTTTAGTTCGCTACTTCTGTAGGTTGCAGGTCCACCTGTAGTAGCTTAGCAAACCATACAGGCAAAGCATTTAAAACAAGATTGAAGGAAAACATTTTGTAACAATGGAATTCATGGAACAAACATTACCTGGCCTGATACACAACTACTAGCTAAGACACTTTTTATGAAGAATATACACTGAAATAACTGCACATAATATGTGTGCTTAATATGCACATTTGTTTGCATATCTGTATTAATATAAACTGCAATTACGTGTGCTTTGTATACATAATATGCACAATGTGCTAGCAAACTTGCGGTTTTTTTAAGTTAATTTTCTTTCCATTCACTGTATAAACAAAACACAGATTAGCTAGTGCTGAATGACATGGGTATATTTAAAAAGGGCTTACAGGGTGAACGGGAGATTTAAACACTAAGTCTTATTTATCTGGAAGTTGATTAAACCATAATTTAAAAGATACCTGGAATACCTAGAAGATCAATACAGTGCAATTTCAGGAAAGGGAAATTATACTTTGCTAATCTAACAGATTGTGTTAATTAAAATAGTGGATAAAAGAGAACTAGCTGACATAGTTGAGTTGGACTTCCCAATTCCCATCAGCAATGGATCTTTGAAAACTCTTGGTGCTCTGGTGTAGTGCCCGAAGACTGGAAGAAGGCCAACGTGGTGCCTATCTTCAAGAAAGGGAGGAAAGTGGATCCGGCTAACTATAGGCCCATCAGCCTGACTTCTATCCCGGGGAAGATCTTAGAAAAGTTTATTAAGGAGGCCATCCTTAATGGACTGGCCGACGCCAACATCTTAAGGGATAGCCAGCACGGGTTTGTTGCGGGTAGGTCTTGCTTGACCAATCTCATTTCCTTCTACAACCAGGTGACCTATCACCTGGACAAGGGAGATGAGATTGATGTCATATATCTTGACTTCAAAAAAGCCTTCGATCTGGTGTCCCATGATCGTCTCTTGGAGAAACTGGCCAATTGTCGCCTTGGGTCCCCCACGATCCACTGGCTGGAAAATTGGCTCCGGGGTCGGACCCAGAGGGTAGTAATTGATGGAAGTCACTCATCGTGGTGTCCTGTGACCAGTGGGGTCCCCCAGGGCTCTGTCCTTGGACCCATACTGTTCAACATCTTCATTAACGATGTGGACACTGGAGTCAGAAGCGGACTGGCCAAGTTCGCCGATGACACCAAACTTTGGGGCAAAGCATCCACGCCAGAAGACAGGCGGGTGATCCAGGCTGACCTGGACAGGCTCAGCAAGTGGGCGGATGAGAATCTGATGGTGTTCAATGCCGATAAATGCAAGGTTCTCCACCTTGGGAAGAAAAACCCGCAGCATCCTTATAGGCTCGGCAGTGCTATGTTGGTTAGCACTATGGAAGAAAGAGACTTGGGGGTCATCATTGACCACAAGATGAACATGAGCCTGCAATGCGATGCTGCGGCTAGTAAAGCGACCAAAACGCTGGCTTGCATCCATAGATGCTTCTCAAGCAAATCCCAGGACGTCATTCTCCCCCTGTACTCGGCCTTAGTGAAGCCGCAGCTGGAGTACTGCGTCCAGTTTTGGGCTCCACAATTCAAAAAGGATGTGGAGAAGCTTGAGAGAGTCCAGAGAAGAGCCACGCGCATGATCAGGGGTCAGGGAAGCAGACCCTACGATGACAGGCTGAGAGCCCTGGGGCTCTTTAGCCTGGAAAAGCGCAGGCTCAGGGGTGATCTGATGGCCACCTACAAGTTTATCAGGGGTGATCACCAGTATCTAGGGGAACGTTTGTTCACCAGAGCGCCCCAAGGGATGACGAGGACGAATGGTCACAAACTACTACAAGATCGTTTCAGGCTGGACATAAGGAAGAATTTCTTTACTGTCCGAGCCCCCAAGGTCTGGAACAGCCTGCCGCCGGAGGTTGTTCAAGCGCCTTCATTGAACACCTTCAAGATGAAACTGAATGCTTATCTTGCTGGGATCCTATGACCCCAGCTGACGTCCTGCCCTTTGGGCGGGGGGCTGGACTCGATGATCTTCCGAGGTCCCTTCCAGCCCTAATGTCTATGAAATCTATGAAATACCCTGATGAAGTAATTCAGGGTACATAACAGATCAAATAATTGGAAGTTGAGAGGCAAAGTATCATGTTTCAAAACATAACAAAATGTCTCGGGTTTTTTTAAATCCCAAGTATGAATTGAGTTTGAACTTTATGTGCTTAGACTGAATTGTGAATGGATTGAATAGTTGCCTTACAGTGCTTAACATTTTAGCAAATATCAAGTTACTAACCTTGGCTAGGGACAGAAGTTGCACTTAAATTTGTTCAAGTTTTCAGAAACTGGTTTAAAACCTGTGACAAAACAGAAGGTCAGTGCACATAAACCAGTTTCAAAATGGCAGAAACTGGTTTAAGATGAATCTGGTTGACTGTAGTATCAGACTTAACTGATTTAGGTTAAACCAGTTTATGAAACTTCTGTCCCAGACCCCTTCCTGGTTTAAGTTAAATCACAGTCCCTTAGCATCCCAGCATAGGCTGTGTGTTCACTTCCTCTTCCTGCTGCCCCCAAGGTCTCTGAAACTTGCAGTCCAGAGTAACAGCAGCAGGACTCTGCAGGGTTGCTCATCATTTCCTCTTCCTGATTCCAGGTGCCTCTGGGATTTTTGTAGTCCATGATCACAGATAGCAGGACTCCACAGGGTTGTTGTCAGCGCTCCCCCCCAACCCAGCAGACTCTATAGTTAGCTCTGCACTAGGGCTTGGCCACGTCCCCTCTGCTTCAGCAAGGATACCCGGGGAGGGAGAGGGGGTTGGAACTGGCCGGTTGGGAAGTATGCTCCAGCACCCCTCCTGGCCTCTGGCTTGAGTCACTGAAGAGATGTGCCTGCATTTCCAGAATTGAAAGTGAATGTCTGTTTGCCTGCTTGCTGGTTCAATATGTGCAGCTTAGACTTACCTGCAAAGACTGAATTGATTCAGCCTCAGGCTTTTTGACTGTTTGTACTTGGCCCTTATGTTCTGTTAAACAATATGCAGTAATAGCTGCAAAAATGGAAAAGAAGAAATGGCTGAGTAATTCTGAATATTGCTAGAAAATTAGTTCCCTCCTCTGTGTATACATAGCAAAACATGAGTTATATTGCAAAACCAAAAATTTCACTTCTGAATTTTGTTATATAAAACAAGGTTAAATGTCATTGCTAAAAGTAAGGATAAAAGTTGCAATTTCTGCTCTTTGGACAGATCCCATTCAGTATATATGCAAGAAGGTGGGAATTTGTAAAAGTAGTAAATTTTCATAAGGGCTGTTCCACTCACTCAAAAACAGAGTTAACACTTGGCTTGTTTGAATTGTGTTCGGGGGGGGGGGGAGGGGAGGGGTCTTCCAAACATGCAGTTCAGTAATGATTCTCTTGTTAGCTTGATACTCTAGGAGATTGACGTAGTTCTGTAATGGTATGATTTATTTCCTCTGCTACTGTCAAGATAGCTTCATTTTTCTGGGTTTTTTTTAACATGGAATGAGCTATCTAGGACAACTGTTTGACTAGAGAATCCTTGGAGACTGAAGAACCAGAATTTGAATTGAGTCCTGATTTGTAGGGGTGAACCAATCAAGATTTTTGGGATCAATACCAATAGCCAATTTCTAAGGAGGTATATTGGCCGTTACCATTCGCTGTGTACAGCTGGGAAGTGAGGAAGTCTGGTGCGATGGAAGGGGTGGGGGGGGGGCAGATCAAGGCCCTTGCAGTGAGGAAGGGAATGGGGCTGTGGCTGGGGCAGAGGCAGGCACTGACCAGCCAGGGCAGGGAGAGGTGTTGGACAGAGCCACAAGTGTTTTGTCCAGGAGGTGCAGGGGGGGAATGTGCCCCCCAGATCTGTGCAGTGTGGGGTGGGATGCAGCTGTGGCCTGGGGCTGGGGCGGGCACAGGACGGAGGTGCGGTTCATGGGCAGGGTGTGGGAAGGGCAGGGGGGCATGGGAAGGGAAGGAGGATGGCTCCTGCTGCTGCACACAGTTTATCCAGTGCTCATCTGAAGGCTCCTGCTGCTGCTCCTTTCGCTTGTCCGGGAGGGCATGGAGGGAGGTGTGGACCTGGATCTGCCTAGCCAGAAGAGCCCAGCCCACCCTGCCCTGTGCAGATCCAGGGGTGCACCCCCCCATGACCTCACAGATGAGCTGCAGTAGCTATCAGATGAGTGCCGGATGAGCCGTGCTCAGCTGCAGGAGCTTCATCCCCCTTCCTTCCTGTGGTCTCACTCCCCCCCCCCCCCCCCCCTTGAGCTGTGCCTCTGTCCCATGCCCACCCTGGCTGGTTAGCCCTTGCCCCAGCCCCACTCTCCCTGATCGTGGGGGCCTTGATCTGCCCCCCCACGCTCTTCCTCCTTCCCACAACCCCCTCCTCCCTCTCCTTCCTCCCTCCCCTTTCCTTTCCACCACATGAGACTTACCAGTTGCACACGGCTCTCCACACTGCTGGCTCTGTTCTTCACTGCCTACATGCTGCGCTGCAGGCATTTATCAAATAAATTATTGGAGGCATCGGGCTGATTTCTGATGCAGAAAATGTTCTTTATATTGGTGCACCTATACTAATTTGTAGGTATTTTAAAAAACATTTTACTGAAAAAATGTTTCTTTTCACGTGTCTAAATTTTACTTTATGTAAAGAAATTTAAGATTATATTATTTAGACTCTATTGCGGGGGTGGGGGGAGAGAAAGGGCTGGTCTTATCTTTCTTATGCTTACTGTACCTCATTACTTTATTTTAGATAAGATGCTTGTTTCTGTCTAACTTAACCATAGAGGCTGAGGCATATTTCCCTTGGTTTCTCTGCTGCCTGAACAATAAAAACTATCCCATGCTTAGGACTCTTTCCTTTTGAGGAAAGTCATTTTCTGATTCCTTGCTGCCAGTCTCTGTTTTGAACTCCATTTGATCCAGCTTTTTATAGCATCACCCAAGGCTCTGCTCTCAGTCCCCTTGTTTTCGTCTTTGTGCTTTTTACCCATCAGCAAGATTTTGTTCTCTGCTTTTATGTTGATGCTCTTTAAGCCTATACCTCTATCTCTATATCTGCCTCTTCTTTATCCAGTCATGCACCATTACTTGGCTTTGATTAAATTCATTTCTTAAATTCAACAACAAAGCAAATGCCCACAACCAGGATAATCTTCAAAGTGTATGCCATGCTAACTGTTTGCTTTGCTTTCTTGCATTTTATCCCTTCCTTTTCAGGGCCTCCTCTTGTCTTCCAGCACAGCTCAAACTTCCTTGTAATAATACCAGGAAGTTTTTGATGGTTTGTTTTTTTTTGCGGGGGGGGGGGAGGGCGTGGGGGGAGTTTACATGATTGTAAAGCATAATTTTGCAACAGTGCTGCTATGTAAATTCATAAGTCCAAGGTGATTAACTGCTTTGTCTGTGAGGACTGACTGTATAAACAAAACATTACTAATAACAAGTCAAAACTGCCAGTGAACATTGGCATGTGTAATGCAGATTTAAAAAAATAATGCTCTAAGACATAAACTAAATATCCAGGTTATGGCACATGTGTAGCATAATCTATTTTGAGAAACCTTTTGGAAGATTTTTTTAAGGAAAAAAAGTACTGGTAACAGTGGTCCAGGGTAGGGGCCAGAGTCATAGATTTATTGACACTAGGGCTGGAAGGGACCTTGAAGATCATCAAGTCCAGCCCCCTGCCCCAGGGGCAGGAAGTCAGCTAGGGTCAAAGGATCGCAGCAAGATAAACATCCAAACATTTTTTGAATGAGTCCAGAGTAGGTGCCTGCACCTCTTCTGGAGGGAGTCTATTCCAGGCCCTGGGAGCTTGGACAGTAAAGAAGTTTTTCCTTATATCCAGCCTAAAACGGTCACAGAGGAGTTTATGACCATTGGTCCTTGTTATCCCTTGGGATGCTCTGGTGAACAGACATTCCCCTAGATCCTGATGCACACCCCTTACGTACTTACAGGCAGCCACCAGGTCCCCCTGAGCCTGCGCTTTTCCAGGCTGGAGAGTCCCGTGGCTCTCAGCCTCTCATCATAAGGCCTATTCTCTTGCCCTCTGATTATGTGCGTGGCTCTCCTCTGGACTCTCTCAAGCTCCTTGACATCCTTCTTGAATTGTGGAGCCCGAAATTGGAGGCAGTACTCCAGCTCACCAAGGACGAGTACAGCAGGAGGATGACATCCTGAGATCTATTTGAGAAGCATCTATGGATGCAAGCCAGCATTTTGTTTGCTTTACCAGCTGCAACATCACATTGGTGGCTCATGTTCATCTTGTGGTCAGTCATGACCCCCAAGTCTCTTTCGGCTGTGGTGCCAGTGAGCGTAGCACTACCGAGCCTAGAAGCATGCTGTGGGTATTTTTTTCCCCCCGAGTTGAAGTACCTTGCATTTTTTGGTATTGAACGTCATCAGGTTTATATCTGCCCTCTTACTAAGCTTATCCAAGTTAGCTTGGATCTCTAGGCTATCCTCAGGTATGGGCGCTATGCCCCAAAGTTTAGTGTCATCAGTGAACTTGGCCAGTGCACTTCTGACACCAATGTCCACATCGTTGATAAAGATGTTAAAGAGAACCAGTCCAAGGACAGAGCCTTGGGGGACACCACTGGTCGTGGAGCACCATAATGATTCTCTTTCATCAACTACTACTCTCTGGGTCCTACCTTGGAGCCAATTTCCCAGCCATCGGACTTTGGTGTAGCCAAGGCCACGGTTGGCCAATTTTTCTGTGAGGAGATCATGGGACACCAGATCAAAGGCTTTTTTAAAGTCCAGATATATGATGTCAATCTCTTCTCCCTTGTCCAGGTGATGTTATCTGGTCATAGAAGGAGATGAGATTGCTCAGGCATGACCTACCAACGACAAACCTGTGCTGGCTGTCCCTCAGGATGTTGCCATCAGCTAGCTTATCCAGAAGGGTCTCTTCAATAATTTTCTGTAGAATCTTACCAGGGATTGAGGTCAAGCTGATTGGCCTGTAATTCCCAGGATCTACTTTCCTCCCCTTCTTGAAGATGGACCCCATTGGCCTTCTTCCAGTCTTCAGGTATTTCACCTGAGCGCCACAAGTTTTTGAATATTTTTGCCAATGGTTGGGCTATGACACCTGCCAGCTGCTTGAGTAATCTAGGGTGTAATCTGTCAGAACCAGCTGACTTGAAGGTGTCCATCTGTTATTCAGATTGCCAATTGCTCAAATCACAAGTGAGACTTTATAAAGGGGGATAAGGCAAGGTGCCACATTTATTGATTACATGAGTTAGACATAGAGGTTTGGACACCCAATTCATACAACCACACAAATCATCATGCACATCATTATACACAGGCATACACATACACAAAACAACCATTCTATTCACACATACACTAGTTATAGCTACCAGCAATAGTTGCTCAATATCAGCCCAGGGTGGCCAACCTGGGCTTATTGAGTAGATGATGATGATTTAAAGATAGCAGATTTGAATATAACAGTTGGAGCGGGGTGAACAGATGCAACTATGCTCTGATGAAATAGCAGTAGAGAAAGAGATTTGCCCAACTTGGCATTTTCAAAGTGTTCTTTTATAGGGATTGGCATCCTTTGTTTCAGTTCTTTGGGGGTTTTCCACACCCAGCTTCTGTTTTTGCAGTTGTTCTTCTTTTTTCTTCAGCTTATCTCAGCCTTGGAGTGTTCTTGCTACCCTTCTCCTTGTTATCTTTTTGTGCCCTAGGCCTAAAAGGGATTCTTCAGCCATTCATTAATTAGTTTACTGACTGGTAACTTACATTTGGCGCTTTGTTGCTTACATAAACAGTTAAATCTTCTTCTCCTTGCTCTATGCCATTCTCTCACCATTCATCCTTTTACGCACACGCATACATAAAGGCTATGCAGAGTTCATTTGCTTATGTCAAGCAGAAGGATACAAAATGGAGTTTTCAAGTTGCTTACAGGGCAAGACTAACATGGTTACATTTCACTACTATTGCATTCTATGTTAACATCAGCTACATTAGTTCAGTTCATGCTACATAGCCTCTCAAGGTGTTCCTTTACAAGGTCTACACTGATACTGGGTATAAATATGGCCTTGTTCTGGCCATCCCACATCATGCTAGACAGGGCGGTCCCTTTGGGCTGATGAAAGACCGACGCGAAGTACCCATTAAGCAGGTTGGCTTTTTCCTGTGTGTCGGTTATCAGTTGTCCCATTTGGTTCAGCAGGGGTTCATTGTTACCCTTGCTTTTTTTTTTCAACTCTCTACATATCTGAAAAAGGACTTTTTATTATCCTTGATATGTGAAGCCAGATGGAGTTTGATTGTAGCCTTGGCTTTTCTGGTCTTCTCCCTGCTGAGTACTTCTCCTCGGTGGTGATTCCAGCCTTCCACCCTTTATAAGTCTCTCTTTTTAGGTGTAGGAGGTCCCCAAGTTCCCTGCTGAGCCAAGGGGGTTGCTGTGCCCTTTTGCTACCCTTCCTCTGAGATGGGATGGCCATCCCTTGTGCTGTCAGGATCGCTCCCTTGAGGAGCAACCACTCCTCTTGGACTCCTCTTCCTGTCGAGTCATGGTCCCTTAGGGCCTCGACAGCGAGCCTCCTGAGCTTGTCAAAGTCAGCTTTCCTAATGTCGAGGACTTCTGCATTGCTGTTTGACTTGCCAGCTTTGTGATGGATAGTAAAGGTGATCAGCTCGTGGTCACTATCACTCAACTTTCTATTGATTCTTAGGTCACTGACTCTCTCATCGCCTTTGGCTAGTACCAGGTAGAGCAACACTTAACTCTAGTCAGCCCATAGACTTCCTTAGTCAGGTAGAGCTCGTCCACGTGTGTGAGGAAGCTTTGCAACTGATCGGATTTGGCCGAGTGCTCTTCCCATGAGATGTCCGGGTAGTTAAAGTCTCCCATGGCAACTGTGCAGTGAGAGTGTGAATCCTCAGCCAGTTCCCTGCCGAATTCCTGGTCTAGCTCTTGTTTCTGGTTAGGAGGTCTGTAGTAGACTACTACCATGATGTCCCCTGTGCCACGTTCCCCACGTGTTTTAACTCAGAGGGGCTCCAATCATCCTCTCTGGCTGCCAATGTCAATTTGCAGGGACGTGTATAATCCAGTCAGTATAATCCATCAGACTGGAGACACTAGCTCAAGACAGATGCAGCAATTAGATCTAGAAAAAAAGTCTGAGCATTATGAATATGTGAGAGAGAGTTTCTGTGTCAGAAAAAGATAATTAACTAAACTTGCACTAGCCAAGGCCAAGTAAATCATGGTATAAAGCTTTCCAGAATTTTCCCAACCACACTTTTTTTTTTCTTGATGGTTGATATAAATTTAGAGCTTTCTACTTGGTTTTGGGTCGAATTTCCTTAAGTTTTTTATGCATAATTAAACTATTTTTTATTGGTAAAAAGCTAAATAACGGGTATCAGTTAGTTTGGATACTACTTTCTTTTAAGTGAAATGTTTTGCAATCCATTTTGAGCTCTCTCACTTCCTCGTCAGTCACTTGGTGTTTTGGCTAGATTTTAATAAAGTGTCTAAAATAAACCCAATATAACTGGTTTGGTAGTCTTTGGATAAATTACATACTTTTGTTTCAAATTAAAATGATTCAGAACAGAAATTAATTAATTCATAAACTCACCTTTCATGAACCTGTTCTGTGAAGAATCCAGTCAATTTCTCAGGATCATAAGTAAAATATAAAGCAGGATTATCAATCTGTTTTCTAATCTGACAATGGCCGGAGATTAGTTTGGGATTAGTTTAGTAGATCAGGGCTGTCCAACTTTCTAGCAGCTGGAGGGCAGCTCCAGTAAGGCCACATGCTGCAGGGGTCACCCTAGTAGGTGACAGGACCCCCACACCTCCCTAGCTGCAACCTCCCCCACATTGGCAGGTAGCTTCACCCTAATGCTGCCTGGCCCAGGCAGGGAGGTGGTTTCCTCCTGGCTCCAACCTGGGAGCTCTCCTGCTGCACCATGCTGTGGGCTTCCCTGGAACTGCAGGCTACATTGGGCTGTGCTGCTCTTCCTTGCCCTGCCCTGCCTCACCCTTAGGAGCAAGAAATGAAAGCCAAAGAGGGGAAGCCTGGAGACCCTTGCTGCTGCAACAGGCAGAGTGATTAAGAAAGTGTGGAGTCCGGGAGAGGCTTACGGTCACCAGTTTAACAGCCCTGTAGTAGGTATTGTCCCACTGAAGCTGATTAATAGGTTCAGCAACAGATGCTGATTATTCTTAAAGGTTCAATAAAATTGCTTGACAGGTAGTGCCACACTCTGAAGGGCTTACAGGTGCTTCAGTCTCTAACTCTCAAGTTTAGCAAAATGCAAGTGAGGATTTTATATTAAAATAAGGTATTAAGAAGATTGGCCATGACTTACATTTCCTTCTCTCTTTAAATGTATCTTATAAAAATCTTTGCACTTCTAATTTTTTCTCTTTAACTGTTGAAGCTTTCATCAGATATTGAACCATTTTAGTACCTAAAGTACTACAGCAATAATGATAGAAAATTGTGCAATTTTGGAAACATACCTAAATATGAACACTGGGTTTTGTTTCTTAAATGGCCCAGCAGTATGATGCTGTGGATAAAACTTAGTAATCAAAATAGTAATCTATTCCTCATACAAGTTTATAACAGGAGCTGCTCTCAATTTTTTTTTTTAAGTATAGTTTCTTTTTCTTCCTTCTCCAAGCACTGTGTTCATCTCGTGATGAACATTTATATGGAGAAACTGTTTTTTTCCTCATTTTAAATATGTTTATATATGCATAAAGTAACATTAGTGGAAAGTATATACTTGTTTATTATAAGAGGTCTACATATGTAAGGAGGTCTTATTAGTCTCTGACTAGAAAGGGATTATCTTCTAACAGTATAACTGTAAAATACTAATAATGCCTGCCTGTACCTTCATGCATTTCTTAGGCAGGTGTCACAGCATTTTTACAAAGGAAATTAAAGTAATTATTCCAGTTTTACAGCGAGAAACTGACAAAGAAACATGAAGCGAGGCCTCAGAGCAGTACCAGTGTTCAAGATCAGGTGCCAGTTTTACCATAAACACTGAAACCTTTAAGAGAATTAATTTGTAAATTATTCCATTTTGCCAATTATCAAATGACAAAGTTGGCCTGGGTCATTAATTCAAATTAGTGATCTTGTAGTTAGATAATAAAATATTTATTTTTTTACTTTAAATTCATTTCTTAGAAAGGACCAGGAAAAGTAGCGTCCACAGGCAGGAAACGATTATTCTGTTCTTGAACTGTAAGAGTAAACATAACATTTCTATTCAGCAGTTCAATAATGTTTGTTATATTGCCTTCTAAGTGCTTTGACGGGGAAAAAATATAGGTTGATGAAATGCTATTTTAATTCACTTTTTTGCCTTTACAATTGACTACTGCCTTTGGCAGTCTGAAATGCTTATCTTTTCCATTACAAGGACCGATTTTGCCTTTCGGGCTAAATGCCATGATTTAATATGGCAAAAACATTGGCTTAACAGAGGGGAGAAATGGACAAAAAACCAGTGATATTTGAGCTGTTGGTTTGAGGTTCTTTGTAGAGATCTTACGTATTGTTCTGGAAATTTGGTGGAAAAATGAAAGGATATAGTTATTTCAAATGATTAAAAGAGCTACGTAAGTTTTGCAAGCGAGACAGGCTAGTCACATGCTTGACACATTTTTAGGGGTTTTTTAATGATATAACTGCAGAATCAAATCGTTACTCATAAAGATTGGACAATGAAAATTGTCATCTATTAGTTTAGCTTCCCCTCCCCCCCCCCGCCCCAAATAATTTTCAGAATATGATCTAATGATTAATGGTACATAAATATTGCACATTGCAACTTATTCCCTGATGAAAATTTCACTAATGGCACTTCTTGAGTGATAGTTTTTTAGAATTTCAGTAGCTAATTTTGAAAATACTAAATTAGTTTTCAGCATGTCCAGGAAAAAAAGTAAAGTGATTTAGAATTAAGGTGCTTTCTTGGTCATAATATAATATCAAGAAGGCAATATTATCAGTTAAAAGCTGTAAACCTTGTGTATGTCAGTACCCTGAAGCATGGTGGTTTCAGTTGCCATGTACTAGAAGAACAGAAGAGCACAATTGCACTAAATGCTGAAAGCTTTATTTCAATATCAAGAGGAGGCAATAGAAGGTGCATCTACACATGTGCTTAACTAATTTGTTGTGCTGTAAAGCATCACCGTCTACATGTGTGACATTATTAGAATTCAGCAAACTAATTTTCACTGCCATAAGATAGTACTGTCTTATGACAGCAAAAATAATTGCTCCTAAATGCATGTGTAAACACTGACTGGGGTGTACATTGCACTCGGTCAGCAACAGGGGGCCAGGGCTCCCTGGCAATGCATGATAGGCACTCTTGTGTCCCAGCTAGCCCCTTTGCTGCCCGACATCTCCTCTTGGAGTCCAGGGCTGGTCCATCTGGGTCTGTTGCCAGCCTGGGGCTTCTCTGCCCCAGCTCAAACTTCTGCGATCCCAGGCGCAGCGTCTGCACATGCACCCTATACTGCAGCATTTTGAGCATCTATACATACCATTAAGGTGCCACAAAGTGCACTAAAGCTTATCATGTCACCTTAATGGCACATATAGATGTACCCAGAGTGATTTTAATCAGGAACTACACAAACCTACATCTTGGCACAGGGGGTTAAGGAATCTAACCTGCCAAATATCCATAGTCTGCTGTGCCTAAATAGGAAATAATGTGTACTGTTTAAAGCGAAAGTTACTATAACATAAGAAAAGATAAACCTAGCTAGAATGCAACTGTACACAGAATAACTGACTTGTCCATATTTCAGTGCCCTTTAAATTCTTTAGGTAGTTTAATCCTTTCCTTTTCTTTCATTCTCTGGATGTCTCTGAGGTCTTGTTAATCTGTTGTCTGGCTTTCTGTTTTTCTGTGACTCAGTGCTGGATTTCTTCTAACCTGTGTTATAATGTCTTTATGGTTTGGACTGCTTACAACTGTTGTGAAGTGTGGACCTTCAATTACTTCTGTAACATAAGGGAATTTAAATTGCGTGAAAAGTGGATCATAGGAGAAAAACATGTAGAGATTGGGATAAATCTGTTTCTTTTGTCCTACCTTCATTTCAGGGGTTCTCCCATGAACAATTTCACTGTTTCATGAAGGTGATGGAAATTTTGATTTTATCACCACCCAGAGCTCAGCAAATAGGCAATCTGACTGGAATAAGTAAACTGGGTCAGGATCGAGGGCCCACTAAAGTCAGTCAGTAGAAAGATTTTTATTCTTTTAGAGCTCTAGGTCTGTGAGAAGTAGCAGAAACATTACAGGTGGCTCTGTGGGAGACTTATTTTTATGTGAAGTGCACTTTTCTGGGAAAGCTTTGCCATCTTTATGTTGACAAAAAGGTTTGCAATCCTGATTACAAAAGTGCATGGAAATCAATATTGTCATGATGAAGGCAAAAACACATTTGCTTATATCTGAACAGGGTATGCTAATAGCAGGTATTTCACAGTGGAAAAATCTGGGTGCTTGGTGATGTGTTGCTTCTATCTGAACTCTACTTTTATCAGGTGTGCTTATATCTGGCTTCTGCCACATGACAATATTACTGTAAAATCATGAGTTGGCACTGGTGCACTTTTTTTTCTTCAGCAGCCCCCAAAATACATTAAGCTTCCTACATGAAGAATGAAATTGATAGAAAGAGTTGTTATAAAAGCATTTCATATGTGCTCAGAGTAAATTAATGGAAGAACAGGAAATGCCTGATGTGCTTTGGAATATAATAAAGAACTGAATTTTCTGTTAAGGATTTCCAGACTTCCCTCAGTTGCATCTTTTTCAGGAGAGAAATCTCTGGCTTGTTACTAAAACATTTTTTTTTTTAAAGAATGGTCTCCACACAGGCTCCACATGTCTATGCCTGAAATGGACAGTGACAGAGGAATTTTAAGATCTCACCCTCACCCTCCTCCCTAATCACCTTGTCACAGACAGTTATAAAATCATTTCCCTTCTGCCCCCTTCTTCCCTTCTCAGACTGTTCACTTTGCTGTTCATAATTGGAAAATGAAGTGTTACCAAGAATACATTTCA
The DNA here is from genome assembly GCF_030867095.1 of Alligator mississippiensis. NCBI lineage: Eukaryota > Metazoa > Chordata > Crocodylia > Alligatoridae > Alligator > Alligator mississippiensis. The sequence continues at coordinate 111,529,274 of NC_081824.1, read as the reverse complement.
CTATTTTTAGCTAAACCCTGTCAATGTATGGAACCCCCAAATAATACACTTTCCCTGATTTGTTAGCAGGGTGGACGATTTGACTTAAATCAGGATTTAAATCACTGGTCAGGAAGTCTTGCTTTAATCATTGTTTTCTCCAAAAAAGTGCATTCTTATTCTTTGATATCCTTTATTCATTTAACTTCTTGAAACGTTGAACTTTTAGAGAGAGGTAAGGGTGTGACTCTGTACACAAACTTGCAGAGAGACTGGTAGGGTTGATGGGTAGGTAATCAGGTCTGTTAACTCTCATCTCCATATACCGTTGTTAACAGTAACAGGGCAGGGTACAATTAATTGATGGGCACCCACAGGCCAAATGATATTGCCTTGTGGCCTGGATGCAGCCTGTGGGCTGTATTTTGCCTGCCCCTGCTTTAGATCCTTTCAAGCATGGTATAGGGTATTGTGTAATATTAGTTTTGTTAGGTGTGCAAACATGATTCACAGGATAGACCCAGAGATTTCAAATAGGAATCCATAGTGTTGAAAACATTCTGACCTGCTATGGTCTTTCTGAGTACTTTGCAATGGAAGAATTGCTGTATTACATTACCATAGTAAAAAATGTGTGAAAACTAAGCTGGCATTTTCTGAGGGGTTTCTTGAGTTTACTGAGGGGTGCCTTGAGTTTAAAAGAGACATAGTAGAGGAACACTGATTTATGCAGTGAAAATCCACCTTGCTTTCTGCTTGACTTCAGACTAATATGGCTAACTATGTGTCTCTTAGTAGTACTGACACACTTAGGTTAAAGATCTGACTACTGAGTGACTTTTGTGTTCTTTACTAGAAGGAAATCAGGGCTTTGCCTGGGAAACTTTTGTGTTGTTTTAAGAAAAGGTTTCTTGATTGAGATGATTAACTTTTGTTACCCCCCTTTAAAATTGCAGAGAAGCATAAAGTGTACTGTACTGAGCAGTTCGTAAGTTTCTCATCAAGTCTGAGCTTTTCTCAATAACAGCATTGTCTTAGGAAAGAAAAAAAAATGTTTTACCAGTTATTCTTTTGAACTGAGCCAAATTACATTTTGACTGTGCTGCATAGGCCTATGTTCAAAGGCTTAAATTTCAATTCTGCAGGTTTTTAGCTCTTCAAATACAGGAGAGATTAGGTTAATACCTTGAGTTAGTAGAGGGTAGCTTCTGTTTAAGGAATAAATCATTTACAAGGCAAGGAAGCAGATTCATTCATTCTGAATGATTTTGCATCCAGCGTATTAAATTACTTTCCTGTGATGCTACACTGTTCTGTGCAGTTTGAAGGCAGTGTCAGACCTGCAAGATGCTAGGGCCTGCTGAATCCTTCTTCTACAACCCAAAGGAGGGATGGCAGGAAAAAAAGAGATTCAGTAGCAGCTTCTTAGAGAGGCTGAGAATATTTCTGAAGTTTATGTACCTAATTTTGAAGGACAGGATCAAAGAGTGAATGTTGATTGTATATCATACCCTCCTGGCTGGCTATCAGCAACCAAACCCCTCTGAAGCAGTGTTCCTGTCTGATGGCCAGCAGAGAACTGGGTCCTTGTACCTTAAAATTATATAGAAACTGGAAGCTACCTCCAGAGGTTATCTAGTCCAGCCCCCTGCCTGAGGCAGGATCATGCCTAGCAAAACCATCCTATGCAGTTCATAATCTAAACTTCATAATCTAAACTGCGTAAAACTACCATCAACCCTGACACAACCAGTGACCTGCTTCTATAAAAGGCTGTTAATATAAGCTCATGAAATCCCAGGTAGAGAGCCATACCTCTCCTCCCCTCCCCTTGCTCTCGTCTGTGCTACCGAGGAAGGCAAAAACCGTCACAGTCTGTACCAATCTGACCATGGGGGAAGATTTCTTTCTGACCCCCAAAATAGTTACAGTAATATCCTTCTTATCTCATCTCTGCATTTAGCTTGGTTGTCACAAGAGCCTGAAAAAGGGTATAAGGTTTAAGAAAAAAACCCAACAGTTAAGAAGCGATTATTTTCTAATTGCATTTGGTATTTGAAGTGAAGGTGGTTAAATACAGGCAGATTAATTAAAAAATGGATGGTTATCTATATTCAGAAACTTTTAGATAAAAGATTATATTTGAACTATTATGCTTCCTAAATTTGATTTAAACCAACTTCAGTATATTTGGGTTTTAGAGAAAAAAAATCTCAACTGAACCTTTTCTCTCTGTGGGCTTTGAAAATGACTCTTTTCTCTATCTGTACCTTGTGTTTTTATTAAAGGAAGACGCATAGAAGTACTTGGGCAACTGAGCAGGCTGCTTTTGGATACACCTGTTCTTATACAATCATGCAGAGACAGCCAGTGCAACGTTTTTGTCCTTCAAAGAACTTATTCTTCAACCTGCCATTAACTCCCTCACCAGGAAGCAGCTGGGGCCGCTGCTGCCTGCCAGTGCTGCTGGGGCTGGTCTGCATGGAAACCCTGGCCCTGCACTATCCCAGTGTGGCTGCTGCTGGGGTCTCCATGGAAATTGCCCTCAGCCACATGGGCAGGGTCTGCTGATTAGTGGAGTCCGCTGCCAGCTGAATCTGGCCCACGGGCCGGACTTTGCCTGCCCCTGGTGTAGAGTAGTGGTTCTTGACCTCATCAATGTCAGGACAGCTCTCAGAAAACTAAAGCTCTTTGCTTTTCGCTCATTTCATGACTACAGAAAAATAATAGAATAATTCTTCTGTTGTAGAGAACTCAGACCAGAACAGTCTGAAAAACAGTCAGAAAAACTGAATGTTTTTCTATTATGGATTCCTATTTGACATATCTGGGTTTATCTTGTGAATCACCTAACAGACAGAGCATGTCTAACAGGGCTTATATATTACACAATACCTTTTGGTATTCTTAAAAGGATCTCGCAGCACCCCAGGGTGCTGCAGTATCTGTTTTGAGAATCACTGGTTTAGAAGAACTGAGGTCAAAATCTTTCTACTACATTCAGAGGTGTTTTGTAAACTGCCTAGAGGCACTGTGTGATTCTGAGCTTAGCATTCCCTCAGCTAGACTTAGCTCTTACAGAATTGCAGTCAGCATCTATATCTTGTGTGCCTACAGAAAAATAAGGGGGTACAATGTGCCTTCTTAATTTCAGTGCCTGTGTTATGAGTTGCAGTGTCAGAGGGAGTGAAGTATGGGAAAGAAAGAAACGGGTGGGGGAGGGGGATGGGGGGGCGGGTTAGGTTTTAGGGGCAAGGTTGCATCATAGTGACCAGTGATGGTGATAGGCATGTGGGTGTGCTTGTGTGCTCAATGGGAATATATATTATGTAATTGTAATGATGTGCTTTGAACTGTCAAGCAAGCCCTAGCAGCTAAGGGACAATATGATAGAGGTACTGTGGGATGTATGGATGAATGGCATACTGTTGGCTCATAGTCAGCTTATTGTCCTTTTTAACCCCCAGGGTCTTTTTCTGCAGAGCTGCTGCTTAGCCAGTCGGTTTCTAGCCTGTACTGATGCATGGGATTGTTTTGTCCTAAATGCAGGACTTTGCACTTGTCCTTATTGAACCTCATGAGATTTCTTTTTGTCCAATCTCCAATTTGTTGAGATCTCACTGAATCCTCACCCTGGGGCATTTGTACACACAACAAAATTGGCCTTCAAAACAGTTAAATTGCCCTTTTGCACTGCACTGCTTTAATGGCGATGCTATTTACACGCTTGGCAGCATATTCTGCTTTAAATGGCTTTTGTTACGTAGCAAGGTAAAACCCATCAGAGGTATTTTAGTTAGCTATGTAACAAAGTGCAATGGTGCATGGAGCACTGGAAACCAATATGCTTGGGGGAGCTCAGGCTTGGAGGGCTTCCAGTATCCTGTGCATGATCCCTGCCCGCCAGCACACTCAGCCACCCTCTTGCTGCCTTGTTGGTTTGCCCCAGGGGCAAGCCAGCCATTCCTGGGTGGTCCCAGGTGGCAGGAAAGCAGTGGGGATGGTGCAGGGGTGCCTGAGCTTACCTACCTCTTCTGTGGTGGTTGAGGGGGTGGGCAGCTGCTGGTGGGCCGAGCAGTCCCTGAGCTGCGGGGGACTCCTATGCTTCCCCCTGTGGTGGCAGTGCCCCCCCCCCCAGGTGGCACCTACCTACTGGCACCTGGCCCAGGTGGTCTCAGGGGGCGCCATGACTGTGAAAGGAAGCACTGGGCCCCATGCAGCTCAGGGGCTGTGACACCCAGTGGCAGCAGGTTCAGGCAGGCTTGACTGAAGAAGGAAAAAAAACCCAAAGCATTGAGAGAAAAAAAAAAGTGGCGAGGAGCCTGATCTTTTTTTCCTCTCAGAGCCTGCCTGAGCTTGGGGGGGCAGTTTCCCTCTGCAGCTGCAGTGCTCCCTGAGCAGCTCCCACCTGCTAGCAGCCCCCTCCCGGGGGGTTCCTGGGGGGTGCTGCAGCCATTGAGGGAAGCATCAGGTGGGGAGGGGGGGGGAGGAGAGGGAAAATCAGGCTCCTCCCCGCTTTTTTTTTTCTTCAGTCAAGCCTGCCTGCACCAGCTACCACCAGTTCACACAGCCCCTGAGCTGCATTGGGCCTGGTGCTTCCTTCCGCATTGGTGACACCCCCCGGGATCACCTGGGCTGGATGTCAGTGGGTGGGGGTTGCCGCCACTGTGGAGGGAAGCACCAGGGTCCCCCACAGCTCAGGGACCACTCGGCCCACCAGCAGCTCGCCCCTCTGCTGTGGGAGAGGCACGTAGTCGCTAAAGATTGGGCCCCCTAACCCTTGTGTACATGTGATGGGGGTTTAGGTCAGTTTAGTTTTCCCTAATGGAAATGGTGGGTTTTTAAAAACGCGCTGTTTCAGTTTAGGGAGAACTAAACTGAACAAAATCCCTGTCATGCGTACAAGCTTCCAGACTACTCCTTGCAGCTTAGTGTCCTCTGCAAACTTGCTGACGGTGTACTCCGTCCTATCTTCCAGGTTGCTGATGAAACATAAGTTAACAAAAGACAAGTTGTCAGTCAACAAGGATATCACTTAAAAAGTCTCTCTGCCTCTTAGTGGTAATGTAACCTGTATATGGTGCACTCTAAACGTGTGTGTGTGTATGAAAAGGGAGGGGAGAAAATGAACCCTAAAAATAAAATTAATTCTTTATGCAGAAAATAGGCAGGCAAGGTTCTTTGGGTAGATGTGATATCTTTTATTAGACCAACTAAATAGTTGGAAAAAAGTTCTTTGCAAGCTTTGGGATGCAAACACCTTTCTCTAGGCATTGAGAGACTGCTGCTGTTCTGTGTTCTCCAAAGTGGAGAAGCTGCTAAAGTAAATAAGACCTCTGTGAAAATGCAGATGAGTGGTAGTTTGGAAGACAATGGGTAGAGATGGGGGGTGGGGGGAAGGGAAGTAAATGCGTGAAGGAATGCAAGTGGTTAGTTGAAATGGGGGGCCTACTTTTCACAAGACAGTTGCTCCCTCTCCCATTTCTTAGTTCTAATCCTCAAAAGGAACTTACAAAACACCTTTCATAGATGAGCCTACAGACTTCACTTCATAAATCTATTGGATATAAAAAATCATGGACTTAATATAGGCATTGGATTTATGGCACAATACAACCTGCCTGACATCTGACACACCAGGTACCCTGACTCCAACATTCCTTCACGTCACTTGCATTCCTGCCACTTGCATTCCTTCACGCATTTCCTTCCCTTCCCCCTGACCCATCTCTACCCATTGTCTTCCAAACTTTCACTCATCTGCATTTTCACAGACTTCTTGTTTGCTTTCCCTTCTTTTTCACCTTGGAGAACACAGAACAGCAGCAGTCTCCCAGTGCCTGAAGTAGGGTGTTTGTGCCTGAAGGCTTGCAAAGAACTTTTTTTCAACTATTTAGTTGATCAAATAAAAAATATCATACCTACCCAAAGAATGTTGCCGGGGGGGGGGGGCGGGGACCGCTTCACACTTCTAGGCTCTAATGCTACACTGGTTAACACCACAGCTGAAAGACTTTGGGGTCATGATTGACCACAAGATGAGCATGAGCTACGAATGTGATACCGCAGCTGGCAAAGCGACCAGAATTCCGGCTTCCATCTACCGATGCATCTCAAGCAAGGCCCAGGGTATCATCCTCCCTCTGTACTCAGCTTTGGTGAGGCCACAGCTGGAGTACTTGATATAGTTTTGGGCTCCACAATTCAGGAAGGACATGGAGAAGCTTGAAAGAGTTCAGAAGAGAGCCAAGCGCATGATCAGAGGACAAGATAACAGGCCTTATGAAGAGAGTCTGCGAACCTTTTGACTCTTCAGCTTGGAGATGTACAAGCTCAGGGGTGACTTGGTGGCAGACTATAAGGGGTGTGCATCAGGATCTGGGGGAATGCCTGTTCACCAGAGCACCCCAAGGGATGACAAGGTCCAATGATCATGAACTCCTGGCAGAACCGTTTTAGGCTGGACATAAGGAAAAACTTTTTTGACTGTCCAAGCCACCAAGGCCTGGAATAGACTCCCCCTAGAGGTGGTGCAAGCACCTACTCTGGACACTTTTACGAAACATTTGGATGCTTATCTTGTTGGGATCCTTTGACCCTAGCTGACTTCCTGCCCCTTGGGCAGGGGGCTGGACCTGATGCTCTTACAAGGTCCCTCCTAGCCCTAATGTGTATGAAGTCTATGAAATTCAGAAAATGCCTTCTGCATTTTCTTTGTCATAAATAAAATAAATTAAACTGTGTGATTTCTTTTTAAAATTTTGCCTTCCATTGTATCACGACTTAGGTTGTAATTCTTATTTGAGAGGTCTTTTTAGCAAAAACAAAAACAAGTTATTTTTAGATAGCTTTCCTTTTGTGTTTGTCATCAGGCTCATTCTCCAATTTACTTAGACAAAGTTAGTGTCAGAATATATAAACTGTATTATAGTTTTTGGCAGGTGTACTTCTTTTGTGGCAAAGTTTAAAAATATATAGGGGAAAAATTGTGCTTGTTTCAGGATTCTGTTAAACTGGACAGGTCTAGACAGTAACTTCTGGTTTAAAATAGAGTAGTTGCAACACTTCACTTCTGAAATCAGGAAAATCAGGATACTCTGCATTCTGAGGGTGTGTATTCCACACCCATTCTCAGAAGGGGGAGAAATGTCAGGAATGGGAGCATTAGACTTAGGGGTTTCTTCTGTGAATGATGAATTCTGTAAATACTGGTGAAACACAAATTTGGATCATTCCTGTTGACAATATCAGTAAAATGAGAACTGACAGTAATGAAATGGATTTTATTTTTCTGTGTTATCCATGTATGTACAAAGTAATTATTACTAAGGTATTAAAGTCTGTCCAGAAGTTACCCACTATGGTTAGGTTTGTAAAAAATAGTTTCCCTTCTCTAAAACGCATCATTTTCAGGTGTCTCTGACTTCTTCAAACAGTCATCTGTTGGATGAAAAATTTCCCTTGTTTTCTTTAAGGTGAGAGTTCCGGAGCTAGTGGGGAGCATCCTCACTAGTTTTAGTGAGGATGAAAACAAAACAACACTCTAATGATGATGATAAAATTAATAACAATAATAATAATATCTTACCACATTTGCTCACCCAGGGATATGCTAAAATTACCAGAAGCTTATTATTTCAGTCTTCATTTGGCATTTACCCAGTCAATAGTTATGTCTACGGCAGAATGAAAAATATAAAAGGGGGTGTACTTTTTCATCTTAAGATCTGAAAATAGTATACTGTAGGGCTTGAAAAATCTGTTAGCTCCTCACTTATGTGAAAGGTAGCTATTTTATTGGTGAAGATACCATCTATAGAGTCTAAACTTTCATTTTACAAAGCTTAGGTTCTCCAATCTTCATGGCTGGGAAGAGCTATCTTACAAACATAAAGTGAGTATGAAATGAAGGAATATCTTCTCTTCTTAGCTTCTGTTGGTAGGCAGGAAAGTGATAATAGTAGCATTTGCTGAAAAATTATTCTTTTTTTTATTTAAAAATATAGTTTTCTGAAAAAAACCATGGTCTTTAAAATAGAATGCTGTTGAAATGTTTATCAAAATCAGCCATTTTGTGTTGACTGAATTCAAACAGGGGTTTAAGTTAATAATGATATTCTTAAAGCTGTTTATTATAAGAAATGAACTTTAACAAAATGGTAGAAGTATACATTCCAAACCCCATGAAATAGGCTCGGTTTTATGATGATGATGCTTTTTTTTAAGAATTCGTTTTCACATTTTTTCTGTTCAGCTTTAATTAATATTGTTTCACAAGTGAGGAACAGACGGGCATTAATAATACTCAGCGAGTCTCAACAAATTTGGTGCCGGGCTTATGTAGAAACTATCAGGCTAAAATTGTTCCAAACATTTCTTGTTTTGTAGGCTTGTTGGTACCCCCATTTCAAGTTTGAATGAAAGAAAATAGGACCAAAATTTAGAAGCTTCTAATGCTGAATCTTATTGTTGCATTAACATCCTACACTCTTTTCCTAAGTACAGGCAGTTAAAAAGCCAGAGGCTGAATTGATTCAATCTTTGCAGGTAGTCTAAACTGCGTAGATTGAACTGAGAAGCAAATGAACAGGCATTCACTTCTGATTTCAGAAATGTGGCCACATGCCTGTAGTAGCTCAGGCCAGAAGCCGGGGAGCACAAAAGCACACCTCCCAGCCACTACCTAAGGGAAGGGAGAAGCCTTCCAAGGCATCCTGCTTGAGGAGAGGGGGCATGGCCAAGCCACAGCCTGGGGCTGGCCTGCTGATACTAGGGGGAAGGGGACTTTAAACTCCACTATTTGGTCCACATGGGACTCCAGCCCAAGTCTCTCCGGGGGAAAGCGGGAAGGGGAGAGGAGAGGGCCACCCCTGTTAGGCTTATCCCCCCACTTCCTTTGCTCCCTGCCCAGGCCACCATGATAATCCCATCCCTGGTCCACAGGGAACATCAGCTGAGTTCTTTCTGGGGGGGAGCAGCCCCGGCCAGGCTTTTGCCACCCTGCTCCCTGCTGGGTGGGCATTTCCTGCCAAGCTAGTGCCCCCAACTTGAGTGGATGAGGGTGTGTGGCCACGCCTCGGCCTGGGGCTTGCAAACCGTGGCTGGAAGGGAAAGGGTTTAAACCCCCTCCTAATCCCACATAGGACCCTAGCCAGGGTCTGATGGGGGGCATCCCCTGCTAGGCTTTTGACCCTCAGGTTGAGCAGACAGTGTGGTGCCGAGCCTAGGCCGAGCACTCCGAGTCAGGGGACGGGGAGTTCCCAGCCTGGATCTGCCTGTCAGGAGTGAATCAGCCCCTGCCTGGCTTTTCCTCTGCGCCTCACTCGAGTAGAGGAGCAGGGGACATGGCCAGACACTGGTTAATCTGTCACCTTGAGGCAGACAGGGGGAGAGGGAAAGCAGGGCAGGGAGGGGAGCAGAGAAAAAGCCAGGCAGCTGCTTCACTCCTGCCAGGCAAACCCCAGCTGGGGCCCCTTCTGGGGAAGAGTGTGGTAGAAGGGGATTTAAACCCCTGCCCCCCCCTCAGCCTCAATGTGCTGGCCCCCCCTCTGCTCAAGCGAGGAGGGGAGCTGGGGTTCCAACCCATCCCCTCTGCCTCAGCATGCCAGCCTGGCTGGTGTCTAGCCATGATCCTTGCTTCTCCACTCAAGTGAGGAGTAGGGGAAAAGCCATGTGGGGACTGACTCACCCCTTCCTGGAAGACTGCAGCTGGGGTTCCTTGTGGGTGGGGGGGTGGTTTATACCTCCTCCCTCCCTTCCACCTCAGTCTGCCAGCCTGGCCAGCATTTGGCCGTGTAACCCACTCCTCTGCTTGAGTAGGGGTTTAAACCCCTCTCCCTCAGCCTCCTGGCCTGGTTGACATCTGGCCATGCCACCTACTCATCTCCTAGATCAGGGAGTAGGGGAAAAGCCTGTGAAGGACTGCTCCACCTCTGCCAGGCAGACCCTGGCTGGTGTTCAGAGCCAGGTTTCCCACCCCCACACCCTTCTCAGGCAGGTGGAGCACTGATAGTGCTCCAGCTTGGGAACAGGGGTGGGGCCAACCTTGCTCTGCTGGAGCAGACAGCACAGCCCAGGGCTGCACAGCATCATGGGATGCTAGGGGACTGTGAGTTAACTTGAATTGGGAAGGAGTATGGGACTTAACAGATTTCAGTCAAACTAGTTCAGTCTGATATACTACATTCAACCAGGTTTATCTTAAACTGCTTTCAACCATTTTGATAGCTGTTTAATTGCACTGAACTTCTGTTCTGTTAGAGGTTTAAACCGGTTTCTGATCACTTTAATTGGTTTGTGTGTAACTTATGTCCCTAGCCTTTCAGAACAAGAACCTCCAGTGGTAAAGACAGTAGCACCACTTGTATTTAAGTGAAAGTTTTATTTCATTAAACTGCTTCTTTCTATTTTAATTCTTTTAATGTATTTATTTTTTCTAATAAGTTAGGTCTTATAAAAGTTCTTAATCATTTATTTAGTTTCTGATCTTGTTTTTCTTATAATTAGAGCTATCAATTAATCACTGTTAAGGTGCATGATTAAGGCAAGAACCAATTAACACATTACTTTTTTTAATGCATTAATTGTGCACATGTTTTTGGAGCGTGTGTCTGGGCTACCCTGCCATACTGCCATCACCGCTGCCTCCAGGCTGCCCAGTGGGGCAGTGATGGCAGTGCAGAGGAACCACAGGGCACTCTGGGCATGAGCTCTGGGCAGCTGCAGCAGGAAGGGTGGGGAGCGGGTATGTACCCACAACTCCCATCCGGGGCCCTGGGCACCTGAGGTAGCAGTGCTGGGGGTTCAGGGAAAGCGGCACTGAGCCTTGGCAGGGCTGCTTGGCATTCTCAGCCCCATGGCTTGGGCTTGGGCTGGGACCACCTGGGAGCTCTGACACGAGTTGCCTTCAGTCCCATGGACCCAGGTATCCCCGGTCTGGGCCCCCAGCCAGTGATGGCAATGGCAGCCCCAGGCCCTGTGCTTCCACAGAGGCAGCCACTGGAGGCAGGGGCAGGATCAAAATCCAGGATTGCCAGGGAAATCAGCAAAAAAATATATATATTTTTTTGAATTAATAAAAATTATTTTTTATTAAGTCTTCCCTACCCAGGCAGGTTTCACAGTCAACCCAGGAGGGGAAGGTGCTGGCTGGCAGGGTAGCACAAAGGGGCAGCAGAAAAGATGGCAGCTGCCCCTCCTTTTCCCACACCCAGGGCCTCTCCACCAGTTGGTGCTGAAGGACAGGGCCACCTGAAGGGCAGGCAGCAGTCAAGATGGCATCTGCCTCCTCATACCTCCTCTCCTTTGGGGTCTCTCTGCTAGTCGGTCCCACTAGGGATGGGGCCTCTCTGCCAATCAGTGCTGAGGGGCAGGGCCACTGCAAAATGCCTGTGAAATGGGTTCTTCATGCCCAGACAAAGTTACAAGAATGGCTGTGTCTTGCTGTAAGTTAAGTAGGTCCCTAGTGATGATCATTAAGAAAAAGTTTATTATATATAATCTTAGAAGCTGCTTTACCTTTGCTTAGCCCATTTAACACAGTAAAGTTAAGAATTATGAGGAAGGGGTGCTTAAGCAGGGTATGAAACTCAAATTGTTTTCTCTCAGAAAAAATGAGATCTATTCCAGAAGGAATGTTCTTAAAGAATAATCTATGCAATGATGTGCTAAGCAAAACAGAATACAATTAATAAAAGGACTCATTTTTGCAGGAAGGGCTTCATGCATATTCTGTGTAGAATAGAAACTTCTTTTAACCAAACTATAAAATCATTTGTAGGCCCAAAGTTGATATTTATGATGTACTCTGTTCCTCTCTCCATTATTATTTATTCGCTTAGCTCCTATAGTTGTACTTTTCTTTGCTTTTCTTTTTGCTGTCAGTATGCATCCAGTGGCTACCAGCTAACCACAATTACCACACAGTAGCATGAGATACTCCAGTATTTACTTATTCTGTCTCGCATGTCAGTTTGTGGTAACTGTGGGGAAATGTTGTCTCTCTAAGGTTGACCGTTATGATTTTTTTTACTTTTGTGGTTCTTCTCTTGCTGGGTTAAAAGAAAACAAGAAACAGAAAAGTAGAACTTCTAGCTGGTGTTTATTGCACATCCACAATAAGGTTACTTTGTGTGAAAATTCTTAAGATTCAAATCTTGGCCATCTACTTTTTCTTTCAAATCTCTGTCCTTCCTCTGAAATGCTATCCCTAGCCTTCAACTTCAGTAATTTTTCTCACCACGTTCATTTTTTTGACACATTCTTCACTGTTTTGACCAAGTAGCTTTGACCCGGCTTCTGTAAATAGCACCTGGCTTCATTTGCTGACCTTTAGACTGTGTTTAAGACTGATTTTTAAATAAGTACTGCAATTGAGTCAGTTGCCAGCATACCAGATGAGCGTGGACAAAGCTGAACAACGTTCAAAACCCTAATTCTAAGCTATGTTAAAATATGGTTTGGCCCATTCACTCTGGTCAGCCACAACATGGTAGTATGCATTTTGTCTCCATGCAGTTTAAGAACTACTGTTCAACATGGCTTGAAAGCAGGGCTGGACACAGGCATGGACAAACTGGGCAGCCACCCAGGGCCCAGACAGAAAGGGGCCCAAAAATGGTAATTTTGTCTCTGATTATCATTATCTCTGACAAAGGGGGGAGGTGCAATTCTAAAGGTACTCCCAGGGCCACCAGGAGTTTAGGTACAGTGCTGCTTGAAAGCTGGTGTTAATAGAGCAGACTTCTTGCTGATCAATATTCATCAGAAAGACTGCCATGAGACAACACAGAACTGATCTCTGGAACCAACACGGTGCTGAGTTTCAATTATTAATGCCATTCTGAATAGCTTCTGAGGTCCAGTGGTCATTAGATGAGGGAAAACAGTCTACAACTTGCTTGAAATAAATGCAAAGTTAGCACCAAATTCAGGATCACAGCATTTAGATTATAATCCAGCAACATGACCAGGGATAGATATCTAAATTACTAGAGTAGAACCACAAACTGAGAAGTTACTATTAGCATAGGTGTCTTTGAAACTGTATAGCCAGAGGCAATCTTTGCCTCTTGCTTAGCTATAATAAACTTCCATATATGATTGATTCAGCAGAATGATCAGGGACTGGGAACACAATTGCAGCATATTCATCTGTCTGAGGTACAAGAGTCAAAATGTAGATGTAACAAGCTTAAAACACCACAGAATAATGAATACATTACTCAGAATCTGTCAATGCATATCTTACATCTTCACACTGTCATCCCTGAGAGGTAAAATGTTTTACTTTAAAATAGTTATATTTTACCTTTTTTTCTAAAATTGTTCTTGCTTGCTCTTCTCCTTTTAAGGTCGGTGGGATCCACAGAACTAAAATATCTGGGGCTATACACTGAGAAATTAAAATGAAATAAACATTTCTTTAAAAAAGTTTCCCACTCCTGCCTAAAGCAAATAACTTGAAATAAATTTGTTATACAGTTTTTACTGATGTTTATTTCAGTTAATCTGCTAACATGCCTTTACCAACCGATATGGCCCTGTCTCAGTAGTGATGAATGTAGACATATTCAGATTACATGGATAACATTTTCATGTAGTACATATTTTCATATAGCATATATTTCAAACTACCATATATTTTGTGTTATCTGAAGTATGAAGGTAATAGAACTTAAAGGTGGCTTTATATCCAAACTGGTAGCCCAAGTGGGTAGCCAGTGTGCAGGGCTTTATTTGTCTTTCTGGTTTGGAGGAGAGAATTGATGTTACATTTCATTTTGTGCAGTGTTTTTTGTTTACAAAGAATATGCACGCAGTAGCAATAAGCCAGACGTTTCTGTGTTCAGAAATCCAAACTTGCCCCTTTAGAAAGTACTCTGACTCAAAGGAGTTTATTCCCTGCAGCCTCCACTACATGTTCCCCTGCTGTTTTCTGGCATTTTTTCCTTCCTTTTTGGTTTCTTTCATAGACCACAGACTCGTACAGCTGGAACCAGTCAATGTTCTTGCCCTAGCGTTTTCAGTCAGTTTTAGTTTTTGCTTTAACTTTGTCATGTTGGCCTGGGTTTTGGATGTTGTTCACTTTTCAATGAACAGGGGGGCATTTAATGTCATCTTTGTTCAGCCAGAATGAAGGATGTTTAGTGCATCTACTCACACGTGATTGATAACCACCAGCTTAATAGTGTATACACAGAAAAAAAGAGTCAGGTACCTTAGAGTGATGGATTACTAGTTGGCTCATCGGACTATATAATCTTAATTCAGACGATTACTGTTTAAGCAAGAGTTTATACTCATTTATACCACCCCACCCCAAAAAAAACAAAACCAGAAAGAAGCCCTGGGAAGACAATAGTTAGCCTACACAAGAAAGGGTTTGTTGGACAACATATAGATTATGTTGATAAAAGGGTTTTTCAATACAGTTAAACTGTCTGCAAAAGGACTCATCATGGTGAAAGTTACTATATTTACTTGAATACAAGATGCTGTTTTTTCTCCCAGTTGGTATGGGGAGAAAAGCCCCTTGTCTTATAAGCACGTACAAGGAAACTTTATTAAGTACATTGCTGCCAAAAGCAGCAGATGCTTAGTAATGGAAACCAATTATGAAGTTGATTAAATGCAGCCAACATTGAGCATGGCTGTAAGACACTTGGCTTATATTGGGCAAACATGCTGATGGGAACCTATCACAAGGATAGGTTAGCGCAGCCCATCTGAATAAGATACATGGTAGTGACTATTAAGCACACTGCTGACTCTTTTTAAAGTCACAGTGAACCACTACATTGCTTACATTTCAATTTTCTCTTCACTCCCACAACTGGGCTGGGCCTTTCTTTCCCATTTCCAATTATTCCTGTTCATTCAGTAGCCTTAAATACCTGGTAAAGATCATGAAACGGGGCTCCAGAATCCTTCTGTAGCCCCCTCTCTCAGCTGGTCACCTATGATTAGTGTGGTCCCACTGTCCATAAGATGAACCTGGACCAGTTTGCCCCGTGCCTCACCTGCATATAAATTTTTGGAGCATCCCAGGACTCATTACAAGAACACCGGGTTCCAGTCATGAGTGTGTGTGTGTGGGAGGGGGGAGGGAGTGTTAATTAGCCCCTTTGTGGGGCAGTATTTGGAGCACATACACATACTAAGCAGTGCTGAGCTGTGGGGTCACCATGGCTTGAAATTCTGTTGTCTCTGCTGGGGCCCAGTTCAATGAACTATATGGTAAATCATGAGCCTTAGGCATCGGACTAATATAATGCATAGTTTGAACTATATACATGTAGGTACCAAAGTGCTACTTAAAAATGTGTTTATGGAGTACCTGTGCTAAAACTTGCAGCAGTTTAAAAAAGGTAACATGCATCAATTCTGCATGAACTAAGTCTGTGGGTACGATATGCAAATTAATACAGCCCTGGTTGATTTCAAGGTCATTGTTTTCAAAATTGCTCATCATTTCCATGTGCCTGGGGAGAACAGGGTGTTCCAGTCAAGAGAGGGGCAAGCAGATTCTGGTGGGGTGGTGAATTAGGGGGAAGCAGAGGGCAAAGGGACTACCTGACCCCCCACATTTATTTTTCCTGCTGTAGCAGTGGGAGGGGGACAGATTCAATGCAAACCTCCAATAATTAGATTCTGTATCTAGAAAATGATAACACATTTATAAATTTTCCATATATAAAATCTAATTACTGGGCTTGTGTTTAATAATCTGGGTCATATTCTATTTGAGTAAATACAGTATATCTACATCTATAGCTATATCGTTATTTAAGAATAGCTGTTCCTGAATAACACTGTATGTGGGTGCACTTATTCTTGAGTAAGAGCACTTGTCTCTGTTTAATTAGGCCTGTGGGCACGTGAACAGAGGTGAAGCTTAAGACATAAACAGGGAGTAAATGGCACTGTAGCTGCTGAAGTGAACAGGCAGTTCTTTGAAAGAGTTAGAGAACTGCCTGTCATTGATCCAGGGTAAATTTTTTACTGTTGAGGCAGGGCAGGTCTGTTTCAGGGGTTGCATCCTGTGTTTGTAGCTGCTTTTAAATCATAATGCTGTAACTGGCCACTGGTTAACCAGTTCATGGGTCCATAGTCTTAACCAGTCGGTTAATAAGTATCCCTATGTGGCATTGTATAGGGAAAAAGCTGACAGTAATTTGACTTGAAGACAAAGCCTTTATTGACCTGGCTGGTACAGCCTAATGCAGGGGCGGGCAATTATTTTGGGTGGAGGGCCACTTAGAGTTTTGGCAAACCATTGAAGGCTGCATGACAGGCAGCCAGGGGCAGATAAATATTAATTTTCTAAGTTTTTTAGGGGCCCCACAGGCTGGATAGAAAGGCCTGTTGGGCCACATCTGGCCCCTGGGCCGGATTTTGCCCACCCCTAGCCCAACTGGTCACGTAAACAGTAAATGGAAGGATGATGGAAGCAAAAATATTTTGCCTGTACATTTTTTTTCTCACTTGGGAAGATTAGAGAGAGAATTTTCATTTGTTCTCAAAAAGTGAATGAAACTATTCTGCAAATATGCTTTCAAACATTATGCTTTTTAACAAAAGAGTTATAATGGCCTCATGTCTTTGCCGAATATGTTCAATGTTAAATTAAAATTCTAGGGAAAACATTAGAAGAACTCCCTGTCAGTTGTAGATATTCAGAGGACAGAACATCAATCATTATTTGAAGTGATTTTTATTCCATTTGAAGACAAAATGCTTAGTTCTGTTGATGCTGTTATAAAGATGTTAAGTGGTTTAACAATATAGCGCAGAATATCAATTTACCAAACAATTCCTGGGAGCTATGGGAGTTGAACTACTTGACATATTGACAGGAGCATCATGGATAACCTCCTTGCCATCTCTGGCAGCATCTCATAGACTCATTGGAATGCACTTATTCTCCAGTTGTAACTTTACAGGTCCTTTGCTATATTATTAGATGAGTGTGGTAGTTTATCTTCATATAATTAGGGGTTTGGGCAAACAAAACTTTTAATCTGTAAAAGCTGAACTAATCCTGCTTCAAAAAAGCTGTGGGCGAACACTTGATGCAACTCTACAGTGCTCCATCAGTGACAAAGCTGTCCTTGAATTGCAACTAAATCCTACTTTCAAATGTCTCGATTTATGCTTTGTCTGTCTTTAGGCCCTCCCCATTCAGGCAGCTAGTCTGCCAGCTGTTTTCCCATAATGGCCTCTCTGATCAATTTTGTTGTTTGTATGAGAAGTTGGACAGGTCTCTGTCTGCAGATGTGAGTACTGAGCCACTGTTACGGTTGATTCTGACACTGTTGTGGGTAAACCTTGTATTAGTAGGAACGGGGACTCCAAGGGCAAGCAAGTTCTAGAGAGGCAGGACCGGCTTGCCAGCCAGGAGCCTGGGCATTCACCTCTGAGTCCTGAACAGGATAAAGAGACACTTTAGACCAGTACTTCCCAAACTTTTCCTCAGTATGACCCCTCAATCCCAACCCACGGCCCCCCAACCCTGTAACCCCATCTACTGATGTTGTGACCCCATTTGGGGTCATCACCCACAGTTTGGGAACTGCTTCCTTAAACCAATGACACTTGACTTTGCTTCTTCTAGCTTCCAGCAAGCCCCCTACAAGCTACCTGCAGGAAGAGCCCCTCCCTGCATCCAGAGGTAGCTGGGTAGTGATCCAGGTCATTTAGAGCTAGTTAAGGGGAGCTGTTGTCAAGGATCTCCAGGTCTGTGTACAGGCTATGGTGAAAGAATCCCAGAAATTGTGGGCAACTAAAGGATCAGTTTTGAAGCGGAGGATTAGAATGCATGACTACTTGTCACATTCCTATTATCCTGAATTAGCTAGCATCAGAAACTTCATAAACATTAAGCTCACAGGATTTGGAAGCTGCTGAGCATCTGATGGATGTGAAGCAATAATGCACAAAGAAGAACAAGGAAGGGATGTTATGGGAGCTGATGGAAACCTCTGAGAAGTGTATCAGGACATCAGAGGCCTTGAGATTAAGGAGGGAATACCATCTTTCCAAATCTCTCTGAATCAATTTGGAGGGTTACAATTCAATTTGGAGAGATTAAAGGGTCCTCTGATTCGATTCGGAGATTCAGCCACTGAATTGGGCCGAATCTAATCGGGGACCAAAGCTTTGCACAGCCCTATTCTTTATCTAACCAGTGCTTAGGTTAGTATTAATCAGCCTTGACAGACATGCAAAGAACAACCACCACTGGTATTCTCAACAGTAGATGGACTACGATCAGTTTTCATGGACGTGCTTTAACAACATAGTCACTTTGGTGCATTTTGCTCACAGCAGGTGGCCAGGACTAAGCAATAGAACTCAAAGTAGGTTGAATTAACAGAAGAGCAAGAGGATGCCGTTAAGTAAAAAACCATCAGAAGATTATGGGCCTTTGGGGAGTAGAACCTGAGAGGTCCTGCCTCTCTAGAACTTGCTTGCCCTTGGAGTTCCCGTTCCCACTAATACAAGGTTTACCCACAACAGTGTCAGAATTGACCGTAACAGTCGCTCAGTTTGGATTGGAGGGAATAAAGTAATTTCTCTTCAACCTTGCCTAGCTGTACTACTATAGGATTGTATTCTTAGAAGCAGGAAAATAGGGCCTATTTTGTTTTTTGCAGGTAGAGTGAGTTTTATTCCCCTTCTCCAGCTCCTGAACTTTGAGTGTAGATTGGATTGGCTAATTTCCACTCAGCTCTGAGTCTCTTTTTGTGTGTTTGCTCACAGGTCCAAGCATAAGAGATTTTCTTAGGCAACCCAAGATGCCAGTTAGAACAAGTAATGAAGAACTATGAAATATCATGGAACAGCCATGGTACAAGAATGTGAACATTGAAGATGTAATTTCCAGTGTTCAACTATAGATGCTTGTTTTCAGGCTAAATTAATTTCCTGAAGATGTTAAAACAGCTCTGTCCATTATTTATATTCTTTTATGTTCCTTGACAATATTTTTGGAATAGGTACAGAATATAACTTTTGGATGTGTTTAGAGGTGTCTTAAATAAAACATAATTTAATTTAATTTTTAACAACTGAAGATGAATATATGGCAGCCTGGTAGTTAATGCTTTGTTTGTTGGTCCCCATATCCACGTCAGTCATTGGGTCTTTTGCTAAATTGCTCTGCTTTAAGAACTTCGCTTACTCTATATTGAAATGGGCCTTGGAGTGTAGTTTGATTGATTGATTGCTCTCAGAAAAGTTCAGTAGGGTTGTTTGTGTTAGCTGGGTCGACATATGCCAAATTGCCTATATTGACGTGGATAAAATAATTGCTGCTGTGAGGTATGCCATAGCAAAATGCTTTAAAAAAATGGTCTTTCCTTTCTACTTACATAACCTTCTGACCCTCTAGCTGTTGTCAGCATCTGGAATTACTATTATCTAGAGGATTCTTGAAAGCCCTGTTTGTTTCATTTGCAAAGCTTTCCACTCATCTACCTTTTCATCATTTATTGTAATTTTCCTCTTTGATATCAGCTTCCCAGACTACTGTGCCAGTCTCAGTAACAGAAGACAATAGTTGATCTTTGTTTCTGAGCTCATTGGAAAAACTGGCCTGATAGCTAGCATTGGGAAAATAGTAGACTGTGTTCCTATGGCTTTAGTTTGACTGTGACTATTTTTTTTTTTTAAATAGAGGTATTAGATGTACACAGTATGGTTTAGCCATTAATAATAGAAATTGTTGAGTCAGATTTTCAGATGTGGAGGATTAGAGTACAGCTTATTTCTGTGCCTCATATATTTATGTAGAATTCATCATTGCCTTTTTCTAAGAAGTCAGCAATCGATGAAGGTTTTATTACCTGATTATTTGCTTTCCATGCTGATAGTAACTTGGTGCTTACAAATACACAGATGAAGAAAAAGAAATAAAACTCTGGGAAAAAGCTTTGGGTAGAAAAAAGATGAGTGTTGAAGGATTATGAAAAACAACAAAACAGAAGCTTGTTTGTAAATTTCTCAAATCTTAAAAAGCTGCCTAAAATGTAATATTAGTCTCATATTTAATAAACCTTGAGTCTAATTAGTTCTTTTAGCTCCTGAAGAATATGAACATCAATCTTCCTCATTTTATACTTGCATACAAACATACACACACACACAAAATCTTGAAAGACTGAAAAATATAATCTGGACCTTCAGGCTGGCCCTGCTGATCTTTTTTTTCAAATAGGCATAAAAGTACATGTGTATATCTTGTGTACAGTTACTGCATATATAAACTTGGTGTTCAAAAAAGCATGCTGACAGTTCTGAACTCAGCATGTAGTTTTCATGTGATGCTCGCATGTGTGTGCTGTCATTGAAAAGTGGTGTACTTTACATTGCTAATAGCTTTTTAACCCTTTACTAAAATGTATAGAGAAGCTTTATTTGTGTATGTGTCCATGCATAAAAAGCAATAAAAATAATTCTTAACTCAGAAATGCCCAAACCGTTTCAGTTAAATAGGAAGACATTGCAGCCTGCAATTTTTGAGAATACTGAAGAAGTGGAAGTAGGGGTAGAATGGATGCCTTAGGCCATTTATGGTGATTGTAATGTCTGTGGCCAGGTACAGAGGTTACACTTCTAGCAGTATAAGTGACTGGAAATTGGCCTATACCCGTTACAGAAGTTTGGCACCCAAAACTGCTGTATACCCATAACAGAAGTTCAGCACTCATTGGGTGGTTTTAAAAATGACAGAACCCAGTCTAAGATTCTCTCCCCCTGCCCACCAAGGCAAATATGTGTTTTGTTCACTACGCTGCCTACAGAAAACCAAGTAACTTTGATGAATTCTGCTTTCAGCTTGTTGAATGTCTTTACCTAGCCTTTAAGTTAAACATTACCCATGTCCAGGGACTTAATGAATGTCACAACTGAAAGGAGCAGCATATTTTCCCCCTGCCTGGGATCTTTCAAAGAAGTTAATTATCAACCAAAGAATCCCATGAGCATTGCATTTTGTTATACCCGTTCTGGTGCATGGCTGCTTTTAATTTGGCTTCTAAATGTATTAATATTGAAGGTCTTTGTTGTGATCAAATCTCCTAAGCCTGTCTGGCAAAAAAATGATATTACAATAAAGAGAAGGTTGGGACTTTTCAAAAGTTGTGACATTTCTAGGCCCTGATGCTTATTTGCAGTCTCCTGACGCAATAAAAGTCATTACTTTTTACTTCCTATAACAAAATCTCTAGTAAGAGTTTAAAAGTAAAGAAGTGAAATGGCATACATCTTCAGAGACTTCTCCTGTAACACTTTCTAGCTGCAGGAAGTTGCCAGCTAGTAGGATATTCTTCCCCTATGCAATTGGCTAGCTCACTGAAATTTAGTTTCTGGCAGAGGGCCAGCACATGGCCATTCCCATTACTGCCTACCCAGGTATTCGAAAAATTGTCAAGGCCCTACAATTCAGGAAAGTGGCTTTAAAATAAATGTTGTTTTAAAAAATAACACTTTGTATTATTCTTTTTTTTTTCCCTGAACTTTGAGCCTTTGGTTTTCCATTTCCAAGCTGCTCTTTGGAGTGGAACGCTTAGAAAATCTTTAATGAAAGCTGAATTTATTTTAAAAAATCCTGAGGCAGGCATCTCTAAAATGATGTCTTTCTTTATTAAAAGATACTGGATGTGCTGATCTTTTAATTTTTGAATATTCTTTGTGTGACCCAGTGGCATTGGCATCTTTAAAAACTTCTGTTGAGGAAGTTGGTTTTGGTCCTACTGATGGAATTCTTGTTCTCACATCCGCTCATCCCCCATATAGCAATTAATTTTTGCTCCAAATCAATACTCTCTCTTAACCTTTGTGAGCTCTGTTGCCACTGCAGTTCTGCCTTTCCAGTCGCACCTCTGTTTCTCCTACAGTTTTGGGAAATTCAGGCTTCCCTTTCCCAGGAGAGGTGAGTCTGGGAAACTCCCTGTGCTTCTGCTGAGCTATAGTTGGTTCCCTGTCCTGCCTTATAAGAATGGTGTGAGGTATAAAGAGCGAGGGAGAAAACTCTGCTTTTTGCAGAAGCCTTCATTGGGAAACAAGGAATGACAACCAGTCAGTACTGGTTTTGATCCAGGGAAGACCAAAATGTGCAATGGGCTCCAGCCTGAAATCCTGTCACGTAACAATTGACAGCATTGAATTTTCTTGTATTCACATGGCTAAGAATGGAGACTTAATTGACGGGTTTTGTTTATTTTTTTTATTATTATCGCTTCTAAGAGTTAGTACTACCTTTGTTCAATACTTGTGGCC
Source organism: Alligator mississippiensis (assembly GCF_030867095.1). NCBI lineage: Eukaryota > Metazoa > Chordata > Crocodylia > Alligatoridae > Alligator > Alligator mississippiensis. The sequence continues at coordinate 111,507,014 of NC_081824.1, read as the reverse complement.
ATCTTCTGGAAACTTATTGTGTGTTTTTACATGTGCTGTGAGGGTGGAGGAGAGGGTGTTTTAATTAGAGTGGCTCTGAGCATTAATTAAAGCACCCATAGGCTTGTGTATCAGCGTCCCCATGCTTCAAAATGGTGGTGGGGATCAAATGGGAGGACCACTGGACCACCATGAGCATCCTCCATGAAGCTGCGCCCACCAGCATTGAAGCCTTGCTCTTGAGAAAGTTACTCCGATGGATGGGCCACTGTGTCTGGATGTCCAAGAACTGCCTCCCTTGCCAGATTCTCTTCTCCCAGCTCTCCATTGGCCAATGCTCAAAGGGCGGCCAAAGGAAATGGTACAAAGACATGCTCAAGGTTGCCCTCAAGCACAGAGGCACTGGCACCAATGACTGGGAGGAGCAAACTGCTGACCGTCAGCGTGGCGCCACCTGGTCCACCAAGGTGCATGCCACTTTGAGGCCCAATGACTCAATATCGAGGTGGAACAGTGGCGGTGGAAGAAGGAGAAAGAGTTCAACCTGGATCTGTGAATCCCACTTCCCCGCACAACAACATGCCCCCATTGCTGAAGAACGTGTGCATCCAGAATCGGGCTCCTCTGTCACCTGAGGACCCATCAAGCCTGATGGGTGTCATCCTCAATTTCGAGGGATATCAGATGCTTCAAAATGGTGGTGGGGGTCCTTTAACTAAAGCTTGTCAAGTGAGCTTCAATTAAAATGCCCTCACTGCCATCTTGATTAATTGAGTCTGCTTTACAGTACGTTGAAGCAGCCTCGCTGCATGCCTACAGGCACCTACTAGTCTTATACATTTATATCATTGTGCTTGCAGACTTGTACATGTGGCTGGATCATTCTTATGTGTATGCTTGCCATTCTGAGTCAGTCAGTTAGAAATGACAAATGCCTACATGCTTCAACATAGGAGAGGATGCCTGGAAGAGAGAAAGCATGATTGTGTATCTGTGAAAACTAATTTTAACTGTTTTAGGCCCCCTCTAAATGTTACAGATATCGCACAGTTAAATGCTTAAGTGTGCAATTACCTTAAGACAAGCTACACATGCAAAGTAGGTATCATACTATAAACAATCCAACCAGCTATAAAGTTAGACCTCGAAATTGCATGCTTACTTTATAGCTGGTTGCTATCGAGCTGTAATTTGCATGCGTAGCATTGTCTCTCTGGGCTGAGAGCACCATCAGCTGACAGGGTTCCCAGCTACAGGGGTGCACTTTGCCTAGCCAGGGCTGGAAGTTTTGCAACTGAGGAGACTCTCGGCCCAGCAGCTGAGAGGAGCCTGGGATCGGATTCCTCCTGCACCAGCAAGAAGGTGCAATAGGATAAAATGCATTATCCCACAATCTCACCTCCTGCTATGCACGTGTGGCATGGCAGGAAGCACGACTGTATGGATTGTGCATTCTATCCTATCATGCTTTTACCTGCATGTGTAGAGGGGCCTTAGTGGAAAAATCCTCTCTTTTCTTTTTACACTTTTGTTCACTATTCAGATAGCTTTGCTTCAAGTATGTTCTTTGTCATGGGATATTTCCATCTTTAATCCAAAGTTCGCTTTTATAAATTTCTCTTTGCATAAGGAGCAGAAGCAGCTCTTTGAACTGTTGGCACCAGCACTGAACACCTGTTTTGTAACAAGAAAATCTTGATGTATTCCTTCCTCAGCAGGCTATTCTACCCTCAGGCTATACTCACATTTCCCAGTCCCCCATTATGAGGACTTAACCCTTTGCTTGTACTGGTTTCTCCCCACCAATTTTAGTTTTACTGGTTTTGCCTTCCAATATTATAAATTTTACTGTTGGTTTGTAACTCCCAGGGCTGTTTCTTCCCTCAGAACATTAACTGAACCACTATACCAACATTTGTAATAGCAGCATCAATGAGTGGTTTGAAGCCAGCTCTGCCTAAAGGCAGCTTTTGTGGGGGGAAAAAAGTTTTCAAAGAGCAAGAAATATGGTGATTGTGTTGCCTCTCTGAAACTCTGAGTAATGTGGAGTTATTTTCTCTAGCAATTTCATGGTACAATAGTACAATAGATGAACATTGCCAAGACAACTAAAATAGGCTGGTCGAAAGCACATAATTATGGCTCCTAAGATTAGTTCAGGCTCTTATGAAAAGATAATTTGGCATACCCAGGTGGTGGTGCCTAGAGGTATTCTGTTTTTCTAAGGGGACTTCTTTGTACGGAGCAACCTTTCAGCAATGCTGAATTGAGTGTGCTGGGTATTGGGGCTCAGTATGGATTAGAAAAGATTGTTGTGGTTCTATCCTCAAAATGTGGATGGAATTTGGCTCCACTTCCACCTGCTCCATCTGCTCTACTTCATATTTGTTCTACTATATATGTGACAGGTCAGCTGTGATTTGACTGGTCTGCTGTCAACATCGGAAAAATGCTTGACAGAACATGTTGGGTGAATCTTAAATTTAATTCTGGGAATACCAAGAAGTGAGGTACTCAGAGTGGCAGAAAGATTATAGTGAATGCTAGGTTTGGGGTGCACTGAAGAGAGGGGGAAGCCTATGAAGAGGTTGCAATAATTAAGGTAGGAAAACCAGTTTTTCATGGAAAAGAATGAAGCAGAAGTAATACAAAGAATGAAGAAGTCGGGTAATCTGATATTAGAAACAAAGTGGTTTAGCTCTGGTTTTGGATGGCTGAAGTTGAAAGCTCTAATCTTGTAGCTGTAGCAGGTGGACTGAAAGTTGTTATGCTGAAGCTTGTTCTTTGCTCAAAGTCATTGGATATCTGCTAGCTATTTAGTTGATCTGTGTGGAATGGGTTTATATTTATTTTATTGATCTCTAGCACACCTGTTTGTCATAGCAGTGAGTCATGTATTTGCAAAGCTAAAATACATAACTTAAACTAAACAAACAGATGAGATTCTGCTACTGCTGCCTACAGAAATGCTAGTGGCCATTGTTCCCTTATTGTGAGGAATGAAACAAAAAGTAAACCAAACCAAAGAAATGTGACTTGGATCAGGTTTTGAAGTTTAGTTGATCTTGACCTTGAATTCTAGGGGCCAGTGGTCCTGAAATGAAAAATCAGATCTTGCTTCTAGGGAATCCAAACCTAGAATAAAATAGAGAATTTTAGTTACCAGAGTTAAAAATCTGGTAGTCTTAGTATACTTTTTAGTGCAATAAATATACATGTGTAGATTTTCAAAACTGTTGCTTTTGTGCAGACTGTTGTGTAGGCAATAAGGTTTAGTATATACCGTACTTTCTGAACAACAACTAATTAGTATCCCAGGCTGATAAATGCTCCTGTTTTGGTTTTCCATAATTAAATGGTGCGAGTTAAGGAAATTGCACTGTCAGTTTGTTTACTAGTGAGTTAACTCAACTTGACAGCATTTCATATATATACATTCTTTATTTTCCTTTATACTTTAGGGTTTTCTTTAAAGTTTAGTCACAATTTAGATAACTGTCACGGCCAAGCTCAGTGCATTTATGTCAAATTGGCAGACTGTCAGAACCAGGCTGACAAAGCATTTCCCCTCAACTGCAAGGAAATGTTTGTTTTTTGAAACACAAACCCAACATTCATGCCCCTGAATTGATCTGTCTCTTCAACAAGGTCTCTTGATAAGTGCATCACTGTCTTCTAAAGTTTATGTAAGGTAATAGGAGTTCTCTAGTAAATGTTTTAGAAATTTCAGCTTGTTTTTCTGGCTTGTAGTTGAAAGAGTGGGATGTAGGGTCTTCTCTAGGCTTAAGAGTCTGGTCCCAGGTGGACAGGAATTAGTGAGGAAACAGAGACAAGCTGCATAGTTCAGGATCCAGTAGCTCTGATCCTTCTGGATGCTGATCATACTTACTTTGTCTAACATCTGTAGCCTACAATGACTTTTATATTGGCTTCTAGCTAGAATGACAGCAGCAGTACTCAAAAGTACAATGTAGGCAGTATTTCAGGTAGTGGCCCACTAAACTAGCTACTCTATTTAGCTATAAAAGTAGTTGTAGCCTGATCCCATTTCAGCAGGATACAGCTTCTGGTGGGAAGTGACAGGTAATGGTTCTGCAAATTGGGGTGTCAGCTATCGGGGGGTGGGGACAGTATAAAGTTTAAATTAATACAGACCACTTAAATACAGGAAAAGGAGATAAATGAGACAGTAGGGACAGGAAAAACAAAGCTGGTGGCAGATTTACCAAGAAAAGATGCAGAATTTCACAGGCTTGTTACAAGTGTGTGGCCTTCAGTCATTACATTGTAAATGGGGGTCTCCAAGAAGGAAGGCTGAGAACCGTTGAAGTGAGGATGGTCATTCTTGTTGCAAGTCATCAACTGGGTGACTTCATGGAGAACAGGCTCATGACTGGATATAAAACACACAGAAGTTTGAGGTGCATCCTCAAAATTAAGACTAGTTAGCCCTGTCAGTGCTGGGAGCTGTATAGGGAGAGGGGTAGGGGGTAGTTCATTCTGGGTGAATCTACACAAGATGTTTACTGTGGAGTTGCTTAATTAGCTCTGCAGTAAATGTCTCGGCACGTGCAGTGCTATTAGAATGGAGTAAACTAATTAACTCTGCCTCAGGTTAGTACTTGTAAACACAAGTACTATCCTGCAGCAGAGTGTTTTTACTCCACAGCAGCATATATGTAGATGTTGACTGGGCAGGCTGGGGTATGAGGGTGCTTCAGTGTGGGGGCTGCCTACTGGCTAGCCCTGCACTGAACCACCCTCGTACCCCAGCCAGTCCTGCAGCACGTTGGGCCAAGCTGGAGCAGCCCCGAGCTATCAGGCTGATCTTCTGGGCCTGCTGCCAGCCAGGGCTACTCTGACCTGGCTCAGTGTGCTGAGGTCCTGGATGCACGTTCAAGTGTGGTGCCCGGCAGCAATAATCTCCAGCGTGTTATGTGCCAGAATTTATTGTTGTACATTAATTTCATATATAGGTGCACCCTCTGAACATGTCCTGCTTAGTCTTCCTCGTAGTATGATCTCTTTGGCCACTGTGAGAGACTGGTTACTGGGCTAGAAGGATCTGAAGGACCTGTTATGTCATTTATGGTCAGCAGCTGACTTCACAGTATATTCATGAGAGATTTTGCTGGGACCCTACAAGTTAATTATACTTAGTAAATTGGGTAGCAGAATGCAGCCAGCTTGCTAAGAAGCATGCTATTGTAAAACTGTCAGCAGTATTGTCTGTGCTGATTCCCTGTCCATTTTTTAAAAAGTTGATCTTCTTGAAGTGGATTGAGCAGCTTGTTCTTGGAGATGTATCTAATTGCAGACTTGTCACAGCCACTTAGTAACAGTTAGAAAGATGTACAGAACAATTTATTCTCTGGATGACTGTTTATATGTGAAAGAAATTTTGTTTAGGAAGGAGGTGGTAAGTGGATTTATATGGTTGCCCCATAAAAAAAATAAGATTGTTCCTTTTATTGGACTATTTGATAAGATATCTGTCTTGGAAATATACCTTCATGGAGCTGAAGAAGCCCTATTGTTTGCATTAGACAAAATGCATACCGTACCATAGTAAGCAATGGTATGCTGGTGAAGAGAAGCCTAGAAAAGTAGATTAAATAGTTCACCATCCCTAAGGAAGAAAAAACATACCCTCATAGTTAGGTGGCAAGATTTAAATTCAGATTCAGCAAACAATTCCTATTCATACTTGTCATGCTTAACTTTGTACTATGTCCCATTGACTGTAAAAGGATTTAAATCATGTACGTAAAGATAAGAATGTGATTTTAAGTACAGGGGTGTTTCAGAAACTAATGGCAAAATGATTGTCCACACGTTGTTTGCAACAAAGTGAGAAACTACACGGCAGCGGAGAATACTTATGGTGGCATTGTTGAATGCACTGCCATCATTTACATTTGTGTAGAGAAGTGATATGGTCCAGTAAGTGTTCATTACACATACAAATGGGTTTATTTCAAAATTGCTATTAGTATCAGAAACAGTTTCAGATACTAACTTTTTTAGTTGTCCAGGTATACTAAGGTTTTCTTTTCATTGGACAAGTCGCTTATAACTTCTGACTTTTTTGTTTCTTTTGCCATAAAATGAAGCTAATTCCCTACATCACAGTTGTGCAATGAGGCATAATTCATCAAAAGCCATAAAATGTTTTGATAGCCTTAGATGAAATGTGCCAATCAAGTGCATAGTGGTATTTAATGTCTGCAATTCTAGGATTTTTAATTTTATAAGAAACTTTGGTAACAATAGGCACTTTGTTCTGTAGTAACGCTATTTGGACTGCCCTCTCCCTGCAATCTAACAGAAATACAAGACATTTCAAAGATTACTTTTACCGTTAATATCTCTTTCAATGTACATTTTGGCTTGATTTGACCTGCAGTGAGGATAAACATGGGACAAATAAAATAGTGCTCTGGTGCCTTTGCTTCCTCATGAAGTGTCTTTCCCAAGTCACTTGGCACAAGTCATTTACTTTAATATGTATAATAAAGGTCACTAGCACTTTGTCGGTGCTAATTATTGTTAAATGACATTGCCTCACTTGTTGCTGAGATTGTTCATTATACAGCCAAAAGTATTTTTCAGGCTCTCTGGTCTTGTTGATTTGGGGGAAGGCTACTAAACTTGAAAAGGATTCTGAGTAATTGGTTATATTTATTGTTATACAAGTTAGTGAGATTTACCTGACTAAGACTTTCTTCATACAAATCTCTCGACTGTAGTTTTAATTTTAAAGAGATATAAATATCAGTTGCTATTAAATTCTTTATCCTGAAATGGTCATTGTAGTTAGTTTGAGCATAAAATTAAGAACATTGATCTGTGAGTATGCAATATTAGCTCTTATAATGAACCCAGAACAATTTAGAAGCCATACTCTTGCATTAAATAACCATTACAAAAAAGTGAAAAAAAAAACCAAACAAAAAAACCCCAAAAAACATTGGAAACAAAGAACAGAGTTCAAGACTGTGTTGGCCCAACCAACTGTCCACTTTACTGAGCTACAAAATCAGGCTCTGTTAGTGTATTCTTTTTCTTTTCTGCGTGATGGGTCAGCTTCAACAAGTGAAATGGATGCCTTCAGTCCTGGCTAGTACATAGTTTGGTGATTATGCCAGCTACCTGAGAAGCAGAAATTGTTCGTTCAAACTACCTCAGACTGAGGCTCCCTCAAGCAGCCTCCGACTGAGCAGAGTTTATAATCCTGGTTTCCCATTTATTGACCCAAGTCTCTAATTACAAGATTATTGGGCAAAGAATATGAAAGTCCTTTTCCTTCTTTATAAGTGCCTCTCATCTAGGAAGAGCAGGAGTCTGTGATGAAGGCATGTAATGTTCAGGCTTGAGTCCGGTGCCTGAGGGGGTGGGATTTTACACAATTGTTGTGTCTAGCATTTCCCATAAACTAATTTAGACAACACCCTGCTTGGTGCTTATGTGTTTTGGAGGTGCATAAGTCTGCCTGTTGAGAGAATAGGAGAGCAAGGTGCATCCCTAGAATCTCAGGACAACTTTCCTGAAGTAAAATCCATCTTTCTTTGACCAAGTGGCTGCATAGACAATATTTGATTGGGGCTTAAGGGCCCAGTAGTTACTGCATTTAACATTTGGATGTTTCACTTGTGTTTGTTAGTTTATACACACGTGTGCACGTTCAGGGGAAAAAAGTACTGTATTTACCTGAATCCAAGATGAGTTCAAATTGAAGATGACCCCTCCCCCAAGTAGATTCTAGATATGGCAGTTTATAAATATTACATTTGCAGGGAACAGATAAGATAGGTGAAAGCAGTGACTGAACTTAGATTAACAATGGGAATCAAGGACAACAAGAAGTCCTTCTTTATGTACATAGGGAACAGGAGGAAAATAAATAGGAATGTAGGGCCATTGCTCAACAACTCAGGAGAGCTGGTTACTAGTACCCAGGAGAAAGCTGAGCTCCTGAATAACTACTTCACCTTGGTCTTTCACTGGACCAAGGGGGAAAAACCATGCCAGGTGGAGTAGAGGATGAGCATGGAAGGAATAATCACTTTACTACTATTGCTGTAGAATTGGTGTATGATCAATGACATATGCAAGTCAGTGGGACTGGATGATCTTCATCCGAGAGTGCTGAAGGAGCTGGCCAAAGTCATTATGGAACCCCTGACTAAACTCTTCCACAACTCGTGGCACCCTGGAGAAGTCTCTCAGGACTGGAAGAGGGCCAGTGTTGTGCTCATTCACAAGAAGGGCAGGAGGGAGGACCCAAGGAACTATAGGCCAATTAGCTTAACTTCCATCCTAGGGAAAATCCTAGAAAAACTCATCAAGGAGTCTATCTGCGATATGTGTGCAAAAGGTAAGATTCTGAATGACAGCCAGCATGGCTTCATCGCAGGCAGGTCTTGCCTTACCAACCTCATCTCCTTCTATGACCAGGTAACTTGCCACCTGGACATGAGAGAACAGGTTGACATTATATACCTAGACTTCCAAAAGGCCTTTGATCTAGTATCCCACAATGTCCTTGCAAGAAAATTGAAGGATTGCGGGCTTGACTTTGAGACAGCCAGGTGGGTGAGAAACTGGCTGCAGGATAGGACCCAGAGAGTAGTAGTGAATGGATCTGTGTCGTCCTGGCAAGAAGTGAACAGCGGTGTCCCACAGGGTTCAGTGCTGAGTCCAGTACTTTCCAACATCTTTATTAACGATTTGGATGTGGGGGTGAAAAGTTCACTGGTCAAATTTGCGGATGACACCAAGTTATGGGGGAGCGTGGTCACTCCTGAAGATAGGCAACAGATACAGGGAGACCTAGACAGACTAGCAAGTTGGGCAGATCAGAACCCGATGAAGTTCAACATTGAGAAATGTAAAGTGCTCCACCTCGGGACGAGCAACCCCCAATACACCTACAGGCTTGGTGGCACCAAACTGACTAGCACCATGAATGAAAGAGACCTGGGGGTAACAACATACCACAGTATGAATATGAGCCAGCAGTGTAATGCTGTAGCCAGCAGGGCAAATAATACTTTGGCATGCATCAATCGATGCATCTCCATCAAAACCAAGGAGGTGATTCTTCCGCTCTACTCAGCACTGGTGAGACCGCAGCTGGAGTACTGCATCCAGTTCTGGGCACCACACTTTAACAAGGACATGGACAAGCTTGAGAGAGTCCAAAGAAGAGCCACCCATGTGATCAGAGTCTTAAAAGGCAAGCCATACAAGGAAAGGCTGAGGGATCTCGGACTTTTCAGCCTGAGGAAAAGAAGGCTGAGAGGGGACCTGGTAGCAGCTTACCGCTACACTAGGGGAGTACATCAAGGACTTGGTGAGCAACTGTTCACCAGGGCACCCAAGGGGAAAACCAGTAGTAATGGCCACAAACTCCTGGAAGATCAATTCAGGCTCAACATTAGGAAAAACTTCTTCACAGTCAGGGTGTCCAGACTGTGGAATAAGCTCCCTCCAGAGGTGGTGCCATCACTTACCCTGGAAATCTTCAAGAAGAGACTAGACAATCACCTTGCTGGGGTCACCTGACCCTCAGTTATCTTTCCTGCTAGGTGCAGGGGGCTGGTTCTAATGATCTCCTGAGGTCCCTTCCGGCCTTATAATCTATGAAGTGTTATAATTTGCCATGTCTAGAATCTAATTATTGGGGGTGGGAGTGATCTCAAGTTCCTCACTTTCCTTACTACTGTGGCAGAGGTGGGGAGAAAGCAGGGGCAGAGATGCAGAGGTTGAGGTAGGTGATAGGGAAAGCAGGGGTGAGAAGCAGAGACAGGAGGCAAGTGGAAGGAAGCCAGGTAGGGAACTGAGCTAGAAGCAGGAATCTACATGCTGCTAATGCTGTCACTGCCCTATCTGGGCTCTGTGCACAGCCACTTCTCCAAGCTCCCAGCCAGAGCAGTGTGATTATAGGATGAAGCATTGTTTTCCCCATGATGACAATGCGTGAAAAATATCTCGTCTTGGACTTGAGAAAACACAATAGTTGAAATTATATACCAATACTGAATACTATTTGTCTATGGGTGTTTTAAAGTTAAAAGTATCAGGTTTATCATTAGAAGAACATGTTCGAAATGAGTGTTGTTACACTGCACTAATTTAACCGGAGGCATTATATGTCATCGAATTGGTAAACAAGTGAATTGTAATAATTTCGTTGCTCGCTAGGGCATAATGATTGCTGAAGAATGTTTGCCCTGTTTTTGGGATAGAATAGCTGTGCAAAAGGAAGCAAACTGCTCCGCTCTTTCTCAGTGAGTGTTCACTTCCAATAACAGTTCAAGCTGTCGTTGTGCAGTGTGGGCATAACTTTTTTTTAATGTGCAATGGGAAAGTTGGGGTTTTTTTTTTGGTGGGGGTGGTGAGGGGAGGATTCAGTTTTCAGTAATTACTGAGTTTCTGTGTTAGATTTTTTTTTTTTATTACCCCTTTAGCTGAGCAGAGCTGTAAATCTACATCAGAATAGGCTGATCTCTTTGGCAGGCCTGCTACAAATTAGCTCGCCGCTCTCCCCAGCTCTGATCTCCTTCTGCTGCTCTGCTTTCTGTTCCCAACTCTTTGCTCACCATCCAAACTTGTGCTCAGCTTTCTGCTCTCTGCCCTCCACTCCCACCTGATCTCCTGCTCTCCCTTTTGCTTCTTGCCCTGTGTGCTGTTGTCCTGCTTGTCCTCTCCCTGTTGTATCATGTGTAACACACAGAGGCTGCCCATGCAACTTGTGGCACTTGTGCTGCAGGTTGGTCACCCCTGTTATACATCATCAGTAAATGACCACCATTTGATACTCAAATATAAATATGTATGCAAGTTAGTTAAAGTTTCAGGTGTATAAGCAGCCACTGAACAAGCAATTTTGACTAATCTATTTCCATGTTCCTTAACGTTTAACTGAAGCAGTATGGTATTTGAAGAAGCAGCGGCCATAGTGAGATATTTGTGAGCTTCTAGGTCAGGGGCGGGCAATTATTTTGGCTGGAGGGCCACTTAAGGAGTTTTGATGAGCTGCTGTGGGCTGGTGTTGTGGGGGGGGACAGCAGGGCAGGTGCTGACCCAATATGGCAGGGGTAGTGTTGACGTAGCACACTGTGGGGGTGATGATGGAGTTGACCCAGACTGTTGCAGCAGGAGTGGGGGCAATTGATCCTATCTGGTCTGGGTCTATTTGCCCCACACCCACCACTGGGGGTGCTGGACAGAGCAGGCAGGCAGGCAGGTGGTATTTCCATGGAGACAGACTGGGACCCCTGCAGACAGGGCATGCTCAGCTGGGCACATGGGATGGGGTTGTGGGTGGGCGGGCAGCAGCATACAGGAGCAGGTTGGGAGAGCAGGGCTGGTGCCAAAATCATGGGGCAGTGACAGTGTGAATCCAGTTCCAGGGCCTGTTGCAGGGACACGCAGAGAGCAAATCACGGCTCTGCCCCAGGCCCCAGCCCTGCGCTGTCACCACCCATGATTCTGGCCCCACCCTGCCCACCTGTCCTGCTCCTGGATGCTGCTCCCCATCTACCCGCAGCCCCATCCCATCTCCCTGACGGAGCATGCCATGCTCGTGGGGTCCCAGCTGCTTTCCATGGAAATCCTGCCTGGCTGCCTGCTTTATACAGCTCCTCTCCCAGCAGTGGAAGTGGAGCAGATGGGTCAGGGTGCCCAGACAGTGGGGCCCAGGTCTGGCAGTGGTGATGGTGACACTGGCAATGGCTGTTGAGTCTGTCACCACCCAGACCCACTGTGTGCCTGGGGGTGGTAGGACTGGCCACACATGCCATGGCTTGGGCTGCCCCTTGCACCTGGGTTGGGTGGGACCAAAAGAGCCACCATAGGCTAGATAGAATTCCTTGGTGGGCTGGATGCAGTCTGTGGGCCCTATTTTGCCCACCCCTGTTCGAGGTGATGCATGTGAGAGAAGTCTTTGCGTTTGTGTTGATTTCTTTAGGCATGTCTTGCAGACTCTCCTTAATGCTTTGAAATTAAAAAAAAAAAAAAAATAATGAGCCATGCAATATAAGCTGTTTTGTATAGCGAACAAAGATGTGGCCAGCGTACATTTCCACTAATTTTGTGCACTTCCCACCGACTGATAAGAGAATAAGGATGATCCTTCAATCTAAACAGTTAACTTTACTTAGAAATAGTATAACGTCTTGAATTAATCTACCCTTTTTCCAACCTTCTCAGGGTTCAGCATATTTTGGAGATGAAATTCTTGGAAAAAGTGCAGAAAAGTTTAGTTAAAATTATCTAATAATACCTTAATATTCTATATTTTATATTGCCAATGATGATGATAGTAAGGGACTATTAGTGCAAAAACAATACATATATCGTTATATCTAAATTATTGCTCTACTAAATAAGAAAATCATTTTTTTTTCTCAGCAGCATACATCAAATTTAAAAGCTGAAGTATTCAACAACTTACAGTAAAATAGTAAAAAGATAAACAGGAAGAAGGAAAAGAAAAATCATGGCTGTTAGTAAGGGATTGTTCTACATAGCTTTCAAACACAAGATGGATTGCACCTGAGTTGCCTAGATATTCTGATGTCCACAAAATTTATTGTTTAACAAATGCCTTGCATTTTTACACATTCAAAGACTTGTTTACAGCACTGAGATGGATCACAGAGTTTTCTCTTCTTTTAGTTTGTGTTGTCCTTATTCATCATTTACTTTTGTCAGTGCTGTGATGTTGATCTTTGTTTTTACGTGCAGGACTGACTACTTTAAAGCCAAGGATAGCAGACAGTGGCAGGAACAAAATTAGTATTGTTTAGTAAACCACGTTTCTCCCTTAATTTAAACAGTAATTATAAAGGGGAGTTTTGAGGAGAGGTGAAATACTTCAGTTGTATTGTCTTATATGCTATATAGCATGATTCCCTCTTAGCACAACTGGTATTTGTCAAGTCACCTCAGGTTTGGTTTTTTGTTTTTTTTTCCGGAGCATAGAGGAGAACTCTGGCATCTCAGATACCATTGTGTGATATCTATTGGCAAATGCTGACATTTTAATGATGACCACTGAATATTAATAAAATGTTGGGCTAAGTGTCAGTTTTAGTTAGTGTTATCATTTTCCCCCCATCAGCACTGAAAATAGGAGTTGATTACTGCAGAAACAAATGATTGAACCATCCTCACAGTCCTGAAACCAGGGCAAACTGAAGTAGCTTCAGCAAATAGTAGCAGGAAAGGAATTTAAAAGGACGGATTTTGTGCATGTGTACATGTGCATTAAAAGTACTTAATGTGGAAATAATTTCTGTGTTCAGATGTCAGGAGCTGAGGTATAAAATAAACATGGGCAAGAAAACTAAATTCTTTGCTACCTAGGTTTACAGTTCCAGATTGCTTTTCAGAAGTAATAAAGTCTTGATGTTTTAGCTGACAGCTGACTGACTGACTCTCTCTGGAGCCTTACATCATTGAGACAGAAAACCTAATCTTTCAACCTTTTTAAAATCTTTATAAGTATTCCTTAATATTCCATATATATCGGTAGCAGTGTACATTTTGTGTATTTTTTTTTTTTTTAACCGTGGGCACAAATTACGTTTTTCCCTAGCTCCCCTTGAGTGATTAATTAAAAAATATATATTGTTCGTTATTTTAGCTCAGGCTTGGTTTGAAAACCAAAAACCCTGCAATGCATAAACACAGCAAATATGTTTAATGCTATCTAGTGTAGATTTCCTGTCAGCTTAGTTCAGTGACTGTAGCAGGACTGACATACTTCACTGAGAGGCTGTTATTACTGGTGCCATATAAATTCACAGGAGAGATAGGATCTAAGTGAAGTCTTTAGAGTCCTGCAACTGGTGAATGTAACTTTAATAACATTTTGCAAAGTTGGGCTGAATTGTTGGTAGCAGAAGTTTTATACAGCTTTTTCGCAAATAATTGTGGCTGCAAGGGGAAAAGGACTATTGAATTTAGTTGAAATGACAGAAACAAATATAGAGAGAGCTTCATTCCAAACTTAATTTCAGGAGATTAAATGAGTATGGGTATGTTTCACCTTTATACTCTTAGCTTCTAGAAGTGGGGACAGAGCAGAATTTGCTGCTTATAGCTGGCTATTAATAATGGGGGGAGGAAAAAATGATATTTACATCTGTAAAAGGAGCTGAAACCAAAATGTGGGGGCTGAGAAAAGTGACATCAACGGGGAAAGCTTTTGAAAGAAATAACACAGAAAATTACAGCTCTCCAGGTTCTAAACTTAAACAGTAATTAGAGACAGTATATAACTAGGAGGATCTAGAAAACTTGGACAGTATACATAACTGCTATAATTTAAGACTAGTAAATTTCCAAAGCATTTTGTGTAGGAACTACCCTATTAATGGGAAGCAGAACAAAATCTTTACAATGTCAGAAGATGGTATGTGTGAGAGAGAGCGAGCTCCTGAGATTGTACATGTTTGATGCTGGATGTGGGTGAATTTGAGGAGTATAGAGGTTGCAACTTCCTGCAACTCACCTTGCTGTTTTTGCTCCATTACCAGTGCTAACCTCTGACCCCCTTTTGTTTCCTTCTCATTTATTTTTGTGACTTCTGTGCAGCTGCCTAAGCATAGAAAATCCTATTTGTTCTAGCAGAAACCCCTCTCACGTTTTGGTTCTCTCTTAAAAAAAAAACATTTTTAACGAGGCTGATTGACCCTAGCCAAAATGAATATTAGCTCATTAACCTCTTTATTTAGAATCATGCAGAAGAACAAACTGCAGAACTGCAGCTTCCTATAACATTATCACAAGTTCTGCAATACCTGGTGTTTTTCTTAAAGTCTCAGCTCCTGACTACATGAATTTGTGAGAATTTCAGCTTCCATTTACAAGGACAAGCAAGTTTCTTGACATCCTGGTTGCAGGGGGATGCTTCAAAAGTCTTAAAATCCTGAAGGCAACTTAAAAGATTAAATTTGTTGTTTGAAAAAAGAGCAATCTTTCATAAGTCAATATTATGATTTATATATTTTTTAACATGTGGGGTTGGCAGTACAAAATCTGTTCCTCTATCTCCTAGGGCAGGGAGTGGTCAACATGCATCATAATGGGTCTCCCAGATAGCATGGGCAGACTCTGTGTGTGACAGGCAGGAGACTGGGGAGAGGCCAGGCAACACAGAGGCAGACAGAGCAGGGTATGGAAGACGGAGCAGGAGGTCAGGCAGGGATCAGCAGATTGGATAAGGGAAAGGGATCACCTGCCCCCATGGTCTTAGGATATTCATGTAATTTTTTGTTAGGTTTCTGTGCTAGAAGCTCTCAAGGCAGTATTGCATTTTTGCAGTTCATACTTGAGGAAGCAAATACTTAGATCAGCTCCTCTGATTTTGATGTAATGATATGAACTCAGTAATACACAGTTTCAAACTGGAAAATGCATGAGCTCTGTACCAGACTTTGGAGCAGGTTGGGAAAAGGATCACCCTTGCCAAAAGATATCCCTGTTTGTAATGGGTATTGATGTTTGTTTTTAAAATGAGTAATTATGCTGAAGCTTATAGAAACTTTATCTTTTTAAAAGTTATGATCTATAGTGGTAATTTATTATACGCTTAGCAATATAGGATTGAAAAGGCTTCCTGGTTTATCAAGTCTCATCCCCCTCTATCATGGGCAGTCATGTCATGTAAGCACATTCATAAACTCATCAAATGTCATCTGTCTTCATTGTTCTCTTTTTGGCTATGAACACAGGTTCCTAAAGCCCGAGGCAGAATAGATTCAATCTTTGCAGGTTATTCCAAGCTGTGTAGATTGAGCCGATAGCAAACCGAACTGACGTTCAGGGTTTGGGCAGCCAAGACAGGCAGAAGCCTACACTTGTCCAGGCCAGGAGCCTGGGGGTGCTTACATGCACTACCCCCATGACCAGGTGCCTAAGGCTGGTATACCCAGCCCAGGCCTGATGGGCTGCTGGACACCCATCCTCCCCCCTCAGTCAGCCACAGAGAGGGGAGATTCAGCAGAAAATCCTTCCCAGCCCTTACCTCTGAGGAGGGGTTGGGATGGGGAGAGGGAATGCAACACCCGTCCTCCCCACTTAGTCAGCCACAGGGAGGGGAGATTCAACAGAAAATCCTTCCCAGCCCTTACCTCTGAAGGGGAGTTGGGGTGGGGAGAGGGAATGCAACACCTGGCACTGGCCCTCCCAGCTAAGATTTGCCTGGCATGGGAAAAGCCCCCATTGGGGGCAGCTCTCCCCCTTGGTAGCCTGGATAGCAGGGCTCTCATTTACTCAGCACTGTCCCCTCCCCAGACCCATGCCTGTGGGGGTAAGGGACCACACAAACCCAGCCCAGCATTGGCTCTCTTCCTCCCCCTCCTGCCCCAGCTGGATTTTCCTGGTGTGGGGGAAAGATACCACTGGAGCTTTTCACTCCCCTATAGCCCAGCTACCTGGGCTGGAATCAATTTAGCCCCAGACCCTACTGTGAGAGGTGGGGACCAAATGGACTGGCCCAGCCGGGCACTGCCCCCCCCCCTCCAGCCAGTGTCTGCCCTTGGTGGGAGGAGGGAAGCCCCTGTTGGGGGCTTTTCGTTCCCCTGAAGACTGGCTCACTGGGCTGGAATTGGATCAACTCTACCCCCTCCTCAGTACCTCTTGGGTGGGGTAGAAGGAGAATGCATTGTCCTGGCCTGATTACCCGCCCCCCCATCCAGGGTCTGCCTGGCGTGGGGGTGGGGGGAAGCTCCTCCACTAAGGGTGTTTTCTACTCTTCAGCTCAGCTCACTGGGCTAGGATTAGCTCAGTCCTGTCCTCTTCTCAGCCTCCACATGGGGAGGCGGAGGGGGTGCAAACACACTGGTCCAACTGGTCACCAGGCCCCCTAGCTGGGGTCTGCCCAGCCCAGGGTGGTGAGAGCCCCCACAACAGCCCTCAAGCCAGGTGGGGCTGGGGAGCGGGCAGGGCTGAGCTGATCCCAGTACAGCTCATTGGGCTATGGAGTTATGAAAAGCCACCAGTGGGGGCTTTCAAGGTCTTGTGCCAGGCAGACTCTGGCTGAGGGAGTCAGTGACAGCCTGGGCATTCCCTTCCCTGCCCCCACCACCTCTCACAGGTGGGGAGTAGTGGTAACAGGGTGGGGCTGAGCCCATGCCAGGCTGACAAGCTAGATGGTGGGCGAGTCAAAAGCCCCCAGTGGGGTCTTCCCTCCCTCTGTGCCTGGCAAACCTGGCTCTGGGAGCCCAGTCCTAGGCTGGGCTTGTGCGTCGTCCCCCCCCCCCCCCAACTTCCCTCTCCTGTCATCGGGTGGGGGGCTAGGGAAGGGGTGGGACTGAGCCAATCTGAGCTTGGCTCACCCCTGTGGGAGCAAAAAGTGGTGGGGGTGTTCCCCCTGCACTGAGCAGACCCAGGCTCTCAAGGTGAGGGCTGGGCCACTGCTGTATTCCTCCTGCTCTGTACCACCCCTTCCCTTCGCAGGCTGGGGGGGGGGTAGGGCTGAGCTGAAAAAAAGTTCCTACTTCTGGGCAAAAAGCTCCTACTGCTGGGGCTTTCCTTCCCTGTGTCCTGTACAAGGGGGTAAAGGGGTCTTTTCCTTTGCCCTCCCTGCCTTGTTCTTCCTGCCAGGCTGGCAGGTGCTGGAAGGGAGCAGAGGCTTTAGTGCTTCAGCTCTGATAGCTGGGGGAGGAGCCAGCCCTGCTTGCTGAACCAGACAGCACAGTCCAGGACTGCAAAACATTCTGGGATGCTGGAAGACTGAAAGTTAACTTGAATAAGGAGGGTAAGGACAAACTGAGTTCAGATTAATTCATTCCCCCCTTGGCAGGGCAAAATAGAAGGGCTTGGGCAAAGCTCCATGCTGGCACAACTCATCTGTTTCTAGTAGGCAAGCCAGCTTATTTAAAGCCAGTTTATGTTTTTAAAATACCCTGTACTCTGCAGTATATACACATACTTCGTACACCCCAAATAAAGAGATGAGAAGGAGGAAATGTGTAGCCAAGGCATGCTGAAATCATCAGTGATGCCTGTGGGAAATTGTGAAGAAAGACAGAGACAGGATTTGAAACTTGAGAGGACAGCTGATGGTGAACAGATAGCAATTTGGGAGATAGAAAGGAGAGGAGAAAGGAGTCAAATGTTTTACTGTGTAGATGAGCTTAAATGTTTTTTAAAGATTAAAATCAACCCATGCAAATGCTTGCTGTCAGAAAGCTTTTATGACAACTCCTGAAAAAGGACCTCTACATATTCTAAATAACTGCTTCAAATGACTCCATTGCTAAGTGGAGAAAGATCTCTTTTGCATGTTATGGGAATGACAATCAGTTGTTTGTCAATTAATCAGTATTCCTTAGATAAGCATAATTAGCATTCGCTATGGTCCTAACTGCTTGCACGTGGCCTGTATTCCTTCCAAAAGTGCAAAGCACAGTGGCAACGTGCATGGGGGTGCGTGTGCACCCCCTGACCAGCCACGTTTGCTGCTTAGGTGATGGGCAGGTGGGAGTGCTGGTGTCCCCCTTGCAAGTGCTGGCCGATCGCTGCAGCTGCTTCTGGGAGTGGCTGCAGTGATTGCAGCAATTGGCCATTGCAGGATTGGCTGCATGGGGACCTCCCTCCCTGCCCCGCTCCATTTGGCAGGACTGGTGGGACTAATTGCAGGAAGGGCACATGTCCTCCCTGACTAAGGCAGCACCAGTTGGCCATGGCAAAACATATATATGCACACATATGTAAACTATGTGTATGTGTATAAAAGATATGGCAACTCACTTGCATCACTCTTCCCTAGTAAATGTATGATAATCTTTTTATGCATAAACTGCATGCTTCCATTTGGAATATGTTCAGAGATTCTACAAATATAATGGAAAAGGCCTATGTTATCGCAAAAACTGAAGAAGCAGGGTTTCAATTTATTGAAAAAAAAGTTTTGAATGAAGTTATAAAACACAGTTATTGAAACATTTTTTATTAATGAATGTACTTGTTTTGATGAAAACATCTTGAACAGTGCCGTGATTTCGTTTTCTCTGTGAAAAATGTTCAGTTTCTAGTTGTCTTCTTTTAATTTGTGTCAACTAACAGGTGCTACCTATCATATACTAATAATCCATCTTTGTTCAAAATAAGACAAGCCCAGGCCATGAAGATGCTGTCTGTATCTGCATACAGGGTTCAGTTCCAACCTTGTGATTTTTTTACATACTCAGTGAGATTATGCAGAATAATCACTAACTGAATAGATTCAGGGCCACCCAGTCTACAACTTCTCATGTAGAGAGAAAAACTTGGAAATGCAATCTTGAAAACTTGTAAGAATTATAAATCTGTCATCATCATCAGCCCCTCAGTATGAGAATGACAGTTTTTGGTAAAGAGGTAAGTCATTGGTGAATCTGTAGATGACTTAAGAGGCCCATCTTCATGTACAACTGCAAACATGGCAAATAGTTCAGGGACGAAGGAGTAGATCCTGGTGATGTCAGGTTACAGCATGCGCGCTCTCTCTTTCTCTCGCTCTCTCTCGTCTGCCGCAATAGTGATGCCACAGGAAATTATCAATGCCTTGTGGTGCATTGCTGCACCACTGGGGAAAATTCAGTGCTCGAGTCTCTAAGGTATTAATTTTAATAGCATATTTCTTCAGATTGGCCTTCAAGGTATATCCTTGAATATTTGCTTTTGCTTACCTCTGGAGCTGTGACTATCAGTGAGTTGGGAGTATAAGGACCTGTTCTCGGAGATGCTCATCAGGTATCCTTATGACATGTCCTGTGCAATGGAGCTGGTGCTGTTTAAACATGGTTTCAATGTTGGTGGTGTTTTCTTGATGCAGAATGCTGGCAGTCTTTCTTCTGTCTTTCCAGTTGATATAAAGGATTTTCTGAAGACATTGCTGATGATAATGTTTGAAAGCTTTCAGATGTTTCTAATATGTCATCTGAGTTTCACACTTGTACAATAGGGTAGGGATGACAACAGCCTGGTATACAAGAAATTAAATTTGGGTCCTGCTGTCATGGAGTGTTTGTACACATGACAGAGGTTTAGTCCCCTAAGCTGAAACAGTGGGTTTTTAATTACAAAGATTAAAAACCCACCACTTCAATTAAGGAGATTCTGTCTATATTGCAAGGGGACTGATCCTTTTTTGTAGAGCCTGCCTGCATCTCCCACGGGGGGTGGGGGGGCAGGGCAAGCTACCGGAAGGCCATGCAACTGTGGGGGCCCTGGTCCTTCCTTCCACGGCAGTGGTGCCCCCCTGGGGCTGGCTGGGTGGGCTGCTAGCAGGCGGGTAGTGCCCTAGCTTGGGCTTGGGGATCAGTTGAATTGGTCTGGGTGCTGTGTATGAGCTAGAGTAGCACCCACCCACTAGCAGCTGACCTGGGGTGTGCTGCCATGTGGAGGGAATGACCAGCACCCACCAGCAGCTCTCCCGCCGGCTATGGGAGAGGTGGGCAGGCTCTGAGGAAAAAAAGGGATCCAGGCCACTCACTACTTTTTTTTGTTTTGTTTTGTTTTGTTTTTCTTTTGTTTTTTTCCTGAGCAGAGCCTGCCTGTGTGAACTGCTTCTGCGTTGCACAGCCCCTGAGCTGTAGCAGCCCCAGTCCTTCTCTCCATGGTAGCAGCACCTCCCAGGGCCACCCAGGTTGGTTGCTAGCTTCATGTGTGCTGTCCCAGCTTGTAGGCAGCACCTGCAGGATTAAACTGTTCCTTGAGCCCATGTGCTGGAAGCCCGCTGGGTGCTGATCCCCAGGTGGGCTCAGGGAAGAGTTAGATGCAGTGGGTGCTGCCTGCAAGCTGCGACGGCACCTGTCCAGCTAGTGCCCCATCTGGGTGACCCTGGCGGTGCTGCCGCCCTGGAGGGAAGGACCGGGTCCCCCCTGCAACTCAGGGGCTGTGTGACCTGATGGCAGCTTTCATGGGCAGGCTCCGCCAGGGAAAAAATAAAAAAGCAGTGAGGAGCCCGATCCTTTTTTCTCTCTTTTTTTTTTTTTGTCCCCATCACTGAGCCTGCTTGTCACTTGTGGCTGGGGGGGGTGAGCTGCCGATGGGCCCTGCACTGTGGGGGGCTCCTATCCTTCCCTCTGCAGCAGCCCCTCCGGGGTCTGTTGGGTGGACTGCTAGCAGGTGGGTGCTGCCCCAGCTTGGAGGGAGTACTCAGCCCGATCCAGCTGTCCCCTGAGCCCGAGTTGGGCCCATTAGAATTCTACCTGGCCAACCCCGGGGGGCGCAGCCACTGTGGAGGGAAGGACCGAGGCCCCCTGCAGCTCAGGAGCCACTTGGCCTGGCAGCAGCTTGCCCCCTGACCGTGAGAGATGCAGGCAGGCTCTGCGGAAAAAAGAAGAGGATTGGGCCCCTCTGTGCCTTTAGCCCACCTTTCCTGTGGTGTGGGAGGAGTTGGGGCGAGCTGTCAAAAGGCTGCAATGTTACAAATAGCTACATTGCAAACTAAACTACATGTGGGTGTGGTTTAGTTTGCAATTTAACAAACTCATTTAAATTGTACATGTGTGAGGTTTCTTTTACAGTGTGATGCAGTTAAACTGCAAAAACGGTCGATTTTCATCGTGTGTACAAGCACCCATGATCATCAAAGACACAATTTCAGAAATGTCCAAAAGCAGCACTAGCAGATTTTATTCAGTATAGAATGTTGCCTGTCTACTTTTGGGGAACATTGGCTACCTGTGTAGTGGAAACAGCCAATTGGTTTGGGGTGGCTTGGTAAAGTATCTTGTTTTTTGTGAAGTTGACAGTGTGTCCAAGCATTTCATATGCTTCACAGAAGCAGTCAAGGGTGACTTGGAGCTCTTCAATTGAGTGGGAACACATCACAGTCGTCAACATATTGAAGATCAGTAATTGCAGTGTTGGTTATCTAGGGTTTGGAACATAACTGGTCGATGTTAAAGAGATTCTTGTCTATGCAATACTGGATCCTGACTCCAGATGGAAGCAGCATGATGTGGCATAGCAGCTATATAAATGGAAAAGCATTGGTATAATCAATGTCAACCGATGTCCATTGATTGAATCAAAGGTCTTAGGTCAGTGAAGGCCATGTAAAGATTCCAGTGTGGTTCACAGCACTTCTCCTGCAGCTGTCTTGTAACAAAGATCATTGTACCTCTGAGTGGTCTGAAACCACATTGGAATTTGGTATAATCTCCTCAGTGAGAAACATGAGTCTATTGAGTGGAATGCCGGTGAGGGTTTTTCTAGCTATGGACAGAAGTGCAATACCATGGTAACTGCTGTATTCCAATTTATCTCCTTTCTTGAATATGGTACAGGAAATGTATGGATGTTTCCAGATTTTCAGAAAAATAACTTGTAGTTGGTAAGAGAGCTATTTTCCACTTTTACTTTTATATTTCAGCTGTTATTCCATTAGAACACCTTGGAGCTTAGAGCTAGAATTGAAAATGACCTGGATAGACTAGAGAAATGGTTTGCAATCAGTCAGATGAAATTCAACAAGGAAAAGTACAATGTCTGTCCTTTGGGACAGAACCACTATATGAACAAATATAGACCAGTAATGATTGGGTAGGCTGAAGCACTGCAGAGGAGCTGGAGGTTAAAGTAGACCATAAGCTGAATATGAGCCAACAACATGCTCTTGTTGCAAAACTGTCCAACAGCATACTGGGTTGAATTAACAGGAGTGGTACTTGCAGATTGAGAGAAGGGATTCTCCTACTCTGTCAGCAATGGTGAGGCTTCATCTGGAATACTTTGTCCACTTTTGGTTTCTACGCTTCAAGATGGACAACTGATGTGGACAGTTTGGAAAGAGTCCATCATGGGTCATGTCTACATATGCTTTTATGTGCACTTAAACTTAATGCATGTTTGCCTAATGTGCATTTACCTAATGCTCATTAAGGTGATTTAGGCACGCATCTACACATGCATGCCTAATGCGCATTAACGCGGGTGTGTGGACTGACTTGGGGCGAAAGTTAGTCTTAAGTCAATGGGCACACACCATGGTAATGACTTTTAGTACATCTACATGTTCACTAATGTAATTTAGCTATTCATGCCTAAATTTGATACCTGCTTTATGCAGGTACGAATAGCCTAAAATCACTGTTTTAAGGCTCGTTAAAAGCATGCATGTGTAGACCCACACCTTTAATGCACCTTCACAATGGCTACTGCACCTTAAATAGGCATGCACAGACACATCCATAATGCAGCAAAATTATTAGGGGTCTTGGAGGCAAGAGTTTTATGAGGAAAATCTGAAAAAGCCTAGGGGTCTTTTGTCTGGAGAAGAGAAGACTGAGGTGGGATTTGATAACAGTCTTTAAATACCTGAAGGCTGATTTACAGAAAGGATGGAGACAGGTTTTTCTCTGTGCCATAAGGGACTCAGAGCAAAGTCCTCAAGCTAAAGAAGAGGAAATTTAGGTTGAAAGTGAAGAGGAATTTTTTAACTGCTTAGACTGGATCAAGAGCACCTGTTGCCCACCTGCAACTTATAGACATATTTCCAGAGATATATTCTAGATGTTTCCAGAGATCTACTTAACATTATTTTGATTTTCTAATCTGATTTTTTCATTTCAGTGTGTAGGGGTGACATGGGTCCCCAGGTGTGCTGGGGCCAGATCTGGGTGTTTTGGCTGGGCAGAGGCAGTGCAGTGCCCACCGTGGCCCATGGATCAACACTGTACCACTTATTTGGCCTGGGGGCCAAACAGTCAAGCACCACTGTCATAAGATATTACAAAACAGATATAATCAGACCTATGGGTAGAAGAGGCATTCAGTTGCTTAGTCAAGGTGTTGTGCACGTGCATGTGTGTGTTTAAGTACCTGGAAGTGATTTATAAGATAATTTCATACTCTATTGTAACTATTTGTGGCATATTCTTTAATTTCCTTAATTTGAACCTCGGGAGCAGAAGTTGTGAATTACTTTGTTTATGTTGGTTTTGGGTGGCATTTTGTCTTCAGAAAGTTACTGATGAGAAAATCCTTCTTATATATCTTCTTGTAGACTAGAATTACATACCTACAAGGTGAAGGGCTGATATTTTATGTTTGTAATCTTTTCCTGCCATTTGATAACACATCTCCTGAAAAATGAATTTTATGCTGGCCTTAAAAATGCATGCATGCCTCAAGTTAAAGTTAACTATGGTACTGTGTTTGGTCTTTAGTTATAGAACTTGAGCTACTGAAGAATAGTAATTGCTTGTTGCTTTTAATAGTTATTTTGCACAATTAGGGTTTTTTTTACTAATTTGGTGTTTATCTTCATTGTCATGGAATGGCTCAGAGGAGAGGACAATGATCAGATGTGATTGTATCTACTGATATGAGAGGCACTTGACTATTCCTGTCTCTCAAGAGTTGTTGTCCATCCTCTGGTTACCATATTGAAGACTCTTTTTTTTTACTATTATTATTGTTATTCTCCTGCTTTTTCACACAGAGCAAAATGGCAACTATAATGAGTAATGTCAAAGCTCATAAGCATTCATTTTAATCGTCAACACCATTTAAGTTGGGGGGGGGGTTCAAATAAAGCTTTATGACTGTTTTAGTACATATGTGGAGAAAGGAAGTATTTCTGTCTAATATTCAGGTTTAATCATAATTCTTTTTGTGGTTTTTTGGCATGAGGAGGCTTAGGACCCCTAAGTAGAAGTAGATGTTGGCACATGAAGCAGATCAACTGTTCCAGGATGTGTCCCAGCACAGCTGATCCACTCCATTGGGTAAACCTACCACACCCGTTGTGCTGCCTCTTGAACTTGCAAGACAACAGACAATGGATAATCTCTGGGGCACATGTCTGGAGGCAGGGATCCCCCCCCCAACTTTCCCTGTTTCCAGAGATGTACCATGAAGATCCTGGGGTGCACCTCTGGAAGCAGCGAAAGCTGGGAAAGTGTTCCAGGGGTTTCAGGGGCATAATGCTGTATGGAAATTCCCAAGGCACATAGGACTAAGTCCTGCAAGCCCTGTAAGCACCTGCCTGGGGCAGCTGGAGAGTGCAAGCAGCTTCCCCCCCTCTCCCCCCTCCCCCCCCAAAAAATATCCAAACAAAAACGAATATATGTCCACTGCAATAAAGCAGTATGAATTATTACTATCTTTCGTCACAGGCACATTGTGACAGATGTCTGTTTGCTTTCAGTATGTGCTGCCATTGAAGTTTTAATAGTGGCATCAAGTTGACAAAAGGCAATGTCTGTTCCACCCTTAGTTAGAGGACATGTCTTTATTTGGGATAATGTAGGAGGCTTGGGGCTAATGTAAAGGCACTTGGCAGTGAGACCCACCTGCTGAGCCCTCAGGCCTCCCTAACTTCTTGGCTCTTCTCAGTCTCACCTTGATGTTAGAGGCTGGGTAGCTCCTTTTGATGCCTCCCCCTAAGTACAATCCTTCAGGATTATCTTCTCCCAAACAGTCCTCAGGGCTGTTCACTCTTCCACTGTTGTTTAGGTCTGCTTTTATGGGCCATTGTAGCCCTACCAGCCCTATCATCTATCCCTGTGGCTACACCCATGCCTCCCAGGTATTATTCTAACATCATTCAGTGGGCCCTTTGGCCCTGGCTGGATATCAGTTCACATTCAGCCTACTTGACCCTGACAGGGCTGCTGCCTCTCTTTCTACCAGGATTCTGTCCTTTCTAGCGTTCCCAGTATAGGGTGTTTTCCAGGCATCCCTTGTAGTTTCCAATCCACCTCTTTTGCTCCAACCCAAGACTCTGGTCAACAAGAAACAAAATATCAATCAGCCAGTTTTAAACTCCATCTCAAACCACATCTGAAGTTTCTTTACTACTGCCAAACACTACCCTAACTATCTGGCTTCTCCCCAGCCTCCAGGGTACTTTCCTATGTCTACAACTTTATTTTAGCAGCCTGTCAGGAGCTGCTTTCCTTGCAGAGGTCCAGGTCAGACTGCTGGCTGAGGCTCAGGAACTAGGGTTTATACTACTTAAGTCTCACCCCTTCCCGTCAGGTGCTTCCCTGACCAGCTGCAGATGCATCTCCCTGGCTTAGCAGACAGGCTGCTCTCATCCGCTGCCACCCACCTCCCAGCTCTGCATTCTCCCCTCAACTGCTTCTCTGGGTTCAACCTATTGCAGAGCTCCCAACTAGTCACCTATAGCTTTCGGGTTTGTGCTTTTATGGTTCTCCGGCTGCTTACCTGCTGGAAGCTGGCCCTTGCTTAGCTTCTCTTTCCTTGTTAAAGTGGCAGGGAAATCTGCCTTATCATTGGTTGATTTGACTAAGGAGTGGGACCTTACTGTCCTGGCACTGGGCTCAGGAGGAAGATGAAGATGGTTCATACAGGCCCTAAGAGCCACTGTTATGGACCAGAACTTGTTTGTTCTAGAACGGAATAAAATTCATAACACAAAGATGAACCCTGACTATTTAAACACAAGTAAACTCAGATTCTTTCCTATGTTATGCCCATTTTGTGCATAGGCAACTAAAGGAGATGTAATGTTAGAAAAATGGGATTAATCCACTCCCTATTTCTGAGTTTAGCACAGTGTAGTTTGGTGGGAGGGAGTGTGAGTTCTGTTTTTGTGACCCTGAGCTGCTATAATACCATGAGCAATTGGCATAGCTTAGAGCAGCTGGCTCTGGTTGCACACAGCATTTTCACTGACTTGCACCTTGCTTTCCTCAGCTGTGTCTAAACAATGGGGAAAGACTTTTGTCTTAATAAAGTTCATCAAGTTAATTCATCCCTTTTGAAGGGATTTCATTCTT
This sequence comes from Alligator mississippiensis, assembly GCF_030867095.1. Classification (NCBI taxonomy): domain Eukaryota; kingdom Metazoa; phylum Chordata; order Crocodylia; family Alligatoridae; genus Alligator; species Alligator mississippiensis. The sequence continues at coordinate 111,480,279 of NC_081824.1, read as the reverse complement.
TCACAAGTCTGTCAGTGTGTGGCATATGTGTGTAAGAGTGAGAGCATGCATGCACATGTGTGTTTCATGTCTTTTTTGAAGTGATTGTTGTTATGAACTATTCATAGATTCATAGATGTTAGGGTCGGAAGGGACCTCAATAGATCATCGAGTCCGACCCCCTGCATAGGCAGGAAAGAGTGTTGGGTTTAGATGACCCCAGCTAGATGCCTATCTAACCTCCTCTTGAAGACCCCCAGGGTAGGGGAGAGCACCACCTCCCTTGGGAGCCCGTTCCAGACCTTGGCCACTTGAACTGTGAAGAAGTTCTTCCTAATGTCCAGTCTAAATCTGCTCACTGCTAGCTTATGGACATTATTTCTTGTAACTCCCAGGGGTGCCTTGGTGAGTAAAGCCTCACCAATTTTCTTCTGTGCTCCCATGATGAAATTATAGGCAGCCACAAGATCACCTCTCAACCTTCTCTTGCGGAGGCTGAAGAGGTCCAGGTGCCCTAGTCCTCTCCTCATAGGGCTTGGCCTGCAAGCCCTTAACCATACGAGTGGCCCTTCTCTGGACCCTCTCCAGGTTATCCACATCCCTCTTGAAGCGCGGTGTCCAAAATTGCACACAGTATTCCAACTGCGGTTTGACCAGCACCCAAAGAGGGGAATTATCACCTCCTTGGTTCTGTTCGTCGTGCATCTGCTTTTCTGATGACTTCGTCACACTGACGACTCATGTTCATCTTGGAGTCCACTAGGACTAAAGTATCTGTTTCATATGAGGCTGTGAAAAGGCTTAAGTGACCGTTTGTGTACATGGAAAGGGAGGAGGAGGATTACTTATGTTGTAGTTCATCTGAGTTTACTGCCAAGATGCTGTGTTGAAATCAACATACAGCTGTATTCCAGTCTGAAGCCAGTCTTGGAGGAGGCAGCTGTGACAGTGGTTTCACATAGTACATTTACTTGCAGGGAGAACAGACAAAATCTTAGGTTGTGATGGATATGGATTTGGATCTTTGGATGGCATTTTCAAAGTGTCCTAATTTGGTATTCTGCAAATAATAAATCCTAGGCATTTGTTCTTTTCTGTAGAGAATATGGGCTAAAGAGAAACTAATTTTATTTCCATTGGCTCATTTCTTGCCCAGTTGTATAACATGAATCTTGGGTTGTTTGCTGCTCATTCTATAATTTGAAGGCAGTATTGTGAAATTAATTGTGAATTAATTGTGAATTCTGCCTGCCTGCTTTACCTTATCTTTTTTTCTGCTTTTATAGTTGTCTCATTCTTTTTAGCATCAGCAGCATATCTGAAAATTTAGTTTAAAAAAAGAGAGAGAGAAACGTGGGCATGGCAAGTGTATCAGTGCAAAAACACTGAGAGTTGTACTCACGTGACATTATAAAATGTAAATATAAATGAAAGTGATGGAAGGATGTGATAGGTTTAGGTAAGTTTTTAGATTTGTCTTTAAGTTGGCTGGACACTAAACCATCTACAACTTTCTCTGTTAAAGAGATTCTAGAAAAGTATCATAGATGGCTGTAGAAAACCATCTACAGACTTCTGTCTCACTGGAGATTCTTACAGTTAAATAGACATCTGTCAGGGATTTGTCTAGTTTTGCCTAACCTAGATGACCTTGTAAGGTCCCTTCTGTCTCTCCTTTTATGTAGTTTTGTGGCATGTGGGACTAGTGAGATGCATGCAAATGATTTTGGAAAATTCTCTTGGATTTGTTTTCCTGGTAGAAAAACTTAACAGGAAAACTTACAGACATTTGAAAACTGAGCCCTGAAGAGAAGAGACTTATATAGTGCTGATATTGTGCAGCTAGAGGGGCTCTTTGCAGACATCTTTGTATGCTCTTCAGGCTCCCTGGTCTACTTGGCAACAGATGGCAGCATTGCACAGGGCAGCCCTGTTTGACTGACCAAGAATGGTCAGGGTCGGCCTGCATTTCTCTGCAGCTCAGGGTAGGGATTGTGAAGGGGATGTGTCCTGTTCAGCTAGCGCAGTAGAGGGGGAAGCTATAAAGCACTCTTGGATGCTGGAGGACTGTGTTGTGGCTTCTCTCTGAAGAGAATGTGTACAGGATAAATTCTTCCAGGAGTGATTTAACCCTGGTGGTTCCAGGTTATTTTTCTCGCACAGTGGCCATTATTGCTCTGGGAGAAAATTCCCAAACATCTGTATATTTGCGGTTTCTCCTGAGAGAACAGTGACTCTCCCAGAAGAAATTGAATACATGTACATGGTGTTAATAACAAATATATTTCCTTGGTGGGTGGAGACAATGCCCCAGAAATAGACCTTAAACTCCTTTAAACTGTGATCTCGCTGGTCTTTATAGGAGTTGTAATTGGCAGATATTATAATGCCTGGATCTCCACTGCAAATTATTGATCCATTAGAATAAAAGACAGATGTTAAGTGTTTAACATTTGTTCTTACTTGGTAGCCTTTATTTTATACTACTTCCATCCTTTATTTAGCCTCTAAATCTCTTGGATCAGAAAACATCTTACAGAAGATCCATGAATGGACTCACATTTTTGGTCTTTGCACTGTTTCTACTACACGACTTTTCATTGTTCTTTGAATCTCAATCTCACCTTTTGTGATATCTAAGCTGTTGTGCACACAGCCTCTGCAGCCCAAAATGTTGATTCAGTCTATCAGAGGAAGCCGATGTGGGTGGGCCCGTGTAAAGCTGTAACTACTTCCAGATGCGGTGAATAAGTAAGGATCCAAAAGTCGCCATGATCATTTTAAATTTTTTTTTTTACATTTTTGGTGTTATGCCTTATCCAAATGGTTCCCAATTTACGTTTCATAGATTTCATAGACGTTAGGGCTAGAAGAGACCTCAGAAGATCATCGAGTTCAGCCCCCTTCCCAAAGAGCAGGAAGTCAGCTGGGGTCATAGGATCCCAGCAAGATAAGCATCCATTTTCTTCTTGAAGGTGTTCAATGTAGCTGCTTGAACCACCTCTGATGGCAGGCTATTCTAGACCTTGGGGGCTTGGACAGTAAATAAATTCTTCCTTAAGTCCATCCTGAAACGGTCTTGCAGTAGTTTATAACCATTCGGCCTTGTCATCCCTTGGAGTGCTCTGGTGAACAAATGTTCCTTCAGATACTGGTGGTTACCCCTGAGCCTGTGCTTTTCCAGGCTGAAGAGCCCCATAGCTCTCAGCTTGTCATTGTAAGGTCTGTTTTCCTGACCTCTGATCATGTGCGTGGCTCTTCTCTGGATTCTCTCAAGCTTCTCCACATCCTTTTTCAATTGTGGGGCCCAAAACTGGATGCAGTACTCCAGCTACGGCCTTACCAAGGCTGAGTACAAGGGGACAATGACGTCCCAGGATTTGCTTGAGAAGCATTTATGGATGCAAGCCAGTGTTTTGGTTGCTTTACTAGCCACAGCATTGCATTGAAGGCTCATGTTCATCTTGTGGTGAATGATGACCCCCAAGTCTCTTTCTTCCATAGTGCAAGCCAGCGTAGTACTGCCGAGCCTATAAGGATGCTGCAGGTTTTTCCTCCCAAGGTGCAGAACCTTGCATTTTTCAGTGTTAAACACCATCAGGTTCTTGTCCACCGGTTTGCTGAGCCTGTCCAAATCAGCCTGGATAGCCCTCCTGTCTTCACGTGTGGATTGCCCTCCTGTCTTCAGCTTTGCCCCAAAGTTTGGTGTCATCGGCAAACTTGGCCAGTCCGCTTCTGACTCCAATGTCCACATCATTAATGAAGATGTTGAACAATATAGGTCCAAGGACAGAGCCTTGGGGGACCCCACTGGTCACAGGGCACCATGACGATTGACTTCTGTCAGTTACCACCCTCTGGATCTGACCACGGAGCCAATTTCCTAGCCAGTGGATCATGCTGGAACCAAGGCCATGATTGGCCAGTTTCGCCAAGAGGTGATCATGGGATATCAGATCGAAGGCTTTTCTGAAGTCAAGATATATGACATCGATCTCTTGTCCCTTGTCCAGGTGATAGGTCACCTGGTCATAAAAGGAAATGAGATTGGTCAAGCAAGACCTACCCGCAACAAACCCATGCTGGTAAGGATGGCCTATTTAATAAACTTTTCTAAGATCTTCCCCGGGATAGAGGTCAGGCTGATGAGCCTATAGTTTGCCGGATCCACTTTCCTCCCTTTCTTGAAGATAGGCACCACATTGGACTTCTTCCAGTCTTCAGGCACTTCACCAGAGCGCCAGGTGTTCTCAAAGACCCGTTGCAGAGGCTCAGCTATGATGCTCGCCAGCCCCTTTGGTACCCTGGGGTGTAGATTGTCAGGGCTGGCTGACTTGAAGTTATCCAGCCTCTCAAGGTGTTCCTTCACGAGGTCAGTACTGATGGAGGGCAGGGAATCTCCCTCACCTTGACCTCCCTGTCCCGTAGTGGGCATGGGCATCCCATGGGACTGATGAAAGACCAACGCAAAGTACCCATTTAATAGGTTGGCTTTTTCCTGGGTGTCAGTTGTCCCATCTGGTTCAGCAGGGGTCCAGTGTTGCCATTACTTTTCCTCCGGCTCCCCACATATCTGAAAAAGGACTTTTTATTGTCCTTGATACTCGAAGCTAGTTGGCCTTTGACATAAAAAATATAGGAGAAATAGGTGTAACTCAGTAATAACATGCATAGTTTCTTTATATATGTTTCACATTCCTCAAATTTTTTCAGAGCATGGAGCATATATTAGGAACTCAGAATATGGCCCTGGAAAAGATTTGCTTGGCTTATGAATGGTCTCCCCTCTCATTCACAAAGGCATGATACTCTTGTGAACACTACAGTAGTTGCTTACATGTAAAAATAAAATTAGGAATACAGTTCAACAACTGGATGTAAAGAGGGGATCCAGCCCCAATGGGCAGTGAGATTTCTCCAAACTGCTATTTGGGAACTACTCTGTCCTGTTTTACATTGTCAGAGCTCTTTGTTTGCACCAACTGTGAGCCTTCTTATCTTTTATTCTGCTAAAGTGCCTGCCAGAATCACTTGTTATGACTCTGTTTGGAGGACTAGCAGAATAGGCATTTTTACCTCCTGCGGGATTCTCCGGTGGAGAATTTTTTAACTAAAATGGATCTAGCAAATGTAGTAGTCCCATGATTCTTCATTGGATTTAAATACCTGTTGGAAAAAGAGGTGTAAGCAGCAGGGTCCCCTTGAGTGATTGTGAGACGGTAGAAGAATTTTTATTAACATTTACTGACCAGTTCTAGTAACAATATTACTAACTTTGCAATATAAATACGGAGCTGCCTAACTCCTCCAGCTTTAAATCTCAAGAGATGTGCAGTGTGAAAACAACAAGGAATAGGGTGTTTCTTAACTAGCAGATTTTAAAGATGTCAGATTTCGAAGCTTTCACCCAAGTGTTTGATTTACTGTACTGAAAATTCTCTGGGGCCCTGTCAGCAGAAAACCCTGCCTCACAGCATTACTTAAGCATTCAAATGGAAGTAATTATGTTTTCATGGTTTCTAAATTAGCTCAGCAAAATTATTTGGACCTTTCACAAGGGAGATCCATTTTATTATGTCAACAAAATTTTTATGTATTAAGTAAAAAATTGTTCAGACATTCTTCCACATCTTTGTTTTCAGGCAGCTTTCATTGAGATTTCAAGGGGTGTTTTTCTTTTTTTATCATAATGTAAGCATTTCATTCATTTTTAGCTGTATGTTGATCGTTACAATTTTAGACATAGTATTTAAGATTTTTAAAGAGATCTTACTTAACTGCTGAACTAATAGGTTTAATTACATTAAAACTTTGCTCTAAGTGGAATCACTTTTGTTCTTGTTCAAAGCACAATTTGTCATGCACTCTCTGGCTACAAAACAAACTTGTTTCTGTGTCTATTCTGACCCTAACCAGTTCTGCTTCAAGCACATCTGGAGCTGATCAAGTGTTTCTTAAAAAATGAAATTAGAGAACAAACAGAACCTCCACAAACAAAGCAAATAAATTCAGTTAGGATTCTTGCAAACCACTTAACATTTCCAGGTTAAAGGTGTTCTTAGAGGTGAAAACTCTCAGACCCTTCTCTGCCTTAGTCCTTTCCCTAAAATTCCTTCTTAAGTAGTTTCCCCTTCAATTAGTTTATTCACTTGTAATATAGAAGTGATGCCACATCTGTAAAATATAGACCAGAATATCCACCATCAAGGTTTCAGAAAATGGAGTGGAGAAAAACAGCATGAAAAGCAGAGCTCATTTCATTCCCAAGCTGAAGCACTGGCTGGTTTTTATGTTGTCATCTGTCATGACTGCAGTCCCTTCTGTATAGTCCCGCAAGGCAGTTCGCAACACCAGGTATTGGAATTGACCTGTGCAGAAGCTCAAGCTTTGGGTAATTAAGCTATCAAGAGCAGGTTGGTTGGTTTGTTTTTTGAGGGGGGAGGAAGGGGTGTTGTTTATTGTGGGGGTTAGCTGAACAGAAAAGCATTGCGAGTTGAGTGCTCTGTTAAAGTCATAAAGCCAATCATATATCATTGTCGGTCATGGAACCTGCTTTCAGAGATTTGATTTTAGCTGCTGTTAAATGATGCAAAATGAAGTCTAGCAAGGGAAATACAGTCGGTGAGAAACTATATTTTTGTTGTAATCTTAGTAGTGTATGAGCATGCTATTAACATACATTTTGCCTAGGTGAATTTTATGTTCTCCCAAAGGGGAAAAAAAAAGGTTCCTTAAGGGGAAGATTATTTTATCATTATTTAGCCCCCTCGTCATGTTCATCATTTAAATTCCTATATAAAACAGTTATTTGTATCTCAGAGGTAACTTGTACAATAATACTGTGTGTACTCCTCACTCTTCAGTAATGCATACTAATGCTGTCTAGGCCTAACAACTTCAACAAATACATCTATTGAGCACTCCAGTACTGGTGATTGATACAATATGTATACTGTCTTCTGGAAATATGGGATCACAGTAGAGGTTTCATGCTGTTCTTAGGAAGCTTGATATTTTCCTTTACTCCCTCAAATGAATATACATTTGTTAATTTAATTTCAAGAACCAAATCAGTTCCAAATTCTATTGGGCGAAGCTCAATAGTCAAGTTCCAAATTTTAATTGAGCAGAACTCAATTGTACAAGTCTGTGTGGTTCTACCGCTGTGCAACTATCTTCCCTCCCAGTCCCATCAGGTTTCAGATACTTCCCAAATCCATAACAGGCATCCTACGTGTAAGCCCCAAGCTTGGAGACCTTGGGGTTTGGATGCCCCCTAGTCTTGCTTGCTCCTACCCAAAAGGCCAAGGAGCAAGCCAGAGGGAAAGCGAGAATGGAATCCCCCATTACCACAAAATTGTGCAATCAAGTTTCCTGCATTTGAGGAAGCTTACAGGAGATCAGCCTGTCCAGAGTGCAAGGGGCAAGCTTCAGCATATAACTACACTTGATCACCTGAGAGGATCATGGGATCTCCCCTGTGTGATAGAGCAATGCTCAGACTTTGATTTACCAGGACTCATGAAGCATGCTGTAGTCTTGACCCTTCCCATGCTCTGTGCTGAGGTTGAGGGACAGCACCGACCTCCTGGACCTCAATTTACCTTGAGACAGTACACTCTGGCTCATATTTCAGGGCCTACGACCCTGGTCCAAAGCCTGTTTTGGGCTTCTATCCCTTTTTATTTCTAGTGCCTTATTTTGTCATCCTTCAACTTACCCACTTTTCTTTTGCTTTAGAAAAAATCCTTAACCTCTTGGGAGTTGGAGGTACATACTAAATTTTCATCTTTGCAATGAGGTATTGCCATCTTGTGCATGGTACTCTTTGGCCATTTTGTTTTCTCTTCCATGGCCAATTATAGTTGCTGCTGAATTGCATATTCATCTGAGGCACTGACTCCAACACTGATATCAAGCTGTTAGTCACCTTCAGTCACTGGCAAATAAATGCCATAGGTATTTCTTTGACCTCCTTCTCAGAGGTTAGTTTGGAAGTGCCATTGTTTCCTTCTACTCCAGTACTGAGTTTGCTGGTTCTGGTTTTCCTCAGATGAAAGGTCTCATGCTCTTGGGCATAATCTATCCTATGATTGCTGCAACAGCATGTCCTTTGCTGACTCCTGTATTTACTGTGGCACTGAGCAACTTCAGGATTTCTTTATGATGAATACTGCCGACCTTATCAGTTTACGTTGGGCCCATCTTTGGCTCTAGTAGTCATGACAGTCTCTTTGGAAGTTGTTTTATTAGAGTCTGTATTCAGTTCTGACTATAAACATGGCACCACTTTGTCCCCATATCTGTCTGTCAGCAGTTTGGGTACTAAATGGCTACTTGGGTACTCCAGAGTAACCTCTCAGACCGCCTCTATTCTGACATAATCACAACATTGATGGCTTTTTTTCTGGCAATAAGGCCCTTGGCTTTCCCCTGTCATTAGGTACAGGACAAACTGTTCAACTTCTATCTCCTCAGTTTTGACTTCACAGGTTCTACCATGTCAATTGCTTTTTCCATCACCACATCAGGAGGATTTTATGATCTGAGTTTGAGACTTGTTTTTCATTTGTTGTCATTCTTATCCTTTCATCATCTCATCAAATGGATAGTTTCTGTGGTTTTGGAGACCTGATGCAATGTGTGGTTTGCAGCTGAGGAGTCTTTCAGGTCTATGTTCCTGTGTATAGCACCAACATTTCAGATTTTGCTAGAGGAAATAAATGAATCTGTTCATAGGCAGGTTGACATACTGCTGGACTCTGGCTCTGCCGAAATAGCCTTGCTTTATGAATAAGGCATTGATAGACCTGGCTAACTAATGTGAAAAACTCCTGCCTCTTTCTCTGTGACTGAAGGGAGAACAAAGTATGAAATACCTCCCTAGGGCCTGAGTAATGTCATAACCTCTTGGACCTTCCTCTCAGATGGTAGTTCAGTAGCTAAGAAGGCCAAATGGCTTTGCTCCACTGGTAGAGAAAAGGAGCACAAGAAGGTTGACCTCTTCAGTCTCAAGACCTGTGCTGGTAGAAGGGTGAAATGCTTTTCACATTGAGTGACTGTAAAGTTGGCTTAACTCTGGAAGAGCAAGGTTTAGGGAAGCTGAGTTGCTGAGTGAGACAGAATTTGGTGACTTTGCAGGGGAACTTGGGATGTCCTCCAGGATACTTTATCTGAATAGTTAGTATTCAGAGAACTTAGATCTTGCTTACTCTTGTTGTTGAGGTAATTGCCGATAATTGTCTTTTTCATAGAGAGGCAGAGTAAATAGTATGTTGTACTATATCCAAAGGTCACTTCATCAGAAGTGTGAAAACAACGCTGAGATCTTACTGTGGTATGGCATGACAAAACATGTAGGGCTTTGATTGCAGGATGCTGGGCATAGAGAACAATTAGTTGGACTTTCTTTCAGATGATAATACATTTTAAGATCTAGCAAAACTCACTGTACAGCTGAAGTAAAGAAACTGCTGTCAGAGAGGTTTTTTCCCTGAGACCTTCTTGAGAATCTGGACAATTAAACCAAGTAAATGTATCGATTTACCTTTTGAAGCATTCACAGAATCAGTCATAGGAGGTAAGGCACAGGATGGTTCCTGATCATGGAAAAGGGAAGGCATTAAATAGGGATCACTGACAAAGGTGTCCCTGGAGTAGGAAACCTTGCACTTCCTCCTGATGTCCCATACAGATACAACAATTTCTAATTTACAGAATTTAACTGGAAAACCGAGTCCTTGACCTCAGGGCTGGGAACATGCACCTAAGGCTTCTAGAAGCTATCTACATTGCTGAATGTGTGGGTTTGTTCATACACTGATCAAGTGTGAGTGAGTGAGGCTCAGAAAGCATGAGCTTTCTGTCACAGTGGTTCTAGGTTCAGAAAGGATCTGCTTTTAGCATGCCCTATTTTTCCAAACATGATCATGATGGGGCTTATTTCTTTGATTGCCAGTCCTGTACTGGGTAGGGAGGCAGTACAGACAGCCCTTGTATGATGTGTGCTTACTTTAATGAGCATTTAATCAATGCTTTGCTTTATCTTCCTTGGCTGATATGTGGGCCCATGTCTTGTTTGCTGCACCATTTTCACATGCTATTCTAAGGACAGAATTATTCATTTCCTCCCGTTTCCCACCCCCCAGGGTAGTCTGCCCATGGCATATACATGCTTTACTAACCATGAATTAACATATTTTCAAATCACCCCTGGCAGATGAAAGGGATATCATCATCATCCTCATTTTGCAAATACAAAAGTGTGCACTAATTTTGGGAAGTTCAATATGCAACACTTGGCATGGTTTTTCAGAGTAGTGATCACTCAATAGTTCCAGAGCAAGGGTTTCAGTGACTTCAGTTGCCAGTTGCTCAGCATCTGTGCATCTGTATAAATGACTCATCAAGCATCTCATAAGAACTCTGTGGCAGAAGCAGGTTAGAATCTAGTTCCTCAGGATAACTTTCAACTTCCCTGTCTTTTGAAGCCATCCTTTCTTTTCAGGTATCCCCGTTGTAGCCATATTGGTCTAGAGGCAAAATGAATCCATGAAAAGGAATCAAAAGAGGCAAAAGGAAACAAAACTTGGGGCAGAGGTGATCTCTCTTATTAGACCGACTAGATATTTGCGAAAAAAAATCTTTTTTGGCAAGGTTTCGGGCACAGGTACCCTTCATCATGTACAGGAAAGTGTAAAGATTGTAAAAGTTATCTTATGCATGATGAAGGGTATCTGTGCCCTAAACCTTGCCAATAAAGATTTTTTTTTTTTTCAAATATCTAGTTGGTCTAATAAAAGAGATCACCTCTGTCATGAGTCTTGATCCTTTCTTTTCAGTATTTTACTGTCGCCTGTACGCCGTCTCACTTCTCCAACAAATGAGGCAGGGATTCAGCAAACCGCCTTCTTCACCACAGAACCCTGATTTATAGAGGGGGCAGAGTCTCAGAGTCCAGCTTGGCCTGTGTGCTGAATGAGATGGGTTTCTGTGAAAAGATACTGCATGTGATCATGGAATTAAACTGTATCATAAAGACAGTAAATTATGGCTGTGTGGGCAGTAGTGTTTTCTGGTAGCGATGGTGATCTAAATGAATCTTTCTGTTACAAAAGTAACTTTCTTAATCTCTGTGGCAGTCTTGCATCCCATTTTTGCATGGCTGTGGACTTAATGATATAATAGGTCTTATTTTTTCACCAGTAGCATTTTACCAGTGTTATCAAACAAAAGAACATGAGCAAAATGTTTATAGAGAGCTTTATTATTGTACCAAGATAAACCTTGTCGAAGTCCAGATACAACTCTTTGGATCAAGGCACTTTTCCACCTATCTATTTTTAACAGGTATATTTTAGAATGAGCGACTCTACATGAGGAAGAAATACACAAGCTTGTTAAAATTAGTCTTCAATATTTTAAATAGCCAACTTCATCTCTTCCTGGAATATGAACAATTTCTCTTTAGTTGTCAGTGTTAGTCAGGCAATTTTCATTTTTTTCATTCATTTCACGAATTAATAGAAACTTAGCTGTAATTTTTAAGGATACACTGTCCTAGGACAGAATTTGGTAAGCACATAGGCTGTATCCAGCCAGCCTATGAAGAGGGCTGATCTAGCACAAGGATTTGAAGACATAGTGTTGCACTGTGCTGTCCTTCCCCTCCTTTGTACTCCCCTGCACTGCAGAGCCTGCTGCTCTGCCGCATATGTGCTTACCCACACGGGAGAGGGAGTGTGGTGGGATCAGCAACACGGGTGAGATCAGGACGTTAGTCTCTCTGGGGTGCTGAGACTTGCAGCCCATGGCTTCAAAAGGTTGCTGACCTTTGTCCTAAAAGTACAAATATTTTTCATTCCCACACCTACTGCTGCTGCATATACTTAAATAACACAACAGAGTTGTAGTTATTTGTAGCTCTAAAATTTCATCATCTCCATATTCTGAATGATGCAGTCTTTCTCTAAGGCTCTTCATGTTTCTCTCCTGTTTTAATTGTCCTTCCCAGCTCTTCTACCTTTTACAGTTACCTTGTTCCTGTGTTCTCATTCTTGTAACTTTTCCATTGTTACCCTGTACTTCCCCTACTCTCCATTTTAATATCTCCTCTGATCCCCTTCCTGCGTTTCTTTTTCTTTTTTTGACCTCAGGTTTTATTTAGTTCCTCTATCCCCTCAAGTCTCAAGGGCAATACCAACATCTATCTAAATCACTCTTAAACTAGTGCATTTCAACTACATGATCACTTGTCTCTTACTCCATGGTCACTTCCCATGATTCATAGATTCATAGATGTTAGGGTCAGAAGGGACCTCAATAGATCATCGAGTCCGACCCCCTTCATAAGCAGGAAAGAGTGCTGGGTCTAGATGACCCCAGCTACATGCATATCCAACCTCCTCTTGAAGACCCCCAGGGTAGGGGAGAGCACCACCTCCCTTGGGAGCCCATTCCAGACCTTGGCCACTTGAACTGTTAAGAAGTTCTTCCTAATGTCCAATCTAAATCTGCTGTCTGCTAGCTTATGGCCATTGTTTCTTGTAACCCCTGGGGGCGCCTGGGTGAATAAATACTCACCAATTCCCTTCTGTGCCCCGTGATGTTAATGTACTCATATCAACAAGCAGTGGAGCTCACCTGGGAATGGGAGGGAAGGGGTTTTTGTGATCTCTTTTTTCTTACATGAAGAAGGGCACTTTGTGCTCTAAAGCTTGTCCAGCATCTCTCCCAACCATACAGTTGATCAGTGTGTCATTGTAGGTGTTGCCAGGTGTTGCTCTTGGAGCTGCTGCTTGAGAGCACTGCAGTGTCCCCATGCTGCTGTATGTTCTTGTGTGGTATTGCATGGTAAGAGGAGTTCAGGAAAATATGGGGAACCAATGACCCCAACTGGGATAAAAAGTCATGATTAAAATATCATACTGTCATATGCAGAGCTGTCTGAACAGTCTGAAAATGACATGTTCAGAATTTAATCCTGATGTAAAAATGTGGTTTACTGGAAACAAAATAGCATTAATTATGAGCAAATAAACATGTTCCTGTGGTATGTCCTGAAGCAGCCAACCCAGAGAAAGTCTAATATAACAATGGCATGGAACTATAATATATTAAGTAATAAATATTCCATTCAGTCATCAAACCTTGTGGAAAGTTCAGCTTAAATGAAAAAGCAACATGTCTTATATCTGCACACTTGCCACTCTGGGAATTCTCTAGAAATGAGCATTGTAAACATTTTTTCTTTCATTCTGACAGGTAATATTTGAAGCTGAAGTCTCAGATGGGAGAAGTGGCTACATTGCCATTGATGACATCCAGGTTCTGAGTTACCCTTGTGGTAAGTAGTGATTAAGAGCTGCATTTTTCTCTGTCTTTTCAGGAGATGCTTGATATTAGCTCAGGCTGCTGAGTTTTCATCGCTTGATCATTGATGTCCTTTGTTCTTTCTGTAGCATTTCTAATACAGCTTACAGGGGAAAACATTGTAGTACAATAGTGATTTATCTAGATAAAAAATTCTGTATATTGTAAGTAATGCATTGCAAAAAAATAGCCTTTATTCAGTTAATGCCTTTGCATTCACAGACTAGTAGGTGTGGACAGTAAGCAATTAATACCAATACACTGATTGTGCTAATCTTGACTGACACGTACTTAAATCAGAGGACTGTTAGAAAAAAATAATGTGGCTATGAAGCCTGAGAGGCAACTCTAGATTTAAAAAAATATTTTGATTTCCAGTATTTTGTACAGGAACTGGTTGCAGTATATATGAAGGTTCATCCTCATCTGTTTAATCCTGGAAAAAATATGTATGCTTGCAAGTTGGGGAACTGTGGACCAATAGAGAGATTCAGGAGAAATCATTACTATATACTTTTTTCATTTGCTGCCTTTTTTTCTTGTAAATCTCTTCCACTCTGCTCTACCTGCACCTTTCTGCATCCAGTCCCTCCCAAAAATGTAGCTTCATTGCAATGCATCCCTGAGGCTTGTAATTTAATTGCTTTCTCTGAAGAGATAATACTACTGGAATCCACTGCCTACTAGGAGATGCTAAATGATAAAAAATATCTTTGGAAACTCAAATCTATTCTTTCTTCCCTTCCCCCAGATCTCTGATCCTTGCTTCCCCAGTGCTGCCAGCTCCACTATCCTTGAGGAGTCACTTATCCGTTACTTGCCTCTTCATACGTCCAGTCAACCCAGCTATGGACTCTCTCTGTAAAACAGATTCTAGATCCAGATAGAGCTTTGCTGTGTAAAATCACAAAGTCAGGGATCGCCTTAACAGCAAATTATCAGCATGACAAAATGCTGAAATAGCCCCTTTCTGCTTATCCCATTTGCATTTCATATTGGTTAAAAAAAAAGCCACAAATAAAGTTTCAGTTTAGTCAGTATTTTAGAAGAAAACATTTAAGAGCTATATTACAGGTCTGTTTTTCAGCTGTGGACATCAGGTTTTTTTTAAACCTTATATTTCACTCTAGTTTTGTCATAGAGCTTTCCTTGAGGCCGTGCAGATGTTTGAAATGGAGTTATAGTTGAAATGTGACCATGTTCATCACAGAAGATGTTTGTCTACAGAGAAGGAAAAAACCCAAATGCCATTGCACATAGCTTGAATATAATTAATTAAACTAATTCTCCTTCCAGTATATACTGATTTTAATCACCAGTATTATACTGATAATTTCACTGTCAGGTGGAATGCAGTGCAACTCTGGTAAAAAATTTTGCAATTTTTTGACATATATTGTTATTTAATCTCCTCCTCTTAGCTTTGATTTTTGTAAATTATTATAACTCATATACAACAAAGTAGTGGAGTCACTGGGGAGAGGAGGAAGGAGTAGAGCTACTCTTTTTGCTTAAGCTTAGATGAAACAAATCACTTTCTTTCATATGAGATTACTTTAAGTCCAGGTGCCTATAATATGTGTCTGTTGAGAGAAAGTGATGTGATTGGGCTTTTTTTTATTAGCAAGCAATGTTTGTAACTTTATTTTTTCTACCTCCACAGACAAATCTCCACATTTCTTGAGGCTGGGGGATGTAGAGGTCAATGCGGGGCAGAATGCTACATTTCAATGCATTGCTACGGGGAGAGATGCAGTGAATAACAAATTATGGCTGCAGGTAAGGCCAGCTCATACAAGTCTGTATGACTAGAGGACAGACTTCTTGTTGAAAATGAAATTAACTCCTCAGCCCCTCTTTTTTTTTGTGCTCGCAAAACATTTTATAGAAATCAAATTTATAGTTAATTTGATTGACCAGAGAAATAACAAATTATTTTCTTTATTAAAAAATTCTATATTTAAAAATTAAGAGGATAAAAGTTTCACAAATAGTTACTCTTTAACCCAATACATTTTTTTAATCTACATGCTTCTTTCACAAAATTGTGAGAGTGGTAAATACATATGGTTTGAAAGAGATTTTTGTATCTAGTAAAACAAATGTGCTATGTTTAGCACAGGCTTCACAGAGAGCTGTCATAACTATGATGGATGATCCTATGATAGAGAGAAATTACAATTAATCCCTTGGGGGTTGTGTGTGTTAAAATGACAGCATATTTAATATGGCAATATAAACGTAGTGTTCCTTTGCATACTAGGAAAGATTTTAACTTTTCTCTCTCTCTCACACATGCACGCGTATGTGCACACGTGCACATAAGGGTGTTCTTAAGTAATGAATTATTGAAATGAGAAAACTATTTTCTACTTCTGTCTCCCTCTCCCTCTCCTTTTCCCTTTGAAAAAATACTATAAATCCTCATAGCTCAGAGAAAAACAATTTATGTGGATCATAGACTGGCACAGACAGCCTCTTTGAGAATGGTATATCATTTTTTGATGTAGGTGAAAGTTGCAGAATTGATAATGTCTGACTCCATTGCTTTGGTGTGTGTTACTCTGTGTAACAGGGTGCTTGATGTATACATGTTTCTCAGTGGTTCTGAAAAAAATATTCCTTCAAGAACTTATTTTATGTTTTTAAAGAACATTTGAATAAAAAATAATAATAAAATAATAAAAGTAATATTTTAAAACGCAGAAAATGCCAAATTCATATGTAACAAATGCACACACGCAATATTATCAAAATGAAACACATTGACCATCCTTCATAGTCAGGGTCTCACTTCTCAACTGAGTGAAAAAAGAGTGTATTAATTTCTGAATGAGTATAAATAGCCACAAGGTGCACCTCCAAAATAGATGATTTTTTGGAAGGAGGCAAAAGGGAGGAGGGTTGAATAGGAAGGCATCTGACTTCTAGAAAAATAGGCTATGGAGACTATTCCAAGAACAGTTATCACAGTGTCACAATTTGAAAAATGAACGGAGAACCAACAGCGATTGCGTTGCCTTTCATATTAGCAAGTCTTTGTAGTAAACAGATATCCTATCACTAGGAACTATTTGTATTGCAAGTCTTTCTGCTAAGTAGATACCATTTTTTCAATTGAACAAATATAAAATGCAGTCATTGAGAAGGAGAAGTTCAATTTCTTGGGACTGCCAGGCTGAGCACATAAAACACACAAAATTAAATTAGATTAACCTGGATTACTATATCACAGAGAAAGCTGTAACAGTAAAAGTGTGCAAGAAACAATGTAAAGCACCAATCTCAACACAGATAATTGCTCAACAGGGTGTGACAGCAAGAGCCAACTGGAATTTTTCCATACCACTCAGTCCTCCAAGTCTGATAACTTTGACAGATTATCCTTTCTAACTTTTTCTCTCTCAAAAAGTCCAGTTAGCAGCCAAAACTGCCCAGAAAACATATGTTTCTGCTTTCACACAGTTTATGGGTTTGCTGTGTAGACCACAAAAGTGCATCCTTTCTTATCTTGTAAAACACTACAAATAATCTTTGTTAGAGAAGATCTTGGAACTAAAAAAAGGTCTTTTGCCCTTCAAATAACTTTGCTTGCTAATGTTTATAAAGGACTTTGATATTTTTGAATGGAAAATACTATGAAATGGCTATTATAAATGTCAAGTGCTTAGGCTCCTTTTTTCATAGCTGCTTTCTACCTGGCTTTCTACCCTTTCCTTTCTTTTTTCTTAAACTGTCAGTTCTGTCACCCATTGCTCAGTACCCCAGGTTTATTGTCCCATTCAGATTTCTACCCTTCTTTACCAAAACAGATGTACAAATGGTAAAACTTCACCT
Organism: Alligator mississippiensis; assembly: GCF_030867095.1. Taxonomy (NCBI): domain Eukaryota; kingdom Metazoa; phylum Chordata; order Crocodylia; family Alligatoridae; genus Alligator; species Alligator mississippiensis. Next base: position 111,463,092 of record NC_081824.1, on the reverse strand, counting down.
GTCAGAACTTGCATAAAAAAGAACTGATCCCATTGCAGATTTTTGAGAAAATATTATATTTTGAGAACATATAAAACTGGTGGCCTTTTCCTGAAAATGTCGGATGCAGGACATAGACCCAAGTGTGGCTAGGCAAACATTCATTTTTATTTCTTTTGCCAAACTGTCAAACTCAGGGATTCACAAAGACCTACTTTTAGGAAGGAAGTCACCAACAGATCAAATCAAATGTGTAAGTCATTGTTTTTAAGTATCTGGAACAGAAGCATTTTAAGAATGTATCTTCTCCTATAATAGGAGCACCAGCTAAGGCAGGGATTCTATCCGGCCCACGGGACCCCTAAAAAGTTTAGAAAATTAATATTTATCTGCCCCCTGGCTGCCTGTCATGCGGCCCTTGATGGCTTCCCAAAACTCAGTAAGTGGCCCTCCACCCGAAATAATTGCCTGCCCCCGAGCTAAGGTGTGAAGGTACAGAACAGGGGTACTTTTTAGCACAAAATAGAAGCTTCTTGTTACGAAGTAGTTGCACATAAAAGGATCTTCCTTAAAAAAGAAAAGAAAAAGAAAAAAAGGTGCTAATAATTGGGAAACTTGTGGGAGTATACCTGAAATGCTTTGATTTAAAAAAAAAAAATGTTATATAGACATTGTTTTATAGCTATGGGTCTATTTAAAGAAAGCATGGCCGTCTCTGTCTCTATAGCATTTCTCCATTTTTGTTTGTTTGTTTCAAAAGTTAGAGGGAAATTTAAGCTTAAAAGGAAGACCAAAAAAGTCTTTCTCCTTTTCCCCCTCCTTTTTCAGCAAAATGATACTTGGTTGCAGGATTTAACCAACAGTGCTATCTGGGACAATAGCAAAAATGAATGTGCTGCATTTCCAAAGGCTTAAAGTTTTGCTAACTTCAGAAGCCAAATGTATTGGAGGTGGAGCTAGATTATAAATAAGAAAAATTGTGTACATGTACATGTTTCTGTATGTAAATATAATTGTAATTGTTAGCATATATATAAAACATGCAATGACAATAGGCACAGTATTTCAGGACACTAAATCTCTTATAATATGCACATATAGTGTTTTAAGCACTGAAAAAATGTCAAACTTTGGTTTCTACATTTTAGGAGGGTAAATATGGATTGACCTTAAATTGGACATTCACTAGATTTCGTATGTAGATACCTATATCAATATATAGATAGATGTATCTGTGCATGTGTGTGTGTGTGTGTGTGTGTGTTATGTAAAATTACTTTTGTTATTCCTTTTCACATCCCTGTTGTACCAAGGTTTGCGACAAATAGGACTGGCTGGAAAGGTGATCAGTAAAAAGAACAAAAGTCCTTTGAAAGATGTAGCTTCATTAATATAAAGCACACAGATAGCTGCATTAATATAAAGCAGACAGACATCTGACTAGATAAAGTGCCTTAACTGGTTGAAGGCAAGCGAGGTTCTTTGGGTAAATCCTGTATCTTTTATTAGACCAACTAAATAGTTGGAAAAATTCTTTTTTGCAAGATATCAGATTTACCCAAAGAACCTTGTCTGTCTGTGTCCTTAGATCAAGATGGCTACAGCCAATATCCTTGTTAAGTGGTTGAACAAAGAGATCTGAAACATGTTGGAAGAATATTGCCTATTGAGTGTGAGAGGTATTTCTCTCCTCAATGAGGAGGCATGCAGCATACAATTATTACTGGGCCACCAACCCACCTCCCCCTATTTTTCTTTAGTTGATGCATAATTATTAGCAAATATGTTGGGGGGCAGGGGGAACAAAGGTAAGTAAGTTTTGTTTTCAGATGAGAATTCCAAGGCATAGTGTTTAGAAATAATTCCTCAAAACTGAATTGGTTCAGGATGGTTCTTCCTGAACAGTCACTTTTGACTATTGTTTACAACCTCAGTAAGCTTGTAGGCCGATTTCACGAGGTTGGCCGGAGTAGAGGGGCATATGACACACAAAAGGCTTAGACAATTCTATGTTTTGTCTAGCATTTGTTCTGTTAATCCAACCAGGACATCAGAAAAATAGCATGTGAGAGTTTGGGAAAGAGGGGTTCTTTTTCTTTTTTGGTCACTTTTTGTTTAGTTTAATTTTGTTTTAATAATCAGACTGTTTCACTGCTTCCCAAATTGGGAACAGTTGTGACTCCCATAATCCCAGTGAAATTTTCAACCTCTAATCAATGTCCAGTCTAACTTGACACCTATGTAATGTGGAGAATAGAGGCCTGTGCTGGAACATCTGTTAAACCATATGCCTTGGCACCAGGTTCAGCTGGAGATAACTGAAACACTAATGAGTCCATCCATCATTGCTGAGCTTGGCATTAACATATCCATTGGATTGGGCAAAAAGGCTTGTATTAACTTTGCAGTTCGTTGTGTTTTTGCAATGGTCTTTGGTGACATCATTTGCTTTGGTGAATCTCAAATGAGAAAGGCTATTGCATGTGTTTAAAAGTTTAAAGCATCACTGGTAATCCTGTGCAGATTGCCATCAAAGTAGTGACAATTGGGCCAATCTGTCAGCGATAGCTGTAGGTGCTGGCTAAATGCCTCCTCAGTTGGCCTGCCAAGCCTGGAAAGGCAGCCATGGTTTCGCCCTTGGAGAGGCTTATCAGCATTAATGCAGTATGATGCATCTCTTCTCTCAGCCAGAGGAAAATGTCATTCCTTGTGGAGCAACAGATAATTAAAGCAATTGCCTGAAAGTAATAATTGAAAAAGTGAAATTGAAAAGCGCTGTGGAAAATGGAATGCAAATTGCTGTAAAAACAACTGAGTGAGGCTGACCTCCCAGTGATACCAACTGTTGTCAAATGAGGGGCTATCTCTGAAGGTGGCATGTTGGGAGGTGCACAGAATTGACCACACTATCCTATCTTTCCTGGGAAATGTGTGCGCCATAACCCGTAATGCTCTGTTTACTATCTCATTATTAGGTATTGGTATGTTACCACCATAGAACCTCACCTGAGATGATCTTCCCCAGAGAGCTTGCATTTGACTACTTTCCCCCTCTGATGTCTTTCTCACCATGCTGTGCAAATACACACCCCTTTGAAAATTCCTGTGCAGGACACTATCCAGTAAGGTTATAATTTTAGTTGACAGACAAGTGATATAACAGCAATGTAACATTAGGCTTCAGGAAAACCAGATTTCAAAGCAAACATTAGGACTTCTGCTTATCGTAGACGCATAGGCTTAGAAGGGGCTGTTTCAAGGGGCCAAACCCCCAGCACAAATGCAGGAATGCTGTTCCTTAACCATCCCTATCAAATGCTTATTCAGCCTCCTCTTGAAAACCTCTGATAAAGGGGATTCCACAACTTCTCTAGCAGTCTAACAGTAAGGAGTTTTTTTTTTTTTTCCTGAGATCTAATCTTAATGTATCTTGCTGTAGTTTAAAACCATTGCTTGGTATCTTGGTCTCTACAGCAAAGGAAAACAGCTGTTCTTCTTCTTTATGAAAGCTTTTCAAACATTTGAAAATGGGAGAGAGGTTTAGGAATGTCAGTTTTTCAGACACATTTCATTTCCTGAAAGAATAGAGAGATTTTCATTCAAAGGAAAAAGGTTTTTACACATAAACGAGTTTTACAAATACAGTAATAGATATTTTTGTGGCTGAACTGAAAAGCATTTTGGGTTGATCTGAAATGTTTACTTTTGGATAATTTAACCTTTTAAATTTTAAATACAGGTAAGTTTCAAAACAACAGAAACATTATTTTTCAAAATCATAGGACAAAAAGAACTGGGGAGAGGACTCGGAAGGTCTCTAGTACTCAGGAAAACCTGGTTGTCCTGCTCTCAGGACATCTCCTGCTTAGGGCAAGAATCATCCCAGAATAACCCCCACACAACTTCCAGCAGTGGAGATTTCATAATCTCCTTTGGTAATCTGCTTCAGAGTTCAACCACCTTCAGAGGTAGAATGTTCTTTCATATATCTAACCAATAACCCCCTTGCTGTTGTTTATGACCTTTTTGAACCTTTCAACAATTTTGATTTTTTTCAGCTGAAACAGTTTATCCAATTCCAATTGAATTCACAAATAGTTTCATTTCGCCTTAAACTGCAACTTTTGGGGCATGTACAGACATGACAGTTAGATCTACCTAATTAGGGTTAGGTCTATCTAAGTGTCAGTCTGTGCAAATGTTTGGGGAGGTTAAATTGGGTAGAAAATGGCCAGCCCAATCTAAATTAATTTAACTGATGAGGTAAATTAATTTAACTGATGAGGTGAATTAAGTTAGTAGATTGGGAAGAGGTTAGCCTGATCTACTGAATATCTGTATGTGTTCAGAGTGCATCCATGGGGCTAGTAAAACCCAGCCAGTTACCCCAGCTCTGGGGCTGCACTCTTCCTACCTCTCTCAGCTCTGACTGGACGATTTTTAGCTACCTGACCCCTGCTTCCCACCCCTGGACAGACAGCTCTCCTCCCCTCTCAGACTCACCAACCCTCCTTCCATCCTGCCTGCCTGTCCCCCACCCCAAATTACTTAAATTGGGTTCCTGGCATGGCTCCCAGCATGTGCAAACTTGTGCACAAGGTGCTCCCAATCTACAATTGTTCAGCTTAAAGTAAGCAACATGATGGTAGATCGGGTGTGGCAAATGTCTTCATGTATCCGTGGTGAGTTTAGTACATCTCTGCAAAAGGGAAAGTGTAGATGTAGCCAAGACTTGAAGATGAGGAGAAATAAAGAGCTACTTATTCTGTAGTTATTCCTCTCCTTCCTCCTTGTTGGGGAGGAAGGGGAGGAATAGCTACAGAATAAATTGGGAAAAGGCTGAGTTCAAATACTTGGAAGAACTTGGGTGTGTGTACATGTGACCGTACAGTGCCTTTGTTACTGCACCATCGTTTAGTACTTCCAAAAGGAAGTACTAAATGATGGTGGCAGTAATAGCGTGTGTTGTGCTGTGCTAGCCATGCATGGTTAGATTTGGCTGCTATGTTGTCATAGCAACACACTATAATGAGGGAACACATTGCTACAGCGACATAGCAGTGGCATCATGGTTTTTGCCAACAGATGCTATGGTGCCGTAGTGTCTTGTGTAGATGTGCCCCTTGTTTCCAAAAAACTAAATGGCTCGAGTTAATTTAGGTCTATTTAGGCCAGTTAAACTATGGGTTTGTTCTTTGAAAACATTTGTTAAATGTGTTTGCACGTATTATATTCTAGTTAGTATAACTGCATTTAAATTTGAAGGCACATTACATTTTAACTTATCCTTTGTTTTAGATACCATTTTTTACGTTAAAGAGTTTGCTGCTAAAGTGCATCTAGACAACCTTATTTCTGTGCTTCCTGCAGAATGATTTTCAATAATTTTCACTGGTGATTCATGCCTGATGCACTATTTTAGCCATGCCCCGTAGGACCTTACCGTTGTTGTAGGTTAAGAGGAACTGAAAGTGCAAGAGGTCTTGTTATGATGCCTAATCATTCATAAGACTCTCAGTTTATAGGAGTCCCAACAATGAAACACCACAACATTGCAGGGGTAGTATTGAATCTAGATTTTCTGCAAATTTCATCGAGTTAAATACCTTTTTTTTTATTTGTGAAGATACCCATTTCTGTTAGAGGAGAACTGAAGAAAAATATCTTAAATGAGAATAAACTAAAAAATACGATAGATACTTTAGAATGGTATTGTCTCTGCAAGTGTCATAAGGTGGCTGTTACTAGCCTTGCATGTTTGTTGAGACTACCATTCACTGGCTTTTGTTACAACCTGATAGTAGTAAACTTCTTCATAGCCATTTTCTTTTCTTTTCTTTGACTTTTCCTGTTAATATTTATATTCATGCTCTGCCTGCAGGATGCCACTCTCAGTCTCTCCAAAATGATTTGTAATTTGCTTTTAATAGTAGGAGTAGTAATGATGATGATGATGATGATGCCCATCTCATATTTCTTTATCAATACTTGCAAATACTTCCTAAGTGGTTCAAAGAGGCACACGCTTTCAAAGAGACTATGCATAACATAGCCTCCTTTTATCATATGCTGTGAATCCGTGTTACAAATAGAATACATATGGGGGTATGAGCTGACCAAAGTTACCTGTGATGCAAGTGGCAGAATTGGAAGATGCAGAACTCTTGAGGGCCATCTTCGTGCTCCACTCCCAGGGTCACTCGCCTTTCTGTGTTTACAGTATAAATTACTATCATCCTTGGTTTGGTGTGTTCTGGAAATTACTTGAAAAGAAATTAACTCCACTCTGTTACAAAGCAGAGTAACTTTATCTTCTCCCATCTCCAGAGTTTATGTTCCTCGAGACATTTATCTGTACAAATTGGCTTTATTAGGGAATTTAAGTGGTCCCTCCATAACTTTGCTTTACAAGACTGTGTACACCAGTGCTTCTCAACATTTTCAAATGCAAGGTGCCCCATTAGACTCACAGCACCCTTTGGAAAATACCACTTCATTTTCATTCATTTTTTGACTTCAGAAAATATATAGAGCAATTTTTCTGATGCAGAGAACTCAAAAGACCACCTCAGATCAGAAATACTTTTTAATACCCTGGATTCCTGTTTGAAATCTCTGGCCGCATCCAGACAAGTATGACTGTGCAGTAGGTGGCACCACAGACATGTCTGCAGCGCCACATACTAAATATTCAGTTGTTCTTCATGCTGCAAGGGAGCAGCGTGGAGGATATCCAGGGGTCAAAAAAACCCATGGAGAAAGAGTGGAGTGGCACACACACAGGCAGCGTATGCTGCTCAAAAGTAGAGCTGGACTACCCAGAGCCGCGCTTTGGCTGCCAGCCAGGTTCCATGCAGCAGAATTGCTGCTATCACTGCTGCTGCAGCCTCGGGAGGCCCCCAGGATATCCCAGGTAAGGCTGCTGGGGCCAGCCCAGTGCTGATCCCAGCTTCCTTACCCTTCCCCCCCCCCCCCCCCGAGTAACTTGCTGCACGCCAGAGCGTGCATAGCACAGGCGTTTGCTGGGGACAACTAGCAACGGCTCAAGGTGAGCCATTGCTAGTTGTCTCCAGGGAACCAAATGTCCATATCACATGTGGACATGGCCTCTGAGTTTTATCTTGTGAATCACAATTATACACCTAATGGAGCTAACAGTACGTGGCACCCTGCAGCACCCTTCAAAAGACCTCAAGGTACCCCTGAGTACTGTGCCAGCCTAGCTGAGAATCACTGATGTACACCATCTCAAAGTAGTGATTTTTGCTTTTCTGCCAGTAAATTGAGCCTTCTGCCTTTGATTTATTTTATTTATCAATATACTGATGGTACAGGGAAAGAAGTGTTAGATGTTTCTACCTCCTGGAAGCTTTATTTTTTGTCTTTCTAGAAAGCTAATTAAAAAAGATCTTTATGATATGGTTTCCACAGTCATCAGTCTTTCCTGTCCTGAATGCATGTGATGCCCCATCTTGTTGTCACCTATATTGGCACACAGCAGACTAGTGAAACACTCTTCAAGATGTTTCAGTCCTTTCTGATCCAGTTCTATACATTAGCTGGCATTTTACAATGCATTCCATCCTTAAGCATTACATCATTCTGGTATAATGTCTGTTACAGAGGGTACTAAGAAAATGTGTCTTCTAGTTTTGCTACTTCATTATGTAATTGCCCTTTGTACTCCTGGTTTCCCCTTCTATGCAGTAGTTTTCTCTTCCCTAGCTTCCTGCCATTTGGTCAGTGATGACTAGCTCTTCTCCCATTGCATTTAATATGCTCACTGAAGTTTTTCATTCTGTTTTCAGTTTTCTTAGTTTTCCTTATTTCTCAACATTCTTGCCCATACTAACCATTATTCTGAAACGTAAAACGATAGAATATGGAAATACACAAGAGAGTTGTTTCTGTTACAGTTGCTTTTATCTCCAAACATGTTTTTTAATTCTTCAGGAGGGCTAATGCTATGTTTTGCAAGACATTCTCCCTCCCCCCCAAACATATTCAAGTGAATCCTGATGTGGTGTCCCAAAATATTTCCAGAATGTCTTATTGAATTTTTCTCTACTGATTCTGTGCCACACATTGCTACCTCTTACCCTACTGACATTTTATCAGCTATTGAAGATCAACCATTGGGTTGGAAACAGATTTTCTTTGTGCCATTCTAAAAATATTTGGCCAAGCAGACGGGGGCATGAATCTGCAAATGGGGAGCCTGGTGTTCCCCTTCTTACAGTAGTTATGCAAAACCAGGCCCCTGAAGTACTAGGAGCAGCATAGTCCTAGCCCTACAGGACAACAGGTGGCATATTTCAACCAGTGAAGTGGATCAGCTGTACTGAGACGCATTCTGGCACAATTGATCCTGTTGCAAAGGCAGTGTCTGTTTATAGCTTTAATCTGTATTCATAATACTACATTTTTAGTATTCTTTCTAATTCCAGCTTGTTTCACTTTGTAAAATTATTCTTGTCACTATACATTCAATCTTTGATGTTATCTCTGTCATTTAAGCCTAAACAGAACATCTGCCTCTCAACATTTTATTAGACTCTTGCATAAATATAGCAACTCTCTCCCTGCCTGCATCCCCCCCCCCTTCCGGATCCTTACCTTGAATCTCCTTGTTGTTTTGCTTTTGAAGAGCACCAACTGCTATATTCCTCCTGGTTTGAATTTAATTCTGCTTCACTTAATTAGGTTCTCTAATCTTGCTAGCTAACAGTCATTTGTTCCCCAGTATATTTCTTTATTTGTCATCTGTGTAGGCCCTCCCTATGGTTGCCTATGCTTCAGTGTTAGCTGGAGTCTAAACCTTTTTGGGGGTATTTTACTGTAGGATGCTCTGTTGCTACTGCTGAAAATGAAATCACAAACCATATATAATAAGTTATGATTCCATTCCTCCATCTGCCATTTTGTGGTTTCCTGTTTAACTTCCATAAAAATTGCTTTATCATATTTTTTGTCTTGCATTCTACCCTACCCTATATGTACTATCTCAGTAGCATTCCCTCAAAGTAGGGTTGGTTTGTCTCTCTTGTTTGAAGGGTTGAGTTAATTTGTGTTTTGTTCTGTGATTTATACCAATACAAAATAATTGAGTCAAATCACGATTTATTAAAATGAAGCTTTTGAATTTATTGCATTGACTTCAGTGGTCATGGCATCTATGATGAATACTAAAGGAATACAACCAAAAAATTATTGCTGTTAATATGTAGGCTGGTTCAATAAGGAAGAATCCCAGTCTGACTTAAAAGTAGTTAACTGTTGTCTAACTTAATGATCCTTTCCCTTGTTTTCTTGAGTATATAATAGCACTTATAAATTATGATAGAATTAAAGTGCTCTGTAAATTTGACTTAGGCTGAGCAGGAAAGCTTTGGGATTTTTCTTGCTCAATTTCAACCTGACATGTATGTTGTACCACTCACTAGTCAAGTGATGATACCATATTCCACTCACTAATCAAGCTGATGTAGACATTGCTTTTTCAAAGTTTCTATTTCAGAGAATTTTGTTAATTTAATGAAATTCTGCATTCAGAGACCAATGCTTTCTCTTGAACACATTTTTACACTTTAAGCATGTGCTAGACCCACATCAAATAAAATGACTAAAGTGATTAGGAAGGCAATTAGAAAATCTTTCTGTGACATGGAATTTTATCTGCACAAAGGTGTTGGAGGTGGTACTGCTGAATCCTACATCATGTCCACCCACCATCTGGCATAAGGGAAAAACGTAATTTGGGTGGTAGGAGACTGAGAAGAAAGAGACATTGCAGAGCAAAGCACCACCATACCAACTCATCTACTGGTGTGCAGTATCTGAATGATAACCTTATGTCAGTGGTATAATTTAGGGCTGCCCTTGTGCATGACGTCTGAATCAAGTAACAGGAACTGCTTCCCTGTGACCCACCCTTTTTCTCAAAATTTGTGTACATACCCAAGCATCGGTTTGAATATAGTGAAGAATTAGGATTTTTATCTTTTTAAGCATAGGTGCTGAGCAGTTTAATAAAGAGTTGGCCATGCTGGTTGCTGAGGTGTTTGTAAGCACTTCATTTGTTGCTTTAATTGTCCAATTTGCAATTGTCATTTGCTTCTGCAATAAATTCATGTCCTTCTTCTGGAATACAAGACAGCTAAAACAAATAGGAATAATGTCTATTTATTTTTTACCTTTAAAAAAACATCTACACTGTATGCCACAGATCTACTATATTTTGATGTTTTTTGTGAAATGTAATGCATTTTTTTCTAGAATTTCATTTACTGATAATGGCATGTGTAGTTTCTGTGAATAGGAAGCATCAGGGTGTATGTAGCTTTTGAAATTATTGTGTGTGCAAGAGCTGTGGTATTTTGATATAATTGTCATTTTGATATATTTTTATATTTTGCCAAGACTGTTCAGTACTACAGTAATACAGGCTAGTATCCTTTACCTGTTCATACTTGGAGGAAATAATTGCTGACAGAGTAAGCATCTGACAGAGTTTGTTTATTCATCAAATAGACCATTTTGGACCTGATCAGAGATATTTAAGCCTGGCCCTTCCAGACAGTAACAAATTCACATTTTTAAAGGATGGCACCTGAGAACAGAGGCTATGCAGGGAAGTACATGCATCACAATGGGAAAATTATGAGAGCCAGTATCTTTAGGATATGAAATTAGTAAACTTCATATTTGAAAGATACCAATATTCTACTGGTCATAATAATTAGATCAGGAGACACTTCTGGTCTGGTAAACAGATGCACCCTTGTGAGGGCAGGGAATTATATGCAGAGCTCCCCAATAATCCAATGAATGATGTGTATAAGTAGCCAAATAAGAAACCATACTTAAGCTTTGCCTCAACAGCAAGCATTTGTTTTAGTTTGTTCCCTGGCATAGGAAATTACTTTAGGCCAGTAGACTGAGTAAAACAGGCTAACAGGAGAGATTGCACAGAACCATGACAGAAAGGCAGAAGCTGCTTTCTAACCTGCTGAGCTAAGTAGGAGCTCCATTCTTAGATTTAAGGTGCAGGTAAAATCAGATTATTCTGATATTTTCTTTTGTTTTGTTTATTCTCATATCTGTATCACAACATATGGTTACTAATTTCTTATGTTTGATCTTGTTTTTATAATATATCTTTTTGTTATCTTTTGTAACTTAGCATTGTCAGTGGCAAGTGTGATTTTTAGAATGTTTGACCATACAGACAGACCTCTTCCAAGAAAGGGGGACAGAAAGGGGGAATCTAAATTTTTTGAACACTTATCCAGAAAAGAGCGTGATTCTTTTACCTGGCAAAATCCCCTCTGCTATGAGCTAGCTAGATCTAAGTGACACAGATAAAGCTGAGGCGCCACATAGCTGTTCTCAGTAGTCAAACAGCAGATGGCAGAGAGGGGTTTGGGGCCTGAAGGTGTAAGGAATTAGGGCTGTGTGAAGCTTCAGTTCTTGATTTGATTCGGCGGAGATTTGGCCTGAATCTCCGAATCCGAATTGCTGAATCTCTGAATCTGAATTGAATCAGAGGACCCTTTAATCTCTCCAAATTGAATTGGAACCCTCCAAATTGATTCGGAGAGATTCGGAAAGATTTGGCGATTTTCATATAGACACAGGAGCACAGGGGTGTTCCCAGCGTGCTCTGCAGCAGATCTGAAAGTGGACCTGAAGCACTTCCAATCCACTTCCGGGTGTGCTGGGGAGCATTCAGGGGGCCCCTCCCATGCTCCCTCCCCGGCTTGGTGACTGGTGCCTCCTGGGTCTGCAGAGGCGGGCACCTGGGGTCCCACTCTGGCCAGTTGCTGAGCTGGTGGGGGGACACAGGGCCCTGCCCCCCATGCACTTCTCAGCAGACTTGGAAGTGGACCAGAAGTATTTCTGGTCCACTTCTGGGTTCGCCCCTGAGCACGTGGAAGGCTCCCCCACTCCATGCTCCTGTGGGATGCTCCATGTGGCCCAGCATCGCAGCAATCATGAGCTGCACCTGCTACCTCAAGGTATATAGAAGAAATTTTAAAGCTGTGTCTGTTTCCAAATTGCTGGTTCTCCAAATTGGCATTGAATGTTCAGATTTGGACTCAGCTGGATTGAATCAGGGACAGTGATCCGAATCAATGAATCAAATCACTGCCCCTGATTTGGGCCGAATCTGAATCGAATAGGGCCCGCTTCACACACCCCTATAAGGAATGTGTCTCTGGAGTTGCGGTGTATCACACTATATTTTGTTTTACCTTGGGCCTACATTAAAAATAAGTACTAATTCACTATATTGCAATCATAAATAAAGGAAATGGGCCAGACTATTTAGCTAAAAATTACTATTTGATTTTCAGGGACATAAAATGCAGAATTTAACTATTTATAGGAACATAAAAACCCGCAACTCCTTATTCATTTAAAATGCCATAAAATTCAGTGATAAGGATTGTTATACTTCTTCCTATCAATTATCCTTTTTTATATAAAAAATACAAGGTAATAATATCCGCTGCCTTAACATTTGTGAGCCAAGTAATATTAAATACATGTTGAAACATGACAATTGTTTTATCCTGACAGCATGTGTTGGAAGGTAGGTTAAGAAGAGCCTTTGGTTCTGTTTTCTCTATGAAAAATTCCATTCACAGGAACAAAGGTCTAGAAGGGGCCTTCTGGGCCACTGAGTCCAGTCCCATGCATTCATAGGCAACCATTTGTCCATGAGGATCCACAAGAAAGTTTACTCCGGTACCTCTTGCACAGCACAGCCCCAAAGCAGCTGATAAAAATAATTTGCAATGTGCAAGGAATAAAGGTCAGCAGAGACGAGGATACTTCCAGTGCCTTGCCAGTGTAGTGGAAGGAAGTTAATTAGGTCACACTATGCTCAGATTGGCATTTCCCAACCCATGGGGTGCACCATTCTGGGTGCCAGAGTTATAGAGAGAGTGGGTTGTTATAGACTTCTGTTTTTTGGGAAGTGCACAAGGCCAGGACAGTGCCTCGCTAGCTGTCAGTGGCAGAAGAAATCAGCAGCACAGGAAATGGCAGTAATCCATAGTGGTGGGGAATGTATGGCATGTGGGTAGCCACTGTGGGGAATAAACCGCAATGGTTTGGAAATGCTGGCTTAAATGACTTTAGAAGTGGATTGAGACAAGAAGGCAGAAGACTCCATCAGCTCTTGCCAATCTGACCTGAGGAAAAATTTCTTTTTGACACTAAACTTGGCAATTGGTTTAACTCCTACATACCTGAGCTAGACTCATGACTTATTCATTAGCAGTGGATGGGATAAAAATAAACACTGAGGAAATAGCAGACTTGCATAGGGTCCAAGCTGATACAACTGCGAGCAACGTTAAGAAACTAAGCAAAGACAAACTTGGAAGTAACATCAAGGCAAACATTCTTTTGTTTTATAAGTAAAAGCAAGTGGCATATAAAATGTTAAAGATTTTAAATGAATGTCTTATTATTTGAGAATCAGAAATAGTCTCCAAAATTTCTGAAGTGCTGTCTGTGGGGTGAGTGCCTGAAGCTCTGGAATGCTTCTCAAGTTCTTCAAAAGAAATGTTTTTATCAATTTCTTTATACCACATAGTCCTTGTCACAGTTATTTTCAAGAAATAAGAAAAATGCTGACTTGGAGTATGTAACATTACTTCCTTTGACCCCTCCAGAATGAGTGCTCCAGGGTTATCAATTCAAACAGCAGAGAAGTGAAGGAACCAGGAAGAGCACAGGGTAGAGCCATTACCTATTAACATAAGTTCACATTAATTTTAAATTGAGTTTTTAAAATCTAATTGAGCAGAGTTTTCCAAGATCTGTTCAGAGTGAAGGACATGAATTGAAACAATATAGCTACCGTGAACCTTCTAATGAGCTGCAAGCACTGCCTCTTTTCATTCTTTTCTTTTCTTTTTTTTTTAGAAGTGCCCTGACATTAAAAAGAGCAGTTTAATTAAGAGATCATGTCAGTGCATCTGAACACAGTGACTGGTTAATGGTTTTACTGTGTAAAATATATGCTGAGGTGAAGGCAGGGCATTGGCTTCCACATTCATTTTCTAAGTTCAAGATGACTTACTGGTTGGAGTGTTGAGTCCCTTCCCTTGGTTATTAAAATATAATTTTATACAAAAAATATACACATGAGCTAAACTTTGCAAACTGAGTGGAGAAGCTGAATTCTCTATACTCACTGCAGAAAAGAAACACAAATCCTACTTAATGAATTTGAGCAAACAGTCTAAATCCAGGAAGATAAGGGATAGTAAATCATTAATGCAGGCAGAATAGACAATCCAAGGTTTTCTTATGGAAATAAAATAAATTTGTAAAGCTAGTTAAATTTCTCTGTTGGTAGGAGGCAATTCCTAACTGTTTAGAAGTGCTGCATTATTCAATTTAAAATTAGGAGGACAGTTAATTTTGTTTTTTGAGCATTAAGCATGCAGACAAGCTTAAGCCAGTGAGCCATAACATTTGCAGAGTAAATTATTTTACTTTGTAGGCTATATTGTCAAAGAGCATTTTGAGAGTTTGGAGCCTTGGACTTCAAGACATTTGGGCCAAAATGAAGGACAATACCTTAAGGAAATTTTACCTCTTCAATGAAGAAAAAAATGATGCTTTGATATAGTTTTTTAAATAAACATTTTTTTTTGTTCTTTATGCTCCAGGAGATTAATAAATGTTGTAAAATGCCACTGCTAAACAAAAGAGGAAAATTCATGGAAAGCTTTAGAACCAGTTTTAAAAGCACTCTAACAGCAAACTTTAAATCCCCTATTTATTTATTTATTGCTTTCTACTGATATCTAACACTTTACAGGAATAAACTTGCCAATTAGCTGAGTTATGATACAGTCTACTGTAACACCATATTTAACAGTTTGTCTTTTAGTCGGCATAGTCCATATTAATTATCTCTAGGCTGTTTTAACAGTTTTGTGCATCTTTGGAAATAAAAAACATCATTTTCCCTTCACCTGCTTTATTTTGTTGGGAATATGATCAGAACAGAACTTGTAAATAGCTTAGACCAGAGTTTGGTACAGCTTAGATCTGATGTGCATAGCCAATGGATTTGGCCCTTAGACCTGGGAAACTTTAGCAGAATTCCACCAGGTGAGGGCTTCCATAGCATTTGGTGGGGGGGGGGGGAGGCTTTCCCTATGGTGCCACTGGGTGGTGGGGGACTTTACTTATGACATATCTGGGTGGAAGAGAGAAATGGTGGTGCCGGCAGCAGCATCTGAGTGCTTAATGCTGGCTCACCTTGGACCAAAGCTGGATTATTCCAGTTCATCACCACAAAAAGATTGCTGACTATTGGCCAAAAGAAATGGAAAGAAACTGCAATGCAATTTATTTATTTTAGTTTCACAAGCTCTCTGGGTAGCCTGCTGTACTGGCTTCCTCATGAGCAGGGATCCTGGTTTTCCCTGATAAAAACTCAAATTCTCTGCTAAAAAAACCAAAATCAATGATAAAAAATAAAGGGCTCCCCCAGCCAAGGTGGTGCCGTGCCCATAGCCCCTGCTCCCACAGCCCTGCCAGAGGAGGTCTCCAGCTCCCAGGGCTATGGACCTGGGTCCGCAGCCCCCTGCCCCCCACTCACGCCCTGCTGTGAGATTGGGCAGGGCAGCTCTTCACCACTACGCACACTCCTGGGGGGCAGGGGGAACTCCCATCCCCCAGATCTATACCAGGGCCTAGGCGCAGGCTGCAGGCTCGGGCTCCTGCCCTGCTTTGCTCCCCCAGGGACTCTGCAGCCCTGCAGTCATGACTCGGTATGGCAGGGAGCAGAGGAGCCGCGTGGGGATCTCCTTACCTCTGTTCTTCCCCCACCCCACTGCCCTGGCAGTGCACCTCCTCCACCTGCTTCTGCTTTGAGGGGCTCAGCCCCGTGTGCAGGAGCCACACAGAAGCTGCTGGCCAGTGTTCCGTGCCTCCCTGTTTCCCTCCCTCATGACCCAGCACAGCTGGGGACAGAGGAGCTTCACAGCGGTCTCACTGCTGTTCACCCTGTGCTGCAGCAGGGCTGCAGCGAGGGAAGTGGCATTGAGCTGTGCCCCTCAAAGCAGCGGCAGTTGCTGGTGGTGTGTCGCCAGGGCAGCGCAAGGTGAGCATCAGCTCCTCTGCTGCCTGCCACACAGGGTCATGCCTGTGAGGCTGGGGAGGCTTCAGGTGAGAGAAGCAGGGCGGAAGGGAGCAGTGGAGCCACGCAGAGAAGCTGTTCACCCCTGTTCCCTGCTGCCCCACTTCTTTCCCCCGGGGCCTTTCCAGCTCAGTGGGTGCGATCCGGCATGGCAGGCAGCAATGGAGTCGCGCAGGGATCCCTTGCCGCTACTCCCCCCTGCTGCCCTGGTGGCACACCACTTGTGTGCAGGGCTGCACCCCTAAAAGCCATGGCAGGCACTGGAGGCGCATCACCAGGGCAGTGGAGGGGGAAGAGTAATGGTGAGGAGATCCCCACATAACTCCATTACTGCCTGCTGCACTGGATCATACCTGCAGGGCTGAAGAGGCCCTGGGGGAGAGAAGCACAGTGGCCAGAAACAGCAGCTAGCAGCTTCTCTGTGCAGCTCCACTTCTCCCTGTGCCCTGCTTCTCTCTCCCAGGGCTTCCCCAGCCTCGCAGGCATGACCTGGTGCAGCAGGCATCAGAGGAGCCACGTGAGGATCTCCCCACTCCTACTTGCCCTGCACTGCCCTGGCGACATGCCTCCGGCACACAGGGCTGCAGTAAGTGCAGCGGCGTGGGGCTGCACCCCTCAAAGCAGTTTCCCCTAGCCAGCTTCCCCCTCAGCCCTGCCAGTGCTCCACTTCTCACAGGCTTCTGGAAGGAAAGTGAGCCTGATCCAAGTCTGATCCAAAGTGGATGAGTGTGAGCCTCAGACCCTGCCCTTCCCTCCTTCTCCCTCCAGGCAGGGTTTCCCACCCTTTCTGCAATCAGCTCTTGCACGCTGGAACTCTGTCCGCCAGCAGAGCTCTTTGCAAAGTGGGAAATCCGCAAGTTTCTCTGCTAAAAGGGAAAATTTGTGTGTTCTTTGATACAAACAGGAAATCTATGGTTTTCTCTGTTACAACTTAAGACCATTGCTCCTGTCATCTCCCAGCACTGAGAACTACCCTTCAGGTAGTTGAAGGCTTCTTTTAAATTACCTCTCAATTTTCTCTTCTCCAGACCAAATAATCCCAGTTCCCTCAGCCTGTCCTCAGAAGTCATGTGCCCCAGACCCCTAACCATTTTTGTTGTCCTCCCCTGGACTGTCTCCAATTTGTCCACATGCTGTCTGTAGCGGGGGTCCCAAAACCGGACGCAGTACTCCAGATCTGACTTCACCAGTGACGAATAGAGGGAGAGAATCACTTCCCTCGATCTGCTGGCAACACTCCTACTAATGCAGTCTTTCTGGCAACAAGGGCACACTGGTTCATATTCAGCTTATTGTCCACTGTAACCCGCATGTCCTTTTCTGCAGAGCTGCTGCTTAGCCAGTCAGTCCCTAGCATGTACTGATGCACGGGATTATTCTGTTTTAAATGCAGGATTTTGTGCACTTGTTCTTATTAAACCTCATGAGATTTCTTTTGGTCCAGTCCTCCAATTCATTGAGGTCTCTCTGAAACCTAGCCCTAGCCTCCAGTGTATCTACTACTCTCCCTAGCTTGGCGTCAACTTCAAACTTGCTGAGGGTGTACTCCATCCTATCTTCCAGGTCATTGATTTAGAGAAGGGGTGGTGGTTTTAAAGGGGGCAAAGCTATTTGAGTCCATTTTGTAGTATTTCAGACCAGTGTCTGTCTCTTTTTTCATAAATTTCATAGACATTAGGGCTGGAAGGGACCTCGGAAGATCATCGAGTCCAGCCCCCTGCCCAAAGGGCAGGAAGTCAGCTGGGGTCATAGGATCCCAGCAAGATAAGCATCCAGTTTCGTCTTGAAGGTGTTCAATGAAGGCGCTTGAACCACCTCCGGTGGCAGGCTGTTCCAGACCTTGGGGGCTCGGACAGTAAAGAAATTCTTCCTTATGTCCAGCCTGAAACGGTCTTGTAGTAGTTTGTGACCATTCGACCTCGTCATCCCTTGGGGTGCTCTGGTGAACAAACGTTCCCCCAGAGGGGGAAGGTATATTTTTGTTGGAGGTATATTTTTTTCTGTTTGTATTCAAGTATATTTTCCAATTTTCTCTTTGTCTAAGCTATGCCTATGGGGATAGTGTTTGAGATTCAACAGTTGACACAGTGCCATCTCTGGCATAACAGCAAAAAAAGGAAATTAAATTGGTCTACACTATATAAACTTTTATCATGAAATAAATGAGTCAGTCCAATAAAGCTGCTGTTGATAAAGATGATGGAATTGTCTTCATACCATTTTCTTGGTTTGAAGGAAGCTGAAATCTGTCAGGAGCATATAAGTGGTAACTTTCACAGAAGTTGTAATGGGTGTGGGAATGGTGCTTTTTCACTGCTGTAATATTGAAACTGTAAGAATACTAAGATGTGTATTCACTGTTGTTAAAATGTTCATTTTAACATGCTCTGACACTGGCACAAACTGATTATTTTACAGCCATACTTTTTCATTAGGAGATGCTAGATCTTCATACTTCTGCATTCTGATCATAAATGATGGAAATAACATCAAATGTTCTTGTACATACCAGAAGCCCAGCAAACATATCTGTGCAGCCTTGAGTCATCTCCTTTCCTTGTATTTTTTTCTTGTCACCAACTTTCTTTAGTTTACGTTTCAACTCCTGCCTCAGTAGCGTAGCAGTATTGCTTTATGTTGTATACAGAACATTTGATCGCAACTCATTTCTTGGGGTAGTTAGGACTAAAAATGTCATGGAGGTTGCACATTTCCACCTAAGGAGAGGGTTAGGAAGGAGTGGACAATGAAGTTACAGGGAAGTTACAGCTGCTGGCGTGGTAATGATGCTGCTGGTGCTCAAGCTAGTTAAAGTTTTCCACAGTTTTTGAGTTTTTATGCTTTTGTGACAAGGGGAAGATCATTTGTTGGCTTTCCTATCAGTTAGAGCTGCTTAAATTTTCTCAAAAATATGTTGAAATTTTGATATCTTTCAAAAAAAATTTAAAACTAGTAAACTTTTTAAAATCCCGTTTTTAAAATATTTTTACAATGCCTCCTTTCCTCTTCCAATGGTAAATTAGTTTTTATTCTAGAGCCTTTAGCCTGTGATACAGATAGTGTTGTGTAGTGTTTCTCCCTTGAATACTATTCTGTCCCGTGAATAATTCCTGCTATTAAGATATGCTAGATGGGCTTAGTGCTTTTGAGCAGATGAAGGGCTCTGGTAATACTATTTATACCAAACCTGTCTCCAGAGTAAAATGCTGTTCAGTTCAAATAGGTGAACTGTTTGCTCTGGCTTCTACCACGGAAACCCAGATTGGAGAAAATGTGTGTGGGTGTTTTAAAATGCACAATTAGTTTCTGTCTTGTCAAGAGGAAATATGTCCTAGTAAGATACTTGTGCATTGGTTTCTCTTTTTTACAGAGGAGAAATGGAGAAGATATCCCTGTTGCCCAGACTAAAAATATCAATCACAGAAGATTTGCTGCTACGTTTAAGTTGCAAGAAGTGACGAAAACTGATCAGGATTTATACCGCTGTGTAACTCAGTCAGAGAGAGGCTCTGGAGTATCCAATTTTGCTCAACTTATTGTTCGAGGTAATGTCACAACTGCTTTAATTTTTATTAAATCAAATGCTCCTAACATTAATGCATTCTGCTTGCACCATTTGCTTAGCTTACAGAAGCCTTGATCTCAAATCATTATAAAACCATTGCACTATAAAAGTACTAAAATCCTCATAAAATAAAATTAAAAAGGGTTGCTGTAAAGTTCCAACAGCTTGGGAATCTAACAAATGCTTTCCTTAGAACCGAGCTCTATGAAAAGCCCTAATCTTACAGTGCATGTAGTATGCCATGCACTGTTCTGCCATCCTACAAATAGTAATAATTGCACTTAAGGAAAATACTGATTAAGATTTACTAAATGTTTTTTACAGATACAGAAGTGCCTTCTTACTCAATGCAACTGGTTAATTTTTGCTTCTAAAAGCTGTTTTCTTAGGCAGCCTAGTGGTATTCTAGAATTAATTGCACTTTTACCTGGGAGACTCAAGATCTAAAAAATTCCTTATACCTTCACCTGACCAAGGACTAGGAATACCATGGTAATTTTGCTCGTGGCATATTTGTACATAATGAAGTTTGCTTGCTTGCAAGTTTGCTTGCATTCCTCAGATATGTTAGATGAATTTAAATAAAAACATGGTTTATGTTTGTAGTTATGAGTGGGCTGGTGAGAGAACTGGTATACAGAAAGCAAGGAAGTAAAACATCCTGGTTTAGTTGAAATGATGCCAGATTGTAGTGACTGATTCTGTCTTTTATCTTGAGATAGACTTTATGCTTGTTGGCCTTCTTGTAGTTTTCAGGTGTATAGCTCAGGGTATTAAATGAAGGGATGCACCTGGTCTGGTTGTGAGAGCAGAGGCCTAAAATATTAATGTCTGTTGAGTTCATTCTGCAGTTTTATTTGCTGTGTGACCTGGAATGCTCTTTGATTAACGCTAGTCACCTGTTAAACTACCTACTTGTATACTAGTAGGTACAATAGTTACCAGGTGCTTATAAGGTCCTTTAAGTGAAATGTGACAGGAAACATCAGAATGTGGCCTGAATATCTAGGCTAGGGACAGAAATTACACATAAACTGATATAAGTGATTGGAAACTAATTCAAATCTGTAACATGACAGAAGTTCAGTGCACATGAACATCTTTCAAAATGGCTGAAACCAACTTAAGATAAACCTGGATGGGAGGTAGTATCAGACATAACTGGTTTAGGTTAAATAGGTTTATTGAACTTCTGTTCCAGATCCCCTCCAGATTCAGGTTAACTCAGTCCCCTAGCATCCCAGGATGCTTTGCACCTCCCCCACAAACCTCCCCTCGTATGGTGGGTGGGCTGGCCGTGGCCCAAGCTTTCTGCTTCAGCTGACTAGGGAGACATGCTCTAGTGTCCTCCGGCTTCTGGCCTGGGCCACTGCAGGCATGTGGCTGCATTTCCAGATTCAAAGGTGAATATCTGTTCACTTGCTTATTGGTTGAATCTACACAGTTTAGATTAACCTGCAAAGATTGAATTGATTCAACCTCGGGCTTTGTGACTGCTTGTACTTAGACAAAACAAGATATATAGCAGAATCACTAGAGGAAATAAGAGGTTCTAGCTAATGTATGCAACAGCAGGTAATATTTTCTAAAATATTACCTGCTGTTGCATACATTAGCTAGAACCTCTTATTTCCTCTAGTGATTCTGCTATATATCTTGTTGGGTTTTTTTAGTTTTTGTGTTGCAAATGTATTAAGTTCTGATTTGACTAACAATTAAGAAATTCAGATTATATTTTGCTATGAAAAGACTGATGATTGCGCAAATTGTTTCTAGACCCTCCCTTTCCCGTCAAGTACAAGAAAACTGTATGAAATAGCTTAATATGAAATAGCTGAAGAAACATTTTGGAAAAAATTAAGTAAAAAATATTGAAGTCTGGAACTAGGAACTGCTCTAGTTTTTCCAATGAAAAATGCTGACAGATTGAAAACTTTGTATCACTGATAGAGAAACTCATCTTTATGACTTAATCATAACTTGATACACATCATTCCAATTAACACACATGCAGTGTCACTTTGTAGATTTTATTACTTTATTATTAATTTTTTTTTATTTTTTAAATGAGTTATTGCCCTTTTTGGCCTTAAAATAATTTTAGCTACTCTTGTTTTCAGTTGTATGTTTTAATTGTTATAACAATTTTTCTGCCTATGCTTTGGTCTGTTTATCAACAGACTAAAGAAGTGTATAGGTTTGCTGTTATATTGAAAAGCAATATACAGTAATATATTTTCTTGTTTGTCTGGATAACCACTAAATAAATCTTGTTAGCCAAAAATATACCCTTGGGGATTAGCTACCCTGGTGTTAAAACTGTACTGAAAATTAACCATAATGACAGGTCCTATATCTCAGTGGCACTTTAAAGCTGACATCCTGCTACATGGATACAAAAGATGGTAATTTTAAAGGAAATTTTTGGGCCACTGATATGAATTGCCTTTAATAAGAGTTGGCATAGTATTGCCCATTGTCAAAGATGACCCAGGGGTAAGAGTTTATTAGTGCATTTCCTCCTAAACTGGAAGTGACAGGGCACGCTTAGGGCCTTTTTGTTGGTGTTTGTAACGAATGAAAATTTCACTGCAGAATTCTCATGCTGAGGAGTATTGATCTACGTGTTCTCACAGCCAGAGGAAGAAGAAAAAAATCCCGATGAAACACAATTTACTTTGTCATGACTTTAGTATTGCTTCCAGATCATTTTGAGTAATGATAATGTCTTCAGCTTGTAGAAGCCAAACTTTATTGACAACACTGGTTATTAGAGAACAAGAGATGAAGAACAGCAGCTGTTGCTCAGTGCATCAAAATTTTGGTGCAAATATATACAACATATGTGTGTGGGTACTGCAATATAGATACAGAAAGATAAGTTGCAGATTGCTATTCAGAAAAGGATTTTTATTGCTGGAGGTTAAAATTCCAATTTTATAATTTGAATTATACTATAACAATTAACAATTTTTTTTTCTACAAAGGTATTACATTTTTTTAGTTGACCTCATGCCTATTATAGTTTTTGTTTGTTTGTTTGTTTGTTTGTTTGTTTGTTTTTGGGGGGTATAGGAGGGGCGGACAGACATCTTTCAAAGCTCATGTAAGAAATTGCTGGGCTTTCTCATTTCTCTTTCATTAAGTTTTGTTTCACAAATAAGACCAGTATAGCATTTGCAATTCAATTATATTTCACCAAAGGTATTTCCAGTCAATAATCTTAATGTTGAAACCTTTACTTTGAGTTGACTGTTAGCTTTCAGCTCAGTAGCTACGTTGTATTGATTTTTAATTGGTTTCCATGGCATAACTGTCAGTCTTGTGTAGTTGTATAAGCGGCTTCCTTCCCCCTCCTTATCCCTGCTCCTTTTCCCCTGAGTTTTTTTTATTGGAGTCTGTGTACTATTTTAGGCAGGAAATGTCTCCCGGCCTGTTCTTCCACTTACATGTTTATTTGGTGGTGGCAACACTAAAAAATTCTTGAAGACAGTGTAGTTTTATGGAGTGAGACTTCTGGGGTTCTGGGTGCAATACAGAATATGGGAAGAGAGCTCTGAAATGTGAAATGGTAGCAAATAGGAGGTTGACACTTCTTACAAATTTATGGGACTGTGTGGCTGAAGCAGCAGGCTTGAGTTGATATGATTTATCACAAGGCACCCCTGAAATAATGCACTTTTTGAATTGCAGATTTTTTTCTAGAGTTTTTGGCAAGGTATGTCAGACCTTGTTTTCCTTTAAAGTAGCTATTTGTAATTATGAGGATTGACTGCAAAATGTCTCATGAATTATTAGATGTGACAAAATCTGCAGGATGAGCAGCACCTTCTTTCACACAAAATGGTGCTTGCAAAAATTATGCGCTCTTGCACTTTTTGTTTTAAAGAAAATTAGTATAAACCTGCTAAAGTCATGGGGGAAAAATCCATTTTAAAAGCATATGTATATCCAATTGAAATATTTGTAAATGATCTGTAAATTGTTCTAGCATATATCTGAATGTGATCTGATGATGTTATTCAAATGGTTTTAAAGTCACATTATTACTGCAATTATTGATGTTTTCAGCAGAAAGCAAGCAGTGATTTCCCCCTTCCCCATTCCGCACCCTCTTTATTTACTCTTCTTTCAACATAAATTGAGATCTGCTTTAGAAAGTTGAAGTAAAAAAGGTTTACTATTTTTTTCATAGCCCTCCCTTAATGCGTGCTAATTAGATAGCACTTTCCTCACAATGTTAATTTTTTCCTTGTTGTCTCTAAACCACTCTTTTAGATGCGAGAACAAAATGAAAGTCTGTTCTATGGGATTTTTCTTTGGGTTGATAAGATTTTTTTTCAGATTTTTCTAATATGAGTTTTTTTAACATGTTCTGCTCTGGTTCTGAGATGTTTGAGCTCCAGATCTCACTGCTGGTCTCCAGATAAGCCCCCCTTTCTCCACTATATACTAAAGAGAAACTGACAAAGTTCTCTTCTGCTTACAGGAGGAGTGATTTTCTTGAAAATTTAGCTTGATCTAATAGCTGATGAGTCACTTTCATTGCAGAACTTCGTCTCACTTTTCAGCTCAAGGGAATCTAGCATTCATGATATATATTCTGTTTCCAGACCTACCTACCCACTACCCTCTGTCCAGCAGATTCCTTCAGGCACAATCTTAATCATTATCTTGTGATGCTTAAATTCTCTGAAATATGACTGTGTAGTAATAAGCTCTCAGACAAGAGGGTGCCAGCTATGATAGGTGTTTGATGCAATGCTATAGGAACATGTGCACATTCAGTGTTGAGCCCAGGTTTGTGAGGTCAGCCATGGGTTGGAGCTGCACCTTTCTGGTAAAGTTATTAAGGTGTCCCGCTATGGTCCTAGGAGGCTAGAATTCAAAGGCTTGTCCTGGACTTATGCTGAAGGCATAGTTGGCACAGCTGTAAATGAGTGGTTGGTCATTCTGGTCTGGGTGTCAAAGGCCAATTATGAATGCTAACCTCATTGCTCCTGTTCCACTGACTACAGAAACTGGCCTGTCCTAATCCCACTAGTATCATGGGATGATTTGCTTTTTGACCAGTTTTTGGTCTTTAACTATAACTAGCTTTTCTTTCTTTCTTTTTTTTGGGGGGGGAGAGCGGGAGGGAGGTGGGGGGATTCATAGATGTTAGGGTCGGAAGGGACCTCAATAGATCATCGAGTCCGACCCCCTGCATAAGCAGGAAAGAGTGCTGGGTCTAGATGATCCCAGCTAGATACTCATCTAACCTCCTCTTGAAGACCCCCAGGTTAGGGGAGAGCACCACCTCCCTTGGGAGCCCGTTCCAGACCTTGGCCACTCGAACTGTGAAGAAGTTCTTCCTAATGTCCAATCTAAATCTGCTCTCTGCTAGCTTGTAGCCATTGTTGCTTGTAACCCCCGGGGGCGCCTTGGTGAATAAATACTCACCAATTCCCTCCTGTGCCCCTGTGATGAACTTAAAGGCAGCCACAAGGTCGCCTCTCAACCTTCTCTTGCGGAGGCTGAAAAGGTCCAGTTTCTCTAGTCTCTCCTCGTAGGGCTTGGTCTGCAGGCCCTTGACCATGCAAGTTGCCCTTCTCTGGACCCTCTCCAGGTTATCCGCATCCTTCTTGAAGTGTGGCACCCAGAATTGCACGCAGTACTCCAACTGCGGTCTGACCAGTGCCCTATAGAGGGGAAGTATCACCTCCCTGGACCTATTCGTCATGCATCTGCTGATGCACGATAAAGTGCCATTGGCTTTTCTGATGGCTTCGTCACACTGCCGGCTCATGTTCATCTTGGAGTCCACTAGGACTCCAAGATCCCTTTCCACCTCTGTGCCACCCAGCAGGTCATTCCCTAGGCTGTAGGTGTGCTGGACATTTTTCCTCCCTAGGTGCAGCACTTTGCATTTCTCCTTGTTGAACTGCATCCTGTTGTTTTCTGCCCACTTGTCTAACCTATCCAGGTCTGCCTGCAGCTGTTCCCTGCCCTCCGGCGTGTCCACTTCTCCCCATAGCTTTGTGTCATCTGCAAACTTGGACAGAGTACATTTGACTCCCTCGTCCAAGTCACTGATGAAGACATTAAAGAGTATCGGTCCAAGGACCGAGCCCTGCGGGACCCCACTGCCCACACCCTTCCAGGTCAAAACCGACCCATCCACCACGACTCTTAGGGTGCGACCCTCTAGCCAATTCGCCACCCACCAGACTGTGTAGTCATCCACATCACAGCCTCTTAACTTGTTCACCAGTATGGGGTGGGATACCATATCGAAGGCCTTCCTGAAGTCTAAGTATACGACATCCACTCCTCCTCCTGTGTCCAGGCGTTTCGTAACCTGGTCATAGAAGGAGACTAGATTGGTCAGGCACGATCCGCCTGCCACAAACCCGTGCTGGTTTCCCCTCAGCATAATTTGCCCTGCCGGGCTCTCACAAATGTGAGCCTTGATAATTTTTTCAAAGACTTTACCAAGGATGGAGGTGAGACTGACTGGCCTATAGTTGCCCGGGTCCTCCTTCCTCCCTTTCTTGAAAATGGGGACCACGTTAGCCCTTTTCCAATCCTCTGGGACTTGGCCCGTGCGCCACGAGCGTTCGAATATTCCCGCCAGTGGCTGTGCAATGATGTCGGCCAGTGCCTTCAGCACCCTCGGATGGAGCTCATCCGGGCCTGCCGACTTAAAGGCATCCAGTTCTTCCAAGTGACTCTGCACCACCTCAGGATCTATGTATGGAAGTCTGGCGCCTTGCTGCTGCCTCTCTACAACCCCAGTGAGAGACTTGTCGTGCCCCTCACTTAGGAACACTGAGGCAAAGAACTCGTTGAGGAGTTCAGCCTTGTCCCCCCTGTCCATCACCAATTGTTTCTGCCCATTTAGCAGAGGTCCTATTCCTCCCTGGGCCTTCCTTTTACTCCCAATATATCTAAAAAACAATTTCTTGTTGTCTTTTACTTGGGTTGCCATCCTCAGTTCCATGGTAGCTTTGGCCCGCCTAACTGCCTCCCTACAAGCACGAGCAGAGGAGGTATATTCATCTTTAGTGATCTTACCCTGTTTCCACTTTTTATGTGCTCCCCTTTTGGCCCTTAGGCTGCCCTGGATTTCTCTGGTCAGCCATGGAAGTCTCCTGGCCCCTTTCCCTTTTTTGCCTCGCTCGGGGATCGTCTTGCTTTGTGCCTGCAGGATCGTTTCCTTAAGGCACAGCCACCCTTCTTGGGCTCCCATCCCTTCAAAACTCCAACTCTGCAGTGCGTCCTTGACTAATCGCCTGAGTGCATTGAGATCAGCTTTCCTAAAGTCTAGCACTTTCACCCTACTAGTTACCTTACCCACTCGACGTCTTATGTTGAATTCTATTATTAGGTGATCACTGTCTCCCAAATGGCTACCGATCTGGAGGTCCCCTATCATGTCATCCCCTGTTGCCAATACCAGATCCAGTATGGCATTCCCCCTAGTGGGACCATGCACCTCCTGTGTCAGGTGGAGGTCCTGTACACAGGTTAGAAACCTGCGTGAGCGATGGGACCTTGCTGTCTGCGTCTCCCAGCAGATGTCTGGGTAGTTTAGGTCCCCCATGACTACCGCCTCTTTAGCTTTTATGGTCTCCGAGAGTTGCCTCAGGAGCATGATGATGTACAACTACATTTTGCATACAGGATGTTAACAGGATAAACCCTGTTTTGTTTCAAGTACCTTTTTCCCAAAGGTTACTTGCTAGAAATATTCACATTTCTGGGAATTCCAGTTTATATGTTGCTGTAAAAATATGGAGAAATTACATTTTTGCTACAACAGATTTAAAAACTGATCAGACTTCTGAATAGAAATAGATGATGCCCAAGTCCTAAGGGCATGAAACCAGGGCTTGCCTTGCAGTGTTTTGAGACCTTGGTTATGCACACATTACATTTTTGTTGTCCAAATCATATAAGAATACTCTACATACTTTTGCTGGGAATGGATATTTTATTGGATTTTAGTTTCTAAAGGCCGCATATTTCAACTAGGATTCTGTAAAACACTTTAGTGGTGTTGAAAACACTTTCATATATTATAAGTTCCCTCCTTTGGGTTGTGCCTGAATCGCAGAAACTGCACTAATTCTTGTTATTGGTGAGAGTGAGAATCTAGCAGTACAATATTCTTGCTTTTCTTACCTGAACATCCCTTTAGGGCTTTTATGCAGGAAACCACAGTTAGAATGATCCCTCTGGTGGTGCTAGCATGATGATGGGGCTGGCACTGGTGAATTCTTCTCTGGGGCATGTTTTTTTTTTCTTTTCTCAGCAGGAATTTGTAAGTACTTTATATTTGAGAGGACTGTGTTGGAGTGAGAGTCGCATTGCAAAGTCAGCTAGTGCCCAGCCTGTTCATTTGGAGAATTCATGAAATCCTTAGGCATGTCCTGCATGTCCAAATTCTTATCCCAGGGTCTGTTTGTTCAGCATAGTGGTAGGTTTCAAAATATGTAAGTCTGACTACATGAAAAGTATGAGGTGGCAGATTGTGTCAGAACAGGTTAAATACCTCCTATTTTAGACAGACAAGGTTCCTTGGGTGAATTTGATATCTTTTATTAGACCAACCTAAATGGTTGGAGAATAGTTATTAAGCAAGCTTTTGGGTTCAAAAACCCTTCATCAGGCTAAGGAAGCTGCAGCAGTTGGTGTGTGCTCTTCCTATTTTAGACAACACTTATAGTATGCAATTAGTACTAGCAAATATCTACAGTTTTAGTCCTCTGTGTTTAATTTTAAAACATCCACCTGTGATCAGGCAGTATATTAGGAAGTCAAAAGCCCCTGCCTAGACACCTCAAAATTTGTTAGTTTGCATCTAAAACTGCTAATTACTTTGCATTTTGGATACAAGAGGATAAGGAGCACCACAGCACCACATGGACAAATCAACTTTCCGAATGAATAAAGGGTTGGAAAATTAACTTAACTTGCCATCTGAGATGCCCTATTCCCCTTGACCATACTATTGGATTAGGGCTGACGCAAGGTACTCAGTGACTGAACTACTGTATGATTTTTAGCAAGTCTCATTAATTCTCCTTGTGCTGTCCCTTTCACATTCTGTATCTTGTATCTAGTTAGTTTGTTTGTAAGATATTTGGAACATAGTTTGCGTCTTATTTTTCTAGTACAGTGGGGCTTTCTAGGTCCTGCAGTGATACAGATAGAAAAGAAATTGTATTATAATAGCAAAAAGATCCTTGTTGAGTGGCAGCTAAACCATGAGTTAAATGTATGTAGAATTTACAGTTGCTTAATTTTAGAGGAAAGAATTTACTAGGTATTGTGATAGCAAAGCACTTTGCAAATGCAAATCAGTGCAGTGCTGTTTCAGGTTGTGAGCAAACATCTCGAGTGCATTTTCTGCCACTCATAGCTCCCTCCTAAGTAGCAGCAAAGTGGCATTGACAAGAATTCTGTGGTTATATGACTGCTTTTCAGTTCCAGGTAAGGGTAAGCAACAGTGAAGCTCTTATGAGCCATGGCAGGTTCACGTTGCTTTTGCTTTAAAATGTTAGACTTTTTTCTCAGTATCCCATGGAAGGGATTGGATTTTGGGAGCAGGAGAAAAGAAACACTTTATAAGCAGCATGAGCAGGCTGCACATTGTTACAAGCCTGGCTGAGTCTGCTTCCTGGACAATTATCAGGCAGCTGTATTAAAACCACTTGCTTTTACCTTAGGGTACAGACAGATTTAACAATTATATGAATGTCAAAGGATACTGATAGAAACTGTTCCATTGGAAGTGTTACATTTGTACATAGTGGTACAGGTATAGTAAAACCTCCATGAGGGTCAGCTGAGGAAGAGGGCAAAGGTTACACCTTCCTCTGGAAGGGGCAACCAGCCCAGGACAGACGTGTTCATGGCGTCAGCTTCACCATCAAGAATCAGTTTGCCAGTCAATTTACGGAGCTCCCTGTGGGCATTAACAAATGTTTTAGGACCCTCTGTGTTAAGCTCAGCAACAACCAATACGACTGTCATCAGTGTATACGCCTCAATGCTTGATGCTGACAAAGAATAGTCCTACTCCAACCTTGACTATATACTAAGTAATACTTATAAGGAGGACAATATCATTCTCTTTGGTGACTTCAGTGCCAGAGTTGGACATAACCTGGAACTTTGGAGTGGCACCATTGGGAAGGGAGGTATAGGGAAAGCCAGCTCCAATTGCATCCTCGTCTTGAGCAAATGCACAGAGCATGGTCTTGTCATCATGAATACCATCTTCAGACAGAGTGATAAATACAAGATACCAGGTACCAGGAGACACCCTTGCTTTAAATACTGGCATCTCCTTGACTATGTTATTATTAGAGCCTGTGATCAAATGCATGTCTGTTTCACATCAGCTGTGTGAGGAGCTGATGACCGCTGTACAGTTCACCTTTTTGTCAGATCCATTATGAACATATGGCTTGCTCTGAAACAGAGAAAACAGCCAAAAGCAGTCTGAAGGATTCTCAACACCAGAACTCTTGAAGACCTTGAGGCCTCTAAGGATCTCCAACTGCATCTCCATGGAAAGCTCTCTGCCCTATCAACAAGTGAAGGGAACATAGGGGAATTCTGGAAGGCATTTAAAGCTACTATCCTTATGGCCTGTGCTGAATTCATTAGCTATACTACTTGTTGACACCAAAACTGGCTCGATGGGAGCGATGCCAAGGTCCAAGCCCCCCTCAACCAGAAGAGAAGGGCTCATTCAGCTTGGCAGCATGACACCTTATCTCAGCACAAGAAGATGCATCAGCTTCTCAAAGCTGAAGCTGAAAGGGGATCTGGGAAATCAAAATTAAGTAGTGACAGGATAAAGCCAAAGAGATCCAGGTCTATGTTGACAAATATGGCATACATAGTTTTTTTCAGGCAATGAAGACCACTTACGGCCCAGCTTCCCATGGTCCTAATTTCTGGGGATTGTACAATGATTCGGCATTCCTCAAAGACAATGAATCTATCCAAGCTAGATGGAAAGAGCACTTTACAGCACTCCTGAACTGTGAGTCAACTGTGGTGGATACCATAACTGAATCCATCCTCCAACACCCTAAAAAGGATCCCTTGCCACCCCTCCTATTCTAGAATAAGTCCGGTGTGCTATCAAGGAAACCAAGAAGGACAAGGCTACTGGACTGAATGGCATAACTACTGAAATCTACAAGGCTGGTGGTGAGGAACTTGTGCTGAGACTCCATGACTTTATTTTATGCATTTGGAACAATAAAGAGATTTCTTGGGACCTGAGGAATTACAACACTGTGACCATCTTCAAGAAGGGAGATAAATCTGTGTGTGGGAACTATTGAGGTATTGCCCTTCTTTCCACAGCAGGGAAAATAGTCTCCTGCATCATCCTGAACCATCTTCTACTTCTTCCTGAGGAAGTCCTGCCAGAACCTCATTCTAGTTTCTAAACATCCTGTGGGGCAATTGACATGATTTTTGTTGCCTGCCAAATCCAAGAAGAGTGTCAAGAACAACATTAGGATCTGTATACGGCCTTCATTGACCTCACAAAGTCTGCCTGCCCAAATTGCCATCAATGAGAAGACCTGGAGATAGTCAAGCACTTCCCCTACCTCTGTAGCCACCTCTCTTGGTGAACTGATGAGGAGATCCAGCATAGAATCTGGTGCTCAAGTGCCTCATTTAGGAAATTGCTTCAACATGTCTTTATTCATTGTGATCTCTGGAAAGATGCCAAGATCCAGGTGTACAATCTAGTCATCATCCCCACTCTCCTCTGTGCATGTGAAACATGGGTGACCTACTGTTGTCATCTCAAGAGTCTGGAGAGGAATCACCAACAATGCCTTTGAAAAATCCTCCACTTCAAATGAAAAGATCACCACACAAATGCCAGCTTCTTTGCTGAAGTCAACGCTACCAGCATTGAGTCAAAGAGCATCAATTTTGCAGGATCAGGTGTCCTATGTGTATGCTCAACTTTGAATGCCCCCAAAAAGTACTCTATTCCTATCTTAGTAATGGTCTGAGATCTTGGGCTGGCTGAAGGAAATGCTAAAAAGATGCATTGAAGGCGTACCTTAAGAAAATGGATGTTGACCTCAAGAGCTGGGAGAAGCTGACTGCTGACTGACTCCAGAGGTGCCACAACCTCAACCAAGCAGCAGCCCATCTTAAGGTAAAGTGTCTTACCCTCCAAGCAGAGAAGAGAGAGTGGAGGAAAGAAGAGGAGAGAAATGCTTCCCTGTGGAAAAATGTGCAATTTCTGTGGACCAGTTTGTGGCTCAAGGATTAGACTCATGTCACCTCAAGACCAATTATTGAGCCACGGTAGAGATCATCCTCAAATTGAGGGATTGATGATGAGTAAAACCATTCCAGTATTATGCTTGCTTTAGTCAGGTGATTTAACTCATCTGGGGCCTGGATGCACTTTTTGTAGGCAGTAGGCAACCATTGATCCTCTGGATCATGAGGTGTAGTTAGGTGCCAGATGGATATGTGCGGGTCCTGCAACCATCACACCAAGACCTTTTCATGCATATGCCTGAGCAAGTGTATGGAGGAGTAGAGGCTGTCCAAAACCTACCATCCCCTCTTTAGACCTCTGAGAAAAAATTCAAAGGCAAGACAGTCCAAATTTTCAGTGCCTTAATGGTTGTAGCTTCTGCCAGAGAGCAACAGATAAGAACTGCTGCCGACTGCCTAAAGCCTCAGCAAGGGTATGTTTCTGTCAGGATGATGTCCCTTAGCCTTTCTCCAATCACGGTGTCTAGCCAGGGGGTGGTAAAGGGCTGCTCCTTAACTTCCCATGTATTCAGGGGATCTTGGCAGTGAGCAGGACAGGCTCACTGACAGGCTTGCCCCATCAGCTGTTGCTTCCTTGGTGAGCTGTTGCTGCCCACAATTCTTCGTTGTGGTGGCAGGAGCAAGGATGTAGCTTCTGCTGAAAGGGCTGCATGCAAACCATATGTTGGCAAGGGCTAGTTAGGTAGCATAAACCAGCTGATCAACGCCTTCCAGGTCTGCAACCGTGTCACCATTGCTACCCAATCAGCCCCTGTTGCTACTGCAGTCCTGTCACTACTGCTGCCCTCTGGGAAACAACTCAGAAAGATCATAACAGGTCAGAATGTTTTCAGTGTTATGGATTCTTATTTGAAATCTTTGGATTCATTTTATGAATCATAAGTAGGTGTTTGCACACCTAACAGTGCTAACACTGCTCAGCACCTTTAAGGTTCTCACAGCACCCTAGGGTGTCACCACATCCTGGTTGAGAATCACTGGTCTGTAGCCTTGTATTGCTGTGGATTTATATAGACCAGGGCTGTCCAAGTTCTGAGTAGCCAGGCGGAGGAGGCGGCTTCCCACTCCCTCCCTTCCCCTCCATGCACGCGCACACAAATGCCTTGTGGTCATCAGGTCCCCTCCTGACATGCTGCTCCACTCTCAGAGACATAAAGTAGAAGCTGGAGGAGGGAGGTGGGGAGACCTCAGCAGCTAAATTGGCAGATGCAACTGTTAACCCCTTGTGAGCCGGATGTTGCCTCTGGGCCACCAGTTGGATAGCTGTAATGTAAACCGAATAGTAACAGCATAACAGCATGTGTGTTTTTGAGCAGTAGCTTTCTGTAGCCTCTTTTAAATAGCTGAAATGTATGTTTGTCCATACTCTTCATGATTTCAAACAGCCACTAAATTGCAGATGCTGCTTTACACATTAGGCACCTAAGTGCAATCCTATTCATCCTTTCTGAGTTCCCAAAAAATGTTAATACTGTAGGTGGGTCCCTCTCCATTTCACTCCTTTTTTGTGATTTGTACTGGCATCTTAACCTTATGACTACTATAAAAAACAATGCATTCATTCATGGGTTTTCCACAACTCAAACAGGGTGGAATAGAATTGCAAAGAATTACCTAAATCCACTTAGACACCTAGTAGGTTTTATGACACTTGGCCCTTGTGGCACTCCTACTAAGGTATAGCTTTCAATTTAATTGCTACCATAATTTTTTTTCTTAGGATGTGAGACCCTGTACTCCAGCTTCGAGACCAGTGCTGGTCCCCATTCCAATGTCTTCCCCACAGCCTTGGCATGCCCTCTTCAGAGCTTCAAACTTGTATCTATTCTAGATTACTGCTTGTTGTTAGGGACTTTTTGATAGTAAAACTAAGTAACACACAGGCTTCAACAGCTAGAACAAATAACACTGAGACCCTGCAAAGCTACCCTTAAAACTTACATATTTGATGAAGAGGTGTAGATATATAAAGAGCACAAGACCTTGCTTGGTTTCCTCATGCTTCCGAGGGAGTTGAGGACCTAATCATCTTCTTCTCCTCCTGCTCAGGCTTGTCTTGTGGTTCTGAAATTTCTTTACTATGAGGAGAACATGTGTTTTATTTAAAGCATGTTTTAGCACTGCAAGTTTGTCTTCCCTTGGAGTTTTTCCATTCTGTGATCTTCTTTGAGCTGTAACTCCAGCCTTCCGTGTTCCTTACAATATATCAGCGTTATTTGTAACCTAGTAGTTTGACCTGTACTTTCCATTGTGCTTCCAGGGCTGGGTTATTCTGTTGTTGATGATCCTTAATGTGCGTGTAAGACAAGGACAGATAACCCGAGTGCCAGATCCTCCATATTTAGAGCTTATGCAGGGATATAATGAACGGCATCAATAAGGGTATAAACATACAAAATTCATAAAATCAAACAGGAGTGGATAAGTTTGCCAACACAAATACCTACATTATCACATAGATTTAATAGCAGATTTCAGAAGAAGGTAACAGTCCAGTCTTCTCACCAAGGCACTGCTTGCCATCTTGCCACTCTTACCATCCTTCCTTAAGTACATCTACTCTAGCTTGTATATTTAGGCCTTTTGCTACTTGGTGTTAGTATAGCCCGTTTATAAGTTTGGTGTATCCTTTTGTCTGCAGACTACTGGCTTGCATATAGGATTGCCAGGAAGAGAGGAGGCGGCCCAGGTATCATCACAAACAAAAAGCTGTATTCTGTTACACATCAGCTTTTCATGCAACTTTTGTAAAAGACTACCCCAAACAAGAACAGTTCATGGTAGGATGCAACACAAAGCCATTTTCCTTTCAAATGTAGAAATATTACCCTTTTAATCTGGATTTTTTTCCTACTAAATTGGCAGTAGTGGGAAGATACTGTTTTCTGTTGCAGTGTTAAAAATGGCCAAAGGGAACTAGATGGGAGTGCCTAGTGAAAATGCACACCAATTGGAGACGGACATATTGTGCTGTAAAAATGCCAGTTGCCATAGTTTTTACACACACTTGTAATGCCTAAATCCTTGGAGCCATAAGTGAATATGGGCAGGATTTACTTGGTCTTTCATCCTTAGAAGATAGATACCTCTAATTGTATGCCTTTTGGTACCCATGTGAAACTCTGACACTTTTTTTTTTCCCCTTCCTAGCACTTTTGACATCAAATCATCTTCCCTTCCCTTCCCAGGTTCTGAAGCATTTGCCATTTATCTGCCTGGTTGGTCTTTGACAATGGAAGCTGCATTTCGGTAGCAGTATTTGCATTTACTTGTAGATCACTTTAGGAGCCCTCTGAGCATGTCTACGCGTGCATTTGCTCTGGCACCAGTTTACCCATGAGTAAATTAGTCACAAGTAAATGGAGCCGGGAAGACATCTGCATGTGCAGGGAAGTGGAAGCAGATTTGCTGCCAATCAGCTCTTGCTTCCCAGGCCCCTGCAATGGACCCCTGCTACCACCAGGTGGAGCTCTAGGCTCTGGCTACAGCCCTCTTCAAAAGCCCACTCCACTCACTGCTCTCTGGCCAGGAGAAGCTTCCCCAGTGCAAGGACAGCACGTGGCAGTGCTCTCTTCCCCACCTGTGTCTCCCCACGCTATGGCCATGATGACCAGTGCCCTGTGCTCCTGCTGGCTGCCAGGCTAGCCCTGCTGGTCCACCACACTGACTACTACTTGGCCTATAGCCATCTGGGCCCTTCTGGCTCCCCCACATGCAGAAACTGCTTGCCAGGCCACCACTATTCACCTGCTGCCTCGACCCTGCCTGCCTGGCCAGACCCCAGCAGGGACACCACGGACAGGCTCCATGATGCCACTGCTGAGACCCCTGCCACCCTTCTCCTGGGCCTCCAGCCTCACCACCAGCTGGGGATAGCATGGCTGGCAGCTCTGCATGGTCATGGCTATTGGAGACCACATGTGGCTCTGGGTCGTGTTCTTGGACAGCGGGGCATGGCAGGTGGGCACCTGGCCAGGGGCCACCCTGGAGAGGAGCTGGTGCTACTAGTGGCCGGCGATGCCATGGTTGGCCATGCCTCATGGTGGGGGCTAGGACTGTGGAGCTGGTGTGGCAGGTGCTGGTCTGGGCTCCCCGAGCTACTGGTGGAGACTGCAGCCGGGGAGCTCAGTGAGATGGACTGCAAGATACCTGGGGGGCCCTCTGGTGATGTGTCACTTGGGTCCCAGCTGAGGTGGAGGCTCAGACAAGCCACCCATGCTGCTATAGGCAGTATGGCTGTGGCCTGGGTCCCAGGGCAGGAGGCTGTCTGTCAGTTGCCACATAAAGGACATGGATTTGCAGGCACTCTCCGGCCAATGATTGTGGTTGGTGATGGCAGCCTACTGTGCCTGCAAAGCCTTGACCTGCATGTGGTGCTACTATACTGACTGGTTGTGCCCACGTTCCCACACCTGGGCTGATGGCCCCTCATAGACATGGGTGTTGGAACGCCCATTCCACTCGAACTGGCACTGCACCTCTGCCATGAGGTTGCAAGTCTCCTCCATGGACCAGTTAGGGTCCTGGGTGGCAGGCATAGGTGTGGGCATGGCCACAAGGAGGACGCCATTGTGGGTCCTGTGCCAGCTCTCTGGGCCCCCACGCAGCTGTCCCTGTGCTGCTGGGCCTGGACAGTTGCATGCTTACTGCACAGTAAATTATGCTACTGCGTGGTTAAATGTCTCATGTAAATGCACCTCTGCCGGAAAACGTTAGGTTGTTGTTGATCTTTGGTCCATGCCTCACTAAAATTTTTCCTGTGACAAACACAATACACAGGGCACTGTTTACGTTCCCTTTTGGCAGATGGGTTTTTGATTTGAAAACAATCAAGATTAACTTAAGTATATTAGACCAGTGGTTCTCAAATTTTTTTGTCCCAGGACCCATTTGTAAACCTTGATGGCCAATCCCAACCCAGTAAACATTTTAAGTCAAAAACAGCCACCTGGCCCTGCCAGTGTCCCTCACTCCTAACCCACAGGTTGCCACCCTTTGAGCCCTGCTGGCACCCCTCACTCCTGACCTGCTCCCCCAGGCCCCAGCTCCCCAGTATTTGGGGTGGGGGGGGTTGTGTGGGGTGGGTAGGGCATGGGACAGAGGGGGGCACATGCTCCCCACACCTATGCGCCCACAGTGGGCATGAGGCTGCAGCCTGGCTGGACTAGCATGGGTAGGAGCCACCTCCACAGCCCAGTGGGCCGGACCCAGTGTGGGAGGGTGGAATGGGGTGGCGAGACTCATTGCTGCCACCACCAGGACCCCAGCACCAGCCATGCCACCAGCAGCATGAGGAGTAGCGAACGGAGGGTCCACGCTGCCCTCACCTCCTCCCACCACCAGCCACTTGCACGCTTGCCACAGTTGTACCCCACTGCTACGCTGCCATGTGCATGTGTACACACACACACACATGCATGTAGTACACTATGCCTGAAGGCTGGAACTCTGCCAGCATGCAAGAAGAAACCCATGGTTTCCCACATCTTTCTCTTTTAAAGGAGAATCCATTTTTAAAGTCTGTCAATCCATTTTTAAAGTTTGTTTACAACCCTTTCATATATATATATTCTTGCACCCCTTGGGTTGAGAAATGCTGAATTAGACCAAGGCCGGTTTCTGTTTCACACTGATACTTCCTTCTTTCTGCCTTCCTCCCTTTTCATTCTCCATGTACAATCTGTGGGGAAGGGGAGCTGTCATCTGTATATTTCATGGTCCCCTTGCATAGGTTAGCTCAGTGGTGCTCAAAGTATGGCCCGTAGGCCAGTTCCAGCCCGCTGAGCTGTCATCCAGCCCATGGGACCCCTGAGGGGTCTGGAATTTTGGTGGTTGGGGAGCGGTGGTAGTGTTGAAGTGTCACAACTCTGGGAATTAGTAGTGAGGATTCCTGGTTTTCACCCAGGTGGCCTGGGTTCAACTCCCAGTGTGGGAACACTGTCTTGGATGCTTATCTTGCTGGGCTCATCTGACCCCAGCAGACTTCCTGCCCCTTGGGCAGGGGGCTGGACCAGATGATCTTGTGAGGTCCCATCCAGCTCTAATGTCTATGAAATCTATGAATCGTAAGGCAAATAATGTTGCTATCACTCCCCTGCCCTTAGTTTTTTGTTTATAGAGAGCCCTGTGGGCCAAATGACAAAGCTCTGCATATCAGATAGGGTTGGATTTGGCCTATGTATCTGGTCCAATGCATCAGATTCAGCCCACGATTTGGCTTTACCCCACTCATCCAGCCTGCCTGCTGGAAAGACTGTGTACCATGGGCTTAGCACGTGAAAATAGGCAAAGGATAAGCAGGGCTGAGAGGAGTAAGGTGTGGGGAAAACTAATACCTGTACAGCATGCTTCAGTAATTATTTTATAACTCCCCAAAGTATGCTTTATGCTTCCAGAGTAAAGACACAGTCCCTACCTAAGGAGTTTAAAAGAGAGAGACACAAAGCAGCAAGTGGACCGAGTGAAAGGGAGCCTTTTCTAAATAATACGATTGAGTCGATGATAGAGCCTTGATTAAAAAAGAAGCGAGCCTCCTTGGTATATCCTGCTGATTGAAGAGTCAGATATTACCCTTTGTCAAAGTCACTGGGAGGCTTTCTCTAACCTATCATTTTGCATGTGCTGATGTTCTCCAAAATGGCACTTGAAAACTCTTTAGCTAAAGGTTTGTAAGAGTTTTCATCTAATGTTAAGCAGTATCACATAGATGAATTGCTATGTTCATGAAAAATGAGTCCAATCTGTTTCTTACTCATCTATACCAAAGGTAAGGTCCCATTTTGCAGGCTCTAGGGTTCTTCCTTCCTCACCCTACCACATTAGAGGAGAATAGGCAAAATCATCCAAAAATCTACAAAAAGGTTGACTGTTTTCCCAGAGCCACAGAATGGAGCCGGACAGATGTTACAATTGTATTGGTATCAAAGGATACAATGATAGGATGATATAAATTGTTCTGATGTAACTGTACCATTGCATTATTGTATAATGATACAAGCATAGCAAAACTGCTGCAACTTTAACCCTTTTTTATTCAGGTTCAAAGTTAGGGCAATATAGCTCACTTGTGTCACTTCAGGAGCATGCAAATGTAAGAGATTCTAATAGCTGATGTATGCTTCTGGTCAGTATTTTTCCCCTTCTATTTTAAAGCAGTTAAAAGATATATTTGTCTGTACATTGAGCATGAATATAAATTCTGTCCATAAAGATGATGAGAAAATGTTCCTAGTAAGAAGCTAAACACAGATGCCCCAGGGTTCAACTTGCCTAGAGTAGTTATATTCTGAATGTGATTTTTTTCTTGGGCTGACATGCATTGCTTAGGACGCAGATGAGGCCTCTGTAGTTTCTTTGCCAGAATAGCTACCTTGTGTGTTTCTATAACAGAATGTCTTTAAGTTGGTCGAGCTATTATGCAGTCTCCAATATTGAGTTCCAGTAGGGATTTTTTTTTTTTTAGACTGGTCACTACCCTTTGATATGTTAAGAGTGGCCCTAACAGGAATTAAAACTTGTGCAGAGCAATTGGGATAATTGCGGATCTTAAAGTTGCAGACCCTGAGAAAGTTTACTAACTTGTCTCAAAGCTATAAATTCCTTATATCTTAAAAAATAAAGACAAGTAACACTTTCTAGTGCAGTAAATTTATATTATACATTTCACACATGATGATTTAAAAGACATGCGGAGATATGATCAGGTAGACATAGTGAGATGAAGGAACGTGTTGGAATGTCATACAGCGGGCTTGTGTCTTGAACATAGTACAGCTGATTATGGTTTTTCACTCCAAGTCCTGAAGTAAATTGAATGAACTGAGCAGTTTTCAAGAGGTATCTAGTTGATTTCATAGGACAACAGTCCAAATATACAAGGTCAGAAAATCCAATTTAAAGAACTTTCTTAATACTGCCTTTTTCCCCTCTAGAAATAAGCTGCTGTCTGTGTTATTTATTTGTTTGTTTATTTTCTTTTACAAATATCTCTTTAAAATTCTGCTTGTAAAGAAATTCTGTTTTGTGTCAAGAATAAATAGAGAGAATTGACATGGAGCAACCCACATTCAGGCTTCGTTCCTTCCTCCATGTGTACTGTTCTCTGTCATCAAGAGTTCCTGAGACCACAATTCTCATAATTAATTTTACTTAATATTACTCTATACATACTCTTATCACACAGCAGGTCTCCTTTACTCTTAGCCTTAAGAAGATTCCTTTGAGTGTGTTACTTAGATGTCTATATTTATGCAATTTAATCCCCCAAATGTGCCCAGACACCATAGTGAGGAGATTCTTATAAATGGTTAAAATAGAAAATTAAAACTGTCATTCCTTCATCTGTTTTTTCCTTGGCTGCTAACCTCTAAATTTTGTGCTTGTGAGTCTGGAACTGGTAACATCATTAAATAATGAATACCTGGTTTATGATGTTACAATGTAATTATTGTATATAGCCAGATTTCTGTTTTGCTTTAGACTGTGAGGAACCCTACTGCAAACTTCTATCTACTTAGCCAGAAAAAAATAAAAGCCTGATGGCTGTTCAGAAACAGCTTTTGGGTGGAGAGCAGAAGAAACTGGTTGTAGTAGTTTAATTTTTATTTAGCTACTGTTTCTGGGTTTTTGTCCTTTCCCAAGGATTTGATCGGTATATTTTTTGTGTGGATTTGCTTATACCTAGTCAACAGGAAACAAAAAATTCCTGCAAAGATTAGAATGTTTTCATTAGAATGGGTTGTGGCTGAAGAGATTTCCCACTTCTTTCCTTCCCTCTGTCCCTAGGTTTCACTTTACCTCAGTTGATTTACCCCTCATACCTCTATTCTGTCTCTCCTTTATCTAAATATGAATGTTTCACTTGAGAGCTGCAGCTAGGAATATTCTGTTCCAGCCTGAAAGACTGCAGCAGGAAGGCTAAAAAAATAAATAAATATAAATAAAAAAAAAAAATAATAATAATAATAAAGTAATATTTATTTAAAGGTAGATAAAGGTCTCTTACCTGTCATCATTCTCCTGCTTGGGGGAGGCCAACCCCAGAAGGTTTGACATTTCTCTGCATTGTAGGATTGTTAAAAAGTTTGCTGCTGATTGGATTGGTCGATGCATGGTAATGATGAAAAAGAATGCATTTGGAATTCAACATAGATGGCAGAAAATGCAAGATGTCAGAGAAGCCATATATTAAAGAGAATCTGAATTAGAAACTGAATCCCAACCTGCCACTGGGGGCATTTTGATCATTTTGATTTATTAAACTTTTATAACAGCATTCAGATGAAGCTGAATTAAAACGCTTAGTCTTGGGTGGTTTATGGTACACAAGCCATCATGCTACTGAAGTCTTGCCATGAAGGTTGTTCTGATGATCAATGTAGAGTTAATCTAAGTTTCTTTTTGAATGCAGAGTATGTAACCTGTGCTTGACTATATATTTAAAACTCTAAGAGTGTTCTAGCATTGAATCATGTAACAATAATGGGAAGTATACTCATCTCTGGCATTAATTTTGGTTTCTAAGCAGTTGTTTGTAACAACACAGTATTAGTATATGATATGAGATATACATAAATACACACACATACATAAATACACACATGCGTGTGTGCGCACGCGCACACACACATACACACACAAATGCACACAGAGTGGTTTCATATATTAATACATTCCCACACATTTAAACATACTTCTATGAAAATACACCATTTTTAACAATATTTTACTGAATGGAATGATATGAAAAACTTGTATAGCAGTACTGTTTTTGATCCTCTTTCTGCTTCAGCAGTGTTCAGCCATGAACACTCTTTCTGAACACTGACTCTGCAATAAAAAGAAATCAATTACTATTAGAGTGGCACTGCAGGTTAAAGGCATTACAAGTTCACACTCAGTCTTGCAGCAGGGAGATGGTACTTAGCTGTGAATTGAGAATGATGCAAAAGATGGATGAGACAGAGTTCAAGGATCAGTAATGTGAGGGTCCAGCACTATCATTCCAAGCTGTCTCAGCAACATGATGGATGGTTTGGTGGCAAGAAGCAATAATACTAGATGATGAAAGATTCATCTCCAGATCTTGAGCCACTGCATAGTGACTACCTGTTGGAGCTCTAGTAGCATAATGATTCCTGATTTGTTATGAAGAGCTAAATTACTATACTTAAGCAACCAAACCGGCATGTTGAATTTAGCAACATGGACTTTTGGCAGGTGCTGAAGAAGCAAGTAGCATATCAAACACTCCTGCACATTGTAAATTTAATTACCTCATATTTATGCATAGTAGTTGTTGACAGGATCTTGTAAGCTATGCTAATACGGTAGGTAATTTGTTACCTCCAGAAATCACTTTCCATGTGCCTTCTGATCATTATCATGAAACATGATAAATGATGTAGCCCATGAGGTATAAATGAAAATGAAATGGATAATTGGATTCTATGTCTAAATTGTAGCTGGAATAGTTGTTGCGATTATAATTGAATTTATCTCATAGAAATGTGCTTTGCAATGTATTGGTGACCTTTAATCATTTTGGCTGAGGTATTATTTCAGAATAATTTTCAAGCAACTGAAAAAACTATACTCAGAATTGTTTGGTTAAAAGTTCTCCTCTCCCCCACCCAGGCAGTTTCAAATATTTTATTGCTTAGTAATTCATAGATGTAAACAAAACGTGATTATCCCTTAGTACAGTTGACAAAAAAAATCATTAACTGAATCATATAGAAAATAGTGAAAAACATCATGTTCTTTTTTGTTTGTTTGTTTGTTTGTTTTTGGTTTGTGGGGGAGGTTTGATAAAGGAAAAGAGAGCTTTTTTACACTAAGAATGGAAGATGTCATCCTGCTGAACCGGCTAGCATCTGCTAAGTGAATGTGGATGTTCTGATTTGATGTTGAGTTTGGCATTGCCATTGAACCCGATAGCAGCTGAGAAATACTGGTAATCTCTGGGAGCAAGTCAAACGGTACTTAAGAAGAATGTTATAAAGAAAATGTATCTGCGTTATATGTATCTGTATTTATATAGGGCTGGGAGGAGAGAAAAATATTTTCACTCTTTTCCCCTTCCCAAATATAAGTGCATGCATTTGTACATGCCCAGAGGCTTCAATCAATGGTAAATAAATTGTTTGATCTTTGTCACTGGGCTGGGGCTCCATATGGGTTCAGCTCTGCCACAGACAGTGTGTGACCTTGGAAAAGTCACTTAGGGTGCCTGTAGATGTGCAGGGTGCCTGTAGATGTGCAGGGTGCCTACTTCAATGCACTGTAATTACAGCGTGTCGGAGTAGACTCGATTAATCGAGTCTGATAGAATGCGCTAATTAGCATGCTCCAGCAGTCTTGGCGTCTCGTGTATTCAGCATCCCCATTTCTTAAAATGGTGGCAGTGGCACTTGAAAGTTCACCGGACTAGCTTTAATTAAAATGCCCCTGATGCCATTTTGAAGCATGGGACCCTGAATACATGAGATGCTGTGGGTGCTTTAATTAGAATAGCTCCCAAGAACTGCTCTAATTAAAGTGCCTCTCCCCCCCCCCCCCCCAACTCCCACAGCACATGTAAGACACCCTTAATGTATCTGTTCCTTGGCTTTTTTTCTCTAAAAGGAACTCCTTAGTTCTTATCTGTTTAGCTTGTAAATACCTTGCGTTTGAGGCAATGTATTGCACTATTTTTTTGTAGTAGTGCCAAGCATAATAGGGTCCTCATCTCGGTTAATGCTTTTAGATATTACTATAATACAAATATAATTTTGCTGGAGAGTTTACTAATGTACAGTAAAAGGAACTGCTACCTCTACAAACTAATCATCTACATTGAGGAAAACCTCAATAAATTAGTATAAGAGGAAAGCGGAGGTGCCCTACTGGTCATGGAAATGAAAATGAAAAGAGAAAGAATGCAAGTAACTAGAATAGAAAGCTGAGCATGTAGTCTTCAAAAGACATTGTGTTTTATTCCCTGAGCCCAGTGTGGGAGGAGTATGGAATGAAATACATTCTGAATAAATACTAGGGCCAGGTACTGACATTACACTTTTCCCAGTTTAAGTGACTGGAAAGCAGTCTATACTTGTAATAGAACAGAAGTTCAGCACACAGAACTGATCTATACCTATAACAGAGCAGAAGTTTGGTGCACACAGACTTGTTTAAAAATGGTGTAATCCAATGTAAGATTTTTCCCTCCCAACTGAAGAGTGAATATGTGTTCTGCTCACTGCCAAGCTACACAACACCACTTACAGAAGACCATGCGACTTAGATTGATTCTGCGTTGGGCTTTTTAAATGCCTGTACCTAGCCTAGATCAAAAGGCTTATATTGTGTGGGGAACAGACTATGTGTGGTGGCCAATAAAGTGAGCCCAATCTGATATAGGTTGAAGGGGGGAGTCTGCTATAGTAAAAGGAATAAATCCAGATATGTGTACATTGGCAAAAATGAACAAAGCATTTTCAGTGAATAGATTATATAAACCAGTTTATTGCTGCTTTGCTTCAAA
Organism: Alligator mississippiensis; assembly: GCF_030867095.1. NCBI lineage: Eukaryota > Metazoa > Chordata > Crocodylia > Alligatoridae > Alligator > Alligator mississippiensis. The sequence continues at coordinate 111,418,536 of NC_081824.1, read as the reverse complement.
CGATCAGATTATAGTTTTCTTTGATGCTTAAAATTATTGGGTTTCTCTTTCTGATCAGTTTTAACATGATTGATTGATTAGACTATTAGATTGTGTTGACTTTCTGCTTTTTTATGTGCATTTTATTTGAGACGTATGGCATTTCAGCTGTCAGTGGACACAAATAATAGGAATAATGCAGAACACTACAGAAGTACTATAAAATATGAAATTATGTCATATGTTCCATTATCAAAATGTGTAATTTTATTTGACCTAATTTTAATTATAGTGTTTGAGCTTTTATACTTGAATTTGTATATAAAAGGAATAAAGGTAAGAGTATGTGTTTCAGATTCCCAAAGAGTATTTGTTTAAACCAGCTACAGGGGTTTGGCCTATAAATTATGGTCTACTTTCAGTAGGATATGTAGGATAGTCAGTTGTCATGATTTTATGGCAAATCTGATGGTATTTGGTGCTTTTTAAAAAGCCTAGATTAAATTAACTCTTTCAGTTAAATTATGCTTCATGATTACATGAAGCCTAAAGGCTATACGACCCTCAATATAGATACAAAGAATCTAAATGTTGCATGTTTAAAAATACCTCTTTATTTTTAAGTCAGTTTTATTTTTTATGATGGTTTCAGTTTTCAGTACTGTTGCAGCATAATGCAGAGTTCCCTTTGGCTCCTGGGGCTTCACGATCTGTTAAAATTGAACCATTCCTCCTCATCTTCTGTCCCCTGCCCCCAAATTTACAGTATTCTTCAAACAGCTCTGCTGGTAGAACTGACTACTCCTCTCAGTATTTTGAGCCTGCCATAAGAATCTGGCTAATGCTAGGCCAAATCTCCCTTCCTCCTCACATTTTTGCCTCCTCTACTGAACGTCTCCCTTGTTAAGCAAGGATATTTGGAGATTAGGAGTCAGCAGGCTGTGGAGGTGAAAGGCCTAACTGCATCTCTTTGCTCATTTTGCACTAGTGTGGTAGGCAAGCTTTTGATTGTTTGGGGTAAAAATTGAGCAGCAAGAACTGGCTATAAAGAACCTCTAAGTCAGTTATCATTTGCTTCTTGGTGCTGGTGGGCAAGGGGCTACCAAACAGCAAAGGCCTCATTCCAACGACATGGTGAGCAAGCCTTAATGCATAGGGTGGAGATGCAACCGTAGGATCTACCATTTTGCAAGCAGTAGCCAGAAATGCTTGGCTTTTTTTTTCTCTCCTTGGGTTTTTACTGAGGTGATTCTACTCAATCCAACAAGCTGTTAAGTGAGAAACCCATGCGACCCAACTATGAGCCTTTGTAGACTTTTGCCCCAAATGTTTCAAGAAGAGCCTTAGCTAGCCCTGGTTGCTTTGGTTTTGGTCAGCCCCTCTCCTGCTACAGTTTGAATCTCAGGTTCTGGAGTCAAATCAATATTGTCATCTACCAACATCCCTTCTCCCCCCGCCTCTCCAGCCCCAGCCTCTTCCTTCCCCCCTCCCCTCCCCCCAGTTTCAGGATACTTATAACCACTCATCATTAAATTAGGGAAGAATTGGTAAAGCTCTGTGTAGTGATCCTTTTGTCCTGTTAGATTTCTCAGATGAGTGGGTTTAGGTAATCTACCAGTTTCTCCCCCATCCAACTTTGCCCCAACATTTCTCCAGTTAATCAGCAGAATAGTTTGGCCTATGCTACCAAGCTATGGCTACAGTCAGCCCTTTATGCTCTTAAGTATGGCTTAATCTAATTGCCCTTCTCATTGCTGCCTTCTTTGGATTTTTCTTTTTCATAGGATTTAGCCCTTACTGCTGGTCTAGTAGTACCAGTGGACCTTAGTTTGACTTTCCTTAAGTCAGTGTGGTCTAACCCAGGCTGCATTTTTGCTGTATCTGCTGTTAATATTTTCTCATCCATAGATTAGAGCAACACTGTTGAACTGTGGCCACACTCCATGTGAGCTGTATTCTTCTTATGCCTCTGCTGTACAGGCCATGGGCCACGTAGCTCCCTTGGGTAGGAGGGGAGGACTATGCCATTCTAGACATAGGGGCAGGGAGTGAAATCTTTAGGAGAGAGTGGGAACCTAGAGATCCTGGCTGCAACAGCAAGTTAGTTACTCACGATCTACGTGCAGTCCATGAACCTTCAGTTGGAATGCCTAGGGATTAGAGCAACCTACCCCATACTGATAGTTTGCATATGCCAAGAAACCACCAAAATACCTGGAATTTACAGATCAAGGTGTAATTAAGCTTTTTTCCTTCCAGTTTCCCTTCCCATACAACAGTTTAGCCTAGTTGTGATTTTATTGGGCTTGGTAGCAACTTCATCTAGACCACAACAGTGACATGCGAGTTTCAATGGAAAATTCCTAAGGCTGTGATCCTGCTCTAAAATGTTCACATTTGCACAAGTGTAAAACCATTCTAACAAGGCTTTTAAAAGTATGAGTGCTAGGACTCAGCCTTGCCTTTCTCCATGCATAGTTTTTTGCCATGCCTGCTTTTGTAAGTATATATATTTGTTACCTTTAATATATTATTAAAAGAGGCTTCTCATGTCTCTTCCAGGTGCAGGGCAGATGCTGCTTCCACAGCAAAGCAGCAGCTCTGAGACTGAATATCTCAGTGAACAACCATTGTTCTATTGCTTCTAAAGCAGTTATTGCAAGTCTTTGTGAATTGTGAAAAATCTCCAGAGTGACAATAGGAAGGGGCAGGGCAACAGGAAAGGATTAAGAAATACAAAAGAAAAATGATCATTTTCTATTCACACACATGCTAGGTATATCAATTTTCTCATAGAATAGAACTTTTTCTCCAAAGCTTTTTGGAATTTTTCTAATCAAATTTAAAAAATCCTTACCAAACAGATGGGGTCTCAAAATATCAGAGAATCTTCCCAGTGGTATACATTCCCTTTTTTGCTTTTGGACTAGCAAGAACATACTGAAAGATACCAATGCAACTTCTATTTCCTTAGGAATAATGGGTCTTTTCACAATGGTGCGAATCTTAAGGTGTTAACAGGTCATTCAAATTCTGTTTGTATAAAAGCAGTCCTGGAAAAAAAGCATAAGCAATTTCAGGATTAGTTGGGTTACTTGAGGAAGTACAAGGCATCTATACCCACTATTTTAAGATGAGCAAGCTCAATACTTTGTCATCCTATCTGTTCATAAGATTTTCCTCCTAATGTGGAGCTAATTCAGTTTGATGTGTTAATTTTTTGTTTAGAAAAGGGTGGGGGTGCTTTATTCCATTAAACTTTCCACTTGACTACCTGGTATTTACTATATACACTTAAAATTAATTTAACCTTTGTCTGACAGGACTTGGACAAAGTTTCTGCAGTTCTGATATTCCTTTATTAAAAGAAGGGGAAGAAAAAAGGGGGGAAAAATGAAAGAACAAAAACATTCAACACCTGCTTTTCCTCTTGGCTGTTTTCTCGATCATGTGCTAAGCTCCCTCCCCATTTCTAGAAAATGTGGTTTTACTGCTGGCTACTTCTCATTTGATCACAGAGCACCAGTAACCTTAAATAAGAGTAAAAGAACTTAATTCCCACCCATAACTTTTTCCTTCCCTGAAGTGGGCATGCAAAGCTTGCATTAAGTATAGTTTACAGAGGAAAAATATCCAGCTTTCTTTTTTCCCTTTATGAAGTATTCTAATGCAGGGCTGAAGAAATCCTGAATTCCCTCATTTTGGCCTCTGAATTTGTTGTAAGTCATCCTCATTTCCATTTTTTAGTATTATAAATGAATAAGCAGATAAAAGTTAAAGTATCCTGTATGCAAGTAAATAATCTTTGATCATTCCAGTTAATCAGAATTTATAGCTTGTCTAAGCTTGGATCTTTGGCTGGGGAATTAGTGGGACAGTCCATTTTCTGAAGAGGAAACATGTTAAAAAGAGGATCAGCAGTGCTATAGAAAGAGTTGAATTATGAAGTTAGTATATCATATCACAGGGCTGGGCAAAATGGTGGATCCAGCTCATGGTCAGACTCCATTTCCCAGAGGCCCCTGCCTGTGTGGCTGGAGCTGGTTTCTATGGAGACCCCAGCAGCAGCCCCAGTGTGTTGTGATAGCATGAAGCTGGGGTTTCTGCAGAGACCAGGCCCAGCAGCACTGGAAGGGCTCAGGGCTGCTCCAGAGTTGTGCTGGCATCTTGTGGCAGTGACAGAATGGTCCAGAGCCAGCGTATAGCCATGATCTGCAGCCAGCATGCTCTGGGCAGGTATGTGCAGCCAGCAGACTGCAGCTCTCATGGGCGACTGGTGCTGCCTTAGTTGGGGGGGCACGTGTCGCTCCCCCAGCGACCGGGGAGGATCCCCCTGCAGCTGATTGTGAGATGGCTGATGACTGAGAATGCTTCCAGATGTGGCTGTGGCCACTTTGGGGAGCGCCATGGCATTCTGTTCCCCAGCTGGCACTTGCAGGGGGTGGGGCACTAGCGCTCCTGCCTGCCCCGCCCTGCCCAGTGCCTAAGCAGCAAGCATAACTGGTTGGGGGGTGCACCAGCGCTCTCCCCCTATGTATCATCACTGGTAGCTTTGCCCCGGCTCCCTGCAGCAGGGGCAGTGTGGTCTGGAGCGGGGCAGAGCTGCAGTCTGGTGCTTCCATGCCCCTGCCCAGAGCATGCAGGCTGCAACTTGCAGCTTTGCCCTGGCTCTAGACCATGTTGTCACTACCACAAGGTCTCAGCTGGGCTCTGGAGCAGCACTGTGCCCTGCTGCACACCGTGCTAGCAGGGGTGGTGCTAGGGGAGTTTCGGAGGTTATAGCTACCCCAAAATTCCCCATAGCCACACCTCCCAGTGGTGCCACCACCACTGCCTGTCCTGCACAGGAGGTGGCAACTGAGCCTGCCCCACTTCTGCCCACAGCACAGGCCCCCCTGGCCCCGCCCCCCAGGAAGAGGCTGCTGTGCTGCTGCCTGCCAGTGGTGCTGGGGTCAGCCTCCATGGAAACCCTGGCCCATGCTATCACAGCATAGCTGCTGCTGGGCTCTTCATGGAAACTGGGCCCAGCCATGTGGGTAAGGGCTGCTGGGAAATGGAGTATATTGCCAGTCAGATCTGGCCTGTGGGCCAGACTTTGCCTGCCCCTGTCATAGCAGGTAGGAGAACACAGATTTGCTTAGCATGAGGGGGAACTCTACATACTTTCACTCAGCAGCTGTGCTTCTGGAGTACAGAGTGCATTCTGGGATGGCATCAGCTCCTAAGTGAAATTTGGCAGCTGGCTTTAAGGCACATGAATATCTATAAGTGCCTTTTATGAGGCATTGTGGGTAGTGACAGAAGCCTTACTCTACATGGCATAGGTGGAATAACTGCTGGCAGCATCAGGGCTCCACAAGCTATTAGGAAAATCTGCAGAACGCTCTTTCTCGAATTTTAGGTGTGTGTTAAGTTTAAATGATTAAAATAGTTAAATTATCATTATTCACCTGGCCATTATTAAATATTTTTATACACAGAATAGAAAAAGGAAATTATTTAATTTTGCAGAATCTGTTGAATAACCCATACTGTAGCTCACAAAGAAAGAGAGGTTGGATATGTCTGAATTAGTTTTTTCATGATAGTCTTTCACACATGACACAGAAGTGGAGGTGATCAGATGCAGCAGTGATCAGCATTGATATAAACACTTGAATAGGGAGGTAGAATGTAGTATGCTAAACGTGGGAAGCAATTTTCAATTTTATCTTAGGATAACCTGAGACAGGAGAAAATAGATTTTAATAAGGAGAGATGCTTTGAAAAAGTTTTAGAATGGGAAAGCTAAGTGTTCCTCTTACAATTTTATTTCCAAATACACGACTGGTTTCAAATAGATAAGAAAAAATGTCAATACAGTAAAAAGTTGGATACTTTTTATAAAATATGATCATGAGATAAATAGTCTTTAAAATTACTCATAGAAGCAGGTGAAGTAATTACTCAGGAGAAGACGACATGAAATGGAAATGCCATTTATGCCACAGATGTAGTGGTCAGGGACAGATACCATGTTAAACTTTCGGGACAGCACTTTAAAGCAGGATTTTAGTATAAAGTTCCATAGCATCTAGTGTTTTTATGAAGACTGATTTGCAAAACACGTTGCTGCTGAGGCCATGCACTCCATGACCTATCAACAGCTAATTGAAAACATTTTACACTGAGTTTAGCGTTGTCTGTGTTTGGGATGTAAACAGCAGTTTTTGCAACGTTTTCCATTTATGTGATTTTTATATATAAAATACTCATAGGAGAGGAATATGTAGAACAGATGAAGAGTTTAAAGACTTATTCAAAGTAGGGAAACTGGGTTGCATTTACTAGAACAAGAGATGTTAGTGGGTAGTGTCATTAAGGCATGTACATAATTCAAAGGAGAAGAAAGAAGATAGATATTACAAGGCAATTTGAGCTAGTGTAAAACTTAAAGGCCCAGGAGAGTGAACTTAAGGTAAGTGAGAATCCGGCTGAAGTCGTATGGATGGAATTTCTTCACAAGGATATTTAATATATGGTGATCAAATATAAAAGTAGAACTATTTAGTTATACTTTGAGAGATTTAGAAAAAATACTTTAAAGGAAAGATATTCTTGATATAGGGGACTCAAAAGATAGTAGGAGGTTAAACGAGCTTTCTGACCATCTTCCATTTTCAGTTTTTCTTCTGTGTTGCTAAGCAATAAATGATAAATAATTCAGTCCAAACAAAATGTAAACACCACTAGGTTGTAACATTTACTGATAGGGGAGCCATCTATATTGACTGTGAATCAAAGGTTGGCAACAGGGCAAAACATTTTGGCTTGGCAATAGGGGCTTGGAGACAAGTGGTGAGTTTTATCTCTTTCAGTGAACTTAGCAATTATGATTCAGTGGTACTTGAGTGAAAAGAGTCTACACAAGATTATTCTATATTTCCTATATTCACCCTAATCTTTTTTTTTTAATAATAAAAATAACAAATGAGGCATCTGTGCATCATGTATATATAATGGTATTGATATGGCTTCTTTGAATTAGTTACATTTGTAAGAAGTGCATTTAAGAATTCTGATTCAATTCGTGCACTCTGTTATTTACTGACAGGGACTTGGGCAGATAGGATTTGTGAGCTATCTGGTAAGTACAAGAAATTAGAAAATAGTTATTTACGTAGACTGTGGTACAGCATATATGTTAATCAAGCTAAATAAAAAATGTTCTCTCCCTGCAGACAAGCTTCTTTAAAAAAAAAAAAAAAAATCTTTATTTGCAAGCTTTCAGGCATACATGCCCTTCCTCAGGCATAGGAGAGTACAAAGACTGCAAAATTTCTCTCAGGTGGAAATGAAAATTCATATTTTTCAGAGGAGCTGAAGGATAGAATAAGAACTGGTTGGAAAAGTGCATGCAGCAGTCAGGAGCTGCCCCATACTCTACCCCCTGCACCCCCGGGTTTGCTGCTCACAGTTCCATCCCACTCCCAGCCCTGGAGTCCCACTCACTGCCTTGGCTGGTCAGTGGCTGCCCCTGCCTCACTCCCTCCCTCACTGTGGGGGGGGAAGGGGGGCTCAATCTGCCTCTGCCATGCCCCTTCCCCCCACCGACTTACTAGCAGGATGCTGATCTTCAAGCTGCCCAGCTGCATTCCTGGCTATATGCATGGCAGCTGCATGCATGCACGCAGCATTTATCAGTGACATTATGTTGGTTAAAGAAAAAGAAGGCCGATAGCCAATAATATTAATTTTCCTTTTATCGGTGCTGATCTGATATGCAACCAATATATTTGTATACCTCTAGTTTACTGTGGCGCTGACTAATTAGGTCTGCAGTAAAGTCTCAGCATCTACACGTGTGGCCATGGTAAACTAATAAAAGCTGCCATAGGATAGTATTTGTAAACATTGCTGTAGAATTATTTAGTGTGCTACCAGTGCACCTGTATATGCTGACAGGACTGGCTGGGGCACAAGGATGATTCAATACAGGGGCTGCCTACTGGCCAACTCTGCCCTGCAGCACCCTCTTGCCCCAACCAACCTGTCCGCAGCATGTTGAGCCAGGTTGGAGCAGCCCCAGGCTGGCAGTTTCACTCCCTGAGCCCCCTGCCAACCAGGGCTGCTCCAGCCTGACTTACCATGCTGTGTTCTCAGGCGCGTGTGAAATTGTGGTGCCTGAGAGCACTGCTTCACAATAATAGCATGTGCAGATGTGCCCAGTGTATGGGTAACTTGTGGTACTTGTTGCCACAGGAAGTTTTTTAAATAGATTTTCATTTTCACCTAAAGTAACTTTTTAACTGGTATACAGATTTACTAAACATTTTATTGTACCTAAATTTCTGTTCTTTTAGCAGATGGAAGAGAGCTTTCAGATAAAATGTCTGTCTGTCTGTCTGTCTAATTTTACTTAGGAGCAAGCAGGATCTTTTTTTTTTTTTTTTTTTTTTTTTTAGACCCAACCACAGAAGCCAAATACATGTCCAGCAGGGGGAGTTTGGCCAGGTTTCTGCCAGTACATTTAGGCTATATACAGACATTCAAAAAGTCTGAGGTAGAATACATCTAAGTTGCCCAGTTTTCTCTATGTGGTGTAGTTTAGATTGGCAGTGAACAGAACATACATTTGCCCTTTGGTGGGGGGGAATCTTAGACCAAGTTCTGCCATTTTTTAAAAATCAGTCTGTGCACGCTGAATTTCTGTTGTGTTGTGTATAGACCAGTTTCCTATCCTGTATACTGCTAAAAGTATAATGTCTGTATCTCGCCCCATGGCGTGGATAAACGTAATGCTTAGAACGTTCTAAATATACGCTTAAACTCAAAAGGCACATACCACTTAAGAATGGTTTAAACTTCATGGAAAATTTCAAAAATACAGCAAGAAAATCAGGTACAATTTTGCACTGGTCTTCTATGAACCACTTCAGTATTATGTGTAGAGACAAAGCATTCTGTGCCTAGTGTCTGGTCAGTACTCCAGATAACCCAAAATACACCACTCCTTACCCCCTCAAACCCATGAAGCGTACGTGCGCTGCTCTGGCATGCAGGCAGCACTCTTTTTCTCAAAGAACTATTGCCTACGGAGACCCCGGTCCATAGGGGTGGGCAAGTGGAAAGCCTGTTTCCATTTTATTACCCTGCTAGGGACCATATACAGCAGTTCCAGGCACATTTCGAATGGGGGTTGGGTAGCCAGGTGCTAAGGGGGCTGTGTGGCTCCTTGCTTCTGGTTCCCAGGAGCCTGGGTGCTCTGGCTCTGGGTGCCCCAAGAACTCTTTTGCCTGCAAAGGAAGCATTGTGTCAGTGTTCCCTCCCTGATATGGGTCACAGACTTATGGAAGATTGGGGGAGGGAGTGGAGAGATTTCCTGGTGCTCTGTGACCTGTTTGTGGTGGTGGGTGGTTGTCCCAGTAGCAATAAACACTTAATTGCTGGATGAGTGTGTGCATGTGGGAAACGGGTATAGGACATGGGGAACAGAGCCATTGCGTAGTAGGTGCTTAATAGAACAGAATGACCAGGGATCTCAAATTGCCAAGGTAGCTTTCCAGGGCAGAGGCTGGAAAAGCCATGTAGTTGGTTTTTGTGTGTGCGGTTTTTGGGGCGGGGTGGGGGGGTAGGGTTGCCCAGTCCCTGGGAATGAATAACAAGCAGGAGGCCACACAGTTCGCCCAGCACCTGGCAACCCTTCCAGCCTCCACCATGCTCCTGCCCCAAGTGAGCCTGGGACCCTGCTGGGTTGGGTCCATTTCCTGTGATGGTTGCAAGCCGTTCCCCCTAGCACTCTCCCAGTAGGTTGATCCCCCTGCACTCCAGTCGGGGGGGGGGGGGGAGGGGGGGGTTTGCTTTTGTCTAATTAAAGTGGAAGTTTTTGGGTGCTTATTACTAGATGTTTAAGAATGCGGTCCTGATCTTGATTGTGGCTACTAGTTGCTCTTGTATCATTTTATTTCAATATGCTATAGAATCATATAGAATTAGGCCTGGAAGGGACCACAAGAGGTCATCTAGTAGAACCTCCTTCCTGAGGCAAGATCATCTCTAGTCAAAACATCTGACAAATCTGTGTCTAACTCCTTAGCAAAACTACACCGTCACCCCAACACAGCACAAGACATAATCTGCCACGGGTAAAGCAGGGGGACCACCAGATTGCAGGATTCATAACAAATTGCTGTGTGTATATTCAAGCAGCCATTATTCTGGCAGTTGCTGACTTCTGAATTCTTGACTGATTTAGAAAGAAAACAAACAAAAACATAGGGGTTTTTTTGCACCATCTATCAAGGTAGCAATGTCTATTGTAGTGTATTTTATTCTAAACCATATTATTAATCCAATAATTTATATTCTGACAGGGGAACAGAAGTACCCAATGTCTATCCAGTCAGTTTTTCTTCTGTTCAGGAAATGTTTATCGTGGCTGATTGTTTGCCTTTCTTTTATCATTATGTAAGTTTAGCTACTGAACTTTTAGTCTTCTAGCTCAAGCTGTTGATTAGTATTCTACAGAGAAATTAAAACATGCAGTGGAAAAATTATAAACTATCACTTTCTCAGATTTAATAACTGAAAATGTAATAAGGAAGCTGAGACGGATTTAAAATAAGGAATGTAAATGTCCAAAGGAAATCTAAATTACTAAATCTAAATCATCTAAGCAGTTTGACTATTAAATATAAACATTACATAAGCATATGTGTTTACAGTACTAAAGACTTGAATAGGTGATGAATTGTTCAGTTGTCAGAGAGTACAATGCTTAACAAATGTCATTTGTCCTTCAGATACAAAAGTAGGCACCTTAAAATTAAATAGTTGGTTAAAAAAACACTGTCCTTCCTCAATGGTTAATTTGTATGTTTTTTGGCTTTTTGTTGTTTGTTTGGTTTTTTTTTAATTCCAGTGCCTACCTCAAGCTCACGAAGTAATTACATTTCACTATAAAAGTTTTAAATGCAATACATTATCCTACATGTTAGGAAGACCATGCCACCAGATGAAAAAACCTGTGTCCTTCACTCTGCCTCCTCAAGTGCATAAACATAAAGACTTACCTTGCAGTGTGCCTCAAGAGATAATTAATCTTTGCTTTTGATATCCCAGGGATGGGAACAATGTTCCAAAGCTGAGATTCCTTTGCAAAAAGTGTATTCTGTTTATATCGTGGAACTTCAACTCAAGTGAACCAGGCAGAAGGTCGGCAGAGTGACACCTTAGAGCAGTGGTCCCTAACTTCCTTAGGCTCAAGGCACAACTCTTCAGGCTCAAGGCACCCCTTGGAAAATGTCAGTTCTTAGCCTTCGCTTGTTTCTTGGCTATGGAAACATACTAGAGCAGTTCTGTTGCAAAGAACTCAAAGACCACAACAGGTCAGAAAAATTTGCCACTATGGTTTTTCATTTGAAATCTGTGGGTTTATCTTGTGAATCACAGGTAGACATTTTGTTTTCACACCCAACAGTACTAATATTGGATGACACCCACAATACCTTAAAAACAGGTGTCAAACAATGTGACCTGAGGACTGCATCCAGCCTGTAGAGCCTTATGATCCAGCCTGTGGGTCTTGACCAACCCTCCATACCAAGCTGGTCTGGAGCTTGGGCTGGACCCAGTGCTATAAGCAGTGTACCCAACACAGTGGGGGGTGGTCCGGGGCATGTGCTGAATGTGGCAGCTATGCTAGACTGGTTTTGAGTGTTGACTCCAGGGCTGGTCCATACTGGGCTATACCTATGCCAGCTTGCTTGGCCAGGCTGGCAGGGTGCCTCATGCCCTATACTGGCATATGCCACATGCAATACGTTCAGCCACTCCAGGCTTGTGTGCTGTGTGTAGCAGGTGCCAGCCCCACTTTGGGACTCGTTCTGCATGCAGTGCATAGGGCTGGCATGGGGTGTCTGCTACATGTGCTGGTGCACCACTGGACCAGTTCTGCAGGCTGGCTCCAGCATGCACAGATGGCCTGGGACCTGATCTAGACTTGCCCTGGAGCTGGCATGCAGGGGTGGTCCAGCAGAGTGCTGCATGCAGTGTGCACCCTGGATCAACCCCCCATGCTGTGCATAGTACCTTTGGTGTCGGGGTACACCCTGCCAGAATGACTCTACACACTGGCTGTAATACCTGGTCCTATTCTGGTCCACAGTCTAGCCAAGTGCCCATGTATCTGACACCTGTGCTTTAAAAGGATCTCACAGTACATCAGAATGCTGAGGCACCCTGCTTGAAAATGACTGTATTAAACTAGTTCAGAGTGGCATGAACTTTAATAGGCAACAGCTTACTTCATGAGACGCTCTGATGAAGCTGTCTGAACATCATTTATGTCACTCAAGTGAAACAGTATGCTGTAGGAAACTGTGGGGTCTGTCAGACAGCCAGTGTTCAAAATGAAATTTCAAAATGGCACCTTGAACTGCTCCCCTAAAACGTTATTGGTAGCAAATGCAAACCTGGATTGCAGATATGATGCACTCTTGACATAAAGCCCTCCTTATTGAGCTTCAACCTCTGAGTGAATGTGTAGCCTAATATAGGATGCCCTATATCAAATAAGGTGACTGAAATATGATATATTTTTATAAGATCTGCAGCAGAGACAGCATGTCATTCTCCATGGTATGTATGGGTGGCAGGGGGAAGAGGAGGAAGCATTTTTGGCTTAAGCTTGAGCAATTGGGATCTAATACCACACCTGTATTGTGCACCTGTGTTGCAAGTAAACCAGTTAAAAAAAAAAAAAGTCAGTCTATCTATACTAAACTTAGCAGTCGTTTCAACAAAATCTGCACAGTAGCTAGTACTGCATGTTCTGTCCGCAATACTTGATTATCATTTATGGTGCCCTAGGCATTGAGATATAAGTCACAGTCTGGCCCCAAGGAGCATGCCATTATAATGGTGGAGGTGATGCAACATGTAAAATTTAAAACTACAGATGAAGAAATAAAGGTAGGTAAAAGGGAGTTGTTAAATTAAACTAAGCAACTTAAGGTCTTGTTAAAAAATGTTTCAAACTTCAGGCTTCCAGAATTTATTAAATCTTCAACCATGGCAAAGTGCTTAATAAATATCCTCCTGACCATTGACTGACCCTGTGACCTTACCTCATATTGTAACTTCCGACAGTAGATGCACCATACCTTCCACTCTTTGCCCTTCTACCTCAATTTTATTAGGAACTGATAAGCCTAGGAAGAATTTTTTTTCCCCAGTCACTTAGCCTAACCAGGTTGATTGCCAGATGTCTAGTCTGTTCATACAGTGTTTCCCAGGGTGGAGAAGAGAGACAACAAAGCAATTTCTGCCATCTGTGACATTGAACATCTGCTGTGGCTGTCACAGAGTCTAAGAACAAGCCTGAGTTGTCAGGTCCCAGTTATGTCATTAGGGTCCAGACATGTTGGAGCCCCTATTGGCCTGTTTGTGTACCTGTCCCAGTAGTACAACTGCTGTAAATGTTGCTGGTATTATAGACATTTCTTCTTTCTATAGGGGCCTGCTATAGAACTCATCACACTGCTTACTTCTGTGGTTTAGTTTCTGGTACTTGACATTAAATCTTACTGTTTATTTTTTCAATTTACACAATAAATTTTATCTTAAAACCTCAATGAAAAAGTATTTGGGTAAGTGTGTATAGTTATATATATATATATATATTAAATGAGTATTCACTTGACATCTGGAAAATTAAGTATTATTAAAATATAGTAATCATTCTGTTTGTTTCTTTTTTAAACCTGGAGAAAATATGTTGCCTCATATGTTCAAGTTCAGATGAAGTAGTGTGTGGATTTTGTTTTAACTAGTTTAATTCTACCTTTGCCTAGAAAGCTTCTCTAGGCTTTGGAAGCCAGTCAGACACCATCTGGCACTGAGTAGGTGGGTTTCTGCCTTTTCCTTTGACACTTCACTCACTTCTGATGTATTTTTTACTGTCTATCTATTAACCACTGAATAGAGGTGCTCATGCAGTGATGTTTTGGGGTTATCCTTTCTCCTTCTTGAGAATCGAGAAGCTTTCTCATTTGACTTCTGGTTCTCACTTGGTAATTAGGATGGGATGATAAGCTAAGCATCTGAGGTCTTTCCAATGCTCATGTATGTTATTTTAACAGGCTGCCTTCTCACTGGTAAGGAAATTGTTAGACATGTTGTAGTAGGACGTACAAAAGATATTGTAGGGAGGAATATAATCATTTCTTGAAAAAAATATTGAAATAGAAATAAATTACTCCAGTCATCATAATTTTTTGTATATTTTGAGCTACTTTGTAGTGTTTTTAATTAATATTTCTGTGTTTATAATTAGTCCAAAAAAGTCAGTGGTCTTCTGCAAGTCTATGGTGATTGGCAGTTAAGATACTGGGAGAGCACATGATTGGTCAGGTTATATTTTTTTGATTGTGGTATGTCTGAACAGAATTTAGGCAAGGCATTTGAAATGTTTTCCAAAAATCTATGTGCATTCCAAATACAAACCTCTGTTCTTCCCCTTGCTGACTAGCATGCCAGTTTATTCTGATTAATGCACATGTGTGTCTGTGTATGCACATGCGTGTGTGCTTGCACGCATGCACCCCCCCCCCCCCATATATACACATTAATTGGAACAAAAGAACTAACTTATACTCAGGAATATTTAGACTGTGAACTCAAGAAACTCTCATTTAGCTAAAATGGATATGCCAATTAGAAGACATACAAACACTTCTTTCTCATGATCTCTGCAAGCTGTTATGATGCAAGGGCTGCCTTCTATTTCTCTTCTTCCCAATAAGGACTTGACAATTTTAAGTCTTAGCAGATTTGCCAGAACTGTTTACTGTGCTGCTTATCTTATACCACTCGCATATGTACCACTGTAAACTGTCAGTCATTTTGTTGCATGGTTAGTGAAGGGAAATACTGTTGCATCTCTGCATCAGCTGCTTAGAAATTCAGCTCAATTTTGCTGGGTGCCACATGAGGCTGAGAATGATCCCCTCCCACCCCTCCACCTACCTTGTAGCTACATGTAAGGGTTTTTTTGTTTGCTTTAAGCCTTCCTGAGAGGCATTAGGTATTGGCTGAAGCCAAGGCTGGTAATTTTCACTGGGGTGTGCCAGTGTTTCTGCCGGTATTCAGCAGTAGATCCACTCAGGATCAGACTAATCACTACATTTGAGGTCAGGAAGGAATTTTCTCCCATGTTTAGATTGATATGGACTGTGGGGGGTTATGCCCTTCCTCTGTAGTAGGGGGTGTGTCCTACCTGGGATTTCTTGAATTCATATTAGCAAACTTCTGCAGAAGCAGGATATTGGTTGCTGGGGTCCCCCTGCTTCAACTATAGCAGGTTAGCGTGTTATGTCTTGTGTTCCATCACGATTGATGGTAGTTTTACTAAGACTTTAGATTATGAATTTGTATAGGCTAGTTTGGGTAGTAATGAACCTGTCTCAGGGAGGGGGTTGGACTAGTTGATCTCTGGAGGTCCCTTCCAGCCCTACTTCTCTATAACTCTGTAATTCAATCTACTTTGACTTCCGCACTAATACCGTCATTACCTCTCCCTCCTTGTCTCCCTCCCCTTCCCTCCCCTCCCCTCCACCCCCAACTTAGTTCACCCTTTGTCCTATCTATGATGCTGGAACTGTGAGAATAGCAGTATGCTATTATGCCACTAAGAGCTATCTTCATGTACTTTAAGTCTTCATATACATATTCATGCATCTAGTTTTAGGTGATGTTTCACATGACTGGGAAATCCTATCAGCTTGTATATATATGAAGTGATATAGCATTGTAATAGACTGATTCTCCAATTGGTCTTAGAATAGGCCATTAAGGTATAAAGAACAGTCATTGTTATTGAGTTAGCAATGGAAATATCTCAAATTAATGTCTGAGGGACCATATAAGCCACTCATGCCTTGCTCTGCTATTTTTATTATGTCATCTAGAACCTTTTTATTAAAAAGGCTTAGCTTTGTGACTTAATGTTTGCCCATCTGTTTCCCAATACATAGAGATGCATTCATAGTTAGTGTACTTATAATTCAACACTGTTGCACCCAGGTATTCATTATAGCAAAGTGCCAGCTCTGCTCTGGTTAAAACAGAGAATGTTTTTCTGTTGGAAAGCCTAATAAAATCTGTGTGTCTTATTTTAATTGCTTTAACATTTGGTGCATCTTGTATAGGATACAATGATTGTCTCAATTTTGAAGACTTTTAACCCTAAGATCATCAGGAAATAGCCAGCTAAAGAAAATTAGTTTTCTTCAGGATTACAGGTGCCACTAACTTTTCGATGTGGATCTTAGGATCAAACCACTGTTCTGACTCAGACCAGCATGGCACTTGCCCCAGAAGGTGCATGGCTCCCTCTTGCCCTTTGGGCAAGGAAAATTGAAATCTGTATTCAGTGCAGAATTTGGAACCTAAAGCTCGCAAACATTACTGTAGTATGGGTGCACAGAAGGTTTTGTTAACTAGTCAAATGAATTTGGTGGTTCAAAGAAACTTTCAATAACCATTGATCCAGACAGATAGGCTGCAGTGTGAGTTTAAAATGTTTATCTTTACCAGAACAAGGAATTGTTCCTTGTTACAATCTGGATCTACCAAAGGGTTTTGGTTTTTTTTCTTTAATTGTCAAGAAATTAAATACAAGTCAATCAGAAGGTGCTCATATTGTTTTTGGAAACCAAGTAAATTACACACAAGAGTACTTATTGGAATGGGAGGTAAGATGCAGGGATGGAGAAACAGGTGAGAAATTATGAGTAAAGAGATAAATAAGGGAGGATGGTAAAGAAGGGAAGTAGAGTTGGTTTGGGTGGCTTAGATCATGGGAAAGATATGAAGACTGAATGAGAGGGATGATTTGGAGGGGATACCCCACTAAGGAGATAATAGCTTTTTTTCTTACCCTGTCATGTGAAGCAGGATCCAGCATGGTCTCTGCCTGGCTGGAATTGTCTGAGGCGTATTCTCTCATCACCCTCAGATCTGAAAGGGTGCCCTGTTGGAGCAACTCTTCTCTCCATTTTCCCACTTGTGGCTAGATAAGTTCATATATGTCTTAGAGCTGTTGGAACAGGCTGCATTCATGTTCTTAGGGTTGACTCAGTTCAAAGCATTATGTTGATGTAAATAGGGCATTTCATATCTCTCTGAAAACCCTTCTGGTAAGTGCTCTAAAAAGCATGGGGTTACTCATTAGCTTGAAATGAGGTGTGCTTCATCAATTTGAAGCAGTGACCACATTTGAGGTCATTTGAGCCATGATTTCCCAAGATGCAGCTCCTTTCCCCTCTACCCCACCTTCAACCTCCTCCAGTATTTCTAAAGGTTGATAGATTGTCCTGATAGTTTGTTTTTTTATGCCATTGGAAAATCAGACCATGCTTTTGGTGAGCCCTCAAGAGATCTCAACTACTTCTTGTTAATTCTATCTAGTACACGGCCCTAGCTACTACTTGGAGAATGAGAATATTGTGACCGTTTTTGTGAACAATGTTGTGAATTTGAGAAAGCAATATTGTGAAGAGCTACTCAGCACAGCTCACAAAGACACTTTCATGGACCCAGAGGGACAGCTTTCCATCTTCAGCTCCCTCTGTGCAAAAATGAAGTTTATTTCCTACCTATGGGGACTTTTTACCATGTTGTACCATTTATACTTTTCCCAGAGCCTGACAAAGGGACTTTGATCCCGAAAGCATGCAGAAAAGGACAGTTTTCTTGTGATTTCCCAGTTGGTCTAATAAAAAGTATCATTTTGGAACCAAGAGTTCTAGTTTTGTGTATGTCATATTGTGAATGTGGCATTTGATAAAGAATTAAGCTCTACAGATAGGTACAAGCCTAATGCTCAGGTTCTATCAAAGAGTGCCTCACGTGGGAACTGAAATCCCCATGTAGAAAGTGAGATCTGTAGAGATCATGTTATTCTGGAGAGTTGACTACCCCTTTATCCCCATGCATTTGCCAGAATCTGGTATAGCTTTGCTCCCTTAAGGTGCAGACAGGAGTGCAGCTCCCTGCTGTAACTGAAAACACTTTGCAGGAAGTGTTCTGAGTTGCAACAATCCCCTGGACCAAACAAAAGTTCACTGTTAGTTCCAGGGAGGAGAGGAATCTAGCTACTGGCTGGGAGCCTGCAGCTGGTATCCCCTAGGCCCTTCCTCCCTGCAAGTCTGCAAAGTTTTCAAAGTGGGAGGGTGGGAAAGAGAGCAAGGGAATTCATTCTAGGGGCTCCTCAACTGGTGCTGGAGGGTGGGGTGGGTGAATTGGATCTCCACCTGCCCCACACTCAGAGGGCTCCAATCATGGGCAACTGGTGCCTCGAGTTTGGGGGGGTATTTGCCCCCCCCAACACCAATCAGTGACCAGGGGGATGGGAGTACCCCATGGTCAATCTCACTGATGGAGGGATCCCTCAGAGGCTGATTGTGCTGACTGGGGTGGGGGAGGTTGTCCCTTGAGACTGATCTTACTCCCAAAAAGTGGCTGCACCACTTCCAGAAGTTCTGCTTTGACTTCCAGAAGTGACGCAGCCACTTTTGCTGGTGGCTCTGCCCCCCTGCCCATTGCCTAAACAGTGTGTGGCCAGTCAGGGGGTGCACCAGCGCTCTCAGGGGGTGCACATGCACCCTGTACGCATCTCTGTTGGCTCCAATACACCTGCTCTACCCTCCAGCAGGGGCTGAAAACCCCCCAAAACCAAACTCCCTGCAATCTCTTTTCCTCTCCCATTCTGAAAACGGCAGTAGGCTGGCAGGCAACACTGCCAGAAGTTACACAAGACACTTTGTTTTGAAATGTCTTCATCTGACCCCTCATGCAATGAGGGTTCAGATTTTCACCTGATCAGCCAGTAAAACAGAGGAAGAGCAAAAACCTGGACATTGGCTTTCAATTTAAAAACCTGCCTGGACACGAGGACAGGGGGCCGATAAAGAGGACATGTCTGGGAAAACCTAGATGTATGGTAACCTTAGACTTTGAAGACCTCTTTTTGTCTCCAGAATCAGAGGGAGGGTACTGTGAAGGTGATACAAATTTAGATCTCTGAAAGCCCGGGTGCCAGGGAACAAGGAAGTGTTTCTTTATGTGCTAATGATCTTTTCTCAAATGCCAGTGGTTCAACAGAGATGGGATTGGAAAGGAGATTGAACTGTATACTGTAGGATATGGTAAGGAAGAGCAGAGAAGGAAATATACACACCAGTTTTCTCTAGTATGCTTAAAATTGTCATAACTCCCATGTATAATGGTAAAGATTTTGGGACATAAACTATGCCGGTGATTTTCCTCACTTGTTCTGTTAGCAACTGCATACTCTCCTCCTCTCAGTGCAGTGCCACAATAGCTGTGTCCAACTATAACAAAGTGTTTGGGAAAGGAAAAAGCGTACTCAAGAATTATATACTTGTCTTTAACTTTACCTGGCTGTATTATTTAATATACTAGCCAATTGCCCATCAAGAATGACTGGGGGGGGCAGGCGGGCGGGGCCGGAGACCTGGGCCCTCCCTGTCTGGGCCCGTTCCCCCTTTCCTCCTGCTGCATGGGATCTGCTGTAGCAGCAGGGGGAAGGGAGTAGCGGGCCCGGGCCTGAGGGTGGGGAGAAGCCAGGCCGCCACGGCGGGAGGGCTTGGGGAAGCAGCGGGCCCGGGCCAACCTGACATCAGTGGGGGTCAGGAGGAGCAGGCTCGGGGCCGATGCGGGGGGGGGGGGCATGGGGGAGGACTGGGCCCAATCCCAAGTTGGGGAGAAGGACCGCTTTTTTCTTCCCCCAGCTGCTGCTGTGGCCATGTCAGGCCAGGTCCACTGTTTCCTCCTCCCACCACAGTGGACCGGCTGTTTCCTGACTCAGCCTGCTCCCGACCCCCACCCCCATGTTGGGCCCGGGCCTGCTTCCCCCCTCCATGTTGGGCCTGGGCCCGCTCCTCTCCCCCTGCATTGGGCCTGGACCCGCTCCTCCCCCACTCCTGCCCGTTGCTTGCAGGGAGCGGGGGGGGGGGGGGGGCAAGGCCCCACTCTGTCCCCAGTGTCCCCACAATCATGGTGGTGGGCTGCCTTCTGTCAGAATCTTTCTTCATGCTCTGATTGGTTGTTTCTCAGCCAATCAGAGCATGAATAAAGCATGACAGAGACAGACTTAGGCTTTTATAATATTAGGTATCTATACAACATATATACTTGATTTGAAGATGAGATTTTTTCCTCCCATTTAACATGGGGAAGAAAAAGCCCCTTGTTTTGTAATCCAGTAGGAGGAAGCATGGCAGCAGGTCCCCCACCATCTCTGCCTTCCCCCCACCTTTTCCCCCTGCTGTCTCTGGCTTTTGCTTACAGCCTTGGGCTCCCACAACTCTCTTTCCCTGCATCCTGCAGGAGGTGGGGAGCAGGCTGTGGGGAGAGTCAAGTGCCTTGCCTCCTGCCACCTGTGCCCCCCCACCACTTGGAACACCTGCTGCCAGGCCCCCTCTCTTGCCCCACTGCCTCTCCCTCCCTCTCCCACCACTTACCCTTGCAAGCTCCAGCATTGGTAGGCTCTGTCTTTGCTCCAGCTCACTGATTTGGGTTGAAGCCTGATGCTGAGAAAACGTGACTATTGCATTGTCTCCATTACCACAGGGAGAATAGCCAGAATAAAGAAATTTCAATCATTCAGTTTTTTTTTGTAGTTCTCTGACAGTCAGCAGTGATAAGCACTCACTGAAAGTTAGGTTCAGGTAGTTTTATGAAGTACAACAGAGCTGTAGAGTCTTAATGCCCTTACTTCTCCATTGTGTACATGGTTTGGGATGCTTCAGACAGGGCATTATCAGTATGTCTACATGGGACACCTCAGTGCTGTGCAAAGATACCTAAGCTAGCTTTGTATGTGCTGCTGTGCCTGGTTAACCTGGGTAGTCTGCCATACTCACTCAGCTATATTGCTTCTAGTACCTGAACTAGTTTGTTCAGAGCTTCTGTCTCCACTGGACTGTAATTTTTACAAAGCCGTTTCGGTACCTTTGCTAGCTATATCTCTTTTTTGTATTGCAACCAACTCTCAAACTGAGAGCATGGCCACTAGGAAAATGCAGTTTTCAGTCACTCAGTTGCAAACTTGTTAATAGTGAGCTAATTAGTTTGTAGGAATTGCTGCCTTTCTGAAAACGACAGTTTTGTTCAGGTTTTGTTCTTAACCTGACAATGACAGTACTACATATGAATGTTCTCTGCTAACAATAAGCCAAATATTGAACTCACATGCCAAGTCACTAATGCATCTGGGTAATGACGTTTTTATTATAGTCAAGCCTCAGAGTGAGGATGTTCTATAGTTCTATCATAAAGACAGTCTATCTGTATGTGAAATTTGACATATTATGGTTTCCACATTTTTGCAGAAATGTGGAATTCTTCCACATTGCAGAACAACTACTGTTCATTTGTTCATTTGTTGCTCTTTGAAGCAGCACACTGTGTATATACTCTTGTAATCTTTTTGACAAAGCAAGACATACATTTCTAACTGACTAGTCTGGTGGCATCAACTAGAGTATCCTAAAATAACAGATGGGTGTTTATAAGATGGGTGAATATTCCTTACTATTTCAGGGAAACCTTTTATTATTTTTATGTGCAAGCAGAGAATGAACTTAAACGTCTTTAAACTTTCTGCTGACCATGCTAAAACAACACAATGTGCCTTTTATTTAAGGGCATATAATAAAACGATTGCAACGGTGATTCAAATCAAGGTGAATAAAATGCCATGGTGATGCATAGGACATGAAATCACTATGCAGTAGTTAGCAGTTTCCACTGTGACATAATTCTTCTTATTTCAGCACTCCAGGCAGTCAGTAACTGCTGTGTCACAAAGATTAAATACTTTTTAGCTGCATGCTCTTGCACACTTTTTTGTACTTCATACATTAACTTGATATATTATGCAGGTGCTTCAAAGACAAAGCTGCAGTTTGAGGTGAACTGTGACACATTCACTGTCAACATTTGCAAAAACCCTAAATTAAAGCTGATGTTGTTGTGGCAAAATAATGTAGAACCCTAAATTATCCAGTTATGGGGGCTGCTTTTCAATGCGTCATTTCTATTGTCTATTCATAATAATAGGCTCTTTACACAATGTCCCTGAAATTAACAATTTATTTTTGGATATTTATTTTTATATGATTGTATTTAAAACTAACTGTTTTTGTTTTCCTATTTCTAGTAATAAAGACACACAAGAATTATTGCCAGTTTTATGGCCATGCCTTTTATATGAGTTGGATAAATTACTGTATGCCACCTGGTCACTAAGCAATTGCTTAGAAAGTGTTCCTTTGTTCCAGTCAACTAACTCTTTTAATTAAATTTGTAGATGCTCTGTATCAATGTCAGGGTTATCAACTGGCTGCAAGGTACAAGATAGTTAGGTTTTGAAGCCACAGTGAGCATGTATCCCATAATATTAAAAGCAACATCATGCTGGAAGGACAGTTAGAGCATTTGCAGCCAAATCTCATGCTTTTCAGACAGATCATGTGCAAATTCTACACACAGAGGAGGGTGCTGACAGAGGTGTGAACTGTCTCTGCCTTGTGTACTTGAAAAATATATGCAGGTTGTGGTAACTGGGGAAATTTATCCAATGTGAAACTTAGATTTTTACTTGGCTTTATAAAATTACAGTCTCTGTGCCTTGGTTTGTGGAATTTGTCATTTGTTAACAGGGGTTGTGTATTTCCCAGCCTGGGCTAGAGAGAGACAAGACCCTGGAATAGACTCCCAGCGGGGTGGTACAGGCACCTACACTGGAGATCTTCAAAAGGAGACTGGATATGCACCCTGCTGGGGTTACTTGACCCCAGCAGTCTTTCCTGCCCAGAGCAGGGGGGCTGGACCTGATCTCACGAGGTCCCTTCCAACCCTAAACTTCTGTGAATCTGCGAAAAGGAACAGGTGGAAACACTCTGTAACCATGAGTTGCCTACAGGCTAGGAGGAGCTGGTTGTCTGGAGAGGGTCTGGGCACAAAAATCCCCAGCCAAAGAGGAAGAACACAGGCGAAAGATGTTAAAGCTGCTGTTAAAAAAGGGATGTGCTTGCTGAGGCCAGGGAACTTTTAGACTACTGACCTTGAACTCCGGAAGGAGAACTTGTTGCAGGAATCAAAGGAGAGTCTATCACTGAGCCAGAGTGCAGAGATTTTAAACCTCTATCAAGGGACTGATCAATGTTCAAAGAATGTTTAAGACAGGGTTCTTTGGATAAATCTGATATCTTTTCTTAGACCAACTCAAATAGTTGGAAAAATTATTCTTTTCAAGCTTTCCCGGAAGCTTGCAAAGAATTTTTCCAAGTATTTTCCATACGTTGCTTACTTCAGCTATCACAGGTCCCTGAAAAGGCTAAACTATAAACTGGAGTACACATGACTGGGATTTTAGCCAGGACAAAGATTTGGGGGTCAGGTGATAGTTGCATGGAAAAAATAAGGCATAAAAATTCATTGTTTTTTGTCATTTAAAGTTGTCCCACTTAAACTTGTTTTTTTAATCTGACTCTTCTCCCCACATCTTTGTCAGGAGGCACTTTGTCAGACTCTTAGAACAATATACTTCTCAACAGATTGTTCTAAATAAATATAGATTAAAATAATGATATTTTATTTTAACGTTGTTTTCTAATGCTGGGCTATTTTTAAAAGGCCTCCTGAAGTCAAGTACTCAGCTCCTGCTGATTAACTGTCCTTTGTGCTTTTGAAAATCTTTTGTTGATTCTGTGGATTAGGCACCATATAATAAATATACAAACATTGCTTGTCTGTGGGTGTGGATGGGGTAACACCCAGAGAATGACTGGGTGTACTTAGTAAGGAAAATCAATGTTATATTAAAATGAGCACAAATTTGGTTAACTCTATAGAGTTTCCTGCACCTCCGGGGTAGTGCACCTCTGCTTTTAGTCACATATGCACTTTTCACTTTAGCTGTTCAGGTTCCTGAATCATCCGTCCTTAATTATCTAGAAGAGTTTCTGTTCAGTAAAATACTGGACTTTCTTGCATACGGTGTACCTCAAATATGATACCCACCTTGTTTTAGAAAGGCAGAATGAAAGAAAAAAAAGACCTTTCCTTGTACCAAGTAACTGAGTAGCAGCGGCTTAGGGAACCCAGCTTGCTCATTGTTTCGCTCCCTGTGGATCACGTGCATATTTACTTTTGCTTGTACCTGGCAAAATCTTAAGTGGCAGAAATTGCTGTTACCATACTTCCTTACGTATAATGCACATCGCGATTTCCAGCAGCTGGTCTTTGGGAGAGAAAGTGCACGTTGCATGCAAGAAACTTGGTAATCCTTTGTGTAACTCTGCCCACCCCCCGACACACTCACACTGTCTCGCTCTCTTGCTCTCACTCTCTTTCTCTTTCCCCGCTCTGGGCTTTCCCTGACAATAGGAACAAGAAACTTGGAAGTGAACTGAACTAGCTTCTCTGGCAATAACAGGCTATTTGTTTTTCGAGCAGTTGCAAATCAGTACTTTGTGTGGCATCAGTTCATTTTCCTCCACTGAAACACCACTTTCTAGACAAAAATCACTTCAGATAATTGAATAAAAACATTTGTGTTCAACTATTTTATTTAATCCATGAAAAACTGAAGATGAGTGGGTTTTTAATTTCTTCTTTCCCTAGAAAATTCCCTTTCAAAATGTTCATAGATTTTAAGACCAAAGGAGACATGAGAATATTTGGTCTGACTTCTTGCATGATGCAGCCCACAGAATTCTACCTAGTTGGTCCTGTATTAAGCCCTATTTCAGACAGGCATGTGGTTTGAATTGAAGGCATTGGGACAGAGTATGTATCAGCCTTTGTAATTTGTTCCAATGATTAATAATCTTCTCTGTTAAATGTGTGTTTTATTTCCAGTTTGAATTTGCCTACCTTTGATTTCCAGCCATTGTTTTTTTTCTTATATCCTTTTCCTCTTGGATTAAAGAGACCACTAATACCTGACATTATCTCTGTGTGAGAGTACTCCTGCACTGTAATCAAGGCACCTCATTTTTTTTAACCTAATAGTGTAAGAAGAATCAGACCTTTCCACCCCGCCCCTCTCTAAACAATTTTTCTGGCATATTAATGCATGTGTAGATGTATGCACTTTCTCCTCTTAAATGTAGCAGATCCCAAATTCTTGCCTAGACATTATGACGAAACTAATTACTACCACTAAAATCAATAAAACATGTAGTATATTATATTCAAATCGGTATGTCTGTTTGTTCAGGTTATGTTGAGAACTTCTGGCTCTTTATTTGTGTGTTTACTGTTTATATCTTTGTCTTCCTCTTTCTCTCTCACACACTTATTATTTCTGTAAGGTGACAAAGTTTTGTAGCATTTCAAAAAGCTACCCTTCATCCAAAGTTTTGAGAGACGTATTACAGGGGTGTACTTTTTTGCACAGAGGGAGCCTTTCATCTTCACCTCCCTCTGCAAAAATGAAGTTTATTTCCTACCTATGGGGACTTTTTACCATCTTGTACCATCTACAGTTTTCCCAGAGCCTGACTCAGGGACTTTGATCCCGAAAGCTTGCAGAAAGGGACAATTTTCTTGCCATTTTCCAGTTGGTCTAATAAAAGGTATCATTTCGGAACCAAGAGTTCTAGTTTTTTGTATGTCTTTTTGAGAGACATATTAGGATGTCTTGTCTAGTACATGTGCACTGTAACATATTACCTAGATTTTTGTTTTGTATTTTTTCTGAAAGCAGACAACTTCAGATGATTTACTTTTAGAATACTACGTAAGATTTTTAAATCTTAGAAACTTTTCCTTGTTTGGCTGCTCTGTCTAGTGTTTTATATAATTATTAACACACACACATGCATACACTCACTATGTTCATTTTACTCATCAGTGCCTAAGTATCACAGTATGTTTAATGCATGATGTCATGCACATACTGATTTGAACATAATGTACTACAAGTAGTTAGGCAGAATGGGGACTTCATACTGATGACATGTCAGTCTCAATTTTTGATTAACTTAGCTTTGGGCATTTTGTGTCAAAACTAGAACTAGCCAAATACTGCACAGCATTATTCATGAACATACTGTTCTAATTTGTTATAGATGTGATTGTGCCCCTTTTTTGTGCTCTTCTTTTAGACAATCTAGCAGCCTGGTTTAGTGACAGGAATTTCTCTGAAATAGTTTATTTTAACCAGTACTAAGGAATGTTTGTGGGAAATTAATCATTATTTTGTAATTACAAAAATTTCCAACTGAGAACAGATTCTAAAATTTTGCTCAGACAGGCAGTGAAATATTCTACGTGCAACTTCATGAAAACAGTTTGGATTTTATATAACAGGTATCTATTTTAAATAAGGATCACATCGAATAGTTCACAAACTACCATTAGGTTGACTTACTTTTGGGTAAAATATTACTTTTCTATATGTTGGTAGATTTTGCAATCTGTTTGTGGAAGTTTAATATACAAGGAAAAAGGAGCCAAATGCAATGAAATGCTGGTTCTGTAAACACCAGCTTTTCTGGCTTCAGCTTTAAGTGTGTACATCTCTTGGTGTTGAGAAGATTTGAATCAGAGTGAAAGGTCTAAAAACTTTAACACCTTGTAATAGTATTCCTAGGGTTTCAAACCAATGTGAACTTTTGGAGAGTGTCACTTGCTTTGAGATCCTCTCATTTATCTCTTTCATTTCTTTGTATACCTTGAACTGAGATGCTTTGCATCTGATTAAGCAATCTCTCCAATTAACTCAGCAACAATATCTTTCCTTATTCATAAGGAAGAATGGTGCCACTAGAACATAAAGCCAAAACTCCTCTTTCCCCAAGGAACACTGAGTATTGTGGTGATTTATGGAGTTATTCCAGCCTGGAGAGCCCATTGATAGGGCTTTGTTATATACATGCGATAATGACGTAATGAAAATGGTACTACAATGTTATAATGGCCTCAGCACAGCCACAAATTATTAGTGTTATTTTTCAAGCCATAAAAGTTTCAGGTTACTAGATATATGGAAGCAAATTTTGCAGTTTGAAATTATAATTAGGAAATATTCAATAGATCTTGTTATAGAATAATGAATGAGAATCATTAATAGAAAGTTAATTGGGTAACATCAAAAAAGTTTATCTGGTATATTGGGATTGCATGCTTCAGTTGATGCTTAGTGTACTTTTGGGATTTTTGGTTGCACCACAACTCTGGTTCTGCTAGCGTATTGTGTTATGAAGAATATTAATAATGCTGCAGAACAATTACTTGTTCATTTGCTAACTGATTAAAATTCATAAATAATTTATTGAAACGGGACGAGACTTTATAAATAAGTCTCCTTGTCCTCAAGAGCTTAAAAACAAAATGCATATGCTAATGTAAGAATATGCTTTACTTCTAACATAAAAAATTTAATATGCAATGGTATATTAGTCTCATTAATGCATAGTTTCATTTGTAATAATCATGCTGTTAATCAAAGTATATGCTTCTAAACATAGCTATGTCTTACAGAGGTTCAGAACTCAGAGTTGGTAGGGTAACACCCTCCTCAACTTTGATGTTTTCTACTGTAAGACTAACCTTATAATTCATTAGTTTAATGCATTTAATGCATTAGTTCCACAGCAAGTGAGTTTCCCTCATAGACTGGATCCAGACGTGTAGGCATGTGTGGTTTGTAGTGCCATAAACTGCATGTGTTGCATGTTAAGCCATGCTTTGCTAATTTGCAGCACTGGGGCAAAATCTGCTATTGGGATTTTCCAGCAATAAAAAGAAACCCCACAAAAAAAAAAAAAAAAAAAAAAAAAAAAAAAGTGGTACAAAGCACATAGAAGTCCTGGGAGAAATGCAGAGACAGGGGAGCCAGGCAGCCTAAGCCTGGAAGCCCCCACACTGAGGCAGTTTGCACCCCAGCCAACCACTCCCCAGCTGACTGGGGCACAGCATGCCCTGAGACAGGAGAGCAGGCAGCCCTGGGCTGGCTGCTCCCCTGCCTCTGTGTGCCTCTGAATGGAGCTCCACTATAGAGCCCCTGTTCTGAGAGACATGGAGCCTGTGTGCTGAGACACCCTGAACTCCAGCCAGCCACTCCCCAGCTGGCTGTGGCACAGTGTGCCTCAAAATAGGGGAGCAGGCAGCCCTGGGCATGTGGAGCAGCTGGCTGATTGGGGTGCAGGGTATCTCAGTGTGGGGGCTCCACAGTGTGTGGAGATGGGGGAGCATGCTGTCCATGCCTGCCTGCTCCTCTGTCTCCACATGCCAGTCCACAGCTGGCTGGGGCACAGGGTGCCTCAGCATGGGGGCTGCCAGCTGGCTAGCCCCACACTTAGGCACCTGTGCCTCAGCCTGCCCCCGCCCTCCCCCGCAGTACACAGAGCAGTGGGACAATGTGTGCAGCCCCTGTCTCGAGGCACACTGTCCCAGTCAGCTGTGGAGCAGCTGGCTGGCTGGGGTTCATGGTCCTGCTCCCCCATATCCATGTGCCACACCCAGCTGCCTGGAGCACAAGGTGCCCCCCCCCCCAAGTACCTGGAACAGCAGGACAGTGTGTCCCGTTACAAACCATATCAGCAGCAGCGTGCACTGCAGTACAAAGTAGCGGCACAAATTTGTTCTGCTACTGTTTGTGCTGCTGTAAATGCATGCCCCCACTCATGTGGATGTAGCCATAAAGTCTGTCCACATTGCTGAGGTTTAATTTGGGTATAGAACTGAATTAACTTACATATAGTACTTGCCAGAAATCAAGAGAAAAATAGATGAATAATTAGTTCAGGTAATTAATAGAGTGCCGATAGTCCTTAACTAGAATGTATGAACATCACTCATTCAGACATAGGGTGAGTGAAAAGGAGTCCATGTATTTCTATTACAAAACTTCCTTCAATCATAAGTCCATTTTCAAATTGTGTAATTGAGTTATAGGCATATAGGAAAGTCCATGGGAAATGCTTCCCTGACAAAGCAATCTGGTCTCTTCCAAAGGTGGTAAATATGTTGTTTGGGAATATTTCTCATACCACATTTACTTACATACTTCCCCCCAAAAAATCAGCTATCCAAAATTGGTATGCATATATTAAGGAAAGAAGGTGATTTTCTTCATTGGGATGGAAGAGGCATGAAGACCTGTAATAACTGCTTTGCTTTGTCTTCCTATCAGACCAAGAAAGGAAAAGGAGGAGTGCACTGTTTAGGGTTAGGGCTAAGGTGTCAACTCTTTCACAAATGCTGCTGAATTGTCAGTAGCTTTAGGGTGAATATCCAAAAAACTGACTATGAATTCAGCAGCAGGTGTAGATGAGACAATACATTACAATTAGACTGTGTTAAGAGTACTTAAAACTTGAATGATCACACGTTAAGGCTCACTAACAAGTGCTAAGTACTCTCAAGGCATCTTATGGTTAAGACACTTCAAGAGAGGATTATCTTTGAGCTGTGCTAGCTATCTCAAATTAAGTTAATTTCTGGATATTCATCTGAGATAAAACCACCAATTTGGAGTCCTCCAGTATCCCAGGAGGCACTGCTACCAGCTGGACTAGCTGTCATCCCGGACTTTACAACCCTGGACTGACAGCTGGGAACAGATGGTCAATTGGTAGAAGGGGATGGAGTGAGTGGGGGAAAAAGGCTGAAGTGGGGTACAGGGCTGAGGGGAGGGGGCCATGAGGAATGGGTAAGTGGAGGGAGGATTGTAGGGGGGAAGAGAGAGAGACTGGGATAGGAGGGAGTGAGTGAGATAAGGGGCGACCTGGATAAGGGAGATGATGTCGACATCATTTACCTCCCCCGCCCCAGGGTCCCAGCCATCCTGCAGGGCCATAGCCCCTCCCCCCCGACAGGGTCCCAGCCACCCTGCAGGGCCACAGCCCCTCTACGCAGAGCCCACAACTTACCCCCTGCAGCAGCAGTTGGAGTGGGGAGCTCAGAACCCGCACCTGCCAGCCCCCCTGCAGCGCGGAGCAGCCCCAAGTGGCTCGGAGCCAGCACTGCCTGTGCCGCTCATCAGGGGCCAGCACCACTCATGGGGACCACGTCACACTGAGCTGGGTCTCCTTGCAGTGTCAGGCTGGACCAGTTCCATGGCGGCAGGACCTGGTGCGGCGTGCAGGGACAGCGAGCCAAACCAGGTCCTGCTGCCATGGAACTGGCCCGGCCTGGCAGCACGAGCGGCCCCAGTACCGGCAAGATCTGGCTTGGCTCAGTGCATTGTCCCTGCACTCCATGCCAGGTCCTGCCTCTGATGGCAGCACTGCTTGCCCCGCAGTGCCTGTGAGAAGGTGGTGTACAATGGGACCCAGCCTGGCACGGCTCACTACTCTGGCTTTGCACTGAAGCAGGCTGCATGGCTCCGGGAGGTGCAGCTCCTGTGCAAATGAACACTAGCTGTGCAGCCCAGGCCAGATCAGGTCGGGCCGGTGCGGAGCCACATGTCCCACTCTGGTGCAAAGCAGACTAGCAAGCTGCTCTGGGCTGGGCTGGGTCAGGTCCCGTCATGTCTTTGTTGCAGCCGCCATGTGCTGCCAGCTCCACTGTGGCTGTTGCGTGCTGCTGGCTTCGCAATCCGGCTGCTTGCCCCGGCTCTGCACACCTGTAGGGACGGCTCTGGGGTTGCCACACACCTGCTCCCCCACCTGGCAGCAGCAGGCAAGCGGCGCTGTGGCTATGCTGCAGGTACAGCAGGGAGTGATGCAGCACTGTGTGACCCGGAAGATGCATCCAAGGCCGTGCACTATGGGGCCAGGCTGGGTCCATTCAGTATGTATGGAGCCTGGGTCACCCAGCACGATGTCACCGCCCACAGTGCCTATAGCAGAGCTGCTGCCTGCTGCCGCAGGTGCCGCAAGGGCCGGGTAGCAGGGTAGGCACGTGGCAGCTCCCACTTGAGCCCCTCTACGTACCCACCCACTGGGACATCCCCTTTGCCGCTCCCTACACCCCCTGACATCCCCCTCCACTCCCCATAGCCTCCGACATCCCCCTCCGCTCCTGACACCCCCAACATCCCCCTGCCACTCCTCATGCTCACCCACACCCATAAGCTCCCCCGCCCCATATCCCTAACTTACCCTTGACAGAGCTGGGGGCAGTAGGAGCACCACAGAGATGCTCTGGCCAGAAACCAGAGTGTCTCTCCTGGAGGACCGACTCCTGGGTTGCCTCCAGGTGCTTTGCCCCGCTGTTCTGTGGAGCCTTTTTGTTTGTTTGTTTGTTTGGGGTTTTTTTGAACCCTGGATATCCAGGGGTCTAATTTTGCCCCTGGGCTGCAAACTTGCAGCGTGGGGGAACTTTTTTTCATTCCCGCATGTGCCTCTTGCAGTGTCTCAAAGGGCTTTGAGACACTGTAAAATGCACTTGCACATTTGTGTGGATGCACCCCCAGAGGAGGTGGTGCAGGCATCTACCCTGGATATATTCAAAAGGAGACTGGATGCACACTTTGCTGGGGTTATTTGACCCCAGCACTCTTTCCTGCCTAGAGCAGGGGAGCTGGACCCGATAATCTCATGAGGTCCCTTCCAGCCCTAAACTTCTGTGAAACTGTGGGTGAGGAGCATCCAGACTACTGCCCCCTCTCCCCCCTGGGTCCCAAATCACCGTCTCCATTCCAGTCGCCCCCACCTTCTATCACCCTCTACACTCTCAGATCACTGCTGTACTGTCTAAGAGCAGAAGAGGCACCAGTGAGGGGGGGGTTCCCCCTCCCTGCCTTCTCCTCCTCGGTTCCCTGCAGACCATGATAACCCTACACACCCAGATCCAGTCCTTACTGAGCTCCACAGCTGAAGGGTGGGTGGGGGGAGCAGGGATTAAGGAACTACCAGACAGCTGTGGGGCCTGGTGGGGGCTAGGTCCTGCTACATAGGATTGACATGGGTTGCTGTAAAGGTGAGTGCTGGAGAAGGAAACTCCTCCTACACACCCTGGTGCTGCCAGTGCCCTGTTCTCAATCTGATTGGGAGGACAGGGCTGTGATCCGGGAGTCAAGGGGAGATCTGGGGGCTGATGAGGGGCGGTGGGACAATTTGGGAGTGGAAGTTGGGATCCAAGTGGCCCAGAGGACCCTCTCCTCCTCTCCTTCCCAGCCTATAATGCGGCTTAGGGCCGACTAGCAGGGCAGGTATGGAGCCAACCTGCCGTGCCTAGCCATACCTGTTTGTCGGCCCTCTGATTGCAATGCACATTAGAGAGGATATTAAACCAAATAGGTGACTGATGATCGCTAGTACTTATTAACTGTCATGGAGACTAACATTGCTTAGAATTAGCACATGCTAACTCTAATGTGTAATCTCAACCTCTGAGAGAGTTAATACTTTTGCTGATACTGTAGAAAGTATGTTGCCTCTGCTGTCAGGATTTAGCCTGGGGGGGGGAATCTTCGTTCTGCTTTCCTAAAATAAGGTGTATGTCTTATTTGGGAGTGTGTGATAAAATACAGTAATTCCAGAAAGTATCACTGCTGATAGGTCCAGAAAGAAAAGGAAACTTCATTTCAACCTTCACCTTCTCATGGCAGTGGAAAGTAAAGGAGGCTCTTGAAGTCTCCTTTCCAAATCTATAAGAGCCTTTTCAGGTGGCCATTGTTTTCAGTATGAGGAAGACCTCTTTAAGCATGATTATACAGTCACTTTTATAAGGTGGATTTAATACTCCAGTTCCTGAGTATTGCTTTAGGGGGTGGAGGAAAGAGCAGAAAGTTGTTACTTGGGTTGGATAAGATTTTTTTATCTACTTAGTAGGGGCGTGCAAAGCAGGCTGTATTTGATTCGAATTTGGATTTGGCCTGTTTCGGGGGACAGTGATTCAATTCGTTGATCACTATCCCAAGTCAATTTGGACGAATTTGAATGTGAAGATTGATTCTGATTCGAAGAACCGGCAATTTGACCACAGAGACAGCTTTATATGTTGTTTTTTTTTCTACATACCACAAGGCACCAGGCATGGCTCATGAATGCTAGGATGGTGGGGTGGATGGAGCATCCCACAGGAGCATGGAGGGCCCCTTGCATGCTCGGCAGTGGACCCAGAAGTGGACTGAAAGTACTTCCGATCCACTTCCAGATCTGCTGCCGAGCGTGCAGGGGACCCCCCCTTTGCCTCCCCCGGCTTGGTGATCGGCTGCGGGAGGACCCCTGGTGCCCCCCCTCCCCCCCCCGACCCAGGAGGCACCAGTCACTGAGCCAAGGGGAAAGGGGAGTGCTTCTGGTCCACTTCTGGGTCTGCTGCCAAGCACACTGGGGGCCCTCCTGTGGGACGCTCCATCCACCCCACCATCTCAGCGTTCACGAGCCGCCTGGTATCTTGATGTACGTAGAAAAAACATATAAAGCTGTGTCTATGTCTGAATCATCGAATCTCTCCGAATCAAATCAGAGGTTTCTGGTTCAATTCAGAGAGATAAATGGGTCTCCTGATTCTATTCAGATTTGGAGATTTGGCCGCTGAATCAGGCCGCATCTGCTCTGAATTGAATCGGTGACCAAAGCTTTATACAGCCCTACTACTTATAATCAAATACCACTGTCTGCTTGGGGTTGCTATGTTAATTCTGCATTGCTGCTGCATAAAACCCTTGTGTACATTGAATTTAGAATCGGTGCCTAATTAACTGAAACAAATTAGGCAAAATATGAGCCATCTGGAATGAAAATGAACCTTCCAGGTTTATCAGTGGATTCATTTTATTAGAAAAGTACATGTTGCTTTGATTGTTTCTTAAAATAAATCACTCTAAGGCAATGTGCTACTCTAGGCAGAAATTTCTTAGACTTTTTCTTCTTTCTTTTCTCCCTCCCCCTCTAGTTCATTATCCTTTCACTATACAATTTGTTTAAAGTGTATATTTTTGCATTATTTGTCCTTTTCAGATGTTTTTTTTTTTAAATATCAGTATAAGGTTTTTGTAGAATCGCTAAATAATTCTATATATTGTCGCTACGAACGTTTACTTTGTCACCCTCCAGTTAGTGCTGCTCAGTTCTAAGCATTCTGAATTCCTTTGATATAATTCCCTATCTTTCACCCTGCACTGCATCTGGCAGGTTTGAAATGGACTGTGATGATTTTTTTTGAAGAAGCTCTCGAAGGAGATAGTGTAACGTGACATTGCAACTATTTCTGCAGGGGAATGTTCATGGCTTCTCTCAATAAAAGAAAATGAGTTATGCTTTTCAAATTCAAAGTCCCACATTTTTGTCTGGAAAAATACATAAACTATCATTAAATAATGCACTAGATTTCAGGAAATGTGTAACTAGATAATAAACCAACGAAATCCCTAAGCTCAGGCCTGCAGATAAAATGAATAAATGCAGCCTTATTGACTTTAGTGGAGCTGCACAGATTTACACCAGCTGAGAATCTAGTCACCTATCCTTAAATCTGTGAGATTTTGGCCTTGACAGTTCTGACATCTCTATTGATAACTAGCCAAAAGTTTTTTCCTCTACTGAGAGGGACCTTTACCTATACCTCCACAAACACACATAAACACATTTGTGTTTTTTGTGTGCACGTATGTATGTCTCTAGTGGTGCCTTTATAGGTTTCATTGTCTTATTCATTGATTTTTTTAAAAATATCTTACAGAACCACCTCGACCAATAGCACCTCCCCAGTTACTTGGTGTTGGGCCAACATACTTGCTGATCCAACTGAATGCTAATTCCATAATTGGTGATGGACCTATTATTTTGAAAGAAGTGGAATATCGAATGACATCTGGAACTTGGACAGAAACCCATGCTGTCAATGCACCAACTTATAAGCTATGGCACTTGGACCCAGATACTGAATATGAGATTCGTGTTCTCCTCACCAGGCCTGGAGAAGGTGGAACTGGTCAGCCAGGCCCACCACTTATTACCAGAACCAAATGTGCAGGTAAGATCTGCTTTTTTGTCCATTTTCATTGTCATCATCGTATTTCTATAGCAGCAGTTCGACTTTTTGGCATGCTCATCCATCTCAAAGCTGCTAGGCTGACATGGACTCTATTTCCTGTTTGTACACATTGGTTGGGTCAACTAAGTTTCCATGTGTTGATCTTGGGAACTAGAGAGCCCATACCTTGTTACTTTCCCCTGACAAAGATGGAACATTACTCATCTTGCAAGAAATCCAGTCGTCAGATGTTTCTTTCCCTGTTTACTAATTGCAGTTGTATTGAAACAAGATCCTCTTCTCTTAACAGAAGAATTGCCAAAAATTGAAATACACTTAACTTGTTTTTTATCAAGCAAAAAATGTCTGCGTCCTACTAGTGACTCCACCAAATTATTTAAAAAAATGGTTAAAAGTTATAAGGTCATCTACATTTGAGCTCTCTCTCTCTATCTCTCCATTTCTACTACATCAAGTAAATGCATTGTTGCCCACTCTTGTAATGTTCAATATTTCTCATAAAGGCTAGTTTCTGAACTCAGGTTAATGCCTGATGATTTAAGCTTTCATTTAAAAGAAAAAAATATACTAACCTAAAGAATAAAAACTTGTGAATATGAACATGGAAAGTGCCAGTATCAGGAAACAAAAATAATCCATATATATTTGTCTGTCTGTCTCTTCAACCTAATGACTTTTTAGGGTATGATTTGTGATTTTTTGATTGGTAGTACTGTAGGTGTAAGAAAAAGAGCTAGGAAATATGCTATGTAAATTTATGTGAAAATGTAGAAGAAAAAAGTCACAGTGGCTTAATTCCAAGTCTCTTATGTTTATGTAGTAGTGGTTGCATCTACACAAGATACCTTGCTCAAGATTAAAGCAAATTACTGTGCAGTAAGCATCACCGTCTCTGTGTGCAGACACTTACTGCGCAGTAATTTGCTCTAATTGTGAGTAAATTTGCTACCAGAAAATACAAGTAGCACGTTTACTCGGGAGTAATTACTGCACGGTACAGCACATGTAGACGGCTAACTGGGATCAAATGTGCCCTGCACTAGGACTCTCCCTTCAGTGTCCTCTTGCCCCATCAGCAGGGAGCTCCTAGCCCCCGCTTCGCAATCACAGAGTGGGAGCTGGGAGCAATCATCTCTCAGCCCCTGCCTCACTATTGCAGAGTGGGGGCTGGGAGCTCCCTGCTACCAGGGCAGGAGGACATTGTCTCCGCCTGGGCTCTGGTGGTGAAGCCTGCCGCAGCAGCAGGCAGCTCCTGGGGGCAGGGAGCAATCCCCCAGCCCTCACCAGGAGACAGGTGTCTCTCAGCCTGTGCTCCATGCCAGCCCCTGGACTAGCACCCACAAAGATCATAGAGCTCCCCCTGGCTGATGCCAGGGGCCAGTGCAGGGCTGGCAGGGGCAGAAGATGCAAACCTGCTTCCATGTTCCTTCACGGGTAGATGCCTGCTTGGGGTGAGGTTTCCTCTAGAGTAAATTATTCTAAAGTAAACCCACCCTGGAGCCTTTGCATGTGTAGACACACCCAGTGAGAGCAATAAGAGAATAGGCAGTATTCAAACTCTCTCTGTCTCTACATAGAATGAGTTTGAGTGGCTTGAATGATTATATTACATACATACTGTATAATATTTATGTGTGTGTTTGTGTACAAATATATATATATATGCATACATGCAAACACATACACACACATGCACACCCACTATATATATATATATAGGTTTTTTATTCTGTTTAGTTCTCTGGAAAGAAGTCAGTGAGCTAATAGCACATAAGTGTCATCAAACAGCAGGTAAACGAGTTCATATCCCAGAAAATTAGGCTAGTAGGACTTGATGCTGTTTTATTTTGAAATTGAGTACCGCATTACCTAGTAGCTCTTGGCACTTTGGTCATTTAACCTCCTAGACAAACAACTTCTCAGCCTAAAGCATTGCTGAAACTGCAGGCAATTTTGAAAAGTGAAATAGTTAACCTTATTTCTAATTTAGTAGTATATTCCTCTCTTGCAGAGTGGAAGGATTCATGTGTTTTATCTCGGGTCAGATGACAGCCATTGATATCTAATCCAGATTAAAGCGTTGATTGAATTCTTTTAAATATTTTAGACATTGCTCCAAAAATATGGTGTAGACATTAGAAACAGCTTTTATATTAAAGAGTTCTAACCAAGACTCACAGTCCAAATTATTTCTTCCCATCCCTCAAATGGTATAATTTCCTTTACCAGAATGTGAAAGACTAAGATTGCCTAACATGAAGGGAATTCACAATATATTTGAGGCCCAAGTTGTCTTTAACTTGAAATTCAAGGGCAACAAAGTTGGTGTAATTTTTAAAGTATTATAACATGCACATTTATGTCAAATGAAATCTTAATATATTCTTAAAACAAATATGTGTCATTCTACCCACATGAATTAACTATATAAAAATAATACTTACATTATTTTATGAAAATCCATTGTTATTTTAATGCTACAACTTTGAAACAATAAACAGTAGAATTAGCAGTTATCCTAGTGTTTTTGATTCCATAGTAGCATTTGTCATATCCATTTTTTGAGGGAAAAACATTGGGACAGGTTGAGAGTGAGTTTCACAAATGGATATAGGCATAACCTGTTAAGCTTTCCTGTGCCTAAAAGAGAAGTGCTGATATCCAGGTGCCTTCTCTTTAAATGGGCCCAGTAAAGCATCCAGGGCTGGAAGTCACAATGTCTAGTTTGCTGCATTGGTGAACATGTAAGCCAGCCAATAGACCATGTTGAAGAGAGCTGTGTATGTCATTCCTTTCCTAGACTTAGACTAGCAGTTAAGCACTTCTTCATCTTGAGTCTGCTGCCTACCCAAGCAGGTCCCTCTGGAAATTTAAGCACAAAAGTGCCTAACTTGTGAATAATAAATACTTTTGGGTGAGACGTAAGTGCCAAAGTGCTCATCTCAGCAAAGATGGCAGTCCCTCTGAATATGTAAAGTAGCTGAACTTTGGGTGCCTAAGTCAGTTTTTACCAAAAACAGTAGACACCTGGAGGTGTGCTTTCTTTTAATCCCTCTCTTTGATGTAGCGCTTAACTTTCTCCTAAATTCTAGTTTGTGTTTGAGTTCCTTTGCGAGTCTCACCCTGAGGGGCTTGCCCAAGTTTGTACAGTTGTGTTCACTGAATCAGGATGGAAGCCAGTATACAAGTCTTTGCTCAGTCCATTCGAGACCAGAGTTTCTTTCTTCTCATCTCACAAAATGATAAGGATAAACATTTATTTTCAAGAAAGGCCACCCCAAAGGTCTCTATACCTTTGTGCTACTTGTAGAACTTGGAAAAATCGACATAAAGTCTAAATAATATTTATTTTAAAGTAATCCTCTTTGATCTGATCCTTGTCTTTAGAAAACAAATGATGAAAGCAAAAAGAAGGAAAGAAAGTTTAAGAGCAAGGAAGAAGCCAATAAAATAGCTAACAATGTGATATCCTTGGCGAGTAGTGTTACCCTGGTGACTTCCCATGTCACTTACTGTGCTGCTCTATAATTACATCTTTGCATCAGTATCTTCTTTGGAAAATCTCCTGTTTTCCAGGTCAGGGGTGGCACAGGCAGCCTCTGTATGGCAAATGGCAGATCTGGGAGGGGTCAAGTAGGGCAGCACAGTGGCATAGAGGACAGGGAGCAGGAAGTAGAGCAGCAGATTAGGCCAGGGGAGGATGTGAGGCTAAGTTGTCCCATGCTTGCCACAAAGATTGTCTCATTCTCTTAGGTCTCTTAGGTTTGATAAGTAATCAAACAAGATTACTTATTTTTCACACAGTATCATTATTCTCTTTGTCAATGTTCTTTGTCAATTTTGTGGTCTTAAATTACTCCTAAGTGTTAGTTTCAATTTTGAAGTGAGTTATAATTGCTAACCTGTGTAACATCAAACTCAGTCACTGGAAATAAATGGAATTTCAGTGGAAAGCTACTTCCCTTTACTACACAGAAATAATTGTGCA
Organism: Alligator mississippiensis; assembly: GCF_030867095.1. Classification (NCBI taxonomy): domain Eukaryota; kingdom Metazoa; phylum Chordata; order Crocodylia; family Alligatoridae; genus Alligator; species Alligator mississippiensis. The sequence goes on along the minus strand of NC_081824.1, from coordinate 111,379,604 downwards.
TTCATGTTGATTTGTTGGTTTTGAACATTTTTTGTTCAACTATAGGTAATAACTAGTACATTAACTTATTAGTAAAAATGTGTTAGTAAAATGCTACTGGCTATTTTATTTGGAGAATGAACAGTTGTTTTATTTGTGGGAGCAGACTGAAAATGACTTTTACACATAGTGTGTTTAGAATTTACAAATGCCGTGACATTTCAGAATAATGTATTATTGATCTGTTAGTCTTGTGTTTTGCTAAAACATCTTTTGAGCAATTTGAAGTATGGTTAAACTTATTCAAGCATCATTCATGTACTTTAATTAGTAGGTGGTAAGAGTAGTCAGTGATGCCATCTTGACTGAACTAGAGCAATGGCTGGTGATTTATTTTTTAAGAAGATGCTAAAGGCAAAGAAGAGGAGGGGTGCAAAATGATATGGTTTGCATCATAAAAGTCATTACAAAGAGCTTTTATGTAACCTGAATTTACTACGCGATTTTCCCCATATTTTAGCTGAGTGACTACATAGATGCTGTTTTGCCATGTTACATCCATCTGTGGGCAATTAAAGGTATTACTCAGCAATCAAATATATGATACAATTGAGTGTTTTTAAACAACAAAAATGAGACTAAAACATGCCAAGCAAAACATGAGCTTCTTACATTATCCCCCTTAAGAGACAGGGTGTATTCTTTTTATTTCCACTTTTAAGCCCATTTGCTAAGCACAATAATGTGCTCCAGGGTGTGTGTGGTTAGAGAAAAGTAATTACATGCTGCTGATTTTGAGGACCCTCAAAAACTATCATGCCTCACAATGCACCTGAAGTGTGTGATTATTTCAGTACATCTACATGGGCTGTCTTGTATTATGGTTCACATAATGACTTCTCAATCATTTAAAAATAAAAACAAAATAAAATAAGAGGCAATAAGATTTTTTTTTGAATAGGAAGTATGCACAATGCATAACTGGGCAATAAGGAAAGGATGTTTTCCTGTGAGATTGTTTCCATTTGACTATATCATCTGGTATGGGAATGTACAATCTGCCTTTCCTTTTTAAGGCTTAAAATAAAATATACTGCAGTTTTAAAACTGTCCACTTAGTCTGCTTTATCAATTGTAAGTTAAAAGTTGTTCTATATTATGTTGGCTTCTGTTTCTGAGTAACTATTAACAACTCAGCTTTATGATTTACTGGTATTTTAGTGGCAATGCAGGTCAATAGTTCAGCCTTTTTCCAGAACTTAAACATATTTACAGCTACCAGAGCTACTTTTATCTACTTTATTGAAGTTCAGCGCAGTTTGTGATTTTCAGTAAAGCACGTAGATCTGTAGAGCAAATAGAGAGAGTGGTCTGATTTTCATTGCAAGCATCTTTTCTTAATAATTGTGTGTCACTATTTTTTCAATAAACTAAAGGGAAGGATGAAGTTTTTCCCCTTCTGGTTGCAGCTTTATCAGAGCTGAAAATTGAACCATATGTATTGATTTTTTTTTTTTTTTTTTTTTACCGTTGTCTAAGATAGTTATCAATCCCAAAGCCCTAGTTATCGATGACAATCATCCTCAAGGCACAAAAGCTGATTCAGACATTTGTTAGCAGAACAATGTGGACTCATGATTTGCTTCAATTAAATGTTGAAGACCAGGACTGTTTTCCATTCTTTCTTTTTTTGAATGTGGAATATTTGTTTGTGATTTTTTTTTTTTTAATGTTACTAATTTTGAAAATAGAACAGACAGATACAGGAGTGAAATTCCTTACAGCAAAAAGCATACAACAAAAATAAGTAGGAAAAAAATCATTTGGCCTTTTGTTTTTACATTTTCTTTCCCATTTAAAAAATGGGACTGCACACACGTTGATGTTAGGAAGCTAGCTTCCTATGGTCAACTGCAGAATTAAAATGCTGGACTACTTGCATAAAGTGTATTGTTATGCGAGTCCAGGGCATTCATAAATATGTTATTCCAGCTACAAGTGTGGGAAATTGCTGCCAGACAGGCAAGCATGGAATATATTGTAAACAGGAAGTAAAACTACACATTCATCACCATTAGCAGATTCAGCAGAAAGTAACTGCAGATTCACATGTATAGATTCAACACATTCACATATCTCATCCCTGCCTTTTTTAAATGACTGGAGCATAATGAAAAGTCTGCAAGCCTCTTGGGTGTCTTACATTTCTTTTCTGGCTAATGTCAATCACCTTCTTGACTGTATCCTTGAGAATGTGATGCACTGACTACTATGTCAGGTTCACGTTTACTTTTCCTTCCTGGGTGCAGGCTACCACGCCCTTGAATAGAGTCCTGAGAAGGTAGCCTTTCTTCATCCATGTCAAATTCAGGTGCCTCGTCATCAGGTGTAGGTTGCCCAACATTATTAGGTCCTAGATTTTCAGCATTGCTACTTTCCGGTATAGTGTTATGGGTTGTCACTGTAGGTTGCAAAGCCAGTTGCTCAACACCAGGCAGGGCTCCAACTTTTGCTTCTGTGCTCTGTTTGGTAATTACTCCTGTGTTTTGTAATTGGTCTACGTGGAGGCGACAAACAATATTAGGCACCACATGCACTGATAGGACAAAGGACTTGCTTATGCACTCACAACTGCAAGCTGACATTTTTTATGGTCCTTGTAATCATGGGCCAGTGTATTTTAGCCTACATGTAGCTGCTGAGGGGCACCTCTTCCTTGTCATGTTCCCATTTAGCTGGCCATTTCTAACATGGAGCATATACTGCATTCTGGTGTGCTAGCAAAAAGCTAGCCATCTTCTGCTGTACGGACCCTGCTTCTTCTTTCATGGAAAGCAAGGCATTTTTGAAAGACTGTAAGAAATGTTCAGCCAGTTCATTTGTGGCTGGGAGAAATGGTGCAGAGGTGATATGCTGGATGCTATTTTTCTTTGTGAACTCTTGAAACTCACCTGAACGGAATAGTGCGCCATTGTCAGTTACAGTTGTTCTGGAAATACTGTCCTTGCAAACAGACTTCACAATTGTTCTACTGCCTGTGCTGCTATAATGGCTTTCTCACAGAAAACTTCCTGCCATTTTGGAGTGGGAGTCCACTACCTCTAGATGCATCATCCCTAGATATGATCCTGCAACATCAGTATAGAGCCCTTTTTCAGGGAAAGGATGGCCATTTCCATGGGTGAAATGTTGCCTGTTTGGACATCTATATCTTTGGCATCTAATACATTCCTTAATAAGGTATTCTATTTTTTGGTCATATTTTGGTCAATAATTTTTACAGTTCCCAGGTGTCCTACATGCAGCTCTTCTTAATATCTTGTACACAGTTTTCTGGGTATAACAATACAAATTGCTTCCATCCTTGGTGTACAACAAGTTCATCTTTACTACATAAAAAGGTGATAAATTACGATTGTCTGTATATCTCCAACCTTTCAGTGTGGCTTCATATACCAGTGCCAGTGCAGGATCTTGCTTGATTTCTTGTCCAATGATACTACAGGTCAGTGGGGCATTCTCTGACTGAAGTGAAATAAATTAACGGTTTCAGTACATTCAATTTCTACTCCAGAAGGCTCTTTCACAGCTGAATGGAGGAGTCCATCAGCATTTCTATGTGCTTCTGTTCTTTTGTATTTAGTGTCATAAGTGTAACCTGCTAAAAGAGAGTCCTCATTGCTTAAATGCTGCACTTGCCCCAGGCACACCTTTCTTAGGTGAAAGAGCTGAATTTTGTTGACCTGTGACCAATGTAAATTTTCTTCCATATAGGTGCTGGTTAAATTGTTTCGCTCTGTACTCCAGATTTAAAGTGCCTTTGCCTGTCTGTGCATAACTCCATTTTGCTCTTTAAGCTAGGGGACATTTTTCATCCTTGAATATAGGTTTTATACCATATTTAACCAAATCTAAGACAACTTCAACTTTAAGACAGCTCCCCAAAATTAGATTCCATACTTGAAAAATTATAAATTAGTTACAGTTTCCTGGTATAGAATCTAATTATTAGAGGGTTGTCTTAAATTTGCCCTGTCCCCTGCTGCTGAGGAGGGAAAAGCAACAATAGAGAGGCAAGCAGCAAAGGGATGGGGGATTTAGTGGGGAAGGTGCTAGGGTTGGGGGAAGCCCCTGCCACTTGCACCCCTCCTCCCTCCAATTCAACAGTATTTTAAAGGTGAGGTTTTCCTCTGTTATGAGCTTCCTTTGTATGACTTCATTAAGTAGCCCACTCACACATCTGTCTCTGAGGACCTCGTTAAGTCCATCCTTAAAATTACAAGGCTGTGCTAATTAAAAGCACCCATGCATCACACACATCAGTGGCGCACCACACCTTTGTGCTAAGAAAAAGGTGGCAGCGTGTTTTGAGCTAAAGCACATTGAACGTGTTTTGGTTCAAAATGCACCACCATCATTTTCTCAGCACAGAGGCACACTGCACCACTGATACACGTGATGCATGTGACGTGCCAGAGCACATCAATTTATGTGAATTTCCAGCACGTTGGAGCAGACTCCTCACATGTGTGTAAGTGGCCACAATGTTCTGTCAACATCTGTAGCCTGTCGCAAAAGAAGAAATAAATTCACCTTAAAGTCGAATTCTCTTATGGAATCTGAACCTTTCTGTAATAGTCAGTGGCTTGGATTCCAAGTGCTCCTGGGCAGTTTTTACTAATGTTTAAAAAGTTTTGCATGCTGGGTTTTCTGGAGCATGAGCATTTTGTGCAGTAAATTGTTTGTTTTTCTTCCCATGTAGCTACATGTTTCCTTGCAGGAATCTCATTTACTTCAAACCCCCCCCCCCCCCAAAAAAAAAAAAAAAAACCCCAAAGAAAACTGCTCTAGCCACTCTATATACATAAGCCAGTCTTCCAGGCTGCTATTACAAGCTCCAGTTGTTTCTATATAATTTTGGCTCCCATTTTGGCATTCATAAATAAATGACTTCAGCCATAAGTATGGGAAAAAGTGCTAGCAGACTGGCAAGCATGGAATGATTGTAAACATAAAGTAAAACTGTACATTCATGACCATTAGCAGATTCAACAGAAAGTAACTTTAGATTTACATGTACAGATTCAACACATTAACAATCTCACAAGTATTCCATTTTTGTACAACAGAATGTAAGAATACCTATAGCATTTCCATATGCATGATGCAAACAGTAATAATTTTGTTCATGTTGATTGTTCTTCTGGGAATGTATGCATGGGATGAGCTGGAAAGTTTAGTAGCTGGAACTAGTAAACCTGTCAGGAAGGGTTTTGGGGGAATTCAGTAGCTGTGTGGCTGAAGTAGTGTGGGTTTGTGATGCTGGTTTTGCATGGCATTACAGAAGGACAGGATCCTAAGTACATCCAAAGTATGAAAATATGACCACTGAAGGTTTGCTTTGAGGGTACTCATTATTTATGTTTGTTTGCATTGCTCAAGAACTTCATTTAAGGGATGTTTACCCACTCCCCTGAAAAGTCAAACAAGTAAAATAATTTTTTTTAAATATTTTATCTAAATAGTAGGGGTGTGCGAAATGGGCTATATTCGACTCGGATTCGATTCAGCTGAATCCGAATCTGAAGATTCAATGCTGATTTGGAGAATCAGCGATTTGGCCATAGACACAACTTTAAATATTTTTTTTCTACACACCTCAAGGTACCAGGTGCACCTCGTGAACACTGTGATGCTTGGGTGGATGGAGAGTCCCACAGGAGTATGGGGGGCACTTTGGGGGAACCTCCTATGCCCCCCCCCAGCTCAGTGATTGGCCACAGGAGGACCCCAGGTGCCCCCCCCCAGTCTCAAGAGACACAAGTCACTGAGCTGGGAGGATACAAGGTGGCCCCCCTGTGCACTCCCTGGCAGACCCAAAAATGGACTGGAAGTGCTTGTGGTCCACTTCTGGGTCTGCTGCAGTGCGTGCTGGAGAGCCCCCTGCGCTCCTGTAGGACGCTACATATGTCCCAGCATCTCATAGATTCATAGATTCATAGATGTTAGGGTCGGAAGGGACCTCAATAGATCATCAAGTCCGACCCCCTGCATAAGCAGGAAAGAGTGCTGGGTCTAAATGACCCCAGCTAGATACTCATCTAACCTCCTCTTGAAGACCCCCAGGGTAGGGGAGAGCACCACCTCCCTTGGGAGCCCGTTCCAGACCTTGGCCACTCAAACTGTGAAGAAGTTCTTCCTAATGTCCAGTCTAAATCTGCTCTCTGCTAGCTTGTGGCCATTGTTTCTTGTAACCCCCGGGGGCGCCTTGGTGAATAAATCCTCACCAATTCCCTTCTGTGCCCCCGTGATGAACTTATAGGCAGCCACAAGGTCGCCTCTCAACCTTCTCTTGCGGAGGCTGAAAAGGTCCAGTTTCTCTAGTCTCTCGTAGGGCTTGGTCTGCAGGCCCTTGACCATACGAGTTGCCCTTCGCTGTACCCTCTCCAGGTTATCCGCATCCCTCTTGAATTGCGGCGCCCAGAATTGCACGCAGTACTCCAGCTGTGGTCTGACCAACGCCCGATAGAGGGGAAGTATCACCTCCTTGGACCTATTCGTCATGCATCTGCTGATGCACGATAAAGTGCCATTGGCTTTTCTGATGGCTTCGTCACACTGCCGGCTCATGTTCATCTTGGAGTCCACTAGGACTCCAAGATCCCTTTCCACCTCCGTGCCACCCAGCAGGTCATTCCCTAGGCTGTAGGTGTGCTGGACATTTTTCCTCCCTAGGTGCAGCACTTTGCATTTCTCCTTGTTGAACTGCATCCTGTTGTTTTCTGCCCACTTGTCCAGCCTATCCAGGTCTGCCTGCAGCTGTTCCCTGCCCTCCGGCGTGTCCACTTCTCCCCATAGCTTTGTGTCATCTGCACACTTGGACAGAGTACATTTCACTCCCACGTCCAAGTCGCTGATGAAGACATTAAAGAGTATCGGTCCAAGGACTGAACCCTGCGGGACCCCACTGCCCACACCCTTCCAGGTCGAGACCGACCCATCTACCACGACTCTTTGGGTGCGACCCTCTAGCCAATTCGCCACCCACCGAACTGTGCAGTCATCCACATCACAGCCTCTTAATTTGTTCACCAGTATGGGGTGGGATACCGTATCGAAGGCCTTCCTGAAGTCCAGGTATACGACATCCACCCCTCCTCCTGTGTCCAGGCGTTTCGTAACCTGGTCATAGAAAGAGACTAGATTGGTCAGGCACGATCTGCCCGCCACAAACCCGTGCTGGTTTCCCCTCAGCATAATTTGCCCTGCCAGGCTCTCACAAATGTGAGCCTTGATAATTTTTTCAAATACTTTACCAAGGATGGAGGTGAGACTGACCGGCCTATAGTTGCCCGGGTCCTCCTTCCTCCCCTTTTTGAAAATGGGGACCACGTTAGCCCTTTTCCAGTCCTCCGGGACTTGGCCCGTGCGCCACGAGCATTCGAATATTCCTGCCAGTGGCTCTGCAATGACGTCGGCCAGTGCCTTCAGCACCCTCGGATGGAGCCCATCTGGGCCTGCCGACTTAAAGGCATCCAGTTCTTCCAAATGACTCTGCACCACCTCAGGATCTACGCATGGAAGTCTGGCGCCTTGCTGCTGCCTCTCTACAACCCCAGTGAGAGACTTGTCGTGCCCCTCGCTTAGGAACACTGAGGCAAAGAACTCGTTGAGGAGTTCAGCCTTGTCCCCTCTATCTGTCACCAATTGCTTCTGCCCATTTAGCAGGGGTCCTATTCCTCCCTGGGCCTTCCTTTTACTCCCAATATATCTAAAAAACAATTTCTTGTTGTCCTTTACTTGGGTTGCCATCCTCAGCTCCATGGTAGCTTTGGCCCGCCTAACTGCCTCCCTACAAGCACGAGCAGAGGAGGTATATTCATCTTTAGTGATCTCACCCTGTTTCCACTTTTTATGTGCTCCCCTTTTGGCCCTTAGGCTGCCCTGGATTTCTCTGGTCAGCCATGGAAGCTTCCTGGCCCCTTTCCCTCTTTTGCCTCGCTCGGGGATCGTCTTGCTTTGTGCCCAAAGGATCGTTTCTTTTAGGCACAGCCACCCTTCTTGGGCACCCATCCCATCAAAACTCCTACTCTGCAGTGCTTCCTTGACTAATCGCCTGAGTGCAATGAGATCAGCTTTCCTAAAGTCTAGCACTTTCACCCTACTAGTTACCTTACCCACTCGCCGTCTTATGTTGAATTCTATCATAAGGTGATCACTGTCTCCCAGATAGCTACCGATTTGGAGGTCCCCTATCATGTCATCTCCCGTTGCCAATACCAGATCCAGTATGGCATTCCCCCTAGTGGGACCATACACCTCCTGTGTCAGGTGGAGGTCCTGTACACAAGTTAGAAACCTGCGTGAGCGATGGGACCTTGCTGTCTGCGTCTCCCAGCAGATGTCCGGGTAGTTTAGGTCCCCCATGACTACCGCCTCTTTAGCTTTTATGGTCTCCGAGAGTTGCCTCAGGAGCCCCGCATCTATTTCTTCCCCTTGGTGTGGGGGTCTGTAACAGACCCCTACCACCAAATCCCTTTCTCCTTGCCCCCCATGTAGCCTAACCCACAATCCTTCTACTTCCTCAGCCTCGGATTCTGTCTTGATGAGGGTTGATGTATATTGCTCACTGACATAGAGTGCAACCTCCCCCCCCCCCCTTTCTTCCCTGACCTGTCCTTTCTGTACAATCTATAGCCCTCAATATGTACCGCCCAGTCATGGGATGAATCCCACCAGGTCTCTGTTAGCCCCACTATGTCATAGGTGTTTATTGCAAGCAGGAGCGCTAGTTCATCCTGCTTGTTCCCCATGCTCCTAGCATTAGTATATAGGCACTTGAGCCCTGCGACTGGCGCCTTTGCTGCCCCCCCGCTCCCAGTCCCATGGGGCCCATTGTTTCTTACCTTCTTGTTCCTTACCTGTTCTGTTGTGCTGGCCTCCCCATGGCTTTCAAGTTCCCAATGTTCTCCTTCTTCAGGCTGGGCTGTCCTTGTGGGTGCCACATGGTTTGGTGGTCCACAGCTTCCCCTGCCCTCGTACTCCCCTCCCCCCGACGAGCCTAGTTTAAAGCCCGCCGGAGGAGATCCGCCAACCTAGAAGAAAACACACGCTTACCTTTGGGGGACAGGTGAAGCCCATCCCAGCTGAGCATGTCCCTCGTCGTGATGTGCGGGTCATGGTCCAGGAAGCCGAAGCCTGCCTCGAGACACCACTGCCGAAGCCGCCAGTTGGTCTCTCGGATGCAGTTCTCCTGCCGTCTTCCTCGTCCGGTCACTGGTAGGATGGAAGAGAAAACCACCTGGGCACCGAACTCCTTCAGCACGCCGCCCAGAGCACAGTAGTCCGCCATCAAGTGATCGGGGGTTCTCCTGGCCGCATCATTAGTACCCACATGGACTAGGACCATGGGGTAATAATTGGTGGGCTTGATCCTGGTCTGGATTACCTCCGTCACATCCCGAATCTTTGCTCCAGGGAGGCAGCATACCTCTCGTGCCGAGGGGTCCTGGCGACAGATGGGTCCTTCCGTACCTCTCAGGATGGAGTCTCCTATGACGAGCACACGTCGCCTCTTCCTCTGGGTCATCGTGGATCTCTTGATCTGTTTGGGGTGTGAAGAATGTGGTGTTTCTTCTTGCCCAAGGGTGTCCTCCTCCCCTTCCATCTCCTGCAGGGTCGCCAGGGCCTCGTACCTGTTCACCAGTCGGACTGGAGAAGCTGGTACCGGTTCTCTGCGTGCCGCTCCGGTCCTGGCTGTGACCGTCTGCCACTCTGCTGTGGAGGGTATTCCCCGGGGTGCTTCTTCCTTTGGTGCCTGGGCCTGCAGGGAAAGGAAATAACTGTCAATTTCATCCTCCGCCTCCCTGATCCCCCTCAGCCTGCTAACCTCCTCCCGGAGCTCCCTCACCTGCGCCTCCAGGGCCCTAAGACGGGCACCTGCTGGACAGGTGTGGGGGCCCCCAATCTCTGCTCCCCCCGGCCCTGCTGGGGATACCCCACAGGCCAGGAGGTAGGGGGACACCGGCTCCCCCATGGGCTCGGTCTGGGTGGAGGCCTCAGACCTGCCCCGGGTAGCCTTGTCCCCCTGGGCAGAGGCCCTAGCAGTACTCCTCGTAGACACCATTCTACAAGCTGCTGTTTGTAGACCTGCGCGGTGTCTACGCCCTACCCCTACAGGAGTCCCACTCCTGGCCCTCCTGGCCCGCCCTCCGGCGCGAACGCCCGCGCAAACGCCGGGGTGCTCTGTTCGCGCTGCGCGGCTCGAGAGCGCGGCTCCCTACCGGCTCAGCTATATGGGACCCGGGGGGCTTCCCCTCCGGATCTGGCTCAGCTGCGCCGGGTCCCTCCGCCCCACTTACCTTCGGGGGATCAGCTGCTGCTGCCCCCGCTGCTGATTCCTCTGTTGTTGCTGCTGCCGCCGCCGCCTCCGGTCAGTTGGTTGGTAAGAAGGGCACACTTGCGTGCGGGACACACGTGTGCTGCCTCCTCTCCTTCCCGCTGCTGGTTCCCGAGTGCTGGGAACTACGTCACTCCGTGGCTTTAAAGCCCGCGGTTTGAATTACCCGCCCCGCTCCGACGGCCAATCAGACGCCCCGGTCTACCCGGAAGTGCCTGCCAGCAGTTCTGCCTCTACGCTCCCCCGCTGGGGGGATCCGCTGCCACAGGAGCCTGCTCCCCCAAGGGTTAGCCCCGGGGGTGCCCCCTGGCCTGGGGGGACAGTCCCCTTCCTAGCCCTCCCTGTTTGCGCGCTCTGTTCGCGCTGCGCGGCTCGGGAGCGCGGCTCCCTACCGGCTCAGCTATATGGGACCCGGGGGGCTTCCCCTCCGGATCCGGCTCAGCTGCGCCGGGTCCCTCCGCCCCACTTACCTTCGGGGGATCAGCTGCTGCTGCCCCCGCTGCTGATTCCTCTGTTGCTGCTGCTGCCGCCGCCGCCTCCGGTCAGTTGGTTGGTAAGAAGGGCACACGTGCGTGCGGGACACACGTGTGCTGCCTCCTCTCCTTCCCGCTGCTGGTTCCCGAGTGCCTCTCAGTGTTGATGAGCCTCTTGGTACCTTGAAGTATGTAGAAAAACGTTTAAATCTGTGTCTGTCTGAATTGCTAAATCTTTCTGAATTGATTCGGAGGGTTCCATTCTATTTGGAGAGATTAAAGGGTCTCCTGATTCGGTTCAGATTCAGAGATTCGACCACTGATTTGGTGACCAAAGCTTTACACAGCCCTACTAAATAGCGAAAAAAAAAAATTATGTACCCAGTAGAGAATGTTATATAATAAAATATTCAGGAATATTAAGGTTTCAAATAAAAGCTTTGAACTTTGCCTCTTTCTTAATATACAGAGATAATCTTATATTACTAAATGAAAACACTTAAGATAATGGAAGGAGGACTTTTAACACATTTTCAGCAATTTAATTCCACGTTTGAGTTAGTATTTTTCACATTTGTATTGCTATTTACAGCTTACATACTATTAATTAGACTAAAATGTAGAATCATTCAAAATTCTGGCTATTTATTTTTATATATATATTTGTCATTGCAGAGTGCCCACATTACACCAATATTTATAAGTTACTATTGTTTTTACAAATGTGTTTGGCATCCAAAACTGTTTCTGGGCTTTATGCCAGCCTTAATTTTAAACTTTTAAGATGTCACTAGCAGATACCAAACACTCCACTCTTTTTTTACTCCTTACAAATTTACTGAACATAGTTGATTATTTTATGAAAACAGGATTTATTCAATTGAGCATGTGTGGGGGCAAGGGTGGTTAGCCTTGTTTTTTAGGGAGTCCATTTCAAAGTTACCTACTTGGTATCGAGAAAGCTGTTCATTCAGCCTGCATAAACTTCACCCACATGGCAATTGCAAACATTTTGGATGCTGGAACATTGGGCCTGTACTCTTCTCACTGGACTAGTTAACAGTTGATCAGCAGATGAAATCTATTACTATAGTTAATACAGAGATGGCCAGCCATTATGAGTGGCATGAGTGCCACAAGTGGCACAGGTAGCCTCCGTGTGTGAACATGGCAAGCTGGGGAGGGGATAGGCAGATAAGGAAGTGCAATGGCAGATAGGGTAGGGAGGAGAAAGTAAAGCCTTAAATCAGTCAGGGAGCATGGACAAGAAACAGAACGCAGAACAGCAGCTTGGTCAGGGTGCACACAGCAGGAAGCAGAAAGCAAAGCAGCAGACAGGGCAAGGGAAAGGGATCAGAGTGAAAGTCGTGGAGGCCACACTGTTAATTTTTGACACACCTCCACCGAGTTAATAGATCCATACCATGTACAGAATCCCTAATGAGCCTTAGGCCCATGAGGAAGGACAGAATAATGCAGGAGAGTTGCAGTGCAGCCTAGTGAAAATCATGCTGGAATTTGCAAGTTAAGTGACATACACTGGTCAGTACTTGGCGGAAAGATCTCAAAGAACTACAAGTTCCATTCGAACATAGTGCTGATGATTCAGTAGGCAGCTTTTCTACCTTTGATACAGTGTTGAGCCTATCTAACCCACACTAGGCCAATGTGTTTTCAGTGTATCTATACTTTGTATTTAGTACTGCTGTTGTGTCGGGGTATATGTAGCCCGATGTTGTTTCTGACCTAACTGAAAAAAAGAAAGCTTTCCTAGTCTTCAGCAGTGGCTGAAGGCGACATTTTTTGAGGAGCGCAGGAGAAAGCAGGGGGAAGTAAGCAACTGAGAATGTGGATTCCGATCTTTTCCCATTCCTGTTCAAATGGCTGCTTGGCTGGGAAAATAAAGCAGAGACAAAGGTGGTGTATCTACAGTGCTTCAGACTCAGTATTTTTCTATTCTCCAGTAATGGAGGTGTGCCAGAAAGGGGTTCATAGTCACTTACTTGAAAACACATTTTTCAATTATTTGGGCATATAAAGTCTGATCCAAAGCCAGTTGATATACACTAACATTTTTTAACATCAGTAGGGAAATTTCTGGCAGAGTTCTACTGCAGAAGAGCAGACCAGCAGAAAAGGATGGAGACAAAGGCTATGGAGCAGAAGTAGCAGCTGAAAGCTAGAAACAGAAGTGAGAGTGAGCACTGGGCAGTGTGTTGCGTGCCCCCCTCTCCTCCCCCCCCCCCCACTTTTAGTTTTTTGAATCCTTTATTGTTTGGCATATTGTCATGGAACAAAATGTGCCAACAGCACTTAGATTTCAGTGATTTATCCTAAGTGCATGTAACCAGTCAATAGATCACATTCCTGAGGAGCACTATCTGTGGTAAGAAAATGTATTGTAGTACATTAATCCAAAGCTGCTATTTCAGCTATAAAAGAGTGGCCACAGGGGAATAATTCATATTGTACCCCTTGACAAATCTATAGAACCTACCTGAGCCATATAGCTCAGATCCAAATAATAACTTCTCCAAAGTTTGGAGTTTTGGCATGTGTGCATTTCAAGAGAAAATCCCTGCAGGGTAAGACCATCCAGTCCTTTTGGAAAAAATATAGCTCTCTGATTGAGCAATTGATACATTGTTGTTGTTACTATTATTATTTTCCTGTATTTACTCCTTTACAGCTGGAATAGAGGCTTTGGATTTAATGTACTGTAATACATTTTCTTGCTACAGAGAGTGCTTCTCTTAGAAATGTGATTTCTGTAAGTATGTGTATGCAGGTGTGCACACATTTATTTCAATTGACAAAATATTTTATAATTACCTTACCTGATACTTTGCGTTTGATCTTAGTTTTTTTAACAGCTTAGTACCATAGTAGTAACAGGTAATATAAATTCCTTAAAAAAAAAAAAAAATAGAATTTATACTGGAAATATGCAGTTTCAGAGTTTTAAGACCTGGCTCTTGTTATGTTTCTATTTTTCACTGATCAAAAAGGCAACCCACTAAAGAGGAAACAACTTAAATCAAAATATTTACATACTACTCCAAATTGATGAAGCACCCCAATCTAGTATGTTAGAGATCAGACATTTTTGTCCATTTGCTTTTATTTTCCAACTATTACCGTAGTGATGTGGAGTACAGTACAGTGTTGCAGAGGGATAGAAAAGAAAGACTATGCTGAAGAAAGAGTATCTTAGCAGGGCCATAGTTCCCATTCATGCACTCATTGCTTTCCCTTCTGTTCTTTCCTCAAAAAGATATGTTGGTGTAATATCTTCAGTTTCCGCAATCCCAGTAACAATGTGCCTATCTCAGGTTTGGGTTAAAGGGAGCAACAAGCATGTAAGGGTCCAAATTCCCATTCCTATTACTTCATTCTGCTGAAAGAAGTATTCTTAGGCCTTTTGCACCTTTCTTTTTATCTGTATATTGGGAACATTGTTCTTTTCTCCTGATTCAAATTTGGACTGCCTGTGGCAGAATGAATTGAAATTTCACTCTTTCAGTATTTTTACTTTTCACTAAGCTTGTATGTATTGTATATGGGGAAAAACCAAATCTTGCATTCACTTCATTTGAAGATATACTTTCCATTCCAGCAGTAATAAAAGAGGGTGTTAAAGAACAACTGTAAAAGCTATTAAATATTTAAGTAAATAAATGGCCACTAAGGCTAGGGACAGAAATTACACACAAATTGATGCAAGCGATCAAAAACTGGTTCAAATCTGTAACACAACAAATTCAGCGCACATAAATTGCGTTCAAAATGGCTGAAACTTCTTTAAGGTAAACTTGGATGGATGTAATATCAGGCTTAATTGATTTAGGTTAAATCAGTTTATTGAACTTATGTCCCAGATCCCCTCCAGATTCAAGCTGTCTGCTCCAGCAGAGCAGGGAGGTATGCTCTAGTGCCCCCCAGCTTCAGGCCTGGATCACTGCAGAGATGTGGCTGCATTTCCACAATCAAAACTGAATGTTTGTTCACTTGCTTATTGGTTCCATCTTCTCATTTCTATTAGCCTGTGAAGACTGAATCAATTCAGCCTGGGGCTTTTTGGCTGTCTGTACATAGTCCAAGAGTTTTAAAAGAGTTGAGGAGTTCTCTGGATTGTTAATGATAATTAAAAAACAAACAAACAAAAAAGTGTCTTAGAATGTAGAAGTTCTAGAGGACTGGAAGAAAGCTATCATTGTGCCAGTGTTTGAAAGGGTTAATGGGAAGACCTGAGTAATTATAGGCTTGTCAGCCTGACTTTGATTTTGTGCAGAATGATGGAACCACAGACAGAGGACTCAGGAAAGAAATAAGAATGTAATGCAATTAGTGCCAGTCAATCTGGGTTGGTGGAAAATAGATTGTATCAAACTAACTTGATGTTTTTAATGAGATTTCAAGTTTGGTTGGTACGGTAATAGACTTGTATAATGCATTTGACTTAATAACACAAAACAAAATCAGAACAATTCAAGATCAACATGGCATGCATTAAAAACTGGCCAATAGGTTTCAAAAGGAATTTCAAATATGGAATCACCATGAAGTAGGTTTTATTTTTATTTGAGCCCTACAGAACAAAATCATTGCTGTTAAGATTTGTACATGACAAGAAAGATTGAGGGAATAGTAAATAATGAAGAGGATAGGTCACTTTACAGAGTGATCTGGTTTGCTTGGTAAACTGGGAAAAATCAAATCGTATGTGTCAAGCTGAATGTAAAATCATATGAAGTTAGGCCATACTTTCTGCTGGAAAACATGGAAGAACTTGAGTCATGGTGAATAGTCTGCTTAATGGAGCTGACAGAGCAGCAAAGTGGCTAAAAGGGCTAATTCAATCCTTGACTGTATAAATAGGGATATACACAGTAGAAATAGGTGGATTATATTACCTCTAGATTGGGCAGAGTTGTCATTAACTACTGTAAAACTCTCCAGTTTTAGTGTCCATGCAACAAGAAGGATGATGAAAATCTAGAGTAGGCTCATACAGGAGTCATAAGAATAATGGAAGGTTTGGAAAACAGACCTCTCAATAAAAGACTCATGAGTTCCATCTATTTAGTTTTTCAAGCAGAGTTAAAGAGGATGATTCAGAATCCAAGTATCTACTAAAATAGGGACGGGCAAAATATGGCCTGCAGGCTGCATCCAGCCTGCCAACTGATTCTGTCTGGCCCACAGCAGGTCCCTCAGTCCTGGCTGGCCAAAGCACAGGGGAGGCAGCACAGGCCGTGGCATGTGTGGCTGGTTCCACCACGCCTGAATGCACAGCGGTCCTGGGCTGAAGCAGCACAGCCGGCAGGCTTGCTTCCTGGCAGCAGGGGCTCATTCTGACTGCTACTGCCAGTCTTTGCCACCACTGCTGGACCTGGCCCTGTTGCCTAGGCAGCCTGAACCATCCATACGCACACACCACCAGTTGTGGGACCTACATGGGCAGAGCAGATGGATGGGCTGGGTGGATGAGGCTATGATCTTGGGGTGGTGACAGTGTGAGGCCGGGGCCAGGGCCCAGACCCTGGGCAGAGCTCCAGTCTGTTCCCTGTACAGCCCTGTGATGGGTGCCAGCTCTGTGGGCAGAGGTGTGCAGGGAGTAGATTGCGGCTCTGTCCTGGGCCCCAGCCCTCCACTGATACTGCTGCAACAGCCAAGGGTCTTTTTGGCTCCAGACACAGCTCCCCTCCTGTCTGCCCTTGGCCCCATCCTCTCCACCCAGCCATGCACCCTGCCCACACACGTCCTAGCCAGTCTGCATGGAGACCCTGGTATTGCAGGGCCATGGCAGAGCTGTGATCCACTCCCGCACATCCTGCAGAACTGGTGCCTGTCATGTGGGGAGTGGATCACAGCTGTGCCCCAGCCCTGCTTTGTCACTGCCCCATGATCCCAGCTCCAGACCCAAATAATTGCCCATTCCTGTACTAAAATAACAGAAATTTAGTAGGCTGTATCCTTAGTGTAACAGAAAGAGAGGTAGGAAGTTCCATCAGCTAGACAAATTTGGACTAGAAATAGGGCATACAATTGTAAAAGTGAAGGTAATTAATTTTTACTGAGTTTGGTGTGTATTCTCCATCTCTAGTTATTTTAAAGTCAAGATTATATGTTTTCCTAAAAGAGAGGTTCTAGCGAAACTACAGCAATTGTATGTACAGCAGTAATTAACTTAAAGAAGGCCTGTGTTTTGCAGGAGGTCAGGCTGGATGATCGCAGCATTCCCATTTAGCCTTAAAATTCTTGCACCATTTAAGCTCATGCTGCTAGGTTACATGATCCTTGAAAGTGTGATTACCCTGACAATTCACAAGTTTACCACCTGAGACTGCAGCCTTGTAAAGATTTATGAATGTGCTTAACTTTACAAGTGGTGACTTCAGTAAGCCTATTCACACTATAGGCCTTGCTGCCCCATCTGTGACATGACTTGGAGGCAGCACCTAGTGACAGCAACACCAGAGCAAACCCAGCTGGCCTGGTGCACCTTGTACCAGATACCCATCCCCAAGAGAACTGGTGACTTACAGTTGCAGCTTCTTGATGGGATCCTGGTCACAGGCACGTTTGTCTACCACTTAGACTCAGTGGTGTCAGCAGCCTGCTCTTTTGGCAACAAGGACTAGCCTCAGCTGTAGCCACTCTTTATTGCCCTTAACACTCTCTTTGTCATGCTGGATTTGGACTTAGACATCTCTGAGACTGTGTACATCTTTCCTACCCCATACCAAGTAGCCAAGGGGATGTCATCTGTCTGGCCAGCTTCTTTCAGGACGAGGGCAAGATAACAACTCTGAAAAGTAGCACAAATTGGCTTGCAGGGATTGGCTCCAATGATATCCTCCAACTGTTCTGCTTCCTGGTCCAGAAATGTGTCATATTCGAATTTGGCCACTTCACCTTGCAATAAAACATGCACCAGTTTGTGTCGTGCTGGGCCATCAAGGGGGCCCTCTACCAGGTGGAAGATGGACATGTTTAAGCCCATGAGATGTGTGGGGGAGGGGCCTTCAGTCTCTGGTGACTTTGTTGTTGTTGTTGCTAACAAGATTTTATACTTGGCCTCTGGAAGTGCCACATGCCTTTGCATTTTCACCATTTGTTTTTAATACTTGTCTCACTCTGTGTACTGTACCTAATGTAGTGGGACCTTAATCACAGATGTGAATTTACCTGTCGGCTACCACAGTAAAAATAATAATTAATAATCAAAATGAGTGCAGCAAATGTAAAAAGGAATACTGGATGGTCATCCACTGCAGCAATACATCTTTACAGTGCTGGAGTCTGGTCTAAGATTATAAACTTCCCTGAGACCTTGGGGGCTTGGACAGTAAAGAGGTTCTTCCTTATGTCCAGCCTGAATCAGTTGCAGCAGAGTTTGTGACCATTTGATCTTGTCATCCCTTGGGGCACTCTGGTGAACAGACGTTCCCCCAGACCCTGGTAAGCACCCCTGATAAACTTAAAGGTGGCCACCAGCTCACCCCTGAGCCTGCGCTTTTCCAGGCTGAAGAGTCCCAGGGCTCTCAACCTCTCATCATAAGGTCCAGAACTCTGATCATACGTGTGGCTCTCCTCTGCACCCTCTCAAGCTTCTCCACATTCTTTTTGAATTGTGGAGCCCAAAACTGGACGCAGTACTCCAGCTGCGGCCTCACCAAGGCCGAGTACAAGGGGAGAATGACGTCCTGGGATTTGCTTGAGAAGCATCTGTGGATGCAAGCCAACGTTTTGCTTGCTTTACTAGCTGCAGCATCACACTGAAGGCTCGTGTTCATCTTGTGGTCAATGATGACCCCCTAGTCTCTTTCTTCCATAGTGCTGACCAGTGTAGCACTGCTGAGCCTACAAGCATGCTACGGGGTTTTTTTCCCAAGTTCGAGAACCTTGCATTTTTTTGGTGTTACACACCATCAGGTTCTCATCTGCCCATTTCCTGAGCCTGGCAAGGTCAGCCTGGATTGCCTTCCTGTCTTTAGGTATGGACGCTTTACTACACATTTCGGTGTCATCAATTAACTTGGCCAGTCCACTTCTGATACCAATGTCCACATCATTAACGAAGATGTTGAATAGTATAGGGCCTAGGGCAGAGCCTTGAGGGAACCCTCTTGTCACAGCGCACCACGATGATTGATTTCCGTCTACCACCATGGCGGTTAGCTTAATGCTGCATTTGTTCTTGCAATGTATAGTGAAAGTCGGAATTCTTCTGCCTCTATGCTACGTACAACATAGCTATCTGACTCTTAGTTTAATTACTTGTTTTTTATAGTATTCAGTTTTCCTTTTTTGTATTACTGAATTTTCTTTTGTTTTGTTGCTTTATTTCCACCCTTCTAACTCCCTACCTTTTCCCCCCCCACCAAAAAAAAAAAAAGAAAGCAAAACTAACCCTATACCAAAATAAAATGTTCTGCTACACACACTTTTCTCTCTTGACAGAGAATAAGTTGACAAGAACACATGATGGATATCAGTTATGTTGCTTAATCTACTACTGGAAGATGTTCAGGTATTACAATAAGTTCTTAGAACCTATACTGAACAGAACTTAGAACTGTAATACCTGAGCATCTTCCAGTAGTGGATTAAGCAACATAGGTTATAGGTCCTAAGAACGTATACTGAATATGAAGGACTCAGAAAAATGCTCCAAGTTATGAGTTATTTTCCATAGCAATACAGTAAAAGCTTTGTTATCCAGCACCCATGGGAAATGTGGTGCCAGATAACAAAATATGCCGGTTAATTGAGAGGCCCAAACAGGTGTCTTTGCCTGTTTGGGCTCCCACTTCTCCCACTGTGTCCGGGACATCGCCGCCCCTCCGGCATCACTGACCCTCCTGTGCGCCCTGAGGGACAGGGAGGTGGGCCCTGCACTGCCTGCTATGCCTCAGGCCGTAGGGGCTTGGCAGCGCAGGCTGCTTTGCCTCGGACCATGGGGGCTCGGAGAAACCGGGAGTGCCACAGTGGGCACTCCTGGTTTCACTTTACCTTACAAGCCGGCAAGTCAGTTAATAGAACATGCCAGCTTGTAAGGTGCTGGTTAACGGAGCTTTTACTGTATTTGGAAAAAGTATTAAGCAGGAGATTTTGAAGACAAATTAAGGGGGTAGGGTAGGTATATACATATTTTTCAGTGCTATTTTTACTGGTATGAACATTCAGAATATCCATATTTAAGATTTCCTGTAAGCAAACAGAAAAAAATACAATAAATAGGAAAGGCAAGGATTTTTGTGGGTGATATCTTTTGTTGGACTAATTGCGTGGTTGGGATAGACTTAGACAGGCTTTTGAATGCAATTTATTCTCCTTCAAATCACAGTAGATAGACTTGTAAAGCAGTCAGTTAAACCTGTAGAACAGTGCTATTTTAAATAGTACTGTAAATATAATGTAATCTAACATTAGGCTTCTTGCAGTTTTGTCTCACTGGTGGTAAAAACCACATATGCCTTTTTCCTAGGAACGAAAAATCCGAACAACAGTTTTCTGATCCAAATGATGTCATCCACATGACAGTTTTACATATGGCTGTGTCTAAAGGGATACATCTCAAAATAATTTATTTTATTCTTGATTTACTAGTTGCTATTTTAAATTAACTCAAGCCAGAAGGGATTCAGTATTTGGATCTCCAAATCATCATTGTGGAAGCAAGAGTACTGTCGTCTTAAGGAAACTCACTGCTGCCTCCTTAGAATGCTACTTTCCCTTAAATATCTTAAGAAAAGCAGAAGTCCAGCTTAGAATGTGATAAGTCCGAGTTCTGAATACTAATTGAGGTGATGACTGCAGTGATCTTTTGAGAACAAGTAAAAGAAAAGTTTTAATTTCAAAGACATGGTGTTGGGGCTAGATTTGCACAGTTCATGTGGTTCACACTCTGAAGGCTTGCTATTATAAAGTTCTTTTACTTTACTACTTAAATCTTTTGTACGCTATTATCCTTGTATGCGAATTAATTCAGTCTGCAAACCTGAAAGACAGACTGTTACAGTAGTCTGTTTTAAAATGTGAGAATATGTTGTATGCATTTACATCTCCTAAAATTGATGCCTTGAAGGCTTTACATATTTTCTCAGGTATGTGCATATACTTTTGTATACGTATAAAAGTGAATTTTTCCTGTGACTGAAAAGCAGACGTACACTAGTACTATTACATAGAGCTGCACTCCTCCACCATACCTTTTACATAGCATTCTAATTCACCCATGGAAATCACAATACTAAATTACGATCCAGGTTTCTAAGACTTATAGTGAACTATTAAGTAGCTTTGCAGTAAGATGTATACCAAACATGTAAATAGGAGGAGAAAACAAAGGTTTTTGAATGCCGAACATTTTTGGAACTGGCTTCTGATACAGATGTGATTCACCTTGCTTTCCAGGTTTATATGTTTCATTATATGTCTAGCCATGATTATGTTTGTCCTTGGACTGTATTGATACAGGGGTACAGATGTATAATGCCATAGCTGATATAATAGAATCAAAACCAATTCAAATATTAATACATGATTCTTACAGTTGCCTTGTAAAGACTGTGCTATGCCATATTATAGTGGTTACTGATTAAATAAATTGTTCTTTAATTTAAGTGGTCAGGATCATAGGAAAATAAGGCTGAAAGGGACCTTAGGAGTTCATCTAGTTCTGCTTTGCTGAGTGCAGGATCTTTCTTGACTAAACCTCCTGGTCAAATATCTGTCTAACCAGTTCTTGAAAATCTTTAGGGGTTGAGATTCCAATTTTTCTAGGTAACCCATTGTAATACTTAACCGTCATAGTCAGAAAGTTCCTCCTAATCTCCAATCTAATTTTTTTCTGCTGCAGTTTAAGACCATTGCTTCTAGTCCTGTGTCTTATATGCACAGAGAATAATCTATCTCCATCCTCCTTGTAATCACCCCTCATGTA
Organism: Alligator mississippiensis; assembly: GCF_030867095.1. NCBI lineage: Eukaryota > Metazoa > Chordata > Crocodylia > Alligatoridae > Alligator > Alligator mississippiensis. The sequence goes on along the minus strand of NC_081824.1, from coordinate 111,357,802 downwards.
TTTGATGGATTTCATTGAATCCCCCCTCAGTCTTCTCTTCTCCAAATAATACTAGTTCTTTCAGCCTTTACTCATAAGTTAAATTTTCCAGGCTTCTAATCAATTTTGTAATCTCTACTGGACTCTTTCCATCTATCCACATATTTCTTGAACTGTGGGGACCAAAACTGGACACAGCACTCCATGTGAGGCCTCACTAATGCTTAATAACATGGAAAAATCATTTCCCTTGATTAGCAAGTAACATCTTCATTTATACAACACCCCCATCCCCCTGCCCCATGCTGTTGGCTTTTTGGCAACCAGGTCACACTGTTATCTCATATTCATTGCATGATCTGCTGCAACCCCCAGGTCTTTCCCTGCAGTACTGCAGCCTTGTGTTTTTGCATGAAATGATGCTGTACCAAGTACAAAACTTTGCACTTGTCCTTGCTGACTAACTTCTGGTTGATTGCATACCACGTCTCCAGTCTATCCAGGTCACTCTGGATCCTAGCCCTACCCTCCAGCCTGTCTACAACTCAACCCAACCTGGTGTTATCCACAAATTTGCCAAATGTGCACTTAACTGCATTATCCAAATCATTAATGAAGATGTTGAAAAAATAGTAGCCACAGGGCAGACCCCTGAGGAACCCCACTTGATATCTTCTCCCAACTAGATGTTGACCTATTAATGACTACTCATTGAGCACAATGATATGACCAGATATGTATCCATGTTTCAGTACTTTCATCTAATCTGTATTTCCTTAGCTTATTAATGAGAACATCCTGGGAAACAGTGTCAAAAGCCTTGCTAAAGTCAAGATATGTCATATCCTCTGATTTCCTCTCACCTACAGAAGCTATCATTTTATCATAGAAGGAAATCAAATTGTCAGGCATGACCTGTTCTTGGTGAATGCCTTCTGGCTATTCCTGATCACCTTGTTCTCTTCTGAGTGCTTCAAAATAATTTCTTTGAGGATCTGTTCCATGGTTGTTCAAGGTATCAAAATCTGATTGACTGCCTATAATTTCCCAGATCCTTCTTCCCTTTCTTAAAGATGGGCACTATATTTGCCCTTTTCCAATTGTCTGGGAACTCACCTGACCTTCATGAGTTTTCAAAGATGATAGCCCATGGCTCTGAAATTACTTCAAATAATTTCTCCAGAACCCTGGGTTATATCCCATCTACCTCTGCTGACATGAAATTAATCAGCTGCCTATACATGTGCTCAGGGGTGGGGGAGCATTTTAATTAGAGCAGTTCCCAGATGGTCTAATTAAAATGGCACACTGTCATATGTATTAACCCCCTGCATGTTTAAAAATGGCCGCAGGACATTTCATCTTAAGCTCATTTGATAAGGTTTAGATAAAGTGCCCCCACAGCCATTTTAAAATGTGCAGGGGCTTAATACACATGGCGGTGAGGCGACTGTTGAGCACTCTAATTAGAACGTGGAGCAGACTGAATGAATCAAGTCTGCTCTGATGCATTCTAATTAAAATTCAAACGAGCACATGTATAGGCAGCTATCTGACTTTTTATCTTTTCTGCTAGCTGTGTTCATCGTTTCATAGCTGACTTTATTCATGAAGACTGAGGTAAAAAAGTCATTAAATACATTTGCATCATCTGTAAGTAGATTGTCTTTAGCTTTTAGTAAGAGACCTATACTTTCCTTGGTCTTCCTCTTATTTCTGTCATACTTGTAGAAACCCTTTTAATTGCCTATTATATCCCTTACAAGCTGCATCTCAAATCATACCTTAACCTTCCTGACTTTCTTTCTGCATACCTGGAGATTTTCTTTTACTCTTCCATAGTAACATGATTAAATTTCCAGGTTTTATAGGACTTTTTTTTTTAGTTTAAAATTCTGGAAGAGATCAATGTCTCACCAGGTTGATCTCCTGTTGCCCTACCCATTCTTTTGCCTCATTGGGATAGGTTGGTTCTGTGCCCTTATCATAGGGTCCTTAAAGCAATGGTTCTCAACCTCTTTTGGACCAGGACCCATTTGTAAACATCAGTGGCCAGTCCTGCTCACTCCTGACCCACTGTCCCCCAACCCCTGTGTGTGGTGGCAGGGAGTGGGTGTGTGTGGCAGTGGGGCTTTGTGTGGGAGCCCCAAACAACCCTTTGCAAGCTGGAACTCTGCCAGCCTGCAAGGAAAAAGCCACAGTTGCTCACATTTTTCTCCTTTAAAGGAGAATTCATTTTTAAAGTTTGTTGATCCACTTTTAAAGGTTGGTCACAACCCTTTCATATATTCTTGTGACTCACTTTTGGGTCACAACCCATAGGTTGAGAAATGCTTCCTTAAAGTACAGCCTGGTATCCTGGATTCTTTTTTCCCTTCAGATTCACCTCATAGTTTCTTTATTCTGTTGCTCTTTTTATGGTCACTGTCTCCCAAGTTGCCTTCCACCTTCACATTCGCAACTAATTCCTCCTTGTTTCTGAGCAGCAAATTGAGAAAAGCTTCCCCCCAGTTGACCTGTCTACCATCTATATCAAAAAGTTATCTCCAAAACACTCCAAGAATTTGCTGGCCTGCTTGAACACTGCTGTTTTCCTCTGAACAGATGTCACTAATTAAAGTCCCTCATGAGAGCCATGTCCTGTGATTAGAAAATTTCCATTGATTTTAAAGAAGGCCTTGTCCACCTTTTCCTGTTAGTTTGTAGGGTGTAACAAACTCTCACCCTAATATACCATCTGCTGCTCTCCCCCCGATCATTACTCAGAGGTTTTCAACAGACCTACTTTCCACTTCATACTGTGCCTCAAAACACACATACATCTCCTTTATAGATACATACAGGGCAACACCTCCTCCTTTTTCCCATCTGTTGTTCCTGAACAACTTATACGCATCTATGGCAGCACTTCAGACAGGCAGATTATCCCACCACATCTCTGTAATTCCAATTACATCATAATTTCATGATTATAGTAAGACCGCCAATTCTTCCAATGATTAATGCATAGTAGATAAGCATTTTGAGTAACTAACTGATTGTCCTATCTTTCTCCCTGAGAATGCTGCTAAGGCTTCTGCTGTTGCTTCCTTTTACTAGATTTTTATCTAGGTACCTTGTTTTTTTACTAACTTCTGGATGTTCAACTCTCTCCCCCAGTGAATCTTGTTTTAAGCCCTCATCACTAAGTTCAATTATTTGGTACAGGAAATGCTACGTTTTGGGTTTTTGTGGGGTTTGGGGGTTTTTTTTGGGGGGGGGTGTGCATTCAAACTTTACATAGGTAGCTTAGTCGCTGCTGGAAGGAAAGAAGTATTTTCAAGGATGGTGTTCTCTGTTAACAGAAAGATTTTTCTCCACTTGGATACTGGAGTAGGCCTGCTAAATATCTTCACTGGCTGGGCTGATTTCCCCCTGCCAAACATTTCCTGGGCTTAGCCTTAGCTGACATTAATCCAGCCCATGTTGTTGTAAAAAGGCTGTAAAATTTGCCTCCAATGTTTGTGGAGAGCCCTTGATATTGTCCAGAGGTGTAAGAGATGCTATTATTAAGGTTTTAACTTAAATTTTGAATTAGTTAATCCAGTCATTTGAATTTTAACTGCAATTGAAATATTTTTTTTTCTTTAAGGGAAATCAATATCAATTTTTTAAAAATCACACAGCCTGTTACAGAACAAAATTCTTGGGGGCATGCACACACATTTATACATGCAGCACAAGGAAATAGGGTTCCAATGTTATGATCAGTGTGTAACATTTTAACTTTAGCAAAATAAAATGCAACATCTTCTGCTTTGTAAAGTGTGCATCTAGCTGTTTAGCAACTGACAAAGTATAATGTCCTTTTAGAAATGTATTTTCAATTTGGACAGGTGATATTTAAGGAGCCTGAAGAGAGAAATGACCTGGCAGTGTAACAAGACATATCACAAGTGACTGTCTCAGAAGGAATGAGAACGAGATAGACATTTTCCATTACTGCCCAGTGTTAAGGTGCTAGCATTATCCCCTAAACTACTACATGCTCCAAGCAATAATCATGCACTGTCTTCTTTTGTACTAATATGAAAGAGGAATTCAATCTCTTTGACATATATTGCTTTAGCTTCTAGCTTGTCAAATTGTTTCTCTGCTAGATCTCAGCTAATATCTAGTGAATGGGCTGTGGTATACTGCCTGAAATGAGGAAGTAGTTAGCCATCTATGCAAGTTGTGGTGGTGTCTAAAATATGATAGATGAATAGGGTCTTCATTTTTAAAGAAATATATAATCTTTTCCTTTCTTCTTCTCCCCAGAAGAATGTGTGTGAGAGAGATTGACCTCAGAATTTCACACAATTTTGGTTTGTCGCAGTGGGTGAATACTTCTACAACAGCTTATAGTAGAGAGGTTTTACAGTCTTGTTGTATTATTCTAAATTTGCCTTTCTGAGAAGGAAAAATGCTGGGTTTTTTCACTATTGTTCTGGTATTCTGTGTTCTGACAAACTGCTGTGCCTTATACCTTGTAGCAGACTTGCTGTAATTCCAAGTGTGTTCTATCACATATTACTGTTTCAGTTGATTGGTAACAAGTGAGTGTGTACATATTCCAACTTAAGGTGCATTAAGGATGTGGGTCTACACGTGCACACCCTTGATGCTCCTTAAAAATAGCAATTTTAGGCTAATCATGCCTAAATTTGATAACTGCATAAAGCAACTATCAAATTTAGGCACTATTGGTTAAGGCACTGTAACCCACTGTAGATGCCTTAAAGTGACTTGAAGCTGTCTATGTCTGTCAACTGAGCAGGCCAGAGCTGAGCCTGTGGGGCCCTGCACTGCTGCAGGGCACCACTAAGATGAAGAAGCAGCAGGTGCTGTTCTCCAAGGTGCAGATGCTGGAACTGGAGCAGTGGTTCCAGCAGTAGCAGTACCTATCCATGTGCCTATTTGACTTGTGACTAGGGGCAGGAGGCATGATGGCTCCTGTCAAGGCACAAGGGAAAGCCCCCCCGTTCCCCACCCAATAACCCAATGCAGTGGAAGGGGGCAGCACAGGGCAGGCCAGGACTTTGCTAGTAGATCCCCCATACTTCTCCCTCAAGGCGGGCTTGCTGGCCAAGCAATGCAGCCCTGTAGGAGTGGAACACCTAGCTGCCTGCCTGGGATTCATACTTGGCTCTGTCCCACTCTCATCTGCTGCTGGGGAGGCAGAAACACAGGGAGGGGGTTAAACTCGGATCTGGGTCGATCACATCTGAAGGGACTGGAGGCTCCCACCCCCTCAATCAGCACTTCCGGGGGCTGTCCAGGGTGCTGCTGGGTAGGCTGCACATGCGTTTGCCCATCAAGCCATGTTAAGGCACCTTAAGGTGTGCACATGTAGACACACACCTAAATCACCTTAATGTACCTTAGGTACATTAGGGTAAGGCACATTAAGTTGTTCACCGAGCCTTTGATGTATGCCCCTGATGTAGCAGTAAGCTGCTACCAAGTCCCCTCTCAGCCTTCTCCTCTTCAGGCTGAAGAGTCCCAGGTCCCTCAGCCTTATCCCTTATGGCTTGCCATGTGAGTCTCTGATCACATGGGTGGCCTGTCTCTGGACCTTCTTGAGCTTTTCCACGTCCTTGTTGAAGTGTGGCACCCAGAACTGGACGCAGTACTCTATCTGCAGTCTCACCGATGCCGAGTAGAGCAGAAGAATCATTTCCTTGGTTTCGCTGGAGATGCATCAATTGATGCATGCCAGAGTATTATTTGCCCTGCTGGCTACAGCATCGCACTGCCATTTCATTTTCATACTGTGGTTGATTATTACCCCCAGGTCTCTTTCATTCATAGTGCTGGTCAGATTGGCGTTGCCAAGCCTGTAGGTGTGCAGGGGATTGTTTTCCCCAGGTGAAGCACTTTACATTTCTCGATGTTAAACCACATCTGGTTCTGACCTGCCCAACTTGCCAGCCTGCCTGGGTTCACCTGTGTCTGCAGCCTATTTTCAAGCATAACCACACTTACCCATAACTTGGTGTCATATGCAAACTTGGCCAGTGAGCTTTTCACCCCCACATTCAAATCACTGATGAAGCACTGGACCAAGCACCGATCCTGGTGTATAATACTTCCTGGTGTAAAATAAATAAATAAATAATGATGGCACAGTCCAAACCATCTTACCAATAGAACCACCATGGTGGAGCTGTAGGGCAGGCATAAGGGATAACACTCCTTTCTTTCACAAAGGCACTGTGGTGGGGAGATTATTGGAGGTGGGAAATCAGCAACTAGAGGGATGTGGAGAGAGAGATCATGAAGATGAGAGCAAAGAACGTAAGAGGTGTTGAATAACTTGAAGGGGTGAACTTGAGACTGGATAGCTAAGCCCCAGTTTGGGATTGCAGGGTAGAAGTCTGGGAAAGCAAAGAGGCAGTGGGGAAAATTAGACCTCCAGAATAGGGTTTGGGTTTTCGTGTTGATAAATGTAGCCTGTCCCTTGTGTATCTCTGCTTCTTTTTATGTAGCATGAAGTTTGTCCATTACAGTTTTGATCAGCAATACTGAACTCTGCCAGCAGACAAGGAAAAAACTGTGAAAACTGTGTCAGGAAACAATGAACATGTGGAAATGTTGTATATCTGGTCTTTCTGGCCTGCCATCCATTTGCAGTGCTACTAATTGTTTCAGCACTTTGTAGCACTAGAAAATGTAGCAGTAAGAGGGTATACAGGCATTTGGAGAGCAACAAATCACCCCTTCCAACCAGGGAGCATTAGAGAAATTTCCTATTGCACCCACAACAGAAAGGCTGTCTCCAGCTGGTTGCATGTGGATGTCAGTTGGAAGCAGCTTCAGGGGAGAGGGAGCTCCCAGCTGTGCATGGAAGGGAGGAGAGGCATGCTCCTTCTTGTCCCTGCCCCTATGTGGGTGAATAGGGGCTGTGCTTGCAGTCCCAGGGTTCAGTCCACAGCTGTTGGAAAGTGGGCAGGGGGCATGTTCTTCACCCCCACATCCCTGCAGGTGAACTAGCTGTTCCCTCAGGGGCTGTGACAGTGAGAAGAGCCACTCCAGCCCCATAGGAAGAGTTTGGGGGGGAGGGGGTTGCAGGAGGGGGTCCTGTGGGGCCAGCTGTACTTGCTGCTGCCCACCCTGCAGGACCTGGGGCCAGCTCTGGTCACTCCTGTCCACCCTCCTGGAACTAGAGATATTCTTAGGGCCCCACAGGATCTTTAGTAGCCCCACAAGCACAGGGGGGGCACTCCCCACACCAAAGCACAAGGCAGGGGGTAGCAGAGCACCAAGAGAGCCATGGACATGGCAGAACCTCCCGCCAATCAGCTGGTCAGCAGGAGTAGTCAGGGGATAGCCCCCAGTTGATGAAAGCACCATCCCAGGCCCAGGCCCACCAGTTGGCTGAGCCACAGATGGCAGAACCTGAAAAATTCCCTAGTAAAAACTAGTCATATTCAAACTCAGACCTATTCAGAGAACTGCATTTCAGAAGCAGCAGCAGAATATGTGCTCTCTTGTAGAACATATGCTATATTCTTGCAGAATATATGCAAGATTCTCTCTTGACTGGGAAGCATTTCTTTAGGATTGTTTTTTAATTGTTTTTTTTTACATCAGTAAGGGGACAGCACCTGCAGTAGCACCCTCTGCCCCCCTGCTCCATGTCCAGCCTCCAGGGGTACACTGATGCAAAAAGGTTGAAAACCCCTGTTTTATTACTTTGGAGTCATGTTATAGGTTTCATAGTTGGTAGGGTCGGAAGGGACCTGAGCAGATCATCAAGTCTGACCCCCTGCCATGGCTGGAAAAAGGACTGGAGTCAAACGACCCCAGCATCTAACCTCCTCTTAAAGACCCCCAGGGTAGGAGCCAGCACCACTTCGCTTGGAAGGTCCTTTTCCATTTATTTACAAGATCCTTGGGAAGTGGAAATTATGATACTAGGTTCAAACAAATAAGAAGGTGCTTATATAGTACCACTGATCATTGCTGTTCAGGAGGTCCTGAACTGTTTTACTCTGTGTGTGTACATTTCAGACGGTAGGTGCTCAAAGGTTGAATAGTTGGATGACTATAGTTATATCTTTTAGAAATAAACTCTTCCAAATACCTGTTTAATTCTTTTCCCCTTACACTCGAGTGTTCCTTAACATTTTTTCCAAACCCAAGTGCCTTCTGTTACTCGATCCAGCTCGCAGCTAGGGAAACTTGACCTTGAAGTGATAATGTAAACCACGTTGCTGATTGATTCCTGGAGTACTGTTTTGGCTGTTTAGATTCCATGAACAAATATTTGTTACAAATTAAGTTTTTAATAGATAGGATGCTAAATCATACTTTCTTACTGTTTTGCAAATTGATAGTCTCATAGATTTGACCACTTTCAGTACAGTTTATTGAAGATAGCCTGGAAAGCTATCTTGATTTGTAAAGATCTGTCATATAATACATAATGAAATTCAATGATTTAATGGAATGTGCAAGCTTACTTTATCTGTTTTGTATTATACTTGCAAACATATAAGGAAGATAGCATTTTTGCATTACTTTAAATTTCATTTAACAGTTTTCCTTAGGAAATAAAATCTGCGAAAGTGTAATTTATGTTGACAAAGGCAATACAAAAATGTTTAGTAATAACAAAGGCTCTAATATGCAACACCAGAAATCAATTTTGTATTATATTTTTTGTATAATTAAGAAAAGTGCTAAATCTCAGGCACTTCTTTTGCCAAACCATAATGCAGTACTCTTTCTGTACTCTGAAATTGATAATTAAGTTGAAATTATATTTGTAAAGTACAGTTAGTTTAAAAGATGTTTGTTAACAACTATGCTCACATACCTTGTGCTAAAATAATTTCTGTAAACGGTTCTGTATTAATTTGGTTTCTTGATCCTGTAGCCTTAATTGTAATAGGTATATCATAGGTAACTCTACTTCCCTAGTTATCCCAGTGGGTCTGGGAGCATCAGTAAGGTAAAACTTTTAAAGCATTATTTGCTTAACCTGATCTGCTCCAAGGTAACTGGTAGTCTAAACAAACCAGTGCCCATTCAGGTTCACCTTAATGTCTGTTTTTACACTTAAGCTACTGTATAACCCCTCTTCTCTTCATTAGCACTGCTTTCTTTCATCTAGCTTCCCTTTATTTTATAGACTGACTCTACCTTTATGAAATTAGCTCTTACTTAGATTAAGAAGGGAATTCTGGAAGTGAATGCTTGGAATTTGGTCTTGCCTCTCATTTATGGAGGGCAAGATCATTGTTTTGAAAACATAACTGGCAGCCAGATGCAGGAAATGTGCAAATTGTGTCATACTAATTTTCTTAGCATGTTATGGCCTCCCTCCGCCCCCAATATTGGATGGATATGCTTTGTCACTTCACAGGTTTTTCTCATCCATTACAAAACCCTTGGGTATTTGTTTTCCACCTCCATATTGTACAAGAATTTCAATTTCCAGTTAAGTATCTGATACTGAAGCTGGAAATTGAAATACGTTTACGGTTGTAAGGTACTGTGAATCAAACAAAGTCTGCAGCTCTGTTCTTCACACCATGATGTATTTCATTTCACCTATAAACAGCAGCATTTCCTTTCCCCTGAATTTCGTCTCTCTTGCATGGAGGGTGCCGAGTCCCCTTGCCAACATATGTGATCTTAAAATCATGTTTTACTGTTTTTAAAAAATGTTGTTATTACCTCAACTGTCACCTGAGAAGCCCATGCAAATCAGGGGAAACTGATAAGATGACTGTATACAGGAAACAGGGAACCTGAGTGAACAAATTTAAAGGCCATTTCAAAATACCTGATGGTTCTAGTTCAATTTGGTTGCTTTTGGGCATCCAATTTGAGACCATTTAAAGTAACTTGATTTTTTTTCCAAAAGATGGTCCTTAGCATTTTTTATTTTAAAATAAGAAGTTGGGCATCCAAAAATGAATGCAAGCTTTTAAAATTCCCTTTCAGTTTGTTTTTCTGATGTAAGGGTGTCGTGTAAGCATAAGCATCATGATTAAAAAACTATGCACATCTTTTTTGTTTCTCTCTCTCAAATTTCTTTCAGATGCCAACAGTTCATGGTGTGCTATGGTTAAAAAATTCTTGGCACAAAAATAGACAGCTATGATGGAGATGTTAGTGATATGCCAGACCCAGTTATGCCATTATGTGCACATATGTGGCTGAAATTTATTTTGGATTTTTTATTCGGAAATTTCAAATTGCAATCTTAAGACACTTGGGACAGTGTATTTCTTGAGTTTGTGTTTTTTCCTGGGATGATTAATTAGCTTTTGGTGTGGTGCCACAGGGTAATGCCTAAAGTTTATTATGCTCATCCAAATATGCCTAATTTTATCTGTTATACATATTTAGGAAACTGCATGCACTTATGGAACACATGCAAGTTATAAAGGGGTGTGCGTGTGTGCGTGTTAGTTTGATAGTTAAAATCGCTAAGTGCTGAAAACTATCATGCTTCCTTTCCAAATTAACAGTTCAAGCAGTACAAGAAAAGTAATAAACTAGTCTTAACTAGTTAGTATTTTCCTGTAATGTATCTAGCTTTTAAACATGGCATTTATGTTGTTTTCTCAGAATGTGAGAGTGCCAGAATCAAAATACTATTTGTGAGTCTTATTCAACTTTGTCAGAAAGAGTATTATGATTATCAGTTGTCATAAAAATATAATTTAAGTTGAAATAGTTAAAGCTGCTAAGCCTTTTTCTAGGTACAGCCAAGCACACTGGTCATATGTTCCTTTCTGTTATTTTACCTTTTTACAATCCAGAATTTAGAGGGAGACAATGGGAACAATTTTTGAACTAGGCTGTAGTAGTCTATGGAGTCGGGAGGTACTGTTTGAGCTTCGGGAAGTCCAGAAGAACTGTAGGGAGAAGCAAATAGGGTCTACAACTATACTGTCTGAGGCGGTGGGGAAACAAAAAAATGCTAAGCTCCATGTCTGTCCTTAATGTTGCCATTCACCTTCTCCAAATTGCCATAGATTTTATTCATTCAATTATTTTCCTATTCATATCTCATGGAAAGTAGAAAACATTTGGGTCTATACTGTGTTTTAAGTAGAACACTTTTGAAAAATTGAGGGCGAATTATTTAAAGGGTTGTGTTTTCCAAATTTTGGACATCAGGCATTTATTAACCTAGCTGAAGGGGATTTAGTCTGTAAAGGAGCTATTCTCCAAAAGTCGTCAACATTAATTGCTGTCTATAATGTTTTTATTGCTGATTTGTAAACAGTAAACGTGTGGTGCTCAGAGAGAGTTAACTGTGTATATCCAAGCTTTATTACTTCCATTAAGGTAGCAGGTTAGGGTTGATTTGTCTCATTGTTGGGCTGACTGTGTATGCCACAGAGAACTACAGTACTATAATTTATTTGCAATGCAGTTGGTTCCACCATAGCCACCCTTACTGCTTAGCTTCACACAAACAAAACAAAAGACAACAAAAAATCAATAAGCAGATTAAAATAAACCTTGTATATATATATTGCAGTTCTGATTTACCAGTTAGACTTAATCTTGTAAGCATTTGGGCTTGTTGGTGAACAGCACAGTGGAGAAGTGTGTGTTTTGTTGGGTGTTGTCATTGTGTTTAATGGCAAAAGCTCCCTTTCAAAGAAACCTGATGTGGTTGTGTGTGGTCTGAGGACTAATGTCTTCATCCATGTTTATTATAGTTCAATGACACTTGTTGTTGTTCAACTATGGAACCTACTTCCCCTTCCCAATAATGATGCACTACACTATTTGGAAGTTAATGACCTGTAATACAAGTCTAAACTGTTGATAGTAATAGGATATTGGGAGTAGTTTGCTATGCAACTAGAGCTCAGTTTTGCAGTCATAAATAACCACACAATTTGTTACTTTAAATTAAGTATGTTGATTTTTTTTCTCCCTCTGCTTTGTATCAAAAACAGTATTGAAATCTGTATCTGGTAAAAATTTCTTACCTTCACTGAGATAGAAAAATAACTGCAAATTGTCAAATTTTAACATTTATTATTGAAATTTCAAAATGATCAGATTACGGACAATAAATTTAGGCTCACTATGTTTTGTCAGGGCCCACGTATATGCCCTTGTAAACCCTCACTGCATTTTATTTTTTTTTAATTTTCAAAGAGTTAAATTTGAATTGAAGTTAATGTTACTGACAAGAGGGGAAATACAAGCAGTTGGTTTGCACTAAACAAGTTTTGAATGGTTGTTAATGTGAATGACTTTTAGGCAGTGAATGTCAGAGAACAGTAGATTACTTTCTTTACCTCGGGCATTTTACACCATCTCCTGTGGTAGGCCTGACATTATTATTTTTTTCTCTTGAACATGGAAGCAAAGTAATTTGAGTCTGGTAATTTCGGCCCATGGCTGATGAAGATAAATCATAAAGAGCTACTGGAATACACACTGACAATCCACATAGGGCTACTAGAACATGAACTCTCACTAATGCATTATTCAAATTTTGTTTCCTTCTGATTCATATTGTGGAAGGATTTTGGAACTGTTAATTATAAAGCCAGCCACAATTTGTTGTTCTGAAGACATTTCACATGCTAAACCAGTTGCTTCAAACTGTGAAGCCTTTTGTTCAGAACATGGACACAGAAGTATCATTCTGTCCTTTTGATTGCCTATGCTGTTGCTTAGGTTTGGCTCACCCTTTGTCTTAATGAAACAACATTTCATTGGTACTTTCTCTGAAGGGTTTTTTCCTGAAACTGTCAGCTGCTCCTCTTGGCTCCAAGTTTGATGGCTTCACCCTAGAAATTTGTTTCAGTTAGCTACTTCCCACCCAGTTCAGCTTGTCCTGTTCTTTCCTCACCTGCTTCAGGGCTGGCCAGAACACCCCTGGTTTAAGTGCAGCTCCTTAGTGCAGTGATCTTTCTGAGTCCAGCCTTTTTCAGGTCATAGGGAAAACCTTTTAACATCAATGCCTCATACCTGTATAGACAGGCTTTCCTGGATCAGAGGAACTAAGACCAAGTCTGACAATTGAAGCAAAACAGTCAAGTTGTGGGAGCCAGGGAGAAAAAAAGCCCCTTTCCCATTTACCCAGTGGGTCTTGATCTTTTTAGACTCTGTTCACCTTTCATTAGACTCAAGGCACCCCTCAGAAAATGCCAGGTCTTATCTTTCACTCATTTTGGGTTTTTTTACAGTGGAAAAATAGAGCACTTCTTCTATTACAAAGAATTCAAAAAGATTTCAGCAAGTCAGAATGTTTTTTGATACTATGGATTCCTATTTGAAATCACTGGGTTTATCTTGTGAATAATGAGTAGGCATTTGCACATCTAACAGGGCTGATATTGCATGGCATCCTTAAAAACATCTTGTGACACCCCAATTGAGAATCATTGTTCTAGGATCTAACACTGTAGGATCCTGGGAAAATAAAATGAGATGTAGTTAATTAAAAACAAATTATTTGTAGTTAATTAGGATACATTTTCCACTTGTTCAAGAGTCTTTCAGTGTAGGAATGGGCAAAATCATTCATGCATATAGTTTATTTGCTGGAAAATGACATTTAGGGGTTGACTGAAGCTACTTGTATATTTGGATCAACTTCACTGAATAGGTTTGGGTGAAGATAAAAATTGAAGGTCTAAAACGTTTTGTATACAGGAAACATTTACTTTTTGTTTAATAATGTTTCATTTAGAAATTAAACTAATTTTAATTTGATAAAAGTATAAAAACTACCTAGCAATGACAGCAAAAACTACCCAACAGGTTTGGGTCCAGATATTTTGTCTGAGCTCAAATAGTTTTTGAACTACTGAATCAAAAATTCAGTTACTTATATAGTTATACTTGTGTATCCTTAGTTGGGCCAGGATCCTCTGCAGGGAAATGCATCAGTGACAGTTTCATATTAGAATTCAGATCCACGATTGTTCCCATTTTTACTTCTACTTCAATGTATAGTTCATCGCCACTTGCTCTTTTCAGGATTTGTAGGACTTCAAAGGAGGAGGTTGCTTTGTCAAGAACATAGGCTTGCTGATGGGGGCAGCCGATGCCCCATTCAAAGCCCCTTGCTGCAGCTGATGCTAATCATTGCCATTGGGCAGGGGGCAGCTCTGGGTCTGGGACACATCTTTGTGGAACACCTTTTCTACTCCTTTGCCACTTTAATCTGCCATAAATTCCCTGACAATGTAGCCTGTTATAATTTGCCATTTTAATGGTTTGATATATGTAATGTCTGTCAGGAGCCATGTTCTGCAAAGATGTAAAGAAAGTGATAAATGAGCCATGAGACATAATGGCTGCCAGCCTGACCCTTGCCAAGTAGGTTTCTACCTGGACAGTTCATGAATTGAAAGTCTTTGTGCAGAGTCCAGTTAGACATCCCAGGTGTGGCCTTCCACCATGAGCAAACAGCCACAGCCACTCCAGTAGTTTCATTATGGGGGTGACATCAAGAAGTAGGATGACATCTCTACTTCCCTTGTTTGCACCCCAGCCCCAAGCACTCAGCCTGCCAGGCTGGGATATGCTCTGGGTCCAGGTTGACCAGCTCAGCTGCTGAAGCAGAAATCAGGCAGGTGAGTGGCCAGTGTACCTCTGTGCCACAAGGAACTTCTGCCAAGCCCCAATGTGGCACAGTCACAGGGTAAGTGGTAGAACAGGTGAGTAGGGCACCAAGCCTGCGATAAGTAGTATATTTCTGGGAATGTCTTCAGCAAAAGATGGCTCTACTGTTTCCAAGAGCATTTTACTTCGGGGTTCCAAAATTTTGGTGTAGGACCTGGGGATTCCTTCCTTGCATAGATATAATGGAAACCTTGTTGCACAAGAAGGCTGCTCTCATGAGGTAAGAATCCATTACTCTGGAAAGCTCCCTGTGACAGCGAGTTGGAATTTAGGACTCATGATGAGCTTGTCTTGAAACATTTCCATGTGGTTCTGCCATTGCTCTCCGTTCCATCTGGATTTTGAATGAAAAAAGAAAGCCATAACTGGTTGCTTAATTAATGTAATCTCTAGTATCCCTAAAGCTTAGAAAGGTTTTGATTACAGAATGTCTTGCTGTATATGGGCATGTTTCACTGGATTTTTTCAGGGTTAATTGAAAGTGGAAAGTTAATTTCTGCTGTATTTCTCAAGCAGATATTTTCCAAGAAGGGTTGGGGGAAGGGCAGCTCATGAGACTCTGGGACAAAAAACTGCTTTACAGGCAGTCTTCAGTCCAGTCCAGATTTTTCTTATTGCCTGTTACTTCCTAGATACCAGCTTCATTCAACAAAAGGACTAGTGGCCCTTTTTCATACACTTAATTATTCTGAGCAGGTTCTGCTTTTCTGAACTTCAGATTTCTTAGCTATATGTATGAGAATGTATTTCTTGTCTTTCACTTTGTTCTGCTTTTTCTTCCTCAAGAATGTCTGTAGTGTTCCTGGGAGCACTATTGTTCCTGGGGGACAATTAAGGTCATAAAATTCTACCTGCAGTGAACTCAAGAGTTTCAAAAATTGATTGTTTGGTTCAACGATGTCAAATAAGATCCTTCTCCATCACAGACAAGTGGATACGAACTTTCACAGAGTAAACGGTATAGAAAAGTATCCTGCCCTTTGATAAACCTTGTCTCATCACAGGAAACTCTCTACACAAGCTTCTTCAATGGATAAGATCTGTCAGGCAGAGGTGGGCCACACATTAACAGACCTTATTCAGTTGATATTGGCACATCAGTGGACACAGGATGTTTAGATGTAGGCAGAGACATAACAACAAGGGTTTGCATCCTGGAAAAACCCTGTGGAAGAGCAAGGGTGAGAGGGAAGGGTTGCCAGAGAGGTGCTGATGAGCATGAGACATGGGGGACTGTAAAGGGAAAGAGAACTCAAGAATAGTCGCTGCTGCTGCAGCTGCAGCCACAGCATGATCTGTCTTCCCCAGCTACAGTATCAACATATACTTGGCTGCTGCTGCAAGAGCACCACCAGGGGCTGCTTTTCCTGCTAGGGCATGAGCTTTATGGGGGGTGAGGGGCAATTCTATTGCCCCTACTGAGTTGATGCCTGGGGCTGATACCCTGTTCAAGTGCTCCTTAAGCCACTCTACAGGGACTGGAATACTAGGAGCTGAGCTGTGAAGCATAGGGACAGATATTACACAGAAACTAGTATAACAGATCAGAAACCAGTTCAAATTTGTAATGCAACAGAAGTTCAGTGCACATAAACCACTTTCAAAATGTCTGAAGTTGGTTTAAGACAAACCTGGATGCAATATCAGAATTAACTGATTGAGGTTAAATCAGTTTATTGAACTTGTGTCCCAGATCCACTCCAGATTCAAGTTTACTTGCAGTCCCCCAGTATCCCAGGATGCCTTGCATCTCCTTGCAACCCTCCCTCCCTCCCTATCCCTACCCTCTTTGCTGGGTGGGCAAGCTAGTCTTGGCTCAAGTTGTTTGCTCCAACCAAGCAAGGAGGCATGCTTTAGCCCCCCTGCCCCTTCCCCCCCCCAATTCTCTCATCCCTCTCACTTCTGGCCTGGGTCAGTGCAGGCATATGACTTCATTTCTGGAATCAAAAGTGAATGTCTGTTCACTTGCTTATCAGTTCAGTGTATGCACCTTAGACTAACCTGTGAAGATTGAATTGATTCAGCCTCAGGCTTTTTGACTGTCTGTACATAGCCTATGAAATGTTAAGCCATACATCTCTGATTTAGTTCATTTGTTAAGGTGCAAATATACCCTGCCTTCTGCCTGACGTCATACTAACACAGCTCTCCCAGACCAAGTTTGTACAGATGCATAAGAAAATCTCATTTATGTTATAACTTGCATGTTAGTAATTCAAGCTTTTTTTCATGAAAAGAATGGCCAGTTTTTCTGGCTAGACCTTGTATAATTCTGTTTTTTTCCTCTTAATTGGCTACAAATAAGATATATGTTCATTTTCTGATGGTTCAAAAAAACTTACAACATGAGCAGGTGCATGTATGTAATGTAATATAATCAGTCTAATAGTATGCATATATAATACATCCTCTACTATTTTAAATTAGCTAAATACATTGAATTTAAGAACAATATGGCACCAAACAAAAAAGGTGGTAAGGCTGGCAAGAAATAAAATTTAGTAGTAGATTAAATTGATAGATAAATATTTGATGCTTTTTATTTATTTTTGCTGCTGATCCCAAAAGTCATTGAGGACACCATATTATAGTAAACAGAGTAGTATTGCTTCCTACTATAATACTGAAACAGATTAATTTATTATTCAGAATTCATTTGTGGGGAACTAGGGAAAGCAGGAATTGAGAAAGTCAAACGCGTACAGTTTGACTGGTTTTGTGTACAAACTAAGGATTTCTAACATCCCTAATACCAATTGTCAGTCTTTAAAGAGATACTTTCTTGATGAGCCTTAAAAAAGGAAAGAAAAAAAAAACTGTATAAAAACAAATTGCTGAGGTTGATAATATTCCCTGTACTATAACTCAGATTATTTTGTCTGAGTAAAAGGTTATTCACTCACATCCTGCCTTTTCCTGCTATTTGAACCTAGTAATGAAATAATCCTTTGTTTTATTCCACAATCCAATGTCGTGAAAATAATTAATACCCTGCAAAATTCATCTTTGTGCTATGCTGATTTAAAAAAAAAAAAAAAAGAACCTAGGAAAAGAGAAACTCTAGGCAGTTATATATTTGGAAAGGGGAAAAGTACTTGTATAAGTTATAGGGGTGTACTTAGTAGCCGTGTTGGTCTGAGACAAAAAAGAAATGCAAAACTCTAGAACTTTTGGTTCAGAGATGATACCTTTCATTAGACGAACTAAGAAATCGCAAAAAAAAATCTTTTTTTGCAAGCTTTCGGGCACACGCTCCGTTCCTCAGGCTCAGGGAGAATTAAAGATGGTAAAAAGTCCCCATAGGTAGAAAATAAACTTCATTTTTGCACAGAGGAAGCTGAAGATAGAAGTCAGTCCCTCTGGGACCATGAGAGTGTCTTATGAATTTTACAAATTTCAGATTAACTGTATATACTTTAAAGTTTTAAAATAATTTCAAAACATGCATACTCTACAGCAGAGGTAGGCAATGGTTTTTGGCTGGAGTGCCGAAAAAACCACGATGTCTACCTTGGAAGGTGCCAGAGTGCCGACATGCCTGGAGCAGCTGTTTGCAGCCTCCCGGCTGCAGCTCGCCCACGGAGCCCGGTCTGCTTGCAGCAGGGATTGCGGCCTCCCAGCCACCTGCTGAGAGCAGCCTGGGCTCTATGGCTGGCAGCAGCTGCTTAGAGCCCGGGCTGGCAGTGGTGTGCCGAGCAAAATGGCCTTGTGTGCCATGCTCGGCATGCGTGCTGTGGGTTGCTGACCCTTGCTGTATAGTAAAATAAAAACATGCTAAGATAAAATGAGAGTTGTGTTTCTATGTTACTCTGAACTGAAAGGAAATTTTCCACATTAACTTTTTTCATAAATGAATTTTAATAATTGGATAAATGCTTTGCTGGAATCAGAATAACTCCTGTAAAGATCTTGCATATGGCTGAAAGTATGACTCTCCCATAGATAAAGAATATTAATCACCACTTATGAAGTTAAGAGCTATGTGGTAAGATTGGAATGCTAATATCTTTTTATAGGTATCACTGATTTCAGTGTGTGACAAATTGTGATAAAGACGTTTTTTAAAACCCTAATTCATAGAGATTTGCTGTCATAAAACTCTAAGTGGATTCCTTACATTCTTTTGGAAGCAGAAATCAACTATTTACATATATAAAGTTGAAGTTCAGCAGAAGATAGACCAAAGCATCATCAGGTTGAGATTGTTACACATGGCCCTAGTACAGCTCCCAGACTGGCAACCTATCAAAGTGCTGTTTGGGTCACAGTACTCTTGATCCACATGTTTTTAACTTCCACATCCTGTGGACTCAGGCACCTTTGGCACATTTCCTTGGTGCAGATTCTGTCTCCTACTCCTTGGAAGTAGAATCCCACAACCAGTGCTCTCTAACGCCCCAATAGCTTAAGCACACCTTTCCCCAAAGCTTCAGTCCATGTAGATGCTAGATTTACAGTTTTCTTCTTTACAGACATGTGATAAGAGAAGCAAAAAAAAATTTGCAAAGGTTTCAAAAACAAAATACTTTAATTTTACTTACTGGAATAATAAATGTACAAGCTTAGGCTAAATCATCTATATCTGTATTCATTTGTCTGTTTCTTCACCATTTTTTGAGCTTAGGTCAGTCATATGAAACAAAGCCCCGTATTGCAAGGTGAGGGTTTGGCAGTGGGTGGGGAGAAGGTACAGAAATTGCAGTGGATTAGATCAGATCACTTTTCAAGAATTATCAAGTACTAAGAGTGTGCACACTGCATGGACAAAAAGGATGACAATGGTCACAATAACTTAGTAAGAGGAATGCACAACTTTTCAGCAAAGTGCCAACCTGAACGCAAATGGGATATTTATTCTAAGATGAAGCACAATCTCATGTGGTACTGGAATCAGTGATGTTACCACTAAAAGTAAAAAAAAAATAAAAAAATTTGGATTTCATTAATGTTTATATCCCCACTAATGGAATATATCAGGGGCAGGCAATTATTTCAGGCAGAGGGCCGCTTACCCAGTTTTGGCAGGCTGTTGAGGGCTGCATGGGTAGCCCCTCCCCTTGACAGGTGCCCCGCCCCCTGGTCACCATCTTGGGACCAATGTCCCAGGGCCAGCACTGGTGGGGCCCAAAGCAGGGCACATACTGGCAGGGGTTTGTGGAGCTGGGCTGGGCTACACCAGCAGGGAGAGGGGGGAGCTGGCCCAGCTCCATAGAGCTCCTGCTGGCTGGGACCGTGTACCCCTGCTGCTATGCTCTGCTCTGCTCTGGGCCCTGCCAGCGCTGGTCCTGGGACCCCAGTGCAGACCCCGTGTTCCCGCTGGCTCCCCGCCCACTCATTCCCAGTGCCCCCCAACCCCACAGTACAGGCGGGGAGCAGTGCACAGCCCCAACCCCCTGCTCGTCAGCAGGGAAGAAGCTGGTGCTAAGTGTGGGGAAAAGCGGCCCCTCACCCGCACCATGGCCGGTGCTCCCTGCTGCAGGTGCTTGCAGCCCACATGGGGCTGTCTGGAGCAGGCACAGGCAGCCCCATGCAGGCTGCAAGTGGCTACAGTGCAGGGTGCCAGCCACAGGGCAAGCAAGGAGCTGCTTTTCCCTACACTCAGCACCAGCTTGTAACCTGGCCCTGCTGCTGGGCCTTGCATTCAAAGCATTCAAACACACTTTGTGGTATCTCAGAATAAACTGTTAATGCTTTTTATCCCATTAACTTTTTTATGATTTATCCCAGGACACGGACATTAATGTCTGCACTTTTGCACTTGGTCCTGGGATAAAGTGGTTTATCCCAATGAAATTTGTCAAGTCTGTTTGTAGCCAAAGGCTCCTGGGATAGTGATGTATACAAGGAAATTGTATGAACAAAGTCACTATGGAGCACTCTTGTTTACAGGTATCTAGTAGGCATGGGATATTAAAATTTAGTTTGTGAAACTGAAGAAGTTGCTGAGTACCTCATAACTGGGGGTGTTATAATAAGAAATGAAATACTAAGTTATCCATGGATGACCACCTTGCATCTTGTAATAACAGTCAGGTCAAAACTGGAGACCAGTAGCTTATGTTAATATATCAGTGCATACAAATAAGGAAGATTTCTATCTTTAGTCCATGGGTGTAAAAAGTTTAAAGTCTTTCTTTATGAGAGACCAGAGTACCTGAAACAAAACATTAATTATTGCCAAATGGAGCCTGGCAAACACTTCTCTTCCCTGCCCCACTCCCAAAATGAGAACACAGAGATTGGCAATTTAAATAGAAACATGGGCAAAAGATAGTGACTGCAGATATACTCTGGAGCACTTGATAAAAATGCTATGGAGCAAAGTCCAGACATGCATTATATACATTTTGATCTGATTTTAAAAAAGGGGAAGGGAGTTGAGGCCAGTCTCAGAAAACAATAGGGACTGAGATTGCCAAGCTACTGATTTTCCAAATTGTTCGCAACAAGTCTACTTTTAAGATTATCATTCCCATAGTTCCGCTGGTACAAGAAGTTTTAGTATCCTAATTGAAATATTGACCCTGACTCTTTGTTCGCTGTTAAGTCAGTGCAGTGGAAAAAACATCTGAGTGGTGAGCTCACAGCAGTTTCTGTTAGTGAACAGGCTTCTGTTTTCTGAAACAGTAGGTGCTTTTTCAGCATTGGCAGTTTCATTCCCATGAAGTGCCTATCTTGTATTGCTTGCAAGTTTTCTTTCCCTCCTTGTTCTCTTTGTTGCTGTGCGTGAATATATCTTTTGCTATCAAGCCAGAGTATTATTGTAAATAAAGGGTGTAAAAGGAGAGAACGTAATTTGGTCTGCCCAGAAGATACACTATCATATGTGAAAAAGAAGGATAATAGAGAAAACTAGATCCTGTTGTGGAAAGTTAATACAAAAAACTGATTGGTGGAGGCATATCCAGCACTTGCAGGAAAGTTCTGACAGTGACTGATTTTCCAAGGAAAGAAGGATTGCTATACAGAGTGCTGAGGCTCCCTCATTTGTTTTTCCTCCTGTTTAATCCCATTATTATCCTTCCAGTGAAGAGTACTGCTTTCAGAGCAGTCATTAATACCCTTTAATCTCCTGCTGAAAAGTGCTGTTGAGCTGCTTGTTTCTCCCAAAGTTCAACATGTTATATCTCAAGCATTTTCTTTATTTGCCTGTCTGAGAGAGGAATGAGAGAGACAGCACTGGTGCTTGCTAAATTAAAGCTGACATTTTTATACGTTGGAAATATATTCCTGTTATTTTATAATCCACATACAACTAGCCAGTGGCTTTTCATATTCAGTTCATATCCAATTAAACTAATGCTTAAAAAACTACGTGCGGTGGATGTGGTAAGTGAAACGGGCACATGCAGCCATCTTGTGTATGTTGTAATCTGCCCCTTGTTCAGGACTGTCCTATATTACTGTTCCCTTCATACAATCCTCTAGTCCTCTTCAGTAGGTCTGGAGGATCAGAAGTCTGTAGTCACTCCCATATCTTCTTTTCTTTGTAACAAAGAGGATAAGATTACAACTAATTATAAATGATTAACAATAAACTGTAACCCTTTACACTGCTATCCTAACCAACCATTATATACACCTAAAACTACAAGGTCTTCATAAAGTCCTTGTGCACTTTTAAACTTTAATAACTTAGGTTGTAGGTATGATAGAAATGATCTGTAAATGGCATTTAAAAGCAAATTTATTAAAGTTTTTGGACAACTAGAGTACACAAGGCTTGACTTCAACATAACTACCATCCATCATGATACAGTGCTCAATCCGATCTTTCAACTCCTTGAAAATGTTTCCCAGGTGCTCTTGTGTTACTGCACTAATTGCATTGGTGATCCTAGCCATACGTTCCACTAAAGAATGTGGTTTTGACAAGTAAACTACACTTTTAACATGTCCCCATTAAAAAAAAGTCCAGCGGTGACAGGTCAGGTGAGTGAGGTGGCCAAGCAATTGGTCCACCTCTGCCTATCCACTTCTCTGGGAAAACGTCATTTAGGAACTGTTGTACATTCAGAGCGTAGTGGCATGGAGCTCCATCTCATTTAAGAATGAATTTGTTATTACTTACAAAGTCTAGCATTGTGTATAAATGTGGTACCTGTATAAGACCCAGTATAAATGGATGTTTAAAAGTCAAGTCTCTATGGAGGTCTGCTCAGTCTTCCAAACCTTCTTTAGAGCTTCCATCTGTAGCTGAGCCTTCCTGCTGACTTTTTGAAGGAGAGGTTCATTTTCATTTTCTGACCCTGTCACTTTTGGTGGTTGATCCTGTTTACATTGATGTGGGATATATTGAAGATGAATCCTATTTCTTCAGAGAAGACCTTTTGGGCTAAGTACAGACATTTGGGAAGGTTAATCGGGTTCAAAATGGCCACCTGATTTTTAAAGTTAGCTTGTCCCAGTGCCAACCTCACACTTACAGACCTGGTCTAATTGCCTGGAAATCAATCTAAACCTGTAACTGGGCTATATTTTGTTTCCTGGCCCAGCCACCCCACCCTCCAAACCCTATCCTGCAAGTTGCTTCAGGTGCTACTACTTGAGCTGAACAAGTAAGTCCCAGTGGGGGTGGGGCACAAAGGATGGGAGTATAGGTTCACCAGGAGGCGGAAGAGACACTAAAAATAGCCCCTAGTCCCCCAAGCCTGCCCATGGACCCCACAAGTCCCCTGATACCTTCAGGCATTCCCCCCAGCAAAACCCTGTAAATGGCACATATCTCCCAATCACTTTTGCATCTGCCCCCAAAACCCCACCCATAGGTTACATCTCTCCCCTCACCCCACCCGTGGGTCATGCCTGTCCCTGCATGGCCCCCCACTTTTTGCCCCCTGGCATGCTTGCCTTTCCCCAACTCCCCTGCTATCCCTCATCCATCCGAGTTATCCTGTTATCTGGGAGGCACTCCTGGAGACCCCTCATTGCCTCAGCTCTGGGTTTGGAAGTTGCAATGTTGGAGTGAGCTGGTCTCGATCTTGAGAGTGCAGTAGAGATGTATAAGCAGTACAACTAATACACACCCTGCTTTGTTGCAGTGTAACAAGTGAGATAAACTGAACCTTATTTTCTGCCCCATTCTGTATTTCTTGTTCTGTTGTTGGCAGGTACTAGAGATAACTACCATCTAACACATACAGTCAATACAGCTACTTTTGCTTTAGGTCTTAGTACAGGAGTGGACAAAATACGGTGCGCAGGCTGCATTCCAGCCTGCCAGACCATTTTATCCAGCCCACAGAGCCCCTAAAAAAGTTAGAAAATGAATTATTATCTTCCCATGGCTTCCTATCAAAGATGACAAGGCGCCAGTGGCAGCAGGACCCAGGAGGAGCACGGTAGCAGACAATAGAACCAAGACCTACCTGGCCCCGCCTCACCCCCAGCCCCCAACTGGAAGCTTCTGCCTAGCAGAGGCTTCTGGCCTAGTGACCTTGGGGCTGTTCCCTGCCTCCCTCTGCCCAAGAAGGAAACTCAGACAAGAATGGGTGGGGAGAGGGACAGGATTGCTGACACAGCAGGAGCCAACCTGGCCCAGCTGCCACCATGAGCTCCTGCTGCACAGTGCGGTCCCAACCCTGTAACCAGGAACTGCGTGCTGCCTGAGTGGTGGCGGGGAGCAGCAACTGGGCAGGATGGTGGTGGTAGTGAGCAGGGAAGGAAGGGAAGTGGCAGGGGAAAGACAGCGGTGGCAGGTGAGGCAGGGGAGTGACAGTGGGCAGAAGCACAGTGGTCAGGGCCAGTGGCAGCAGGAGCCAGCTGGGACCCAAGGGGACCGGGTTGACTCCTGCTGCATTCTGCAGTCCCAGCATTGCAGCTGGGAACCATGCACTGATGGGAGGTGCCTGGCTGGGCCAGCAGGCACTGTGCCCCACTGCATGGTTCCAGGCTGCAATGCCTGGACCCGTGCAGTGTGGCACAGAGCTGGGTGGCCCAGCCCAGCAGTGCTCTGTTCCCGTGCCATCAGGATGGGGAGGGATGGGCCAGGATGGCTTTGTGCAGGTCCTGGTATTGCAGCAGGGAACTGTGCCATGCTGTGTGCCATGGAGCCAGCCAGGCACCTCCTGGCAGCATGCTGTTCCCAGCGGCGTGGCACTGAGTTGACCTGACCTGTCCTGTCCCATCCCCTCCAGGCACCATGCAGTTCTTAGCTGCAATGCAGGACCCATGCAATGTGGCGTGGAACCAGCCAGACCAGCCCCATGGCATGTGATTTCTGTCTATAATGCCGAGACCCACATGGAGCCAGCCCAACCCAATGGCACGCTAGTGCCAGGAACCATGAGGAATCCCATGCCATCAGGCTGGGCCAGCTCATGGGGTTCCTGGCACTCTAGTTGGGAGTCAAACATGGAGGCATATAGCCAGAGTCCTGCGAGCCCCACTTTACAACCAGGAACTGCGTGGTGCCAAACCCCACACCTCACATCCACACACATGGACACACACACAGAGCCCCTCACAATCACCCACCCACACCCTACATACACACACAGCAATCCAAAAACCTCATAACCACCCAGCCATATCCTCCACACCCCTCCATATGCTCCCTCCAACCTCTCCCACCCCACAGTGTACCAGAGTAAGACTGCATTTTGAGCTATTATGCAATCACCTCTATATACACAACAAAACACACAAATCAGGACAAAAATATTTTTTGAAATAAGATGTATTATTGTAGATGTGTGATTTTTAGTATACAATTTAGGTTTTTTCCTTTTGGAAGATGGTAACCTCCCCTTCCAGAAGGAGTACTTCTGGGGCAAGGGGAGGAGATTCTGGTGGCAAAAGTCAGGGGTTAAAGGCAGGATTTCAGGGCCCAAGATGGTGACTAGAGGATGGGGCTACACTTGCAGCCCTCAACAGCTCACCAAATCTCATTAAGTGGCCCCTGAGTCGAAATAATTGTTCACCCTTGTGTTAGTGGTTGCACGTACACGAGATGCTTACTGTGGAGTTGCCTAATTACCTCCACCGTAAAGCATCACTGGTCTACACATGCAGATGTATTAGGTCAGAGTAAACTAACTAAGTCTGATGTAGGCTAGTACTGCCAGATACAAGCACTATCTTACAGTGGAGTTATTTTCTAGGGCTGTGCGAAGCTTAAGTCTGATTCAATTCAGTGGAGATTTGGCCCAATTCAGTGGTTGAATCTCCGAATCTGAATGAAATCAGAGGACCCTTTAATCTCTCTGAATTGAATCGGAACCTTCCAAATTGATTTGGAAAGATTCTGTGATTTGGACATAGACACAGCTTTAAATGTTTTTTCTACATACCTCTAGATAGCAGGAGGCTCACGAATGCTGCGATGCTGGGGCGCATGGAATGTCCCACAGAAGTGTGTGTGTGTGTGGGAGGGGGGGTGTCCCCCAGAAGCACTTCCGGTCCACTTCTGAGTCCGCCTGGGAGTGCACTGGGGGGCCCCTTCACGCCCTCCCAGCTTGGCAACTAGTGCCTCCTGGGTTGGGAGGAGTGTACCCTGGGTCCCCCCATGCTGATCACCAAGCCGGGGCATGCGGGGGGCCCCCCCAGCGTACTCGGCGGCAGACCCGGAAGAGGAACGGAAGTACTTCTGGCCCACTTCCGGGTTTGCCACCAAGCATGTGGAGAGCCCCCCCCACACTCCTGTGGGATGCTTCATGCACCCCAGCATTGTAGCATTCACAAGTTGTGCTGGTACCTCAAGGTATGTAGAAAAAATGTTTAAAGTTGTGTCTATGTCCAAATCGCTGATTTTCCAAATCGGCATCAAATCTTCAAATTCGGATTCAGCCAAATAGAATCAGGAACAGTGATCCAAATCAACAAATCGAATCACTGTCCCTGATTTGGGCTGAATCTAAATCTGAACTGAATAGGGCCCGCTTCACACACCCCTATTATTTACCCTGCCGCAGTTACAGATAGATGCTGACAGGGCTGACTTGGGTATGAGGGTGCCCCAGCTAGCACCTCTGCAGCATGTTGAGCCAGATCAGAGCAGCCCTGGGCTGTCAGGCTCACCCCTGGGGCCCCCTGCTAGCTGGGGCTGCGCTACCTTGGCTCAATGTGCTGTGGCCCAGGGCACGTGTGTAAATGGTGCACCTGGGAACAATAAACTCCTGCATGAACTGCACCAGAGTTTATTGCATCGTATTACTATGCATGTATAGATGTTCCCAGTGATCTCAGGGTAAGAGAACCATAGCATTCCATAGGTAATAAAATAAAGACTAAATCTGCAAGTATTTTGTAAAGTGTATTTCTGATTTTAATAATAAGATAGGACCTGGATAGTTGTTGATTTGAGAGTAATTATTTCTCAAGTTTTGTAGTTTACTTTTAGAAGTGCAGCATTTTTGTATTTGATCCTATAACTCTTCGTGTTACTTATAGTTTCATAGTTGGTAGAGTCGGAAGGGACCTGAGCAGATCATCAAGTCCGACCCCTTGACTAGAAGGGAGTTTCCCAGCCTGTAGGTGTGCTGCTGGTTCTTCCTCCCTAGGTGAAGTACCTTCACTTGTCAGTATTGAATCCCATCCTGTTCTATTCCGCCCACCCCTGTAAACTGTCTAGATCTAGTTGCAGCCTCTCCTCCAGCGTGCCCGCTTCTCCCCACATCTTAGTGTCATCCGCAAATTTGAACAAGGTGCTTTTCACTCCCTTGTCCAAGTCGCTGATGAAGATGTTGAACAGTGCGGGCCCAAGGACCGAGCCCTGGGGGACCCCACTGCCCACATCCCTCCAGGTCAAAAAAGACACATCCACCACCGCTCTCTGGGCGTAGCCCTCCAGCCAAAGTGACCCATCTGACTCTGTAGGCATCAGCACCACAGTCACCTAATTTTTTAATGAGAATAGGGTGAGAGACAGTGTCAAAGGCCTTCCTAAAGTCCAGGAAGACTATGTCCACTGCAACACCTGCGTCCAAGGATTTTGTGACCTGGTTGTAGAAGGCCACCAGGTTGGTCTGACAGGACCTACCTCTAATGAACCCATGTTGGTTGCCCCTAAGCATGATCTCCCCTGCTGGTCCCTCGCAGATGTGCTCCTGGATAATTTCCTCAAAGAGCTTCCCCAGGACCAAGGTAAGATTAACAGGCCTGTAGTTTCTTAGGTCCTTCTTCCTTCCTTCCTTCCTTTTTTGAAAATGGGGACCACATTAACCCTTTTCCTCTGACACCTTGCTGTTTACTGCCCAGTCATGCGTTGGATCCCACCAAGTTTCAGTGAGCACCACTATGTCCGGGTTACTGTTAGCTAGTAGGAGAACAAGTTCCTCCTGCTTGTTCCTGTCGCAAGGCACTAAGGTGCCCTCCTCCTTTAAAGCTCCTTTAAAGAGCTGAAACTGCTAGGGGAAGAGCCCTAGCAGTGAGTTGGAAGCACCAGCTGCTGGTTGCTAGGGCAGCCAGAACAAGCTAGTGGCCCACACCTGCCAGCAGTCAGCTGACTGGAAAGGGTAGGGCCTGGCTCATATACAAACTCCAGGGCTGAGGCCAGGAGGGCAGTTCCCTGCCAGCAGCCAAGGGAGAAGGGGCTCTCCCAGAGAAAGCAAAGGGGAGAGGCCTGACTGCAGGCACAGCTTCTGATACTGCTGAGGGACGGAGTATCCCCGTTTGAATGATGTTTTTAGCCAGATGGCTTGAATTTGTTACAGCCCAGGGGCTTGTGTTTTGTTTACTGTTGTATAACACGGGTGGTTTGGTGAGGCTATTAGGGGAAGGAGGCCTCTTGGGGGCCCGCGGCAGCAGCGCCAGAGAGGGCGCAGCATTTGGGGTGCACAGACCCTGGCGCCTGAAAGGGTGCAGCATTTGGGGTGCACAGAACCCAGCACCAGTGAAGGCGCAGCACTTTGTGGGGCTGCAGAAAGCCTGGGCACCAGAGAGGGCGCAGTACTTTGGAGGGCTGTGGGGCACAGAGCGAGACAGGGCTGCAATGAGCCCAAGCGCCAGTGAGGTGCAGAGCGAGACAGGGCTGCAGAGGGCCCAGGGAAGACAAGGGGGCCAAATTACAACAAGGCCCAAACCAAGCAATGTTGGTACCATCTGTGAGGCTTGGGGCGTGGTAGAGGAGTGGTTGGAGCCACACATAGCCCATAAGGCTAGGGTGCCCTGAAACACCCATTGTGACATCTGTCTTGGAGCGGGACCCTCTTGGGGTCCGTAAACCCATGGGGTCCAGAGAATTAAGACCGTGTCCAAGAGGACTTAAAGGCAGCCTCCCTATCAATCATTCACTCAAAGACATGGTGGGCAAGAATAGAGGGTGCCCAGTGAGCCAACTTGATATGTTAAGGGGGCCTTGGGGAGATCACGGCCATCCTGCAGGACCCCATCCCGTGACAGTTCCCCATACCATGAGCGTTAGTGTAGAGGCATTTAAGGCCTCCTGGAGGTGTATACACCATGCCCCTAATCTCAGGACTGTCTGGGCCCCTGTCTCTTACCTGGGTATTTCTTGTGCTTGTTGCCTGTCTTGGCTGGGCTGTTCTTGTGGGTGTCTCTTGATTCAGTCTTCCATGGCTCCCTCTGTCCTCATCTTCCCCTTCCCCTGACAAGCCTAGTTTAAAGCCCGCCGGCGTAGATTGGCCAACCTGACTGGTAATTTTCTTACCCTTCTTACCCTAAAATGGCTGCTGAAACCATTTTAAATATTCTCTTGCTTTTTTCTTAATGATTGATCCACAATTTGATTAGTAGGAAAGAGAGTGGGGGGGGAGGGGGAGAAAGTTGACCCCTTACATAAGCTCTGACCAAAGGAAGCTACTTACTTGCCTCTTGAGAGGAATCTGTAGCCTTTTGAGTTCTGCCAGATATTGTTCATCATTGGTAGAAGAGAAGAGGCTTTGGGCTCTTTATTTTGTTGACATTTAGATTAGTTTTTTATACAAGAGGCACTGCTGTGAGTTCTTTTTGTCGGCATTTAGATTGGGTTGTATGAAGCTATACTAAACATTTGCATTTATCAAAACTAGTTTTAACAACACTAAGTATTAATGCCTTAAAATTGTTTACACAGTAAATTTTCCTGCATTAATTCATATATTTTATTGCAATGCTGCTCCTGCCAATAGAGGTCATGCATCAAAACAATCAATATATACTTATGTTGAGATAAATTGCTGAAAAAATCATTAAAAGAAAAATACTTCCTTTATCATATGATGACAGTTAAATTGTTTTCTGTAGCAGATAATCAAACATAGGGTATGAACAAGCATTTGCTATATCTAGTCTAAGTCTAGCCAGCTTATTTTAAGCCACTTGGACCTAGACTGGGAACAGCATATGCAGCCATTCACTGCTGCTGGGAGTGGCAGGGAGACCCAAGGGTTGGGGTAGAGGGGAAATTGAAGTTGACAGATCCAAGGGGCTGGTGGGTCTATAGGAGGAGCTGGTGGTTCCACAGAAGGGGATAGGAATAACCAGCCCCAGGGCTGTGTTGCAAACGTATGCAGGCATCCAAAAGATCAGGTTAGCCCCTTCCTAGATCAGGTTAAACTTTTCTTGATCTAAGATTGTGTACCTTGTGAGGTAAAATAATGTAGATCAGGTTCACCATTTTTGGCTGAGCTAAACCCTATGAATGCTGGCACAAGTGGTCATTTAGATTGACCTAACCCTGGTTAGGTCAATCTAAATCTAACACCTGTACGTACCCACAAATGTTAGTGACAGTTGTGAAGTATTTGGGACAACTTAATAGCATTGAATTTTTACATGCAGGAGAAAACATTAGGGACAAACCTAATTCCGTCAACACTTACAGATTGCCATAGTATATAAATATTTTCTAAGCAGTCATGTTTCACCCTAGCGTTGGCTCCATTTCATTGATCAATGAGGTAATTCCTGTATATGTAGCTTATAAAGGCTAGGGACAGAAGTTACATACAAACTGGTTTAGGTGATCAGAAACTGGTTTAAACCTGTAACAGAACAGAAGTTCAGTGCCCAAAAACCAGTTTCAAAATGGCCCAAACTGGTTTAAGATAAATCTGATTAAATACAATATCAGACTGAACTGATTTGGGTCAAACTGGTTTATGGAACTTCTCTCCTAGACCCTTTCCTGGTTTAAGTTAAACCAGAGTCACCCATCATGCTTTGCAGCTCTGGGATGGGCTGCGATGTCTGCTTCAGAGAGCAGGGCAGGCCCCACCCCTTTGCTCTTCAGTGGGAGCATGGGCCGGGGTGTGGCCAGACACCAGCCCAGCCTATCTCCCTAAGGCTACAGGAGCAGGGAAGGAGTTTATTCCCCCCTCCCTCCACTTTGCCCCTGGGGACCACAGCCAGGGTCTGCCTGGCTGGGTGAAGTAGGGTTACCTGTCAGGGTAACCTTCTCCCTTGCCGCTACAGGGAGAGGGGCATGGCCAGAGTCAGTGGGCTGACATGGCCCTGTCATTGGCCTGCCTCGCCTGAAGCTGTGGCTGTGGGGCTGAGTCAAGCTGGCCCTTGGGTACTGCTGAGGATGGGCATGAAGGGGTCAGCCTGGGCTGGGCCGTGGAAACAGAGTCCTTCCAAGCCAGCTGTAGCTTGGGCTGTGGGAGCTGTGCAGCTGGATTGCTCCCCATGCCCAGGTCAGGCCGGGCTTTCAGGGAGCGGCAACCAGCTGGGAAGGGCCCATTGGAGCTGGCTCAGGCCAGGCTGCAGAAGCAGGGCCCCTCCCAGCTGACTGCTGCTCCATGACAACCCAGCAGAATGGGCAGCGGCTAGCCAGGCAGTGGTGTGTAGCCCATGCTGTCACAGAGCTGCAGCCAGCTGGGAAGGGCCCTGCCTCCATGGCTCATCCCAGGCCAGCCCTGCTGCACCCTTCCCAGCCAGCTGTGGCTCCATGACAGCCCCACCCAGCCCGGGTGAGCCACAGCCCACTAGCAAGGGCTCAGCCCCTATGGACCAGCTCAAGCCAGCCCCTTCACATCTGCCCTCAGCAGCACCCACAGGCCTGCTCAGCTCAACCCTACAGTCATAGCCCCAGCCCCAGCCTCAACCCCAGTCTCAGCCCTGAGTGGATGGCAGGAACATGCCCCTCTCCGTGCAAGCAGCAGGGAAAGCCGGGCACTCCCTGACTAGGGAAAGGAATGGACTTATGTAAGAGAAAGGACAGCTAGCTAGCAGAACCTGGGCCCTCTTGCAATGTAGAGCACCTGAATATGCTTATGTTAAACAGTGGAGAGAGTTGCTTATGTTAAACAGTCTGAGAGAATTGAAACCTTGTCTTCCACTACCACAATTACTTGTTTATTTTCCTGAGCCAGAGAGGAAACATTCATTTTCCCTGCAGAACATACTCATTTTCATTGTTGTAGAAAGAAACTATTTTTTAATTTTTAAATTCTTGTAGTGAGTTATTATAACCTAAGTTGCAGAGATAATGAGTGGTCTGTCCATCCTAGGCACTGTATTCTTAATATGTCAGTTACCTTGGGCATTTTTACACGTGCAAGTGCCACAGTGCTGTGTGCTTTTCAAAGTGCCCAGCGCTGCATTGCTTGCAGTTGTATAAGTGGCAAAATGCATGTCAGTGCGCAGAAAATGGCAGTGGTCTAGTTTTGAACTAAATTACATAGAAGGTGTTTTTAGTTCAACGTGTGCATCGCCACCCTTTTCTCCGCACTGACATGCATTTTGCCACTTATACAACTGCAAGCGATGCAGCACCATGTGCATCAGCTTGTGTGCAGAGCAGACTCAATTAAACATGCAGCACCTTAGGAGAAAGAGAAGCAAGAGTCTATTCCCTGTGGTAAAAACAAAATTTGCATTTGTTCAGTAATGGGGGTAGGTGTACATATAAATGCATACATGTATGCATGCTGTTTAATGATAGAATCAGATTTTCAAGGTAGTTGATGGTGACAGCAGTCCCTCACGGTCAAGGATGATCACTCCCATGAGTCAAGTAAAGGGTTATAGTTGAGTCTGTTGATGGCTAAGGCGGCGAATCCTAGAGTCACAGACTCTGCAGATGCCACAGGTGTTGGTTAAGGGCAGGTTGAACAGTGGATTTCTCAGTCTTGTTTCCTTTCTTTCTGTTTGTCATTTTTCTGCCTCCAGGGAGAAATGGTTTTCCTCAAAGTAAAATGTATCTTCTCTTATAAGGCGTTGCCATGTAGCCCTGTCCCAGTGAGTTTTTCCTAATTTGTGATGTCCAAGCCACACTTAATGTTCACCTTGAGCATTTTCTTGAAGTGTTTTCTTTGGCCCCTGGGTGTCCTTGTTTCTTGGCTGAGTTGGGAGTATAACAGTTGCTTTGGTAAATGTACATCAGGAATGTGCACACAGTGCCCTGTCCACTGCAGCTGATGTTCAATGATCAGCGCTTCCATATTGGTGGTGTTGGAATCAGTGAGGACACTGGCATTTGTGCAATGATCCTCCCACTTTATGCGAAGGATTTTCCGGAGGCAGCATTGGTGATGGTGTTGCAGGCTTTTCAAGTGGTCTCTGTAGGACACCCAAGCTTCATACCTGTAGAGAAGAGTTGGGATTACCTCAGCCTTATATAGTAGGAGCTTTGTTCGAGTCCTGATGTCGTGATTGTTGAACACACCATGATACAGTGTTCTGAAGGCAGAACTGTCACATTAGATCCTATACTGGATCTCCTTATCAATGCTGGCCTTTGACGAATTGCTGCTGAGATATGCAAAGTGGTTCAAACTTCTCCAGCTCTTGTCAGTCAGTTAGAATCTTTGCCAGGGGAGTTAACAGGCGTAGAAAAGGCTGGTAAAGCACATTTGTTTTTCCAATGTTAAGGGTCAGTCCCAGGCACTGGCATGCTTGACAAAAGGAGTTAAGGCCTGTTTGTAGGTCTTCCTCAGTATGTGCAACAACAACACAATCATTGGCATACTGAAATTCCTCAATCAAGGCCAATGTAACTTTGGTTTTGGCATGGAAGCGGAAAAGAGTGAAAAGGTTCTCATCCATCCTGTACTCGATGCCGATGCCATGTGGCAGATTGAGCCACAGACTACTACAGGAGTTATAGGAATCCTTCTGAAAAGCTAGAGTGGCATAAGAAAAAAAGTTAGGGAAAAATGCAATAAATATAATCAGAACCATGGGAAAATATTTGCTACCTTACCTACTATTCCTCTATCTTACTGTTCAACCTGACGATGGGTGGTTGGACCCAGATTACGCGAGCAGGCCAGGGACAAAAGGGTTTTGGGGCCTTATTCCTCCCTCTTCTGTCTTTCCTTCCGTCGACAGAAAAACACCAAGGAGGCGGTAAGATAAGTAAACGCTTTACTCACAGCTTAGGCAGAAAAAAACTTCTTAACAGCTGTTCCAAGATTAAACTCGCTGATAACTCGAGAGCTCTTAAACACGTTCGGATGGTATACCCAGTCGTGATGGGGGCGTCCGGGGGAAGGGATTTCGTGGACACAGGACCTCCGGTGAGGGTGATCAGGCCTCTCCGATATTGCGTGGGTCCCCCTTTCTTTTGGCACGCTCGCCTTTTAAACGGGCTGCATCTGCACGCCCCCTGCCAATCAGCGCGAGCCGGGACCTCCGCTATCAGGCCGCGCCCATCGCCTTCCCCATGCCATGAGCATGACTTGCTCCTACGTTTGGCGTTTGGTCATTTTTCTTTCTTTTCTTTATCACACTTACAACTAGGAACTACTTTTCAGTGTGAAAGAACCATTTCCAATGATGCATTCCAGTATTGTTTTAAATTTTTTACACGAAGTAATTTAAAATGCAGTCATATAAAGGTGTGTGTGCTTAGTGGTTCACTTTTTAGGTTATCAAGGACTTTACAGTTAACCCAAGCAATAAGCTGTTCACCCATTTAATTAACAGTATATAATGGATTATTTTTATTCATAGAAATGCCCAGTGAAGTTCTAGACCACATACAGATTTTGTAGATAATGGAATGACTTAATAATGGTACACAGGAGACCATTGGAGCCATTTGCTGCCACTCACCCCAAGGAGCAGACAGAGGCTGCTGTACAATAGCTCCCACTCCCAGCTTGCTCCCTTTCCATTGCTCTTATGCTGAACTCCGGGAAGGAGTCTTTGCCAGCCCCCAAGTCCTCCCCCCCACCATTTATGGGTTGAGAAGTAGCAGGGCTTGGGGGCAGGTATGGCAACAGCAGCAACACAGAGTTGTATAGGGGCAGGCAGGGGGCACCTCACCTAGTGTGGATGGTGTGGGGCACCCAGTGGCAGTAGTGGCAGCACTGAGTCTCCCTACCCCACTCTGCCCTTCTGCACCAGGTCCTGCCCACTGGTCTGCAGAGACAGCTCCTGCCTAGTGCTGGTCTGGTCAGGCTGTAGCCTCATGCCTCACTGTCAGCACAGAAATCGGGGGGGGGAGGGGGCACATGCCCCCTGACGCATTGCCAGTGGCATCGCCTATGCCCACACACCATCTGACCCATGCACCCATCTGCTGCGGAGGTAGGGGGAGGGGAGCTGCTGCCATGAGGGAGCTTGGGACTAAGGGGCAACAGCATGGGCAGGGCACCATGCTGTCAGGGTTGCTCAGCACCACAAAGCAGCAGGGAGAGGGAACAGCCATAACTGAACTTGCATCCTGGTGAGTGAAGGGGGCAGGGGAAGCTCTGATCATCCATGTTAAAAAAAAACAAACAAAAACTAAAATCAAATGCCAAAAAAGTATAGATATTTAGAATGTATTTTATTATAATGATTGAGGCAGTGGTAGGCTTCCAAATTGCTTTAAACTTGTAAATATATCAATATAATATTGTTTTCAGGTGATATCAACATATATAGTAGCTTTTCATTTTAATCACAGAAAAATGCAGAAAACCAGGATCACTGCTGATGACCCAGCCATTCTTTTGAGTCAGGCTTAAGTACCCTTCCTACAAATTTGCCTCATTTTAGACATGTTTCATTAATAGCATCTCCCCTGAGTGGCTGGGTGTCATTTTTTTTAAATGTAAATTTATCACTGTCTAACCAAAACCTGGTTGCTCTGCCTCCTTTTGGGGGACCAGTGAACAAACCAAGTCAAATACTAATTCTTATCCATTGTCTCTTCTAAGTGTGAACACTTGAGGGCCATTCAAGTTGATCCCTACTTTACTGACAGCCTTGCCTAAAATATAAATACATCAAAATTACATTTATATCAAATACTATAACACGTGGTTATGAGAACAATAAAATGGAACACAGCTTTGCACCAGCTACCATTAGAGATAGAACACTGAACCTAGTTCAGTTTACTCTAGGTTTTCTAGAGTAAACCTAGTTTGGAAGATCATTCATGTAAGTCACATGGTAAGCCCCCAAAGGATAATTTGGCTTTGGGGTGAATCCATGACAACTATATTGTAGATTATTGCTTTATTCCCAGAAATGCCCAGTGAAGTTGCATTCTGTGTTGCACAAAACCTTTACATGGTCTGACTTAATAGAGTGTGTATGAGGAAATCAGATATTTCCCAAGTACGTCATCAATATTATTGTGACTACTTCTTAACTGAATTGTAAATTACTCACTGATTCCCAAGGAACGCTCTGCTGCTATTGAAATTTAATACTATAAGTTATAAATTCTTAAGTAATAAGATTGCAGCTCAATGTAAATTATATTCTAGCTGGTTGAATTATCACTACATTGCCACCAGCAACAAATCAAATTCTAAACAACAACCTACAAAGTTCATTTTTTTTTTTTTTTAATGAAATTCCTCACTAGTGCTTCCATTGGGTCATCTTCTCCGGTGAAGAGCCATTTTCTTTCCCTGCCCAGATCACTGTAGAAGATTCATCTGTGCCTAGGGACACAAAGGAACCTATTTCAGGAGGTGTCTGAAGTATTCTTGTTTCTGTTAATGTTTCAGATACATATTTAGTAAATATTGAAGTTTACTTTCACAGTCAATAATGCTTAGATTATTATCAGGATGAGAAGGATCTCGACAAAGGGAATTTTGTTTTTTGGATAGTTCTCAAAAATGGTCTTGATTTATGCAAGGAAGTAATCGCAAGGCATGTTCAACTTCCTGCCCACAGACTAGGGTCAGGCTGTGGAGTTGTGTTATCTGGCCTGTGGGACTCCCTAAGGGTCTAGACATTTGGTGACTGAGGATCAGTACTTCATTGCCAAGTTTCTAGACCCATAGGGAGCCCGTGGCTTAGATAACATGACTACATGCCAGAACACACCAACACATGGCTGGATCTCGGGGCATGGGATTGGGCCAATGGAGCAACCCCATATGTAGACCCTGCAGAGAGTACCCAGCCCATAGGTCAACCCTATACCACTCATTTGGTCTGTGGGGCCAGAAGTTGGTGTGCCACTGATTTATACAAATCTATATCAAAGCAAATAGATATTGTGGATGGCCATGATGAAGTGTAAAAAGCTGTAAAAACTGTGATGAGTAAAAGGAGCTGTATTTTCTACCAAAATCTACAGGGGAGGCAACTCTCAGCACATGTACCAGAGAGTAGCACATGAAGGCATTTTGCTTTGCTTGGGGCAGAAAGCAAGAAAGGAACCAAGGCTGCACTGCCACAACAAGGATCAGGCCCCTCTCAATTCCCTGGCCACCTGCTCCTGGTACACCAACATTTTACAAGTTGAGATTGTGGTTGTTTTTGGTACTCTGCCCAAAACTTGGATGTCCAGATTGTGGAGTAAGTTCCCTCCAGAGGTGGTGCAATCACCTACCCTGGAAATCTTCAAGAGGAGACTGGACAGCCACCTTGCTGGGGTCACCTGACCTCAGTTGTCTTTCCTGCCTGGTGCATTTCCAAGGTCCCTTCCAGCCTGTGGAGCCTGTGTTGTTCACTCCTGATTTACAGTACACAACCCAATTCTAAAATAGGGATGTGAAAGATTAATCGTTTAACTGATAAGTGCAGTGATAATTGGTTAGCTTACTGATTATCCTTTAGCTGGGGTGGGCACAGTCTGTCAGGGAAGGGAAGCCATGGGATGCCCAGCCAGGAATCAGAAGGCAGCAGTTCAGGCAGGAAGAGAGAGAGAGGAGCGAGGAGGAGTGGGAGAAGGGAGGGGCAAGGGGGACTAGTACTCATAGCCTTAGAGGAAAATAGCCGGCAGCCTAATGACTCATTTGAGCAATTAGCTGTTCATTCACAGATGCTCTCTCCCAGCACAGGGCTTCATGTGGGCTGTATTGTTTGGCTGGGTTTGCCTTCCACATTTAAAAACAAGGCTTGTTTTTAATCTCACTTGAGTTTGTCTCCTCTCCCCCTGCCCCAAGTCAAAAGGCTGCTGTATTATGGATTAATTGTCTAACCAATATAATTAGAGGTTAAACAAATATTTTAAAATGATATTTACATCCCTGTTCTAAAGGGCAATGAACTTTCAAAATATATAATGGTTGCTTAAGCCTTCAGTTTGTCAGAATATTAGTGTTTTCACTTCCTTTAAATTAATTTTTCAATGGTATAAAAGACCTTTTTTATTTTTTCAGCCTTGTTTTTAATTGGTGAATCTTCTCAGACCAGGTGGTCATCTCTTTTTAAATGGTATTAAAATCTTCAAACATTTAATTGTATATCTTCTTAGCACTTTGTTAATCTTCTTAGCACTATTATTGTTGTTATTTTCCTTTCTGGAACCTTATCAAGGGGCCCTTCTCACTCCTCAACACCATCAAAAGCTGTAAAAAATGTTGGAGGTAGAGAAGTCTATTAACCCTTTCACTATTGGATGTTTTCAGGTAATTTCAGTGTGATGTATCAGTGAATAACTGGATGTTCCCAGGTATGCTGGATATTAAAATAGTCATGATTTTTTTTTTCAAATATATGTTCTTCAGTGAATGAAGTTAAAAATCTCTTATCCACATGTTTAAATTGAAGATACTCAGGATAACAGTAAAATAGAAAATATATCCTTCATTGTTTTGTAGAAAAGGTTGAGAGATTTGAGAATGGAATGCTATATTTCACAGGTTACTTTACCCAATGCTGCTCAGTTATTGAAGGCTTTCATAGACTTCTCTTGGAACTGCTTTTTCAAAGGACATCGCAATAGAGTCTTTCTAAAAATCCAGGATTACCATACGTCTGGGTTTTCCCAGACATGTCCTCTTTTTTGGACTCCTGTGGTGCATCCAGGCAGGTTTTTAAAATAAGAGAAAATGACCTGGGTTTCTGCTGTCCTGGGCTGGCTGCTTCAGACTGGGAGCAGCAGGCAAGGCGATTGGCTGTCAGGGGGCATGTGCCTCCCTGTTTGGGTTCTGGCAAGCCAGAGAGAGAGAGAGAGTGTGCACGCAATGTGGGAGCTGCTTGGGTAGCAGGGCTGGGGGGCCAGGGGTCTACGGGTTGGGAGTGAGGGGCACCAGCAGGGCTGGGGGGCAGAGGCTGCAGATCCAGAGTATGGGACACTGTGGGGGAAGGGGCTGTGGATTGGGTGTGAAGGGCATGGGCAGGGGCTTGGGGACTGGGGGCTGCAGGTTGGGAATGAGGGGCACCAACAGAGCCAGGGTGCAGTGCAGGGAGCTGCAGGTTGGGAGTGAGGGGCACTGGCAGGGCTGGGGGGCCGGGAGCTGCAGCTTAGGAGTGAGAGGCTGGAAGGGGTGCAGGAGGCTAAGGTTCTGGAGTGAGGGACATGGGGGTGGGGTGGGTGACTGTGATTTGGGTGTGAAGTGCACTGGCAGTGCCAGTCAGGAGTGAGGGGCAGGGTACCACTGTTTGAGAGTGAGGGGCAGCAGCAGGGCTGGGGGTGGGATATGGCTTGTCAGTGAGGGGCAACATAATGGGCAGGGCCAGGCCACTGTCATGTCACTCTCCCCCCCCCCCCCCCCCCCAGTGACAGGTGTCCTCTTTTTTGGACCTGGAAATATGGTGACCCTAAAAAAATCCTATTTGAACAGCAAACTACAAATACATTTATTTATTCTAACAAAAACCATGGGGATGTGACACTTCTTTTGTGTTTGTTTTTGAGCATCTTATTCTTTACTAACTGATCCTCTTTTTTCATAACACTGAAGACTTTGAAGAGGCCTTTGTATTAAATTCCATGTTTTTGTTTTATTTGACAAAAACCCTAAGCTATAATTTCATCTAAAAAAAACCTACTAAGTGACTTCAGCGCTCCATGTGTCTCAATTGTTTGTGAAAACTTTTTATTCAACACAAATATTGTTGAATTTTTCTAGTTGTGATTGTGAACATATTGGAAATTTGAGGTCATAGTCCCTCACTATTCATTTGAGTTTCAAATATGTTATACAATTGCATTCTTAGTTGCCAGACTTAGACCTAAAGATGCTATTCATCTTGAGAAGCTGGGGATCTAAAGTCTGCTTTTTTAAAGGATGGACTTTTATGTTTTGATCCTGTCAGGATTGTTTGCATGAATTAAGAAGAGGGGAGGAAAGAAGAAAAGGTAGATAATTGCATACATCTTCAGAAGTTTCTTGATAAAGTCTCTTCCAGAATGCTATTAAGCTAATCTAATAATCAGCACTGATCCTGGGATGACATAGAAAGCAAAGAGCAGAACTAAACAGCCAGTTCTTAACAAGACAAGAGATGAATAATGGGGTGAGAAGAGTAAATAGTGATGTGGATAATTTTTCTGTCCTATTCCCTTTTCCATTTAGAAAAGTTAAAAATTGAAAATAAAATATTCTTTAGTGGAGACTGTTTCGTTAGCCCTGATACACCAATCTGAAGGAGGCAAATCCCCATAAAAAAAGGCAGTAAATCTGGGTCTGAAGAGGGAAAAAAGCCAGTGTTATTTATTAAATGCTGCAATCTAATTATTTTTGTATGCTGAAAAACAACATTATCTTTTGGTTTGTCTTTGGCAATCCTAATATTCCTATTCAATCATGAGTAATATATAATACTATAGTACTTGTTTGCCTTATATGTGGAATTGTAGCTAAAACTATCTAAAGTGATGAGTAATCAGTAACTTCTTGCTTGAGAAAGTTATCAATAATTTTTATGGTTGCTTTCTGTTTAAAATACCATAACATCTTATTCAAAATTCTCAATGACAGCAAGAAATGTTTAAATATGGGGACATGATATTGATTGCACCTTTTCATGGAAGCAATTGATATTGCAAGAGCTATTTACATTCCCATCAAACACTTAATTTCTCTATCTATCCTGCTTCTATGGAAAAGGAACTTGGTACTGTTGTAAACTGACCTCTTAATTATTCAAACAAGGGTTTTAATCCTCTCAGATAGCCTAGTAAAAGGATGCTGTGGCCTCAGTTCTCATTAAGTCTAAGCTTACAGCCCATCTCTAGCTTAACACAGTCATGACATAGACATGTGATAAAGGGGTAATAACTTCTATATTAAAAAACAAACTTCAATATAAACAACAACAATACAATACTATCACCAGTAACGGCAATAACAACCCAATATGTATTCAAGAAAAGGTGCACCCATTCCAGTCAAATCACTAATCACCTCAGGAAAGGTGACAGCTATTGACTGGGATTTTTGAGCCAAACCAGGTTACATAGCTTGGACACAACTGGGCATGCTCAGCAGCATTGCCAGGTCTTAAATATGAAATCATCATATTGAAAGCTCAAAATTATTGTATTTGCTGAAAAATTATCATACATTGAAAAAATATGCAAATAAGCATAGGAAATGCTATGCACAGGCATGGGGGGGAGTCACATGCCTCCCCCCAGGTGAGTTCTCCAGCTGGTGGGGGAGCTCGGAGACCACTCATGCCCCCCCCTGAAATTGGCTCCGCTGGCAGGACATCAGCAGCAGAAGTGGGAACCCCACCCCTGGTTACCACAATCAGCTACTGGGGGGCTCCCCCCAGTCATGGCCTGCTGGTGCCTCCGCGGACTCAGGAGGCATCAGTCGCCCATGAAAATAAGTGTGCAAATATTTTGTCATCTTATTTAGTTTATATTGCTCCTGTAAGTCACCAGCCAGTGAGAGGACTGGGTCGTCAAAGTTGAAGCATTTCTTTATTTTGAGGCAAGCATTCATAAGAAAGTGATGATAGCCAGGGATCCTGGTTTTTCGTAATAAAAAATCACAAATTCTCTGATTTAAAAAAATTGCAAATTCTCTGATAGAAATCCCAAAATCCATGGTTAAAATTAAATGCACCCCTCACTGCCCCCACACAGCCCCCCAGCTGTGCTTGTGCCCCTGGCCTCCCACCCACAGTCTGTGTTCCCCTGCCCTGCTGGAGGGGGCCCACAGCTACCAGGGCTATGGAGCTAGGGACCAAGCCTGCTGCAGGCTTGGGCAGGGCCATCTCCCAGTGCCAGCATGCACTCCCAGAGGGTAGAGGGGATCCCCATATCTTGGGGGGTGGGGGCAGGGCAGGTGCACACTGCCCCCATGCAGATAGAGGAAGTGTGGCCAGGGCAGCATGGAGCTTGCAGTGGCAGGCAGCTTTCATGCTTGGCCCACTCTGTCCTGCCATGCCAGTTGCACACGCTGTGCTCTAGAGGGCCTGGGGAAGGGCAGCAGGGTGGGGAGCACAGCATTTGTGACCCAGGGTTTGCAGCTGTCTGGGCACTCTGGCCAGGGGAGGGAGGGTTTGCAGTCTTCCTGCTCCTGGCTGAAGTTTCTGGCCAGCTGCAAACCCCACCTCCCAGCCAGAGTGCCTGACTGGCTGCAAACCTCCCCAGCCCCTCAGCCCCCAGCCAGCTTGGGCACTCCCTGGCTGGACATTCCAGCCAAGAG
The DNA here is from genome assembly GCF_030867095.1 of Alligator mississippiensis. NCBI lineage: Eukaryota > Metazoa > Chordata > Crocodylia > Alligatoridae > Alligator > Alligator mississippiensis. The sequence continues at coordinate 111,315,512 of NC_081824.1, read as the reverse complement.
GTGGGGTTTGCAGCTGGACATGAGCGGCAGGGGTTTGCAGCTGGCTGAACACTGCAGGCAGAAATGGGGAGGCTTTAATCCCCCTCCCAGCCACAGTGCCTAGCCAGCTGCAAACCTCCCCGCTCCCTCAGCCCCCAGCCAACTTCCCCCCCCCACCAGCCCTGCCCCACAACCCCCAAACCCCACTTACCTGCAGCAAGAAGAGTGAGCCTGAAGAGCAACCTCCTGTAAGTGTGAGTGTTGGGCCCTGCCCTTCTCCCCTCCCTGCCCATTGGGATTTTCTACCCCTTTTGCAAACAGCTCTTGCAGGCTGGAACTCTGCCAGCTTGCAGAGCTCTTTGCAAAAGCAGAGAAATCTGCATTTTCTCTGATAAAAATGGGAAATCCATGGTTTTCTCTGTTTTTCCGTGGGAAATGGAAAACCCAGATCCTTGATAGCAAACCCAAAAGTCAGTTAAGACCCTCTGAGAGTGACTTGGGTTTTGCATATGATGCATCACTTAGCTGCCTCAAAAATTATCACACATCTTGAACACTTTTACTGTATTGATCGTATATTGTACAAGGGTTGAAAATATATAAATATGACAATCATTGTACACCTGGCAACACTGATGCTTAGGCATAAAAACTGGGCCATTACATCATAGCAGTTCAAAGGTTTGCAGTCTCTGGAACCTTTTGCCCTTCGAACCCACTGAGCATGTGCAATGCTTATGCAAACTACCCAACTTTACACAAACTACTTAACTCTGTGTAGAAACACTAGGCAGGCCAGAGGGTGTTCCAGCTTGTGGCCTACACTACAGATATTTTAATGGGAAGAGGGTGAAATAGTCTTCTTTACTGGGGTGAGCAATACATACTTCTCTGTAAGAAGGAAAAAGAGTGAAAGGTGGGTTCCTCATGAAGGTCTGATCATGCAACTAAAAATCGGGGGGAAACCACACTATGTGTATGTGTGTGTGTGTGTATATATATATATATATATATATATATATATATATATATATATATATTTTTATATATCACCTGAAGACCAGTTGGTCAGCATGCAGAAGAGATTGCCAGTGGCTCAGTGCTGATTTACAGGTTCTTCCTGAGTTTTCAGAGGTACCAGCAACTCTGGTCCTTGTAAGCAGCTGGAGACTTCCAAGTTTCTTAATGCACATTTCACTTTTTTCTATTTTCTGTTTGTGAAAGGGCACAATATCGACTAATTATTTAATGATTTTATTATGACTGAGTTTGTTGCAACTGCATAGTTAAACTTGGATTACTGATTTCAGTTAAATAGTAAAACTTTATTCTTTAGAAACCTGATACAATTGTTAAAATCAAAGTATATAAACTTGTATTTAATTCTTGAAGTTCTCATGTTGATTTGATACAAAGCAGAGTGGTGGTGCAAAGGCAGAATATGTGTTCCAAAATCATTCATTTTGCAGGTTTTTCGCAGGAGTGTTTTCAAACTCCTTTTTTGCAAGACTTTTGAAACACAGTGACATCTGTCCTTACTCAATACAATTTTGATCCAGCGCTATCAGTAATTCATAGGTAGCCTTTATCTGTGCAGTATTATGTGACAGTTTAGAAATAAATGCTGGTATGTGCACTAAGATGAGCCTGCTGTACTCTGTAGAGGTAATGGAGTGGGTGGACAGGCAAAGACCCTTTACCATACTAAATCTTTTCCTGAAAAGTCACCTTATATCAACTTTAGTAAAATTAAAGCAGTTAAAGTTCCTGAATCACATGTCTCAGTCAGATGTGCAGATGTCTTGATGCAAGAGCATTTGAAGTCTGCCTTAACATTTTGTATGCAAATTTGAAGTTAGCAATACACAGTGCTTTTCAATATGTAACAGTATGCATGCACACCCCTGCAGGGTACACATCAGATTCCAGGATACTCTGAGACAACATGTGAATTTTAAAGAACTTTAAAGTGTTGACCTTTAAACAGAAAGTGGTTTTCAATCTTACCAGTACTGAAATTGGTGTTCCCCTATAATGAATGTTAAATATTATTGTCATCCTTATCAGGTCTTCCTGGACAATCTATTAAAGGTATGCCTGCCCTGCAGTGCAGATGTGACCAGCTTGTGTAGATGTACCTGGGATAGCTTTAAGTCAGCTATCTTGGATACCAGTAGCAGGATAACCATGGCAGCACTGAATTAAGTGTAATACTTGTATAAGAAGCTAGATAACTGGGTGGTTGTTAACCTACACTGATCTCCATGCTGTCACACTTGTGCTGAGTAAGTTTATTTTTAGCTAGCTGGGTATGTTGATGCAAGCTGCAATTGTAGATACATTGCAAGTCTTCAGTGGAAATTAACTCTTCCTTAATATTTTTATGACATAAAGGAGTAATTTGTGGCATGAATGTCACATTTTATGCCACATTCTGCTTCTTAAAAATCCTAAGAAATTAGATAAGCCATTGAACACTTGGTTAAAAAGTTAGCTTTTCTGAGTTTTTAAGTTATTGCATTCAGTATTACCATTCATATTTTAAAGACATTATTTTTTAAGAAATGATTTTAGAGTTATATAAATGTATAGTATATACATTTATATACATTAAATGTATATGTGTTTATAAAGCTATTGTCATAAAAATGTTTCTCTTTGGCTAGTGAAAGTGAGAAGTCATGTAGACTCAAGGAGAACACAAATATGAGTTGCTAAAACAAAATTACCTCCTAATTGAGAGATGTAAAGGTAAATTTCTGCCCTAAACAAATTTAAAGAATATGAGCTAATTTCTGCATACAGAGAACTGATTTTTTTTCTTTAGAATGAAGAAATGCAGAAGCTATGTCTCAAAAGGTAGCAGTAGAATGAGCCAAAGGAAAATTACTTGCTACCATGTTTCCAGCATGTAGAGCACACCAGTGTATAAGGCACATTCCTGAACAAGGATTAAATTCTGGGGGAAAATTTTTTACATGAATGTCATGGAATTTTCATTGGTTTTATTACAGTTTCAATTATTTTTTATTTTGTAACTTCAGTTCATAAGATGAAATTAATTTTAGACATCCTTTTCCACAAAAAAATTCATCTTGGGCCTCTGACAGCTGTTTAGTTTAAGGTGCTATGGGATCTAAGCTGCGATCACAACAGTCGTGCCTCCTGCCGTACATGGCAGGATGTGCGATTTTGGGATTGGGGATTAGATACCTGTCACACCTTGTCATTGCAGAGGAAGCCCAGGCTCCCACCAACACCAGCAAGTTAAAATTCAGGTGCTGACAATCAACTGAATGTCATTTGGGGGGGAGACCAAAAAGGGATGTGAAAGCAGCTCCAATCAGGTCTTCAGTCCCAGCTGGACATCATCAGATTGTCAAATGGCATTTTAACTCTGCCCTGGGTACGGGGACCTTGGGATCAAACTGTCAGAACCCTATCCCATGGTCGTTGTGAGCTGGCACTGAGTAAAAACCCTTGTGTGCTGTCCAGTAGCTGTGTCCTGGGTCCTAGGGCTGCCTCATACTGGATTCTGAGACTCAGTTAATTGCTGGGATCTGTCATGGGCCATCCCCAACCAGCAGCTTGTTCAGTTTAAGGTGTGATGCAAACAAGTCACAATGTTTTTATCATTATATGTGTAACTGTTAACTGTATCATCAAGCCTTAAGTTGACTTTAATATGTGGCCAGGTTACTATTTAAGGTGTGATTAACTTTTTAACTGTCTCTCTAATGTGTCACCAGCCTTAAACAGTTCAAAATATGGTAATTATCATGATATTAGGAAAATGTTTCTGTTTGTCTTTCAATGGCAGTTTTTCATATTGTTCATTTGTTGTGAGAAATATTCATGTTAGAGGTTTGTATCTTTTTACAGACAACATATGAAACTAATTACATTGCTCAACAGAAATGTTGGGCCCAGGTTTTGGAGCAGGTGAAACCCCAACCTCAGTGTGCTTGGAAAGGGGCGGTGAGAAGGCAGCCAGAGAATATTGATGTTCCCTACATTGCTGCCAGTTATAATACTGGACACAACCTTCCTGTTCTTAATCACCTTCTCCTCCATTTCTTAGAAATGGAGTCCTTGAGGACCTGCTCCATGATTTTTCTAGGGACTGAGGTGAGGCTGACCAGTTCGTAGTCCCCAGATCCTCCTCCTTCCCTTTCTTAAAGGTGGGCACTATATTTGTCATTTTTCAATCACCCAGGACCTCTCCTGATCACCGTAAGTTTTCAAAGATCATGGCCAGTGGCTCTGCAGTGGCATCGACCCAGGGTGGGTTTGATTTAAATGGAATCAATTTAAATCCTGATTTAAATCACTGGTCAGGAAGTCTCGATTTAATCATTGTTTTCTACAAAAAGTGCATCCCTGTTGTTTGATATAACCTTAATTAAAATATCCCCAATGTGCCCGCCTCTGCTCCAGAAGGTGCTCTCGGGCAACTCTTGCGCGGGTGGCTAACTGGGCCTGCCCCGCTCTCGCTGGGGAATCCCCAGAACTCGCCGACCGCGGTCGAAGCTGGGCCCGCAGCAGGGGGGTCCCCCTCACTGCAGCCTCCAGCGCCGAAGCGCCCCTGGGCAGGCTCACACGGGGCTCCGACCTCCCCTGCACCCCAGCCAACACCACCTTTGGTCGTGGACCTTCGGTTCCTTGTCCGTGAACGAGGACTGGGCGTTGAGGGGCCTCTCTGCCCCTTGCGGCCCTCTTCCCTGATGCCCCGCCGGCGTCTCTGCCTGGTCTTCCCTGGTTCCCTCACCGGGATTCCCACCGGCTGTATCCCGGTTCCCTCACCGGAGTTTCCGCCGGCTCCAGTCCGGTTCCCTCACCGGAGTTTCCGCCGGCTCCCGCTCTGGGCTCCTCCCCGGAGCCTCTGCCAGCTCGTTCCCGGTTACCTCACCGGTGGTTCCCGCTGGCCCTCTCTCTGGGCTCCTCCTCGGAGCTTCTACCAGCCCCCTCGTCAATTTCGCCGCTCTTCCACGGTGGCGCAGCTCTCCCAGCCTCCGTCGCTCCCGGCGCGGCTGCAGCCTGTTCGGCCCACGGCAAAGGCCCCTTGCAGGGGCCTGGTTCCACTCCCGGGTTCCACATCCTCCCGCCATGTGCTCCCTCTGTCTTCAGGGCCGCGTTTTATTTCCCCTGAGCGGCACCTCTCTCTGACGTCGCTCCGCCCCAGCCGTATGAAAGTGTGGCTAACGAGCCGCGCGGGTGGTACCCCCGCCTGCATGCCGCCGCAGCTCCCCCCTCCTGCGGAGCATAAGTGAATGTTTCCCCTGGCCCTGGGCCGGGGGCTCCCACTAGCCCCGTTGTCCCTGGGACACCCAAACACGGTATTTTTTACGGCCTGGCAAGCCTGTTACCATGATAGGTTTTCCCTTCTACCATACCATTCCCTCACTAGATCTCAAATCAGTGGAGAGGCTATATTCAGAAACATATCCCTCAAGATTTCTGAAATATTCTGCTCAAAATGTTTCTCTTTTGTTTCTACTGCCCCTTCTTCCATGCATTTATCTCCAGACTCCTCCTCCTTGCCCAGATCTACTGCATTCCCATCAACCCCCTATTCATTTAATTTCTTGCAGCTTTGGACTTTTCGAGTAGTTAAGGGCTTGACTCTGTGTACACAAACTTGCAGAGAGACAATAGGGCTGATAGGTAGGTAATCAGGTCTGTTATCTTTTGTTTCCATATACTGCTGTTAACAAGGCTGTTATCTCTGGAGACATCCACAGTTTGAGAAATGAAACTAAGCATCACAGAGATGCTTAATAGGATCTTCTAGACTGAGCACTGAGTCCCATTGGGTAGAGTAGTTTTCTTTGATCTTTACTAATATATAGAGGAGCCTCTAGGAACCCCATAAGATTGGGTCCCTAATATAGTCCATGGCCTATTGTGAGCTATTCATAAAACTTTTCTAAAAAAAAGTTACATGCATATATTGTCTCAAATAGTATATAATTAGAAGTTATAGGCCCTATTCCATGATCATATCGTTGAGCTCTAACATATCTTAAATTAAAGCTATCTTTATATTGGTTTATGTTTTTAAAAGAAGCAGCTTAACAAAACAAATAAAATGATATGATTAAATCAAAAAAATCTGATTTTACATTTAAAAAAAATCCCATCTTTTCTTGTTTTAAATTGTTGATTTTTATCCACCCTGCATCAGTCAACTCCCTCAGTACCCTTGGGTGCATCCTGTCCAGCTCCCTGGACTTGTACACATCCAGCTTTTTTAAATAGTCCCTAAACTGTTCTTTTGCCACTGTTGGCTCCTTACCTCCTGCACAAATTGTGCTGCCATGCGCAGTAGTCTAGGAGCTGACCTTACTTGTAAACGTTCCTTAGTATATTGGCCTGAATGATGGAACCCAAGGGTTATTGAGAGTCAAACAATGAGGATTTATTATTGACAAACAACTTGGAATAAGCAGGAGTAACAATATTACAAAGAGTGGGACAAAACAGGAATGAAAGAGGGCATGGACAAACATGGATAATAAGGGATAAAATAATACTTTACCAACACTGTGTCACCTCCTGAGTGTCCAATGAGATGAAACAATTTCAGATGATTAGACAACTAGACAGGCAAGTTGCACCAACACGGGTGAGATGAATCACATCAGTAGCTCTCTTCTGAGGGGGACTCCTTGAGAAGGAGTCATTCTTCCTAAATCAAGGTGCATCATGATCCACTTCTTGGATCGTGATCTCCAGCACTTCAAATCCTTGGATCCCTTTCAGGAGGTTGCCATTCTCCTGAATTCAGCTCACTGGAGACCCCAAGGGTCCTTTTGCACTATCTTTTAGTTCCTGTCTTTAGGGTTGCATTTAGTTCCAAAATGCAACACTTCTGTTGGTCTAGTGATTTTAAAACATTATCTGTCAGTCGTATATTCTTTCAGTTAAGCGTCACTCATCCAATTACATTCTATCATTCCAGTCTGCCATGCAAAGGTGTTGTTTGCTTTATCCTCAGAACTTTACTGCTCTTTTTAAGCTCTTACTGAGCATGCTCATCCAGGCCAAGGGTTCAAAAGCTGAACCTTTCTGGAAGGTTCTTGAACTTAGCAGTTATTGTACATGCACCAGTACCAAACTGAAGTTCTTCCTCTAGGAGTATTAAAGTACGTATTATGTATTATCATTGCCTCTTAGATGATATTTGCAAATGGTGTGGTTAAGAGGTACTAATTCTTTAAGAATTTGACTGTTGTAATCCCAAATAATAAATGGAACAAAACACAATCCAGCGTTGATTTTTAGTCTGCTAATTCATTCTGCTTTTTCTATCTGAAATAGTCTTCCATGTTTCTTAAAAATTTTATCATTCTAGAGCAGTGGTTGTCGACCGTTTTCAGACTTGAGGCACCCCTCCTTAGACTCAAGGCACCACACCATAATTTTTGTGAATTGAGTGACATCCCATTTCAAGAACGAATTGATTTATTATGGTGCTTACTGCCTGGCAGAGGGGCCAAGCAGTGGGGTTGGGGGAGGAGCAAGGCAGGGAGAGCTTGATCTTGCCGCAACTCAGATTGCCCATCACCATGGTTGAGAATTACTGTTCTGGAGCAGTGGTGTTCAACCTTTTTGCCTCATGGGCCAGATTCGTAATATCTGGTCCCTCTATAGGCTGGATCTGGCTGGTGGGCCTGATCTAGGATAGGTGGGGCACAGTCCAGCCTTGTGGAGGTGAGCTGGGGACAGTCTGGTCCCAATCTTGCCATGTCGGTGGAAGGGGGTGCGGCCCAGACCTTATGTGCTGTGCAGGGGGAAGGGGTCATGCCCCAGCCCGATTCGGCTGTGTGGGGGAGAAGAGGGCATCCCCCAGCCCCAAATCCAGCTGTGCAGGAAGAGGAGGGAGAAGAGGCATGGTCCAGCCCCAACTAGATGTTCAGGGGAAGGGGGCTTGTTCTGACACTGATCTGGCTATGTTGGGGGAGGTGGGTTCTGGCTTGGTACCTATCTGACCTCACAGTCCTTGGGACTTCGGCAGCAGGCGAAGGAATGGCCGTATTAATTGCCTCTGCTCCCTCATCGTCAAATGTCCTGACCCATGGGGAGTCCTGCTGGTCAGTTGTGGCCTGTGTGCTGTGGGTTGAGCACCAGTGTTGTAAAGACAATTATTCTTTATTCATTAAAAGGATATTAGCAAATGTCCTGAAGTATAAATAATTTAAGTGACAGAATTCATTGGCACTTGCTAATCTAAAGCATTTGTTGCATTATGCTTAGTATACATCATGTGCTCACTTGATAACTTGCTCATGTCTAGCTGTCAGAAAGTGGGTCTCAGTCATCACAAATAAGTGGTTTTGCTCTGAACCATATTGGTATTAATGTAGCTCTTGGCAGCCCTGGTCCAGACCCTGAGCCCATTGTGCTGGGAAGTGGACAGGCATAGAATAAAAAGACAGTCTTTACCCCAAAATGTGTATAATTTAAGTATGAAACGAGAGAACAGATGGATACAAACAGATGAGGAAACAATGAAAAAGTTGTGCTCAGCATAAGTTGCGGTTTCAGCACATCACAGCATAAAAATTGTGGGAAGGTAGAATCATAAGCCAATCAGAGGTGACTTAGTTTTATGACATGAAATGATATGGGCCTTGAACATGAGGACAAATGAAAGGTGAATAAATGTCCAATCTAAATTGGAATTGATTTCTTCTTAATCTTATTTTATACATCCTTCCTTCGTTGCATTGACCCCAGTATTGAGAACAACAAAATATTTATTCCTACACAATCATATATTTCTTCTTAAGTTCTTGTCTGCAGAAGATAAACGTGATGCATTCAAATTATAAATTAAGCCCCATCTATCATTAGTGACCAGTATGTGAAAAAGTCACAATCCCTCTTTTCATTTTAGGTTAAATTTGTTTAGTTTAGTTTGTCATTAGTTACTAATGTTTTTGCAGCATCAGTTTCACATAATCTGTTTTCAGCTGGTATAATGTAGAATCTGTAGCCAACATAATTGAGAAGTATTTTTATGAATTCACATCCAGTTTTCTTGAAAAGCAGCTGAATACTTACTCTTGTCATGATTCCATTAGGAGTTCATTCTGTGTTAACAGCCTGTTCTAGTCCATTTCACTCTGAAGATGATGATATGATTCAAGGCAGTAATTGTCAATAGTGTACAAGATAGTACAATTTATGTATCTGAACTTACTTTAAGCATTTATGTTCATTATATTCTGTCTCTTCCCCTCCCTAAACTATTGCATGTAGTATACAAACAAAGCAATTATGCCACAGTATACATTATAACATATATCTACTTTTTAAAAAACCCTTGAGAAATACCATTTTTCTCTTGAAGAATGACTGCTGTGAACATATGTGGTAAAAAAAACTTGGCTTTAACTGTGCTATTAGCAATCTGTAACATGCTCCTGAGGTAACTCGATGAATCCCAAGTTTTTGCATAACTTTGGTCTCTAAATATCAATTTATCCACTATCAAGTTGTAAAAGCTTTCCACTACCATAATACAAAACTACAGATGCTGTCATAGTTCTTTGTCCAGATTAAAAACTGAATATCTGAGATGTGTGAACCAGTTTCTATCTGTAATCAATCCTTAGCTTGAGTTTTGCTTACGCTTAGACTGGGGTACATATGGCCTTTTCTGGCTTTAAGCTCCGATTCATCTGGCAGATTTTTATGGTGTAAAGAAGTTTAATAAAATTGACAGGTTATCATATGTGCCACCTGGCAAGTGTAAAGAACTATTGATATTTCTTCACTGTTGACTGCTGTGGGAAATCCTATTATCTGTATTTTAAAACCACCATTTTTTTCTTCATTTTGCAGCAAAATCATATATAAAGTGTGAATGTAAACATGAACTCAGAAGAAATACACTGTTTTGACATAAATAAGAATAACTGATTTATCTTGTGACAGCTTTGAAGATAAATGCTAAGCAAAAATCATTCAAGTGTTTGATATTTCTAGTGTTGGATAACAGACACTTCATAAAAGGACACTGGACGTGTGCATCTTTTTGATGTTTGATTTTATTTTTAGGGAAGATTCAGAGGATTCTTACAATTTGCACTTTACAGCATATTTTCTTCCATTGAATTTTTCTCCTCTGCCCCTAGCTACTTTCTCTCTCTTTCTCTCTCTCACACACTCACACTCATGCACGCACGCATGCACACACTGTCTTTAGTTTCTGCTTTGTATTCTTTTAAAAGAAAATTAAATGCATGTCATAAGTACATAGAACTAGAAGGCACACTCTCAGAGATGTAATATTTATATACTTTTTGAGATATTGATATTCATAACTCTGACTGTATTTCGTGCTTTGTTTTGCTTGCATGGGTGAAAGTTGTGATGGATTTGTTCACCCTAGATGATATTTATTCCTTTTACTTCATTACACACAATCCACCTGTGCTAGATCTTAAGGCCTATGTAGACTTTATACTCTACTGGCGAGCTTATCAGCTTCTTTGCAGGCTGCTCAATTTGAATTTTAAACCTGAAAATGAATGAATTTGTGTCGCTTTTTTGAGCTCATGTACAGAGCTACTCCTGCATACTCCTATTGGAGTGATAACTGGAGAATGGGGAGCAAGCTTGTGACTTGTTGTTTACTATGGCTGAAGGATTTCTTATTTCATTCTGATCACCAGTTAGGATTAACATTTATTCAGTCCCCCTTCACCCGCCTCTGTTGAGGATGGCATGTCAAACACTTGAAAGTCTGAAATAAGTTAGAGAGGTAGATACAAGCTGGTACTTTTGTTCCCTGGTGATTGGCCAGACCAGGCCAAATAATATAGTCTTGGTACAGAATGACATCAAAAGAGAAGTTAAACAGCTAGTGCTTGGCTTCCATTCCAAGTGGCAGTTAAACAGGCTGTTAAACATCACTAAAATGTCTTATGGGTAATGGAAAATTCCATACAAATAAGGGACAGTATGATGAGTGCCTGAGGCCATGATAAGAGATTTGGCAATTTGAGGATCCAGTCCAATAAAGATAAAATCCTTTTATAAGTTGAAATGGGATTAGCTCAACGTAACCCACTCAAACTAATCGGCAATAAAGCAGTTCAGGAAAGGTATCTGTTCCAGGAGGCTCTCAAGGAGAAATTTGTTTGCTGACATATTAACTGTTCAGGAAAAGGAGTGATTTTATTCATTCTCTGTGGCCGCACCTCTCTTTTGAGGCTTGACCCCGCTGTGGACCTGCTGAAAGAGTCAGCACGTCTCTTCCCCGGGGCACTCGTCCTCCACAACTTTGATGGAAAAATTAAGGTAGAATACCTCCCCATAGCAAGCAAAAGTTTCCTGATCAGGATGCAGCCATAGGTGCTATCAGTCCACTAAGGCCTCTGGTGCAGCCCTGCCTGGCCTATAATGAGGGCTCCTCCATCCCTACACCCTGAACCACAGGCCTCCGTGACAATTGGTCTTTGTAGCTAGTCCCACTGTTAAAGTTTTACAGCTGGGAGTCAGCTACAGTCTATCTCTAGTCTGCTACCAGGAATCTCTACAAGTCCATTCAACACAAGAATAACAAAATATGGACAGGTGACCTGCCCCTCATCCTCTGGGAGCCTCTGTCTCTGATGAGTCTCCTCCTTTTTCACTGCTTCTCTTTAGGGTTTCCTCCAGATGGTCCCAGCCTGTCAGCACTGGCTTCCACTCTTCCACCGTGATTTATCCCTCCTGAGTCAAACAAAGCCACTTGGGTTAGTCTGGGATCATGTGCTCCTTGTCCCAGGGCCTGGCGCCCCTTAGCTTTCCATTCCCCAGCCCCTGCAATTCCCGAGAGGGCCACTTTCTCCTGGGGCCCCCGTTTCTCTGAAGGACCCTTCTGTGTGTTGGCTGGGCTGAAACAATCCAGAGTGGGTCTGGCAGTGACCCCTCAGCTCTTCCAGGAGCTACTGAGACACTTAGTCCTCAAATCCCTGAGAGATTGGTAAATAAACTGTCCTTACTCCTCAGGCCTTCTCTTCCACCCCAGGCTGTTCCTGGCACAATTGCTGCCTGCTTTTGGTCACTGCCACCATTTGTCTCAGTGCCAGGTCAGCAATTGGGCTTTCGGGACCTGCAGGAATGGGGAATTCCTCCCTATGCTCCTACATTCTCCTTTAATAACTCAGTGAAGTTAGTAAAGCTGCTTGTCGCTGGAAGGTGTTGTAAGGCTTCGGCCTTCTCTTGCCGGGCACCCTGCCCCCAAGCGACGTCCGGGTGAGGTTGGGCTCAGATACCACATGGGTGGTATGGGTGCTGCCCTTGCTCACCTGCCATGACTTGGATGTTCTTGTTGGGAGGCTGTTCCCTTCAGGTGGCCCCCGGGGATGAGGATGCCTCAATCCCTGTTCTTGCTTCATGGGGCTCCAAACCTCCCCTTTACCCCACCCTTACCACATCCACGGCCCAGATGGAAGCTACACTCTGCGGGCGTCCCCTTGGATGACTTTTCCTCTTCGCTTGGCTCTCCCGCCTCAGAGTAGGTTGGGCCTTCCCAGTCAGTTTGCCCTTCACCATAGCTGGTTCTTTGACTTCAGACCAGCTAGGGCATATAAGCCTTCCCTGTCTTGGGCTAGCTAGGGCTGCCGGTGAGGTCAACTGAAATCAAGGCCCAGATCTCTGCCCTGAAGGCCCCCCTGGGATCTCATCTCCCAGTGCCCGCTTTTAGCCCAAAGAAAAATAAAGCAATCTTGAAGGAAAGGACAAGGGGCCCACTTGTCCCTGCGTCCCAGGTAACTATGGGGGCGGGCTGCCTTCCCATGCTCCACCCTGGTTCAGCCCCTCAGTTTGGCCAGCACGGGCCCCCAGATGACCTGGAGTCACTCCCGGTCTTCCCCAGCTTGGCATGATGCGTGATTCCCACGCTGGGTTGCTCGTGCCTCCCCGCCGTGCCCCACCCATGTAGGGTGACTGCTCCCTGCTGGTACCTCCCACCACTGCGGTGTCGTCCTTGGGAGATGCCTGTCTCCCCTGGTTAGAGCTTCCCACCTGCTGTGTCAGAGCCCTCAGCTACCCCTCCCTTGCCTTCAGCTGGACAATCTTCTTCCTTGTCACTGGTGTCTCTGGGTCAGCATCCTCTTCTCCCTCCTCCAGCGTCTCTGGGTCAACATCCTCTTCTTCCTCTGACAGTGTCTCTGGGTCGGTGTCCTCTGCTTCCCCCACCAGTGTCTCTGAGTCAGTGTCCCTTTCTCCCACCATTCGCTGCCGGCCAGCTGTTTTTCCGGCTGCTATTTGAGCAGCCTGCAGTTTCCAGAGGCTCCACCCCGTAGCTGTAGGCAGCTCCGGAACCGTGGGGCCAATGCCCACGATTCCTCCCAGCTGCCACTCATCAGGATCCCTGTGGTAAGTACCGGGGCACATGGGGTGGGGGTCTGGTACCCCTTAGAAGGGCTTTCACTGCCCCTCTCACACTGCTATTGTTATTGTTTAACATTATATCCCACCATAACCAGAAAGGCTCAGCTTTCTATAGCATAAAAAGCCACTGTGCATAGGTCAGACCATAATATGCATGCTATGCTGACAAGTCATGGAGCTAAGGAACCTGCAACTCATGTACATATTAAATATAAATAAGTTATCTTGCCTCCTTGACAATGCCAATACTATTGTAGTATTTGGTCTATCACTCGATTGTCTGAGGAGGCACATTCTAGTCAGCTTCAATGGATGGGAGACATCTGCTCCTCAGTTAAAAAAAAATCTTATTACCTGAACTGACCTAATAGCTGCACAAGATTAGCGGCTTGTGCCTCTAGTGGCTTCATGCACTGGTGGTAGTTACCTCCCTGTTAACTCTTTATGGGTTTTCCAGTTGATAAGGAGCTCTCACTGGTATTGTGTACATGATGTCAAAGGAGGATGTATTCTTCCCCTAAAGGGGCTTCCTGTTTTCAAAGCCAATCTTATTTCATAATGATTCTCTTTAGTGCCTAGTTTATTTTAAAGCTTCTCTGGATGATTTTTAGTCAGAAAACTCCATAATTCCCATGTCTTTCTGGGACTGGAAGTTGAAGAGGTATGCATGCACATCTTGCTGCATTATTTGTTATTCCCAAGATCCTGCCCTGGTCACATCAAAGATAATGAAGCTTAGCAGAGTCACAGACTTTACAGCTATAAATGAGGAAGGCTTGAGAAGCTTTATAAGGATGATAAAATCAAGGGAAGTTAAGTCTCCTTTGGCACAGAAATGTTTCTCTGGTACAGTTTAACAAGCTTAGAGAGTCCTGGTGAGGGGCCTCCATATGGACAGTATTAGACTCATTCTAAAAATGTTTTTGTTGGGTTTTTGTTTGTTTTTGATCAACTTAAAACCAATAACTTTTACTTTATATTTGAGAAGTAAAGTTCCTGTAGATTTTTTATAAATAATATATTACATTTGTCCTTTTTTGTTCCATTTTCTTCTAAAGTATATTTAAAATCATGTTTGCATACATCTAGAGCTAATCTTTATGATGGACTGAGGTGATAAAACAATGCCTATATTTGTGTGGAGTTAGCACAACTCTTTTTATACCAGTGGTTTTTCTCCCTGGAAAAATCTGGAGAGAAAATGTTTTTTTCTTGAAATGAACACACAAAGATCTGCAGGTTCGGAACTCCAGACTACTATCGAAAAGTTGTTTGTTTGTTTGTTTGTTTGTTTTTAAAATTTGAATAATTTCCCGTTTTCAGAATGTTAGGTTCATAGTATGACGGGGATGGAAAAAACTTGCAGGATCAGCTGGCCCAACCCCTAGCATGAATACAGAAATGCTATTTTTGATTCTTCCCTGAACAACCATTACCTAGCCTCTCCAAAGAACAAGATTCTACAACTTCCACGGACAGTCTGTTCCACTGCATTACTGTTCTAATATTAAGGAAGTTTTTCCTGAGATCAAACCTAAATCTACTTTGCTGCAATTTAAAGCCACTGTTTTGTGTCCTGCTGTCTGTAGCAATAGAGAAGAGTTTTTCTCCCTCTTCTCTACGGCAGCCTTTAAAATATTTGAAAACTGCTATTATGCCTCCCCACCTTAACCCTCTGGCCTTTCCTCTAAGCTAAATGTGGCTGGTTCTATCAGCCTTTCCTCTCATAGCTTGCCTTCCAGCCACTGTCCTTTTATCACCCACCTCTGCATGCTCTGCAGCTTCTCCACTTCCTGCTTGAAATATGGAGCCCACAACTGCACACAGTACTCTAAATGAGACCTAACCAGTACCAAGTAGAATGGTATTATCATCTTCCATGTCTTCTACCTAATACTTTTGTTGATGCAGCCCAAAATTACTTTTTTTTTTTTTGCACCTGCATTATATTTGTGATTCATATATTGTCTTTGATCCACCAAAACCCCAAGACCCTTCTCAACACTGCTACTACCCAACCAGTCATCTCCTATTTTCTAATTCTGTATTTCGGTTATTCTTCCCTGGGTGTAGGACCCTATAGTTATCTGCACTGAACTTCATTTAGTTGTTTCTAGTCCAGCCCTCTAATCTATCAATCTGTCTTGATTCTACTCTTATGCTACAAAGTGATTAAAGTCCTTCCGAGTTTTATGTCATCTACCAACTTTTTCAGGTAGCATCCAGTCATGAATGACTGATGCCTCCTGAGACTGGGGAGGCACAATTTGTCGGTGGCAGCGTCACCGCATCGGTGGTAAGTGGTGACTGCCCACAGAAGCTGGCAGCGCTGGTGGGCAGAAGTCAGCAGTGGCGAGCGGTAACCACCCACAGAAGCTGGCGGCAGCAACGGGCAGGGAGTGGCGGGGTGGCAAGCAGCGACTGCCTGCAGAAGATGGCAGTGGCCAATCTTAGGAGGGCACATGCCCTCCTAGGAGTCACGTATAATCCAAATCATTTATAAACATGTTAAGTGGTGCTAGACCCAGGACAGATAAAAACCTGCTGCCATTACCTTTTGCTTGCACTTATTGAGTCAATTACATATTCAGCTGCCAATCTGTGTAGCCCACACATCTCCAGTTTACTTCTGAGAATGTCACGTGGGACTTTATCAAAAATCTTACTGAAGTCCAAGTATACTATGTCCCCTTAGCTCCTTTCATCCATTCAGCATGTTACTTTGTCGAAGAAGGTGATCATATTGTTTTGGCATATACTCCTGTTCTTAACAAATTCATGCTGCATTTCCTCCTCCAAATGTTTATAAATTGACTTCTGTATAATTTGTTCTAGTAAAGTCTTGAATGTCAAAATGATTCAAACAACTTCTTCAACTTGTTCAAGTTGCAGTCTTTGGCATATAGGCTTGGGATTGACCAGTGATAGTCTTCCGCTCATTACTATGTTAGAACAGGCAATGATGACCACAAAGTACAGCAATTAACTTAATTTGAGATTTTTTATAATTTATATCACAAATTACATAAGTACCTTAGAGTATGCTATCTCATGTTTCTCTCCCTAATGTGCATATATATGTTTTGGGGGCAAGGAGAGGTTTGGGGGGGTTGGGGGGTTTTTTTTCATTGAATTTGGGTCCTTTTTGAACAAGTTGGAGCTTATAGCACTCTGGTTATGCATTACTTTGATTTAGTACCAAAGAGGACATAATATAATGTATAATTAAGTACAGTGGATACAGAAATCTGTCAAATAATTGACATTATTTCTTATAGAGCACTGCAGTTGGGGTTGGCACCTGTTTTATCTTCAGTGCCTAGTGATTTGTAAGACAGTTTTAACAAAGGAAAGAAAGCTGTTAGCCTGCTTTTGCCCTGATACTTAATTAAAACAATCCTTCCTTTTCACTACCACATAATTTTGATGGAGTTTAGTTTTGGAGTGCATTTTGTTATGTTCTATTTTTTTATTAATGATTTTAATAATTTTGTATGCTTTTGGTGGGGGCCATGTTCATGGTTTTTATACAAGGGAATTGCAGATAGTAAGCAATGTACTTAACTGCCATAGATGCATTTAATTTGCATTAGAGTACCATTATTTATCATAGAGGGAGTAATTGAATGTGTTTGTATCTGAAAAACTAGCACTAATACCTTCATATTGACTCTGTGATTTAAAAACATTCTCTTACCATTTAAAAAAAGTAAAATGAATGGTGATGTAAACAACCCAAGATCCCTGGCATTCTTTTTCACTTCCTGGTTTCATTTTGACTTCTAGCTGCCAATTACTTTGAATGAAATCCATTCATTATAAGAAAAAAAAAAGAAAAATCTTAGAATTTGCTCCTAAGTATGCCCAACACTTGTAGACTTACCTGCCTTTGATTTCTTATCCTTGCATGTTATATATCAGAAGATATTGGACTTACAGAGTAACTTCCATGCTTATTAATAAAGGGTGCCAGCAGATGCTGGAGGGGGTAACCGAAAGAGTGCTTTACCGAAAGAGGAATCATGTCATTTTGACCCAGCTCCCCAGCATTTGTGTAGCTCACTTGCTTCCGCGGGGCTTTTTGGCATTTTATCTAATAGCTGATTCAGTAGCTTCATTGGGGCTTTTTGGCACTTTGATTCAATCAGCTATTAGATAAAAGCACCAAAAAGCCCTGCTGAAACACATGAGCTATATAGATGCTGGACGAGCCGGGTCAAACTGACACGATTCCTCTTCTGGGCATACACTGCACTTGGTGCAGGGGCATGCCAGGCTGAAAGTAAAGTACTATTTTGTTTGGTTTTTTTCCACGTCTGTAAGCACCCAAAATGACTTGGGGTTTGTTTGTTTTTTGGATTTAATGAGATGAGACATCTGAAAGTTCTTCTTTAAGATTTCAGGGGCAGCAAAACTGGTAAAATGCAATTCTTTTGGTTGTATACTTTTGTGTGGCTCTGAAGTTTCTTAAATAATCAAGTATTTGGCTTATCAGTGGCTTTCAGGCAAATTTTTTACTGCTTTTCTGATAACACTACCTATAGAAAAAATGAACCAAAATCCAGTTAATCATAATTTGATTGACCAATGCAAAATGAAGGCTCTAGCTATTCAGGTTAATGGATATTCATTGATTATATCTATGGCCATAGCACCTGGGAGCCTCACCCATGGACTGGCTGCTGTATATACACCAAACACAAAGTTTGTGTTCCTCAAAAATGAGGAATTGAAAGAATCTGAATTTTATTACACATGCTGCTTTTATAGAGACAGGGAAATACTTTAATACTTTACATGGTCAGTCTTATAACACTATTGAGACACTGAAACATTCCTCTGTAGTGACTCCTAAAATCCATTCTTCCATCAGTTTTAATGTGAAGGACTCTTAAGGCCTGTGAACCTTAGTAACATTTGCTGTTATGCTCCCTAAGAGAAGCCTAGCAATTGCCTAGGTTTTGTAGTCAACTTTGTGATGATTAGATTTTATATTGGTGTAATGTGAGCTGTGTTTTGATCATTGGACTATTACTTTATCATGGTATGGGCAAGAGGTTAATAATAAAAAAAAAACCCTCGAGACCCTCCCCCGCAATGAAGATAAACTTATTATTTTATTAGAAAAGAATATCCAGTGTAGGTTAGGAGCTAGATTCCACAGGTCCAAAATATAATTGGGTCAATATACTTTGAGCCTGATTTTATTTTTGCTGTCCATTATGCTAAAAAATACAAAAGAACTTCATATACAGGCAAGTCCTGCTTAATACTGTTTCGCTTAGTGCTGTTTCGCTATAACGCTCATTTTAAATTGATACCTGATTTCACTTAGCGCTCAGAGAGTTTCACTATAACGGTTGCAGTTGAAATCTTGGGTCATTAAAAACAATTGTGGTCACCATCTTGGGTCATCAAATACTTTTGCTTTTGCTTAACACTCATTTCACTTAACGCTCAGGTTTTTTAGGAACCAATAAAGAGTGCTAATCGGGGGTTGCCTGTATAGTACCAATTAATGCTTAAAATGTAATTATGATTGTTTATCTATCACCTGGATGGTCAGATTTCACCTCCCACAATTCTTGGGCCATCACGTCATTTTTATTGTTTCCTAGCATGTAATTATTTTAGAAACAATGTATTAGTTTCCCAGTACATCACTGAATCTCCAATGTGAAACACAAAATGGCCATTTTTAAAAGTCCCCTACTATCTTTCCATCTGGAAACACAGGTAAGAAAAAAGAAAATGGATATTATAGTCTGAATAGTCCAAAATATTATTTGGTTGCATCTCTCAGGCCCCAGATTGGACAGAATTAAACTTGTACTGGAAATATGAGCTAAGAACTAAACTTTTCAGTTATTTCTCCTTACATTCTTGTCCTTTTGACTTGTAGCTGACTGGGAGGGACCAGCTTCACTGATTCTGCTTGACTGGGAAAATAGTGACATAGAAAGAAATCAGTGTTACAACTCATAGAACTCCAATTTCAAACATTAACTCTGCCTCAGAAATCACATACAGTTTACAATATCTGAGATTTAAATTGAATATCATGCTGGAGTTTCTCTTTCTTTACAGGTAAATTTGACTTTCTGATGCTGAGAACTGGGCTCTCTAATCCATTTTAAATAGTCTTTAAAATAAAATAATGCATGTTTAGTAATGGGAGAAGTGTGTGGCTTACCTTTTAGGAAATGTACACCAAAAGTAATTAATGCGCTCAGGGAAGAAATTGAGAAAGTTCAAGCTTTTGTGTTGATGGGCACCAGATATTACATATTCTCCAAGCAGTACAGTTGTTTTTGAGATTTTTTTTCTGGAATAACCTTCACAATATAATGAAAACTTATGTTACAAATGATTATTGAAATATAGAGAACTGAACTTTCAGAAATTAGTAATTTTCAAAACTGCACAGCTTGAAAATACCTTTAACCTTGCCCTTTAATATTATACTGTTTCTTTGGGAAACTTTTTATTGCTTTGTCTTAAATTACCGAGGTAAAATTTAACAGTGAAGTGCTTTATAATTATTTGGCTGAAAAACTGTTTTGACCTTTACAAAGAGAATGCATGTGCATAAATGAGTATAATTTATTTAAATATTTTACATACAAACTATTAGGCAGGATAATATTTTACTATAGGGAACAGATCAGAGTAAAAAGAGAACAGCTAATGACACAGTTTGCAACTTCTGAATTTCATTATGAAACATTATCACTACATTAGTTGCCTCTAATTTGACATTATTAAATAGAAGTGCAGAAATTTTTTTTTCATGTTTAAATGATTAACAATACTTTGTTTTTAAACTCAGGAGTGGAAATTGCACCCTTTTAAAAGCTCAGCCCAGAATTCTTCTTCTAAATTTTGAACAGAGTATTGTACTATGCCACCCCAGGGACAAAATTATACTTTGTGGGTGTCACATTTCCCCTTTTGAGAGAAGTTGCTGTAAGATCTTCAGCTAGAACTGCAATGAGATAGGGACATTACTTGTTTGGGATGGTAACGCTGAGAGAAGCTTTCAACAAGAAAGCATGTACTTTCAGTACTGATGACTAGTTAATTGACTCCATGCATCTAAATGACCCTTCCCTGCTGTACGTACACAGCAAGATGCTGGTTATACTAACTATTCATAGTGACAACTCCAAAATCTGCCAAGGCTTCCCATTGATCTTCATTAGGTCAGGTTTCCCTTCCAACCCACACCCCCAGTAGTACATGTTTAGTCACTGAGGGAGGGAGTTATTCATGTCTGGCACATCTAAGATTTGGAAATTTCCATAATTACAAACACTAGCTTGTTTTCTACTGCTTGAAAGAATGCCAGAGTTTGAACTGCATTTAATTATACAAAGACTGCTGCGATTACTTGATCTTTAGCATAGCATATCAGTTGTAAGTTTCTTCTTTTATGTTGAATGGATTTTCTCCAAAGAAAGTGAGAGACAGAGAGAGACCGACCTTGCTAATCATTGTGCTTCATAATTTGCATATGCAAAATAATAGTCTAACCACTTGTAAAGAAAGATGTTGTTGTTTATTGTTATAGTGAAGATTCTTGTTATTGCAAAGCTTCATTATTTTTATGAACTATGCCACAAAATTTCCTACTACTCTTGGATATATCAGTAAGAAAGTATTTCTACATTTCTCCAGTGAACAAAGTACCTTTTATGATGCATTCTCCTTGCTGTTTTATTGTCTTTTCATGTACTAGCTCACAAAAATCACTAATGAACATTGGATCTCCCAAATACTAGCATAAAGTAGTAAGGTACTGCTGCAACCAGTTTCAACAAGAAGTGGATGTGAAAGCAGCTGAAAACTTTATAGTAGTACCTCATATTATTTCTAAGGCTAGGGACAGAAGTTACACACAAACTGGTTTAAGTGATCAGAAACTGGTTTAAACCTGTAACAAAACAAAAGTTCAGAGCACATAAACCAGTTTCAAAATGGCTGAAACTGGTTTGAGATAAACCTAGTTGAATATAGTATCAGACTTAACTGACTAAGGTCAAAACAGTTTATGGAACTTTGGTCCCAGACCCCTTCCTGATTTAAGTTGAATATTCTGGCCTGGCTGTCTACTCCAGTGGAGCAGGGTTGGCTTTCAGGCAAATTTTTTACTGCTTTTCTGATAACACTACCTGTAGAGAAAATGAATGAAAATCCAGTAAATCATAATTTGATTGACCAATGCAAAATGAAGGCTCTAGCTATTCAGGATAATAGATATTCTTTGATTATTTCTATGGCCATAGAACCTGGGAGCCTCACCCATGGACTGGCTAGGGCACATGTCAGGATCTCTCCCCTTCATTGCAGAGGGGTCAGGGGCATGACCAGGCACTGGCCTGGCATCATCCCCTGTGGTGAAGGGGGCAGGGAGGGGATTTATTTCCCCCCCTCTCTCTCTGGACCCCAGCTGGGGTCTGCCTCGCTGGCACAGAGTAGCCCCTATCAGGCATCCTGCCCCCACCCCAAGCCACTGGAGTGGGGGGGGGGGGGGCATGGCCAGTCCTGGTAGTAGACTCAAGTTAATGGGGGAGGGAGGGGATTTAATTTCCCCCTCCCTGCCCTGTCCCACCAGCACGGGCCCAAGCCAGAGTCTGCTTGGCCGAAGTGCAGCAGTCCTTGTCAGGGTCACTCTCTCCTCACTGTTGCAGGGTCAGGGGTGGGGGCATGCCCAGATGCTGGCTGGCATGGTCCCTCGAGGCAACAGGGGCAGGGAGGAGGTTTATTTCACCCTTCTTCTCCTCTCTCCCAGGGGACTGCATCCGGGGTCTGCCAGCCCCAGCTGCTGTCTCTGCTGCTCTCACCTGGCCTGGTAGGCACTGGCTTGAGTTCCCCAGAGGGAGAGGGTATAGAGGGGGAATAAACCCCCTCCCGGCCGTTTCACCTCAGGAGTCTATGCTGGCTGGCGTCTGGCCCCACCTGCGCCCCTGCCACTGGACTGGTGAGTGGGAAGGGACCCTGATAGGGATGTAACCCTGGTGATAGTGTCCTGAGGAATACAAGCCTCCTCCTGGTGGGGGGCCTGCGTTGTGGGTGGGAGCAGGGCAGACCAAACTGCCACAGCCAGTGCATTGTGAGCAGTGGCGGCAGCAAGGCTTGGAGGGGTGGCTACGGGGGCTAAGCTGAATTTTGGGTTGACCATAGCCCCTCTGGACTCCCCTAGTGCTGTTGCCACTGCCTCCACTTACCCCTCACAGTCTGTTGCACTGCAGCCCTCCACTGGGAAGAGACTTGCTTTCCTTGGGACACCCTCACAGGTGGAAGTCTGCATGTGCAGCCCAGAGCTCAATTAAACCTCCTTCCTTTCCATTTGCTTCACGCTGTTGCCAGAGCTGGTCACACCCCCCGCCACTCAAGTGGCAAGTGCAGGGGTGGGAAATGCCTGGCAGGGGCTGCTTCCCTCTTTCCCATCCAGGCAGCCCCCGGCTGGGGTCCCTGGAGGCCACTGTCATGGTTTAAACCCCTCCCCCAATCATACTCAGCTGCCGAGGCCTGGCCACACCCCCACTCAGCACAGCTTCCCTGCAGCTGGGGGCATGCTCGAGTGCCCCGCAGCTTCTAGCCTGAGCCACTGCAGGCATGTGCCTGCATTTCTGGAACCAAAAGTGAATGTCTGTTCACTTGCAAATCGTTTCAATCTACTCAGTTTAGACTAACCTGCAAAGATTGAATCAGTTCAGGCTCAGGCTTTTTGAATGTCTGTACTTAGCCCAAATGGCAATCAGAGTAGAAGAAATGATTGAGGTCAGGTAACAGAATAGAAATATTAACAAAAGTAATCATTTTGCTCTGAACTGACATGAATAGCTGCCTATACTCTATAACTTAAAGGCTTCGCATTTTTTATGTCTTAAGAAGGGGCTGTCTGTATGTAAGTTGATGCCTTCACAAGTTTCCCATTTTCCCCTGCTTCATGCACCATGTTCTGATGTACATAGAAGACTTAATTGAAGTCTCTTTGGGTGTTGCTTATGAATTTCTGTACTTCTATTTATTGAAAGGGGTTGTTTGTTGCTCTTCCACTGACCTAAAAATGCCTCTTCTAGCCTATGCTCACAAAAGTTAAATGATGGTGTTCTGTGCTAATAATAATCAGTAAATAGAAATATTATGAGAAAAATCCAGACAACTTTAAATACTCAGTTTAATTTCTAAGGAATATAATGTTTTTTACTTTACCTGGAAGTCAGTACACCTGGGCAAGGGATCATAGCCATGAAATAGGATTCCTACAAACAGGAGAGAGACTAAAGTTAAAATTAAAAGTCTAAGTGAGCTCCTCAGTTGCAATTTGGAGCGCTTTTGACCAGTGCTGGTAATCTTGTCTATGAAATGGTACTTTCATTCAGTGAGAGTAATTAGTTTAACGAAATTAATGTGTCTTTTATCAAATGTATATCCAGAGCAGTAGTTCAGAGAAGAGGGAGAATAAGATGATGATGATGAATAAATTATATTCAGTAGAATTAATGAAGTATCACAAAGAAATCCAAGGCTTTTGTTATTATTGATATTTGAAAATCTGTGTATTAGAAGATGATATAATGTATCAAAATCATAATGATACCATTATAGCCTTTTGCAGTGCAATAGTAGTGGAACTATATATTTAGAATTGGCAAGACAATTGGCTTAATGTGACATTACCTGATGACACAAAAAGTCTTTGTGCATAAAAGATATGAAGGAATGCTTCATGTATTTCTTGGGATGGGATTTCTCTCAAAGTATAAGCAAGATTAATGTATTCAACTGACTTGTCTTATGTCAAGCAACAAAAAGACCAACAGGAGTATATATGTGTGGAAAAGGGAGGTGTAGGAATTCCTAATAAAATATACAGCCTTTTGTTAACTGTCCTGGGTTTTGCTTTTACTAAAGATTATAGTTTAATTTGGGATTATATTTGGTAGTATTCACGCATGAATGTATGGTATATTATAAAACACTACACAAAATCAGGTACTTGGCATCTTAGGTAGAGTCTGATAGATACTTTTGAACTAGTCTTTACTTCAGTTTGCCTCAGTATGAAGTTAATACTCATTCATCTCACAAGGGCATTATGAAAATGAATGCATTAATATTTTTTAAGAACTCATGTAACATCATGATACGCACCATAGAAAGCCCCCAATAATTTCATCTTCTGAACAGAGTTTGGATAGTATGCAGATTAAAAAAAAGTTGTGGGGCCGAATGTAGTTCATTTAGAATATGAAACCAAATATTGAAAAACTGCTTTATTCAGTGAACACCATTCGTCCTGTGCACTGAGAAAGGCATCCAGTGGAAAAAATAGTATGTGATTTAACATGTAATTAGACTGGTAGTTTTTCAAACTTTTTAGACTTGAGGCACTCCTTGTTAGTGTTGAAGGGTCCCTTTGGAAAATGCCAGCTCTTAGTTGTCATTCATTTTTTATTACAAAAAATAATAAATCAATTCTTCTTTTACAAAGAAATGGGAAAGATCACACGAAGTCAGAATGTTTATAACATTATGGATTTCTATTTGATATGTCCGGGTTTGTTCTGTGGATCACGTTTGCACACCTAACAGTGCTAACTTTGCATTGCAACCTTGAAAGGAGGAGCTTAGGGCACCCTAGGGGGCTGCAGTATCCTGACTGATCATCACTGAATTTGATGGTTTCTTTAAAAAGCATACACAGGGCAATTAAAGTTGCATAGGCAACTGTAATCCTCAAATTTTACAACTTTTGAGTGCTTGATTATACAGCCTTAATATAGTGTGTGTGTGTGTGTGTGTGAGACAAGTGAAAGTAATGTAGAAATGTCTACTTTGAAAAAGGCACTGATCCTTTTCCCTGAGTAAATTAAATTTTTCCAGTTGAATTCTTCTCTTAGCTACAGACTAATCAAAAAAAAAAAATGCCGTCCTAAATTTGATAACTAGATAATGGACCAAAATGAACTTTTGATTTTTTTTGTCTTTAGTAACGAGGAGGATTCCTTTTGTATGTGTGCTTCTAACTTTACCAGTTTTATTGTACCACATGCACATTTAACAAGGGTTTTTTGGCTCTCCGTCATGGAATTTTGCCAAGTTCTTTACTTAATCTTTAGTTCTGGGCTCTAATTTTATTCTGCTTTGACTCACTGCTCTGACCATTATATTTTTTCCTTGCTCAGCTGCCTTGGAGCGCTCAGGTTTGGGGTTTTTTTTTTCTCGGCAGATAGCCCATCAGAGCTTGTTCTCACCAAATGCAATTCAGATGGTCTTAACATGACATTTGTTCATGAAAGAGAGAGAAAAAAAGCAATATCAAAATAAGAGTGAAGCAAAATGAGAGGGTGAAACACTCCAAAAGTCTTAGTTACCAAATATTGCCAGGGCAAAATGAAAAAAAGTCCTTTAATTTATAAAGTCCTTGGAGAGAGCTCAATCCCAGCCTGTCACTTAAAGTTTTTTTTCTTCAGAGACAATTTGTTGGCTGAGCAAGGTCTCTTTTCCCAGAAGTCTATGTATAATGAGAGGGACTCTATGTAAATACTCTTTTGGGTTTTGGGGAGCTTAGGCATCCAGGTTTCTTTACCATGATAAATTACTTTATCCTTTAATTCTGACATCAGTCTCAGATTTACAGCTCTCTGTATAAATTGAAGCAGTGAAATGATTACATGTGTGATTTAATTCAGGGCTCTCCAACTTCTAAGCAGCTGGGTGCCACTGCCCTCTGTGCTACAGTACTGGGGCTAATGGGCCCCTAGACCACATGAAATATGGATGTGCCCCCGCTCCCCATTCCTGCTGCACTGCAAGGCTTCTTTCCCCTGTCTGCAGCATGCATCTAAATGGGTGTCCTCCCCTGCCTCTGTGATGATCTGCATAGTCACAACCCCCACGATGGCTGCAACAGGCACCCATGCACAGAACATGGAAGCTGGAGGTGGAAGGGGGAGTCCAGACACTCCAGCTGCTATTGCAGCCAAAGTGATAGAGTGAGTTGTGGCTGGGCAGGAGCCTGGAGGCCACAACTTAACCTCACGGGCTGCTAGTTGGACAGCCCTGATTTAAGTAATCCAAATGAAGTTTACTTAATTTCCTTCTAGTTTGTAATACATGCATGTATTTAAAAAACTTTAAAAATATAGTAAAGTATGTGAATCCTGCCCATCATGTGGTATCTGAGTGCCTAAGTAAAAGATCAATCTCTTTATCTGCGTACACCAAGGGTGGGCAATTATTTCAGTTGGCAGGCCACTTAATGAGTTTTGGTGAGCTGTCAAAGGCTGCGTACACAAAATCTTTCAGAAGATATCACTTTTATAGACAATTTGTAGATAAGAAAATTGTATACTAAAAATAAAACATCTGTAGCATTTTAATATTATTTCAAAAATAATTTTTGTCCTGATTTTTTTTGAGTATTGTATGTAGAAGTGATTGCATAATAGTTCAAAATAAAATCTTACTCTTTGTTGCCAGGTTCTTCTTTAATGTGTGGGGGGGTATGTGAGTGTATTTGAAGGGGTGTGGGAATGGATGTGTACAGGGTGGGTATGTGCTTATGTGTGGGGCGCTTCCTGTGTGCTAGGTCCTGAGAGCTGGCTGGGGGGGGGGGGGGGGGGGGAGTGGAGTGGGTAGAGGTGCATGCAGAAGAGCTTGCTTATGTGGTGCAGGTGTGATTTCCCTCTGCTCCCCCCCTCCCCCCCCACCCAATCTGGCTTGCTGTTGCCCCTATGGTGCTCCACATGGGCCAAGTCTTGCCCAGTCCCACACAGGGCAGCCTGTGCTGTGCTTCTGCCTGGATCTGGCCAGCATACATAGCTTCCCAGGGGTGCTGCTCTGAGTGCAGCTAAAGCTTCCCAGCCTCCACTCCTCTTCCTCCTCCTCCTGCGCCTGCTGGGCCACTCCAGCCAGCAAGTAGCACAGGGAAACTGTGGAGATGTGTGCCTTGCAACAGATGCCCAGCCATGCAGGGTGCAAGCTGCAGTTGGGTGGCTCCTGCCTCAATGTGCGAGATTCCAGTTCCTGGCCACCTTCTATCCACTCCACCTGCCTGGTGGGATAAGTGGCCACCTGTGGGTAGATGGAAGCTGGAGCTGGAGCCCTGCACACTAAGATAGGAGCCACATGGCTGCAGCTTCCCCCTGCCTGGCTGGGCATCTGTTGCCTGGCACATATCCTCATAGCTTCCCTGCGTTACCTGCTGCTCAGAGCAGCACAGCAGGAAGAGGAGGAGCCACTGGAGGAAGGGGGAGCTGAGCAGTACCCAGGCAGCTACAGCAGCAACCCTGCTCGGAAGCTGAGTGTTAGCTGACACCAGGGCACTGCTATTGGGCAAGCACAGGGTGGGTATAAGCATGGCATGGGCTATTCCAGGAGGAAGCAGGTAGGGCTCTGCCCCATGCAGAGCACCACAGGGGCAGCTGTGGGCCAGATCCAATCAGCCAGTGGGCTTAATCCAGCCCACAGGCTGTATTTTGCCCACACCAATCTTTTGCATGGTAATCAGAGTTCAGAGGATACCTTTTAGAGCTTTGTATGTTATAAATGGCATGTTCCCCATCTTTTATGGATTTCCATCCATTCCAGGAAGATTGTTAATGATTTGACTTGAAGATGAGTCATGTGCAATGTGTTCAAAAAGATTTGTAAATCTAATGTTTGTAGACGCTGTACTTTTATATAAGACATTTTTCTGATACCAAAGTACCAGCTTTCAGAGGGCTTTGGGTCACCTTTTAAATAAGCATGTACAATGCAAAGTTAGCAGAAGAGTCCACTTTGGTATTTCATGGGCATTTCTACCTATGTCCAATGTCACGGTCTTAGTTTCTTTAAATTTATTTTGATCCCCCCCCCCCTTTTTCTTTTTTTTTTTTTTTGTTTTGATTCTCGAGGCTTAGCTGCCATGTTCTAGGACAAAATTTAATGCAAGTTTTGTCCCTTATTGTGAATCCATATACACAAGAGGTTAAATCCCACTTGGTGTATATAGGCTTTATGGCTGGTATCCCTTCCTACACCAGGGTGAAATCATTCCTTTAATCATTGTCAGTTGACATACACACTGGTCAGCCTCACAAGGTGATATCCTTTAATGATTTTTAGTCCCATGTTATCACACCTGGGATTTTTGAAACAAGATAGAAGTAAAAAGAAAGTACAGAAGGCAGACCAGTTTACAGTAAACTGGATTTTTTATTTGAAAGAATATGTTTAGAGTCCATGATATCAAGCTGAATTTCTGCATTGCATGCAGAAATTTTACCTGCATTGTTAAACACCCCTAATGATCTCCGCATGCATGTATCTGTTAATACATGTATTTAATATGCTGTATGTGGTTCTTTTTATTACCTGTTTATTTTAAAACACAAATTCTGTCCACATATTTCATTAAATTATTTTCTTACTTGCATGTTATCTCTGCTTCTTACTTGTTAAAATATCTGTTTTAAGTTTATTTAGATGGTTCATCCCAATAAATATAGCAGTAATTTAATTTGCAGAAAATATTTCCAGTATGACCCAATACTTAGCATTTATTATTAAAAAAAAATGCTGGCAAGGAAGCATATGGTAATATTTCAGCATATACTGGGCTCATCTACACATTTACTCCAGCCTAGATATACTGTGCACTAAACTACTGCAGAGTAAGTGTTTTTGGGTAAGTGTCTACACATGCAGGGATTAAGAAGCGGATTTGCACCCAGTTCCCTGCAGCCCTGAAATGGGCCCCTGACACCACCTGGGGGTGTTCCAGGCTCCCCCTCCTTGCTAGCCCAGGGACTGGCAGAGAACACCAGACTAGGAGACATGGGCTACCTGCTGCTAGGGTGGGGACAACATCCCCCTGCCCCAGGAGTAGAGAGCTCCCAGCCCCTGCTCTGTGATTTCAGTTTGACTGCAGAGTACGGGCTGGAGAGCTTGATTCCATTGTCCCCACCTGGGCACACAGGGCAGGGGCTGGGAACCTTGTTCCATGCCCAGCTCTGTACTCACAGAGTCCCCTGCTGAGGTGGGGGGAACAAGTTCCCCAGCCCCTGCCAGCAGGGAGCTCCTAGCACGAGCACAGTGACTGTGGGGCTGCTGCTGCAAGATGCTTATCTCCCAGGCCAAACTCTGCGGTCACGGGGCTCAGGCTGGGAGGCCCTCATCTCCCAGCATGAGCCCCATGCCTGTGGAACTTGGGCTGGGAGATAAGGGTCTCCCAGCTCGAACTCCATGACTGCTGAGCTCGAACTGGGAGGTAAGGGTTTCCCAGCCCCTTGCTCCTCAATCACAATGGTGGAGAGAGAGCAGGGATATAAGGATCTCCCAGCCCCTGCTTCCCAATCATAATAGGCAGCTCCTGGGGGCAGAGAGCTATCTCCCACCCCCTGGTGTATGGCTGACTAGGAGCAAGTTTTGCTCCCAGTCAGGCATCTACACAAGTGCTATTGCCCCGTTACTAATGACAAATAAATTTGCTACTTGCACTTGCAGGTAACAAATTTACTCAGTATTATGGAGGTTTACTGTGAAGTAAGCGTGTACATGTGTAGACGCAGTTGCTTACTTTGCAGTAAACTATGCTAATGTGAAGTTAAGCGTCTCGTGTAGGTGCGTGTACTGAGTGCAAGACTGCCTTCACTCAGAAGTCCTCCCCAGCTCTCTTGAGGCACTATATTGTACCTGTAGATGATTCTTTATGTATTAGGTATACTAGGGAAGCAAGAAAGTGCCATGCAGCAACTATAATATATCTCATAAAGCATGCGTGCTTTCGCCAACATTTCTTTTTTGCCTTAATTCCTAGTCAGATTGCTCATAAGAAACTATTGCTAACTTACAGAATTGAGGTCCAGCTGTTTGAAGTGCTCTCTGAAGAAGTTGAGTTTTCCTACATTCACTCCTATATCTAACATCCTGGCAAGCTACATTCTCTTCTCCCATATTTTCACCCCAGCTGCTCTTGATTCTGACAAATAATGCATCTGCCCATGCTGGTAACTTCCTATTTGTCTTTATTTCTGTTAGATTGTGTAGGTGGAGAAGCTGGTTAGAGTCAACTGATTTTTTTTTCTGTTTTTATCTAGAGCCATTGTAAAATCTGGCTGTGCGACCACAGTATTTCCTTGTAGGACATACAAATAGTGAACTTATATTTCTGATACACACAAGTGCACAGCATTTGTGGAAGCTGTTAAAAAGTTTATAGATGTCAAGTAAATGTATATGATTAAATAAGTGATTCAAATAGTATAATTAACAGATGGCAGGAACAATTATGTATTCATATTTCTGGCCAACACCATTTGGTAGATGTAATTATTTTACAGGTGTTAACTGTCCCTCTTTCATGAAATGAGACCTCTCTAAGTACTAGTGGTACCCAGGAAAGTGACTGGTGGTTGTAAATGCGAATGGAGGTTAGTGAATCTCTCTTTACATGTGAAGCTGGTAAACTAAATTCAGCTCTGGGGGTCTGATACCAAGTCCTGAGAAATCTGAGAAACTAAAAAGGAGAGCAGGTGTTATACTCTCCACACTGACTGCTGGAAAAAAAAAATTGAGCATTACAAGGTATTTAAAATTCATTTGACAGTTAAAAGGTACCAGTTCCAAATAGGCAGTCATTTAGAGAGGAAGAGAGAACTGGCATGAAAAGTCCCTTTGACGTTGTCAAAATCACTACTACTACTACAGCTACTTTTTTATATGCATAAAGGAGTAAATTGCACATTATTAGGTTTTTAAATTTTGCATAGTAGTGCAGAACATCATATTTTGCTGCAGATGGAAGAGAAACAAGAGTCAATAATAGGCCTGAGTGCTGTAACCTCTTCATATGCTTGTTAATACTGTCCAGTGATGAGGATGAAAAGAGTAGCTTTCAGGGGAATTTAATCATAAATAAACTAGACAGATCTCATTTTAAGCTGTTTCCCAAAGGGGAGAAGTTACTTCCTCACAGAAGAGAGTGAATTAGCTAAATCAATGTAACTTTAACACATAAAAAAGGGTTAAAGTTACAAGAGTCTCACTCCACTTAAGGTGTGGATCTCCTTGTTCTGTAGCACTAAGAAAATGCACAAGCTTTTCAATAAGCCTAGTTATTAGGGCTGTGTGAAGCTTCGGGTGCTGATTCGATTTGGAGAAGATTCAGCGGCCAAATCTCCAAATCCAAATCAAATTGGGAGACCAATAAAAAGGTCCAAATCAAGTCGAAGCTCTCCAAATCAATTTTGGAAAAGATTTGGAGAGCTTCAAAGAGATTCAGAGACTCAGGCAGTCCCCACTCGCCACCACAGGGAGCTGAACCCAGACTCCATGCAGGTAAGTAGGGGCTGGAGGAAGTTGGGAGGAGTCCATGGGGGGACCCCTCCAGGCCCCATTCCCTGCCTGCTCCCTCAGCCCCCCTGAGTGTCCCCAGGTGCCTGCCCACTCTTTCAGCCCCTTAATGGCTGCTCCACCTGGCCCCAGTGTCCCAGCTCTTAAAAAAAAAAAAAAAAAAAAAAAAAAAAAAAAAAAAAAGCCCCACACTCACTGGCTCCTACCAGGCTGGGCAGGAGGGAGGGGGGTGATCCCTGCTGCACCCCACTGCTGGGCCATAGGGACATGCATTCTTGAGCTCTGCTTCCTGTACAAGTCTGCCAACAGCTATGTGGTCAACGAAGATGACACTATAATGGATGTCATAGAGGCTGGGATGCTTTGGAACCATTTGCAAACTGCAACAGCAATTCTGTCCATGCAAAACAATCTCATTGTCCTGAGAACCTGGAACAACAAGCAGTGGCAGCAGAACTTCAGGTTGTGTCAATCTACCTTCATAAAGGCACCCACCCTTCAGTAGCAAGGTATTGACATAAGGGCACCCCTTACTGTGGAGAAATGTGTGATCATCACCATCTGGAAGCTCCCAACTCCCAACAACCTCCAGTCCATCTCCAACCATTTTGGCATGGGCAAATCTACAGCAGGAGAGGCAGTGCAGGAGGTGTGCCTGTCCATACAGCAGAAAGTTGGCAGCAGTGGGGAGGAAGCTGGTGACCTCATAGAGACTTTTCTGGTGAAGTGCACTGGACTTAACTGCTGACCAAACCTGCAAGCTTACAACCCTTACAGTTGAGGTCCCTAGGCCTCACTTAATTGTACAGTGCCACAGGAAACACCTGCCCTCAGCTGTTCTCACCTCCACCTGCTGAAAGAACCACCTGAGGTCTTGCCCTTGGCAGACAATATCCTGCATGCTTTTGCTGGTGACTCAGCTTCAGTAGAGGTGCTGACTCTTCCTTTTGCCCCAGCCATGGCCTGAACCAGGGTCAGCTGATCTTCAAGTACCTGCACATGAAGGGAAAACCATTCATGAGTTCTTGCTTGGTTCCCTTGCTGAGTTCATAGATAATGCAAGAAATGCCAAAGCCACAAGAATAGATAGTTATGTGGGATGATGAGAAGTTTTACAAGGCAGATTCATGCTGTGTTTTTGGATGGTGGAGGAGGAATGGATTGAAGCGAAGCTACCAGTGTGATTCAGTTTAGAAAACTGGACACACAGTCACCAGATTTAACTCCAAATTGGACAGTATGGGAATGGCTGGAAAGTGAGTTCTGTGGAGATTGGGAAAGGTTGTATCTTTATTCACAAAGAAAGACAGCAATGTGAATTGCTTCATTCTGTAATAAATGTTTCATGAAGAAGTCAGCATTGAAGAGATGATTGTTTCTTTGCCTATGTCCACCTGGAGACTGAGGCAGAAAGGGTTGGTATAGAACGGACAATGTTTTGGTGCAGCCCTGAAGCAGTGCCCAGGACCTTGGCATGCCTTTGCACTAAGCAGCAAGTGAGCATGGTGACATGTGAGCTCAGCTCCCCCTCCCTGGGACAGCAGAGTTTGATGAGAACCTTAGAGCCAGGTGGAGGTAAGCCATGGGGGGAGGGGAGGGGAGTAGAACGCAATGCATTCTGGGGTTCTGGAGGATTGAGGCATGCTTTGTAGCACCTCTCATAATTGTGTGAAAGAAGCAACATTTTGTCCCAGTTTCTTCTTTTGCACCTCAGACAACTTAAACAACTGCACATTTGGATTTTGTAGTGCTACAAAACCATATATAATGCTACAAATGTAACAGCTGTCCACAGCCTTATGCTGCTATAGGAGCAGGATTAGTAGAATTAGCAGTTGTATTGGAACAATTGATAGTGGTATCATTTGATAGTGGTGTCACTGTTATATCCATGAATTCACTTAGTCATGAAAATAGCAGAAAACATAGGTACAAAATGGATAACATGGCAATAAGCCTGTGATTAAGGGTCTATAATAAACAGAAAAATAGAAAAGCATTGTTAATATTGCATAATCAAAACTATCAAAAGTGTAAAGTTGCATAAGTAACGATTTTATTGAAGCAATGACTTGGCTGTGTTACACATTCTTTGTTTTATGGTATAAATGTTCACAGTCTATGCAGTATTAGATTGTATACTTATCTGGCGTAAACTGAAATGAAATAGTGCAACCTTCAAGTACTGTTTGCAAGTAACTAATAGGAGTTTTACCTCAGAAATAAGATCGAAAAAAGGACTATATAATGCAACATGAGTTAACATTGCCATTGGATTACCTGATTTTTTACACCAGGGCTGTCCAGCTGACAACCCTAAAATGGTTGAGCACGTGGTCCATGGGCTGCACAAGGTATGATGAGCTTTTAGGTGGTCTCGCAATACAGTTGAAGATGCTAATAATATGTGAGAATGATTTCAAGTTCACAACTACAATTTTAAAACCTTTTAATGTTGCTGCACTTTTGCATGGGGAACATTCTTTGCCAGCAGTAAATCCGCACACTCTAGACAACTCTGTCTAATGCCAGTTTTCAGTTCATAAATGAAATAGTTTTATTTAAATGTGTTTGTGAGCAAAATCAGGATTATCTGCCAACCTTATGAAATAAGGTGTTTCTGGATTATCATTAGGTATGACAGAGTGAAGCTATGGTAAGAGTATATAATTTTTTGATTGGTATTTTAAAATTGCAATGGGTTGGGAAATTTTACAAACATTTTAGTTAGGCACTATCCGCTCACTTCTGCAATGTACGTTTGCCAAATATTTGTGTAGTGTAAAATCAAGCTTATATAAATTTGAAGAGCCTATACAGTGTGTTGTTTTTAATAATTTCTGCTTCTGGCTCACACGCTATTCTTTGTGTTGAATAGATTACTTGGTTACAGTGGGTAGCCATGCTCATCTTAATAGGTGCTTGAATAAGGGAACTTGTATAATGGATTCATCCTAATCATTAAAATGTTTACCTCTCGTGATTTGTCTTGTAGGAAAAATGTCACATATATTATTCTTGTTATGCAAAATCCCAGCAAATGGATAAAGGTCAACAATATCTCAAGAAACTGTCAAGATTATGCAAGAAGAATTGAAACAGCTCTTTGACATATCATATATGGAGGTTTTTATTTTACAGTAGTTTGTTTGAGCGATTTAGGAAGTGACAACTGAAAGCAAAACAAACCTTATATCAGGGAAGTTAGGGACCGGGTGCATTACAATCTCTGGGTAAGACTTTTTCTCCAAATATTGCATCAACAGATGATTATTTCATCCCCCCCCCCCCCCCCTAATACCTGACTACATATTTTTGAGAGTTTTGAAAAACCTAAATTCAAGTGGCATAATTAAGGGCAGTGCTTCAGGAATCTGAATAGTGCATTTCTTGCATTAAAAGATTTAATGATTATTTTTAATTAATGCTTCACTTTTTATTCTAATACATTACTGAGCACAGAAATGAATCCCAATAAACAGAGACAATGTATACAGAAATGGTTTGTTATGCAGTATTGTACAAATGAAAGACTCTTGTGAACATATGAAATCAGACCTTTTTTTTTTAGCTGTTGTCAGTTTTTTGGTGCTATTTTACTTATAAACTTTGTTTTTACAGAGTTTGTTTTTTATTTTGCCACATTTAAAATTTTCTAGTTGCATAAATGAGGAAAATTATAGCACCCTCTCTTCTCCAATTCCCCCTCCCCCCCCCCACACACGCACACCATACATCACCACCAAAGTAGAGCAAGGAAGCCTCTTGATTTGTTATCTGTTTATTTTATTCTGTGGCAAAATGCAATAAAGGACTAGGGAAATTGCATGGAAAGAGATGTGGAGAACCAAAAAAAAAAAGTTAATTTGGGAGGAGGGGCATTAAAATAATTTGGAAAAGACCATGTTTTTCTATCTTAAATTTTTCATCTTTAGAGTGTTGAGTGAGAAACTTAGATCATTTCTAGATGAATTAAAATTGTTCAATTTTTCTTTTACATGCTGTTACCATCAATTCTGTTCCTTTGGCTGGTATTAAATATCGCCATTGGTACATACCATACAGTTTTAAGTTTTGTAATGGTCTCTCAAAGAAATCATAGCTAAAACCTTACTTTGTTCTAGTGATTAGATATACCAGGGAAATGTATTTCAGTTATGATTCCTATAGCCTTGAGTATTGTAAGTAGAATATCTTCATCTTTTTATATTGCTAAAGGATGGTACATGGTGTAGGACATGGGTTGTCAACCAGGGGTACTTGAGAAGTCCCTAGTGAGTACACGAAGGTGGATGGCGGGGGGGGGGGGGGGGCGCGGTGGTACACTGCTCCGCGTCTGACCACCGGGGGTACACTGATCCAAAAAGATCAAAAACTCCTGGTGTAGGGTGTTGCATATGAAATATTGAATGCAAATCAAATGAAGAAATGTTAGCTTTTGGCTTTGAAAACTATATTAAAGAAACCAGCATGCAACTAAGACTACTTACAGTACAAAATAGGAGTCTGTTTACCTGCCTTTTTGTTTTAGTTAGCCAGTAGCCAGAATTAAAATTGGGCTACCACTCATTGCACGAAACAAGAGACTACACATTCTGTTTTCAAATTAAAGTATTAGGATATCAGTAATGATTGACTAATTGCCATACTAGCAAGGGAATGAATGAATTTTACATTAAGATTATTTAATTTACATTAGCAACAAGTATGCTGTACATCTTCTTAAAAAAGCGTTTTAACTACTGCCACTTATGAACAAATTCTTTTATTTTCCCCTGTCAAAACATTCTCTTTTTCCTCCCACTCCTACCATTTGGCAAAGTATTAACTTATTCTGACTGTGTGTTTGAAAAATATAATTTCAATGCTTCTCTTCCATGTATGCACTGAGTCCCCTGTGGATGTTACACCTTTGGAAGGAACTAAATATGCAGTGCTTGTATATGACGTCAGTGTTGTATGTAGCCAACAGTTTACATAATGTCCTTCAGGAAACTTGATAATCAGGGAT
Source organism: Alligator mississippiensis (assembly GCF_030867095.1). Taxonomy (NCBI): domain Eukaryota; kingdom Metazoa; phylum Chordata; order Crocodylia; family Alligatoridae; genus Alligator; species Alligator mississippiensis. Next base: position 111,278,785 of record NC_081824.1, on the reverse strand, counting down.
CCTGGTATTCCCTGATTTTAAAAAAATCACAAATTCTCTGATAAAAAACCCAAAACCCGCAATTAAAATGAAATGCTGTTATATATGTAGGAGTCAATTGAACACAATGCTTTATTGATATATTTACAATTTTAAAGCAATTTGGAATCCTACCCCAGTGCTTCAATCACTATAGTAAAATAAATTCTAAGTACCTATACATTTCGGTATTTGTTTTGGGGGTTTTTATCATGAAAAATCAGAGCTCCCCCTGCTTCCTTTGCTCACCAGGACTCAGGTCCAGGCCTCTCGCTCCCAAGCTACAGCCCCGCAGCCCTGCTGGTACCCATCACTTCCCACCTGCAGCCCCTTGGTACTGCCAGTGCCCCTCACACCCCAACCACAGCCCTCTGGCCCTGCTGGTGCCCCTTGCTCCCCACCCCAGCCTCCTGGCCCTGCCAGTGCTTCTCACTGTCCACCCACAGCCCCCTGGCCCTGCTGGTGCCCCTCACCCCACAACCAGAGACCCCTGCCCCCCCAGCCCTGCCAGAGGGGCCCCCCAGCAGCAGTGCCTAAGCCCTGGCTCCTGGCTGTGGGAGGCTGCTATGGCCTGAGCAAGGAGCCTGGATCCCTCTCCCCCATGGGCAGCACGGCCAGAGCAGAGCCCATCATGGGGGCAGATGTAAGACACTGATTCTGGGCTTGGTCATGTTTGATTCAAGTCAAAGTTGGATGTAGTATCATATTTAACTGATTTAGGTTAAATCAGTCTATTGAACTTGTGTCCCAGACCCCTCCCAACTCAAGCTATCTCAATCCCCCAGCATCCTAAAATGCTTTTCAGCCCTGGGCTGTGCTCTCTGTGCTGGTGGAGCAGAGCTGGCACCACCCCCAGCTGTCACAGAGCTGAGTAAAGCCTGAATCCTGTCTGTGCCTGTCAGCCTGGCAGGATGGGGGCATGAGAGAACAGACCCCCAGGCCCTGCACAGCTTGGGGGGGGCAACCCCCCCCCGCATGAAGGGCTTCCCCCCCACTGAGCCCCTGAGGTTCAAAAGATCCAGCCCAGCCCCCTTATCAGTTGCTGCCCTTTCTTAGAGGCAGGGAGAGGGGAAATGCATTCATCCCTGGCCTGGCACCAGTCCCTTACCACAGCAGGGATCTGCAAGGCTCAGGGGGAGAGCCCCTGTGGGAGGCTTTCCCCTTTCCCACAGCCCAGCAGGCCTGGCTAGGAAAGCCCTAGCCCCACCCAGTTGTAGCCTCTTTGAGAGGCAGGGGCAGAAACGCACGCCCCTCCATTTGGCACCAGGCCCCACACAGCAGGGGTCTGAAAGACAGAGGAGGGAAGTCCCTGGGAGGGACTTTGCTGGGCTGGGAAAGCCCTAGCCCCACCCACTTGCCAGCCCCTGGCCTCTTTAAGAGGTGATGGGCAGGTGGAGAATGCACCCCAGCTGGGTTCTGCATGGCATGGGGGGAAGACCCTGCAAGTGCCCCCCCCCCCACCACCACCACCACAAGGCCATGCAGACCAGTGCTGGGGGCATGTCTAGTGCCAGGCTGAGGGGTATTATTTTGAACCAATTCTCTGGGAACCAGTTCAGTGTTATATTCAGACCCCCAAGCTTTCTAGGCTAATTTGTGGCTGGTCCTTTAGGCCTCCTGCACTGCTCCCTCACCCTTCTGCACCCCAAACCCTGTATGGCAACTGGTTGCTCTGGTATGCAACAGGAACTTTCCTGCCCCAACCTCCATTTCCTGCATTTGAGTGCAGTGTCCCTGGTTCTAGGGACACTGCATTTACAGCAAAGTCTGAGCCACTTATAAAGAACTTGTCAGTTTGCTTCTGTTAAGGCATTTATAGCCATGCTCTGGGAGGCATGGCGGGGACGCGGGAGCACTTTAATTAACGCATCTCCAACAGCCACGCTAATTAAAAGCACCCAGAGCATCTTGTGTATCAGCCTTCCCATGCTGGAAAATGGTGACGGGGCACTTTGAGCTAAAACCCATCAAATGAGTTTTAGTTTAAAGCACCCCACCACCATTTTTCAGTGTGGGGGCACTGATGCATGTGACACTGGAGGCTGCTGGAGTGCATTCATTTCCATGTTCCAGCAGACTCGATTAATTAACGTGCTGGAATTACAGCGCATCAGAGCAGGCTCTCTGCATGTTAGTAGGAGTTCTTAGTAGCCATTGACCAGAGTTCAATGTATCTTCAGGTTTATTTGGAATGGGAGGTGGCTGGGGGACAGGCAAGGAGAGAGCTGACTGGACTCCTGCTTCTTTGTAGCTGAGGGCTGCCCAAGGACTCCATTGCCACCAATCAAAGGACATTTACCAGCTCTTCAAAAGCAGCAGAGAGCTGCCCTCCGAACCCCTCGCAGCATATGTGTGGATATGTCTGACCCAAAACAATTGTAAACCAGTTTCCAATCAGTGACATTCTTGGAAGAGTTCAAGTTTTACAGCTGTCTGCACACTATGAGATGAGAGAGAGAGAGAGTTTTGTCATGGATTTGAAAATGGTTAGCATAAATAGCTAATCCTTTGTTACCAAATTCGCCCATTACTTTGGGGTGTGCTCATTTATTAGGGATAGTTTCTAGGGTCTTGGTGATTCTGTCAGTGTGCTGCTTGTGTCACTATATGGAGCTGTACTTCTCCCCTCCGCAAGCCCTCACCCCCAGTGGAGCTATCTTGCAGGACTCAATCTCAATGGGACTGGGTTCCTCCAGTCACCAAATCAGTCATACACACAAACACACACAAATTAACGTGACACGCCTGACCTGGCCGGGCTGATCAGCATGGACAGGCTGACACCCTCATATGCCAAGAATCAGTTCATAAGAGCAACAATAAAATGCAGTCAGACACAAGCACACAGGTAAACAGAATCCCTCTGAATCCGGCTGGGTGTCCAGCTGACACCCTCATGGGCCAGCATTCAGTTCATAAGGGCACGTCTGAGTCAAACTGGGTCAATCACCCTGTACAAGCTGATCCCCTTATGTGTTTCAAACTCAGCACGTCCCAATCTTTGGCCTCTTGATGAGCAGACCCCACAATAATTTAGGCTTCACAGGGATCTTTAGCATAGGTAAAAGAAGCGTTGCTGCAGAGCACGGGAGGAAAAAGAAGCAGAGAAGGAAAAATATACCCAATTACTACCAGTTTGCCTATAAAAGTTATTTATTGCTAAGCATATGAAATACATAATAGTACTAGTAGTAATAGACATGCAAAAGAAAAACAAACACAAACAATGACAATACTACTCTGGTTTCACTAAGTATTTGGGGAAACTTAGCTCAAGCTTAACTAATACAGTTCAGGTTCAGAAGTTTATGCCTAGACAGAAGAGAGAGAACGCTGGGGTCTCACCTAGTCCATGGTACTCAGGCTGCAAAGCTGACAGGCACAGTCCATAGCACAATCCTTGAAGCGAGAGACGATCTGTTCTTCCAGCGTCCCAAGAATGACAGGGGATGGTGTCAGCACAGGAGTTTTCTTCTTCTTTTCTTTTCCTCTTCTTCTCCTTTCCTCCTGCTTCTTCTTTTTCTTTCTTTCTCTTCTTTAAGCACACACACTTACAGATTTTTATACCCTCAGTTCAGCTGCTTCGAAGCACCCTCAGTAGTGTAAATCATTGTCTTTTCTATTGACAAGGGGTTATCTGGTTTGGACCATCTCAGGAAACTGATTGATAATCAGGAAACACTTAAGATTAGGGAGTAACCCAAATACTTGGAAGCCAGCTTGAGATTCCTATGGATGGCAGATATACTGATGGGATTTCTCATGGTTTCTTCAGGAACAATAAATAGCTTGCAGCATCAGGATTTTGGATTTTTACTTGTTGTGCACAAGCCTCATCTTAGCATGACTTTTCCAGATCTTACTATAGTCTTTTAACAGACTTAAATCAATTATTGGGGTGCTCATAACCTTTTGTGGAGAGGACTCCAACCAGTCCTCTCGGGAAAGATATGACAACACCTGTGATTAGGGCTCCAGCAGGCTGGATGCTGTGATGAACCCTTAACCATTGTTCAAATGTTGCCCATACCCGCTCTGACTCGGTCTCTTGCCTCAGCATTCCCTAACCCGGCAACCGAGTTTTAGTCAATCAAGTTTAAATAGGCCTCCCATAGTGGGACTGGGGAATGTACGGCCCGAGATGCCTGTTAAACTTAGAGCTGTGTGTGTGTGTCTGGGGGGGGGAAGGGAGTCCTTAGCAAATCCAGATTAGAACTGGTCTGATAAATGCTGAGCTGGGTGTGTGTGAACATGGGTTGATTAACATTGGAAGCACAGATTCCCCATCATGCAGCGCTCTCCTGCTTCTCTGGTCCCAGAATTCACTGCAGTCTCTGCTTTAGGCTTTCTGTTCTCCATCTCTCATGTAAATGAATGGTCATCTGGTTCCATCTCGGATGTAAATGAGACCTAGGGCAGTTGTTTCACTCTTATCACCCTTATCTAGTGAGGGTCTTAGGTGCGTCTCTCACTGCATCTTAATCAGTTTCGTTTAGGTGGGGGGGGGGGGGGGGAGTCCTTTGTGAGTCAGACAGACTGCATCCTGTGCCAGGGTTGCCCAAGAATACAGAGCTGAGGCGTAACACCTTGGACTGGCTAATGGTTGGTCCTGGAAAAGAATCATAAGGTGTTGAATAGATTATAAGGTTGAAGAATTATAAGGTGTTGAATAGATTAGTTATCGAGAGGAGATCATGAGAAAGCAAGTTAACTAAATTTGCTGCTGACAAAATTACTTTGTTTAGTAAAAGCTAAGAAAGTTCAGGAGAATAAGAGAAGACTAATAAGTTTAGGTGATTATCAATACACATACAAATGAAGTTCAAAGTAGGGAAGGTAAAGCAAAATAGTTTGATAGCCTTGTACATTTGATTATGAATTCACTATAACCTTTTAGCTCATAAAATTTCTTTGTAGAGATTGTGGAATGCTTCGAGCATGTTATTAAAAAGTATGATCCCTATAACTACTTGCTTTCCACATTTCTTTCAGTTTACATAAAGAAATCATCTTTTGTATGCTACATGCTAGACTGAACATAAGTTGTTTAAAAACAGCATTTAAAAAGTCACGCCCAATATATTTATGAAATGTGGTACAGATATATGTTACATTTAAAATGAATGAAGACTTCTTGGCTTGAGAGTTAATAGCCAGTGCCAGCTCATATACTCTGGTATCAAATTGAGGAGAAGATATTTTCTGTGCTCCTAAATTAGTTGACCTCTTTTGAGAAAGGCAAGGAGTTTTGGGGGTGATCTGTTTTATTGGACCAACTGCATGGGTGAGATAAAGTTAAACAAGATTTTAAATGCAAAGCATTCTTCCTCAGGTCTGACCATCATGACTACAACAACATCACTCTAACACTACCATTTTTTTAAATCCCTACATAAAATGCTTTAAAATGTCATGGAGATTGTTTGATTTTGGTTAATGGTTACTTAACGTTCTAACACTATGATTAAAAAGAAATCCACTGAACAGATTGTTCATTGATGTATGTTAATCATTTGTAAAAGGAGAGAGGAGCATGAGGTAGCAACCCAGCACAGACCTAAAGCTATCCAAGCCTAAACTATACTACCTTTCTATCCTGACATTGGTGGGAAGCATTAAAGGCAGTGCTGCTCTTACTGGCTGCCTTTTAAAAAATGTTTTTTTCTGATTATAATTCTCATTTAAACTTCTTGCATGCTTTTGTCTCCTAAACACTTAATAAAATGATGCCAGACATTAGTGAGTAGTTTGAGGAGAGCAAGGGTGAGGCTGCTATAAACACTAGCAGAGGGAGAGTCTGGGTTGTACTCCTCCTGCTTCCAGTTTAGCTCTGTGTTGATACTTGTTTAAATATTTGAGGTATCTAATTTTGCAATGAGAAACAAAACCCCTTCTGAAATACTAGATGTAACTTTCTTGGTCAGAAACAGAAGTATTTAAAGGGGCAGGGGGATTAGGTTTCATAGAGGTATCTTTGTTTGGCCTACCACTTTAATTCAGGGTGTCCTTGGGGAGGTTTGTGTGTTTTTCACAAAGATACTAATTTTTAAGAGAAAATGGCTTGACTTGCTTTTTGCACTCCAATGTGACTTCTTTTTGATGTTTGTTTATATGGGGAGACAACACAACCCACTTTCTTATACCACAATTGATAATATGGTTCAATGAACCAGACAACATGCACATGGCTGCCAGGCAGCCTGGAGAGCAGCTCCTGTGGGTAAGTCTGGCATGGGGAGGAGTAGGGATTGAGATCCCCATAGGGAAGGAGAGAGGGAGCAAGTTGAGCAGGGCAGGGCTGGGGCTGCTGCCCAGCCAGGTGGTGTGTGGGTCTTGAGGCCTGGGGCCAAAATATATGACTGCAGGGCCCCAGTGGGGAGTGGGATGGGGCCACAGGCAGCTTGTGGGGTGGGAACAGGTTGCCCACTGTGGGCTTGGGCTCCCCACAAAGCTGCCCTCTCCCAGGGCCTCCGCATCCCAGCAGGTGAGACCTGTTGTGGCAGGGCAGAACAGGGCTGGGCAGGAAAGCTCCTTGCTACTGTGAGCCCCATGCCACCCTGACAAAGCGGCCCCACCCACCTGGCAGCACTGAGAGTGGTGGTGTGTAGTTGTAACACTTGCTTCTGCTGGGCGGGCAGGGGATGCCTTGCTAGCATGGCACAGAGCTTGCAGCAGCAACAAGCTTCCCTGCTCAGCCCCGCTCTGCCCTGCCATGCTGGGTCCCAGCCACTGCCCCACAGAGGCCCCATGGGAGGACAGCAGGGCGGGCAGCCGGAGCCCACAGTGGGCAGCCAGCAGCCCCTACCCGCTCTGCTCCAGCCATACTGCCCATGGTGGGGGGGAGCCAGGCTCCACCCTCTGCTACCCTGCAGCAGCTGCCACCTCCAAGTGGCAGCAGCCAGGGCTCGAGCTCTGCTGCTGGGGGGCAGGGATTTGTGGACCTGAGTCCCTGGCCATGTACCCCTGGCAGCAGAGTGCCTCCTTCAGCAAGGCTGGGGGTTATAGGGGGCTGTGGGTGGGGTGTGAGGGGCACCAGCAGGGCTAGGGGGCTGTGAGTAGGGAGTGAGGGGCCTCCACCTGCATCCAGGTAATCAAAGGGGCCAGGGGGAGCTCTGATTTTTCCATGATAAAAAAAACAACCCCAAAATCAAATACCAACATTTATAGGTACTTAGAATTTATTTTCCTGTAGTGATTGAAGCACTGGTAGGCTTTCAAATTGCTTTAAAATTGTAAAAATATCAATAAAACATTGTGTTCAATTTATCTATCTATCTATTTATCTATATGTGTGTGTATATGTGTATATATATGTATAGTGGCATTTCATTTTAATCATGGATTTTGGAGTTTTAGTCAGAGAATTCACAATTTTTATCAGAGAAAACCAGGATCCCTGCCTATAAGACTATTAACCATTCGAATAAATCATGAAGAAAATGGTGCAAGTATGAAAAATTATAACTACTTCAGGAATTAGTTTTTGACTCAGTTATTGGTCTGACCCCAAAGGAGGCACATCATAAAATCCCGTAAACACTCCAAATGAATTATTTGAAAAAATCACTCCAGTGCTAATGCAGGCTGCATAATGCTAGAATATCATCAGTTATGCAGTGCATGTAGCAGCCTCAATATAGCACACTAGCTTGGCAACCAGAAAATTGCCTGACATGAAGAGCAGTCAGCTAATCCTTCTTGCCCATCTCAGCTGCTGTCATTGCTGTACTATTAGCAACCCTTAAGTGATTAGGGCCTGGTCATCTTCAAGGTTGATATTAAGGGCAAGACACTCTGAGTAACAAGGTAATGAGCCTTAATGAGATGTAAACAGCTAAGAGCAGGCTGATCTTGCAAAGGTTAGTCAGCACAGTTAAAAGCAATGTCTTTTAACTTAGTAAGATTTGGGAAATGGTTAGTTCCACTTGCCTGATTTGAATGGCTGCCCACTTTACCCATGGGTATCTTGAATGGCTTGTACTGTACTAAAAAGTAATGTTATTGTAAACATAGCTACAGCTCTGTCATTTGTTTTTACTTTTCTAGCAGGATAATTAAAGTGATTTCTCATCTCCTACCTCTTTTCTTGGAACATTAAGGAAATGAGAGAGATTTCTAAGAGCACTGAACTATTTCCATGCTTAAGTGACAGATGAGAGTAACAAATGTTTTACAACTTTTCATACCTTTGCAAGTAGTCCATATCATGTTGTTGTCAACACAATCTGACATCTTTTGGCTTGATTACCTGCACTCCTCAGCTGCTAAATGCCAATTGTTATAACTAGGCATGTAAGATCCTGTAAACTCCTGGATTTTTACACTGGTTCAGTTAAATCCGAAACTCTTTGTTTTTTAGACTATTTACAGAGAGGGGGTACAGCTTGTCAGAACCTTTCCTTAAACTTCTTCCCTCTGACAGACTACCCAGCTTTAGAGACTCAGTCAGTTGATTAACTGTGAAGCTCCAGTTGCTGGAGTCTAAACTAGAGAAAATGTTATGACATCCCATTCAATCTTAGCAGCAAACCTTGTTCTCTGACTGGGAAAATAGTCTCTGTTGTTAGTTTTGGGGGTTTTTTTTAGCAAGATGTACCTCATTATAATAAGTCCCCTTAAGGCTGTCCTTAACTTCTCTAGTCAATTATAGATACATACATGTAAGTCACATTCTTCAAAATTGGTAGTTAGTGTCAGGAGGGGTCACAATTTGATACAAATTTGTACAAACGTAAGGCAGTCTGTTACAGTGATGCACAGGTATTACTTGATCACTAACAAAAGGAATACTTATTATTTAAATTGCAGTTGTCCCAAAGTGGGCTAAGTGCTTTCAAGGTCCTACAGTGCATTCAATCTAGCAAGACAAAGGCAGATGTCAGAAGAAGCAAGGAGTAAAACATCAGAGCAGAGGAAGTATTGTCACACCTCTTGTTAGTTATGTATTTGCTTGTGGAAAATTCCCCTTCTGTCCTCCCTCCAATATTCAGGTGCCTTGATTTTTTTTTTTTCCCCCACAACTCCTCCCCACAACTTGTGGACTTTCTCATCCAGGATTTGACCATTTCATTTTGCCTAAGTGAATGCTTAGTAAATTAAAAATATGTGACTGCCAGCTTGAAGTGTTAAAGATGTTTCAGAGGGGCATCTTCAGCAGAGATTTAGAAACAGAGAAAGTAATGTCTTTGCAAATCAGTTCATCCCCTAGATAGGGGGACATCCCCTAGATAGTGGGGAAAGCATGGAAGAAAACACGGAAATGGCTGCTTTGATTTTGTCTTGCATAATGGCACCGGATTTTTTAGGTTTTTAAGACTGCATTAGGTCAGTAGTGCTGAGCCTTTTCATTCCATGGGTCGCATGGTCAGTGCCATGTTTGTACACAGCTGGATTGGTTGTGTGGGGACTTCAAAATTTGTCAGGAAGAAAGGAGTCAGCAGTGTTAATTGCCATTGCTCCGCCATTCTCAAATTTCTCCAACCCACAGGGAGCCTGTGGATGGGATGCCATGGCTTCACAGGCTGGATTTCACCTGTGGATCAGGGGTTGAGCACCCCTGTTTTAGGCTCCTGGTCTTCTACCTTAGTAGTCATAATGGCTGGTTGCTGCCTATTTCCAAAATCAACCTTCGGGAGACTAATAGAGTTTGAAACTACAAAGCCTGAAGCTGAGAAGTGTCACAACCCAGTGATTTTGGTGCCTCGGCACAATGGAATTTTCCCGCCACATGAGAGCCTCTTGCAAAGCAAAGGTTTTCTGTTGCAGCAGAAAAACCTCGGCGCAAGAGAGTTCCCGCCATTCGAATGCAAATTAGTGTTCCGCTATTGGCCAGTTCTAAATTACTTCTACGTGGCAGCTAGTAATTGGCTTGCTAGCCGTTTAAAATTTCGTGCGACTTCCGCCCAAGTCGGAGAACTTTGAGCACGCTGCAGAGTGCTTCTGAAGAGATCTGACTTGCGGCTGAGCTGATTGATAGACTGATCACCTATTGATTCTTCTCCCCGTCGCCGAGCGCAATCCCTGACGTAACCTTTCCCAGCCGGCCTGATTTGTGGATGGACGAGCTGGCCTGAGCCCTGCCAGCTGGAACAACTAGTGCAGTTGTTCAGACGACCGGACCGTCTGCGTTGCAGCTACAAGCGGCGTAAGTAAAGTTTTGCAACCGTTAAGCTTTGTCCGCCTCTCTATTCACCAGCCTGCCCAACGAACAAATAATTGTTAAATCATCTCGAGTCAGCTCTGGCCATCCGAGACAAGAAGTTTCCCTAATTCAGAGGACACTGGACACGTATAAGAAAAATCGTTAATTTTCACTGAAAGGCAAAGACACATTTTAGCTTTTTTTATTCCAAACAAAGAAAAAGATTTGAATGCAAACAAAGCTTACTGATTACTAGGGTTGAAAGCTTAGAAACCTCTTTTCTAAACATTGATGACTGTTCACTGTCCTTTTGCACACAACCTTTGGAAAACAATAATGCTGGACAATTTATTTTTGGAGGAGATTCCATGAAGGTTCATGGCTTCAGGTAGTAAAGTTTCTACACATTGAACAGTGTTTATCAAGAGTGCTGTAATCTGGTTCCTTTCATAAAGTCAGAGCTACTGAGCATGTGATTTAGCTGAGATTTTCAATTTTTGTGGATGGGAAAAGAATAGTTTTTAACACTCATTGTTGCCCAGAAAAGCTTGAAAATATGAAATGTGTATTCTTGAAAAGCTCAAGTACCAAAAGATTTTTTTTTCTTTAAAATAAAAGGCAGACTCTATTCTATGAGCCTGTCTTATTTTCAGCCTTTTCAGTTTGATAGGCTCTAGTGCCAGTTAAAGTTCCCTATCCAGCTGATACCTGAGGCTGAGCCAGCATGCCTGTTGATTATCTAGTGCAGTGGGCTTTCAGCCCATGGGCTGGATGATCAGTCCCAGGTCTGTCTGTGGGCTGCTGGATCCCATCCATGGGCCCTGTCTAACACGTGGTGTTGGCCCAGCTAGGGCCCAATCCAACTGCATGGAAAGAGCCCTCCTGGGACACATTCTCATGTGGCTGCTTTGGGCTTCAGCCAGCCCTCCTGCAGCTGCATCACAGTTACGTTATACCTGCATGAGCAGCAATTCTCCCAGACCTTTTGAAGTATTTTAAAGTGACATTTTTTCAGCCTGTGACCTTTGGCATTCATCTGGTTCAGAACTTTGGGTATCTAAGTGTGAATCAAAGGTGCTGAACATCCCCATTTCATGTTGACTTAAAGAGTCGTGAGTAGGAAGTACAGCTGAGAAATGTAAGCATTTGTTTAAGGTACTAAGCCATACATGTCTGAGTGTTGAAACCATTGGCCCGAACCTCTGGAACTGAAATATCGGATTGGGCCCTGTGGTCCATATATTTCAGCACTGTCTCCAACAGTGACCAGCAGCAGATGCTTCAAGGAAGGTACAGAAAACCCCACAGGAAGGTAGATATAGCATAATCTACCCCGAAGGTCTTGTCTTGATAGGCCTAATAGTTAGCATAACTCCTGAAACATGAGTTTGTATATGGAGTGCAAAACTCTGATATATCCCTTCCATAAACTTAAAAGACAAAAGCAGGTAGTGACAAGCAGGGAGAGAGATGAAACATTAGTCATTGACTTTCTCCTGTAAATATCTGTGCCTAGGGCTCCTTTAAATACTATTAATTTGATTGGTAGTTTTGAAGTGGTACTATAACTGTGATGGTCCAGGAAATATGAAAGGAATAGCCAAGTTTTTAAATGCAATGCATTCTTTATCAGGTCTGAGGAAGAATGTGCTGCATATGAAATCTTGTCTGACTCTATCCCAACTGTGTTGTTGGTCCAATAAAACGTATCACCCACAAAAATAGTTGCCTCTATTAATTTAATTCCATTAAGCGGTAAGGCAGATTTGGATTTTGAACAAGGAAGAGTCATGCCTGTTGGAATCAATCTGCAGATCAGTTAAACTATCCCAAATACCTTTGGTCCAGCTCTGTTCACAGTGAGGTAATGCTGTATGACTCTAGAGACAGACGAAAAAATGTTTTGTATGATCCGTCTAAAATGCCATGGTTTACTGGGGTGGAGCTCTCAAAAGTCTCTCTGATGTTTCTTTTCTACTCAAAGGAAGTCTTTAGTGTGGTTGATTGTTACAGTTCCTCATAAAGAAGCCAGTTGCTTTAAAGGGAGAGCAGGTAAGGGATCTGGAGGTATGTATGCATAGCTGTGTGCCATTCTCCTGAAGGTTAACATTTAGCAGAAAATTAAAGAAAAAAAAAGTTGCTAAATTTTTTTTATGGACACTCAGCAGAGTTTTGAAGTCTTTCAGGAGTAATCAGAGAAGGAAAACATTGTCCTTTTTATGCTTAGCCTTTTATTATGCTCAAACGGTAAATCTGTTCACATGCAACATAATGCTGGTGTCCAGCGATTAACCCACACTTCCAAACTGTATTGTGTGAGCCTATGTGGCCTTGCCTTGACTAATTGGCTGTTTTTCCCTTTTGTATTCTGTTGTGATTGTATAGTGACAGTGATTCAACATGTACAACATAAGACATAAAAAAAAATTTAATGCTCCACTTACTCAACAAACATGATTGACATCCTCTCAGGGTGCTGCTACAATAGTGCTGGTCTGACTATCACATGAGCAGTAGTTGTTATAAATGTGCAGCCAAGACAACTGTACTGATATAATATACTTTTAAAAAAGGCAAAATAGGGTAAAATTGTGGAGCATGATTGGCAGCTAGAACAGTAGTGTCTAGAATAAGTAAGCACATGGTAAACAGCGGTGACTCCTGTTGCAATTAAAGAACTAATCCTTTAGGTCTGCATGTGAATGAAAATGAAGTTTGTTGTTTTTGCATTTAATGACACCATCTGTTCTATATTTCAGTTTAAAGCAAGATCAATTGCTCATGAATTAATCACTTTTTATACAAAACATCTCATTTTAAATGAGAATAACTAGGATTCAGTGGCACCTAAGATTGTTTTCCTTATGCTGCTTCCAGTAATTTCCTGAGTTTACAGCCTATTTTTGCTGAATGTATTACTGTTGATCTCACCTTCTATCTGGCCGTTAGATTGACAATCTTCTTGAATCCTTTTTTAAACCAGTTTGCGCTTCAGAATCATGGAATAGAATAGAAACATTTGGAGTAAGTAACAGAACATGAAGAAATGAAAATTTTTATATTTTCACTTCTTACATAAGCAAAAAAGTGGCCTTCTGAAAGTCTAGCTCATTTAGAGGAAAACTGCAATAATGTGCTACAGTACTTTAGATAGATACATATTTATTCACTAAAAAAATTGTTACATCTATATTACATTATATAGAAATCCCTGTCTCCATTTTGTGAGCGAGTGTATTTTTGAGTCCTGAAATCTCCCTAGCAAGAGGCCCATTTCACACTGGTTGCTGGGGGCTTTAAGGCTAGGGACAGACATTCAAAAAGCCTGAGCCTGAATTGATTCAATCTTTACAGGTTAGTCTAACCTGGCTAGGCTAAGCCAGTTTGTAATCACACAGACATCCCCTCTGGACTAAAAAAATGCAGGCACATGTCTGCAGTGGCTCAGGCTAGAAGCCAGGGGGCACTAGAACAGCCCTCCTTTCCCTTCTAGAGTGCTGAGCTGAGGGCAGGGGGCTTGGCCAGGCCCTGGCAGGACACTCTTATTAGGGAGGGGTTCCCCCTCCTCTTGAGCAGCACAGCAGGGAATTGATAACAGGGTTTATTAACCCTAACTCGTTGTTTATCACCCCATTAAGAAAACAACACAGGGACATTACCAGCTACATGATGATTCTGCCTTTGTCCCGTCTGCTACAGCACGGACCGTAGCCAACATGTGGTCTGCTAGCTAATGCTGAGAGGTGTCTGTGTAAGGCAGAGAGGACAACGACATCCCAGCTTAGAGGGGAGTGGGGGAGCAGAAGCCAGGTAGATGCCTGTAGTCTCTGCCAGAGCTGTAGCCAGGGAGCAGAGGGGAGGGGCTAGCTCTGCTGTGGAGCAGAGAGCCCTGCCCAGCCCAGAGAGCATGCCACGATGCTGGGGGAGTCTGGTTCATCTTAAACCAGCAAGGCATCTGGGACAGACATTCCATAAACCAGTTTGACCCAACTCAGTTACGTTTGATACTACATTCAACCAGGTTTATCTCAAACCAATTTCAGCCATTTTCAAAATGGTTCATGTGCACTAAACAACTGTTCTGTTACAGATTTAAACCAGTTTCTGATAACTTGAACTGGTTTGTGTGTTATGTCTGTCCCTAGCCCAGGGCTCTGATACTGTAAAACCTAACTTCGCTATGAGTAAAGATGTCTCCTATCCAGAGAGATTTTTGTAGAACCATGTTCCAGTTCCCAGAATGGCTTCTGCCAATACTCTTGGCTATAATGGTATTGAGAAAAGAACTAATAACATGTGACTTGTAACTTATCATGGTTTAATCTAACTCAAAATAGAAAGCAGATATTCAGCATTAATTTGGGGTTTTTTTGAGGGGGGAGAGGGTTCCTGGAACAAGCACTGTTTATTAAAATCTCCCAATTTTAAAAGTCTGCTTTATACTTAAGGTGACCATATGTCCTGGTTTGACCAGAACAGCCCCAGATTTTATAGGCTGGCCACAACTGGTTGGTCAAAAGACCCAGGCTGGAGCCTAGTATGGAGGTAGAGCAGCATAGTGTGCCAGGCAGGTGGATGGGCAGGCATATAGTCACCTGAAGATGCCACATCAGAGATGCCTCTGATGCAGTATCTTTGGGTAACTATATGCCTGTCCATCCTTGTGGAGACACACAGTGGCAATAGTGCCTGCCTGCCCACCTGCCTGGAGCACCATACCACTCCACCTCCCTTCCAGACCCTGATCCAAGACTGGATGGGACCAGCTTATGGAATCTGGGACTGTCCTAGCCAGACTGGGGTGTATGGTCACCCTATTTATATTTACTAAAGTTATTCTCACGTTGGTCAGCTTATTCAATCCTTCCTCTCCCTCAAAATGAAGCTACCATAGTCTCTTCTATACAGCATGCCTTGGAATATAATACATACCTTGTTTTTGAAAGTCAGAATGAAGAGAGAAGACTTTTCTGGAGTTATGGCTGGATAGAGCAAGGACAGAGCTTAATCACGACCTGATTCACCCTCCGTTTACTGTTCAGCTAAATCTGAAACCTGAGCTAATGCTAAAGACTGGCCTCCTTGGGTAGATTTGTAACTTTCAGAAGAGCTAAGGACTATCTAAGTCTGTAAAATAGGAGTAGAAGGACTGGAAGCAGTTGGCAGACAACTAACTTGCCTTAAGGAAGGTTAGCTTGATTAATGGAATATCAAGATCTTTAAAGAGGAGAGGCAATCATTAAGACTGCTGAAGTGAAGAACAATAAGCTATTAAGTTAGTTGATTCCTTCAGCTGCCCGAATAGTAACGCAACAGCTGCTGTACTGTGGAGAGGGGATCAAAGCAGGGTGACTATCCCAGGCAGGAAATCAGATTCCCCGCTTAATACATGCATCCCAATTTTGGGGTGCTGATTTGGGGAAGAAAGGTACATATTGGATGCAACAAATACAGTACTTACCTGGCTCTAGCATAAATGTCCTATTGCAGAATAATTCTATCCCCTTCTTTTCTGATGTTCGAAATAGATTTATGATTTATGCAAAGATGCATCTGATCAATAGTCAGATTCAGAATGCAGGTCTCCTGATGCTCAGTTCCAATGATTAGATCTCCTTACCTCTCAAGAGGAAAAAAAAAATTTTTTGATCTTAAAAAAGCTAAACCTGGACAATTCTCTGTAACTATGGTATCATTATGTTATACGACTACACTAAAAATATATGGAGATTAAGAGGTTTTTTTGCTTTTATAACAGCCAGTTATATTCTATGTTCTGATAAAGTCTTGGAACAACAAAATTAAATGAATTTTTAAGTACACCATTCAATTTAAAATGATACTGTCAAATTTATTTTTTGTAGGTCTTCAGGTTACCATTTTTTTACATTATATATTTTTAATATGTTCCCCTGCCCAAGTTAGGATTTTTCCATTTGGCAAATACTAACTCTTCTTTTTCCCTCTTCTATGTGTTTTGTTGTCACCAGCATTCAAAACATTAGTCTTATATGTCAGGAACAACTTTTGAATGCAGTTTTGTCATATTGCATCAGTCTTGTGCACCAACCAATTTTTTATCATTGTTGCAGAAGTAAAAATAAGAAACACAAAGCATTTTAGCTGTGGCTACACAACAAAGAATGTTTTGTCTTTTTAAGCATCAATAATGGTATTGATGCTGTTTTATACACAGAAATAAATGTTCAGGAAGATATTGTTGCTATCCCCACTCACTCATGCCCCCCTCTTTGTTTTGTAAGCTACTCTGAGCCTTTTGGTTATGGTGGTGTGTGTGTATGTATATGTATTTATTTTTATCATGGAAGCACATACAAAGACAAGGCAAAATTTTACTAGATACTAAACATCTAAAGAGTTTTCTTCTCATTTAAATCCTGATTTAATTAATTTTAACCTTGCTTTACATATACACTTTTTTGTTTTGAAAGAAATGCTAGTTTCTATAAACATTCAAACGCGCTGATTTGCAAATAAATAGAGCCTTTCCATTAAGTATGGTCTGTACACTTATACATTTATATAAGCAGTTATACAACTTATACTTTTATTCTGATTCTTAATTTTAAATTTTTTGTTAGAAAGTGATGAATGTCAGTTTTCTTGTTTGCTAGGTGATCATTTTAACTTACCATTTGTCAAGTTTCATTTGACTGGAAATTGGAAGTAATTTTAAAATGAACAAAAGAGTGTGGGTGGTGTTAAATAAAACAGCATGGGCAGGAGAAGGAGACACATAGTTGGTGTTTTAAATAACTGATTCCTTAAACAAAGGATATATTAACCTTAGTTAGTTGCATTGTTTCTCATCACTGAGCCAGATATTCAAAATTTCTTAAAGACATTTTTCCCAAATGCTACAGCAGTTTGTGCCCAACTCCATTGAAATTAATGGGTGAAATCCATGGGAATTAGATGCCCAGTTTTTCAAAATATCCTTCTAAACCTAAATGTGCCTCTTTAGGTCTCTAAGTAATTTGAATATCTAACCCCATTTACTTTAGAATTACTAGGTTACATTCTCTCTTGATGGTTTTGTTCAAAATTCATTTGTCTGATTTCAGAAGGGGAATCACAGTTTCCTACTTTTTCAGCTTTAACTCAGGTACTTAACATTGAATTGAACTAGAGAAAATGAAAAAAAGGAAAACATATCTTTGCATCTAGTAGTTATACTGAAAAGAAAACTAATTAAGGGAAAACCTTTCTACACAATAGAAACTGGATATAATGACATTTGGAAGAAGGTAAATACCACCATTTTCTCTATTGTAAAAACATAAAATAACATAGATAATTAATGTAGTACATGATGATGTTGTGGAAGATTTATAAAGCTTGAATTGACCTCCAAAGTTACAGATGCTCCCTTTAATTTTATATTGAAGAAAACCTTCATTAAAATGAAAAACAGCATGAAATTTTCAGAGGGGAGTACATTACTCTTTTTTTTATTTAAATAATTTTACTAGGTAGTAGTAAGCTAGACTTTAATAGAGCTGTCTTAATTTCAAATTTAACTTCATGCTTTTAAAAAGAAAAAAATAAGAGGATTTAAAATATATATATAATTTTTATCTACTCTTCATCACATTATACTTCTAAAGTAAGTCAGAATTTCAGCCTCAGATCTTGATAGAGACATGATACCGGACATAGTGGAACATATGTTGTTCATCTATAATTTAGACATAAGATCCATTAGAAACATCAGCTGAACTGAATTCCATAAGGTGAAGATTGAAATTTGCTGTAGTGTGAGTACAGAGTAATGTATATAGATGATGAAGGACATTTATCTGTCCTTTCTAATTCTGATCTACTTGTAAAGTCATGTCCCCTTTCAAATCCATTAGAAACTCGTAAGTAATATAATAGGACTTGCAGTTTTGGCATTAGTTGCTGCATTGTATATCTTGATAAAACAGATTGCTTGGGAGTTTTGCCTCGGCTGTATGCAATCTTTCCCTTTTGGCCACTGGAGGATGCTGTAGCAACCACCTGCAGTACCTAGGCATCCAAGAGGTTTAAAGAAAGAAGCTGAACTTGAATGAAATGCAGTACAGTGGTGTTGCCATTCTCTCATGCAGTACTAGAGACACATCATCCACTGGCAGGGAACAACAGTTAATAGATGTGAGAAGCTTAAAAAAAAATTCCTGCTCAGCATTGTGGAGAGTTTGAGAGTTTAAAGTTTGACGTGCCAAATGAAGCAATTGGGACCAAAGAGCACCTTGGCCAGTGGGAGAGAAGGTCAGAGCAGGGGTGTGGATTGTTATAAGTGAGTAGTTTGTATGTGCACAGTGATGTGTACGTTCACATCATAACATGAAGGTTAGTTAAAAAAATAAGAACAATATACCGCCCCCCTACACACAATTATGATGATTATATGAAGAAGGCAAGGTAGATTTGCATTTTATAGACTACCTAAATCATATGCTTATAATCTCATGATTATTTTTGTTCTGATTCATAGTTTTCAAATTCTTGGGGCTGTTTCCATTTTGTGTTCAACTATTTAGTATTTTTGTAGTGTTGTAATTAGTCATTCAAGTCAAATAGCAGTCTCTTTTTGCTCCTTAATTGGAAGACCAGAACTTTATTTTATAAGGAGAAAAAAAATAGTAGAAGATTTCAGGTTGTATATAGAAAATTCTCATATGTTACATGTATAAAAATGTTTACACCAGTTTTTGCAACATTTTTAGCTTTTGAACTATATATGTCCTCAAACAAAACTAAAAAATAACTTTTACGAATTTTCACTGGAAACAAATGAAAAATGATCATAGTCATAGCAAAGCAAAGTAATAAGTTATAGTGAAAGGAATATTGTGACTACTTTCTGTTCAATATTTACCTACCTGTGTACAATGGTTAAACAGATGTTTTTAAGAGAAGGCGTGAATCTTCTGTTCAGTTTTGGTAAAGCTGCAAACATTCAAATTAAAAGTCAGAATTTCATTTTCTTTTCTCTGCTGATGTTGTCATTTCCAAATATCTTTAGACAATTCATTCTTACTAGATGCCTGTATTAATTACAGTCCCAGGCAGTTTTCCTTGGAATTTTATAATGTTTTATGACACGCTTTGCATTGTTTTTACTGTTGTTGCATGATTCTTTTTGACATGCTGATTAATGTTTTACAAGATAGGTTTTGCTCATCTAAAGGAATGAGTTTAAAGAGGTTTCACCTTATTATCACCCCAGCATTTCTACTTCTTGTAGGCTATATATCTCCTTCTAATTTAAACTCCAAAAAATGTAGTGGGATTTGTGCAACTAGGCTGAGCTACAGAAATCGATGGAATTTATTATCAAGGGATGTCTAATCTCTAAAGCTAATACAAGATTTCATGGCTATTGATTACATGTGAAGGATACACAAACTGTTAATCATGCATGGAGGCAATAGAATAAACATACCATCAAAAGAGAACAGACAAGTAATTGTCAGCAGTGCAGATATATCTTGTCTCTTTACTATGCCTTGAAACAGAGACAGCTATATTTTGCATAAGAAAAAATATGTACTAAAATATATTGCATATCACCTGGTATGATAATACAGGTGAGTATCTCTGAAGTATGTAATAATTCAGATGTTTTCCTCATTTCCTGAAGCCACCGGTCAATAAGAAATTTGTAAGCTGGCTTAACAGGTCAGTTGCCAGAAAAAATGAAGGAAGAAAAAATGCACAGATTTTCATGTTCTCAATTATGGCTTTCATTTGAAACAAAAAAAAAAAATCCATAATGCCAGCAAAAAAGTTGAATGCCATCCTTCGGTAATGACCAAATAGAAGGAAGGCATTACATTTTCACATTAGGCATATACAAATATACCATGTATACTATATATGCAGAAACTTTTTTGTGTGTATAAATATTTTGCATGTATACATATTGTTTAGAATACGTATGTTCAACCTTGGTGAACATGTATAGGGAGATATCTAATAATAATACCTTGCTTTGTTACATAACTATTGTAGAAATGCACATTTGTTTACTTTCATTTCAAATCGTTAACCTAGGGAGACATTTCTTGTTAATCTTGAAGTGCAAGTTGCCCACTTGAGGATAAACATTGTTTTTCTAAACCATATAGGACCAGACTCTATTCTTCTTATTGGGTGTCTCAGTGGGCTTAGGTGTCTTATGAGCAATTCTGTTCCACAGTGATCAAATCCTGAAAATCCACGAATGAATCTAGTTTTGTAACATACAATATTTTACCTTTAAAAATGAGTCTTAAAAGAGTAGCAAGGAGAAGAAGAACCCTCCTGCCTGCATTAACCGTGTTTCAGGGGCTCGGCTAAGGTGGAATAGAATCTCACTTAGGTTCACTTAAATCCACTTAGGCACACTTGAGTCCAGTTACATGTCTAATCAGTAGAATAGAATCTGGCCCATAGTTGTGATGAATCACTCTTACATGACTGTCATGCTGTTTTCTTTCAACTGAGTTGTAATTCTTCTTTTTATTGCTCTTTAGTCACTGGCATTTGTTGGCAAGCAGAGGAATTTAAAGCCAGAGATTTCCAATTTGGGTGCCTACAGTTCTGTACCTAAATAACTGGGTCAAGATTTGAAAATTGTAGCTGCCTAAAGTTAGGCTCTTAAGTCCACATTTAGAGACTCAAATTAGTGTGTACATTTTAATAAGTGCTGAGTCTGAGTGATTTGTAATTTCTTTCTGATAATTTATGGGTGACGGATATATTGGTCTGTTTGGTTAGTTTTGTCTGTACATCTAGTTGTTGTTATAATTGTTGCTTATAATTCATTGAAAGCTGCCCTACAACGCAGGCAGGCAAGGAGCAGAAGATGGCTTTAGATAACCACTTACCAACTGACACTAGGGAGTCATTAAGGGATGATGACAGTACTGTTAACTTAGATCTTACCTTTATCTCTGACAAGCCTACATAACTGGTTCTGACTAGGGATGACTAAAGACTTGCCAAACATAGAAAAGCAAAATATCTTGGCAGGATTTTCAGAGCACTTTGTCATGACAGACCTCCCTTTCAAGGACCCCAGACTGCAATATAGAACTTTGCTGAGTACATAAAAAAGTGTCTGCCTAGCTTGCCATCAGAGGGGGTAAGGGTTTAGGCAAGACAGACATGTATGTAGAGTGCTGTCCTACAATTCTACTAGATAAATATTGATTTTTTTTTTGAGGTTCTATGGTCATTTTACATCTATGGCTACAGATTCCTAGAGGCAGAAAACAGTAATGGATTTGTAGATCAAGAATGGCTGATATGTACAAGATACTGTAGTCCAGCTCCATGAGTAAGGGTATGTCTGTGAAGCAGGCTGCAGTGTAGTATAATATATTCAAGCTACCTTGGGTACCAGAAATGGTCTGCCTGCAGCAGCAGGGAGCTTTGTGCAATCTTATTTTCCATGCCAGGAAAGAAAAGAGAGTTAGATTTGAATGACCATGGTATTCATTAGAATTACTCCAAATATAGGTTGGTGTGATTTAGAGCAAAATTTGACCCAAGATGTACAGGGTGGTTAAAGTTTAACTGATGATAGGTTTAAAGGAAAGAAACACTGGAGAGCATGAATACACACACTTTTGCATGCACACATGCATGTTCTGTGCATCCCTATACATTGCAAATAGTGGCAAGAAATGAAAGTAAGCAGTAAGTTTATATATCTTATGTCCCCTTTACACATTACAAGTATTGCACAATTAACTGGTTAACTGCACAATTACCTTAAGGCCAGCTACACATAGTAAAGTAAGTATTACTCCATAAAAAGGCCTAACCAGCTACACAGTTAGACCTCAAAAATGTATACTAACTTTATTGCTGATTGCTATTGCGTTTTAATTTGCACATATAGCAGGGTCTCTCCTGTGGCTGGGTACCCCATCAGTTGACAGGGCTTCCAGCTGCATGGGTGCACCATGCCCAAGGTGAAACACCTGAGCCCTGGTACAATCCCCAAGGCTCAGTGGTGTGTGAAACCCCCCGACCCACACAGATGGAACCAAGAGTCCTGCATGTGACAGGGCTCTTGATCCCGGCTGTGTATGGGACTGAGAGTCCCCACACCTGATTGGGCTCAGTCCCAGTTACACTACATGGGCAGCTGGGACCAAAAGTCCCTGCACATTACAGGGCTCTTGGTCCTGTCTGCACTACATGGGCACAGGGACTCTCAGTCTGGGCTGTGCATGGTCCCCATGCCAGCCAAGGGGACTCCCAGGCATGGGAGCCTCCTTCTTGCCAATGCAGGTGGGAGCCCAGGATCAGGCTCCCCCTACAACGGCAGTAAGGCATGATTGGCTCTAATGTGCAATCCCACAATCATGCCTCCTGCCATGCACATGTGGCCTGGGAGGAGGTGCAATTGTGTGGATCATGCGTTAGATCAAGTTGTACCTTTGCCTGCACATGTAGAGGTGGGTCTTAAACTCAGTAAGTTGTCCTTGGAAAGTGGCATGCTTTAAATAACATGTCATGCAGTTTTAGACTCCTCACCAGAAAAAAAAGGAGGGAGCCTTATTGTTACTTTCTGAGAGTCTTACTCCAGCAAGAGATTCCATATTTACTGCAGAGTAAGTGAAGATGTAGTATGCTGACTTCTGACCCATAGTGTTTACCAGCTTAGGTTTCATGATACTACTGAAATGCATCTATTTTTGATGACTTGAGAGTGCTCCCACCATCCAATTATGGGATTTCTGTCACCCTGCCTGACCTCAATCAGGATATATGCCAAGACAGAGCATCTCAGCTAGGGACTGTTAGCTGCTATTCATAACTTAATTATGGTCTAGTATCTTAGTCCATGTGCCCCAGTTCACTTTCAAATTACAGTTATTACCTGCTGCCAAACCACACACACACCCGTATACAGTGCCTGAAGGGGCACCATTCTTGCAAAGATCAACAAGCATCAGCGATGCCAAACTGCTTCTGAATAAATATCATACAGAATCTCTTATTGAGACCCCTTTAGCATTTGATCTGTGAATGAATATCAATAAAGAAAAGGACAATAACTAAAAATAGTTTTTTTTTAATTTTTTTTGAGTGCCAGGGCATTAAAGCAGCTCCCTCAGAAATTTGACTCCCTTTACAGGGGATTTTAAAAAATCAAGCTGACTATCAATAAACTACCTTAATAGTTTATTACATTTTGGTTTTTGGCTGTCAATGTGGTGTTTAAAATCCCCATCTCACTGCTTTTGCTGCTGCTGCCACCACTGCTGCCCAAAGCTTGCGTGTGCCCATGAGTGATGCATCAGGCCACCTCAGTTGCCAGATTTCTCCAATTATTCTCCTCTTGCTGAAGTACCAATGACATCAGTGCAAGTCACTGTTAATATGAACTGTAATGAGTTGGGTTAAAATTATATTGACATAGGCAGTATATTTAATTGCGGAGCATAGAAATTCGGAGCTAGCTTTTGATTATAATGTTGCACAATCAGAAACAGTCCAAGGAAAAGCTGGTTAAAGCATTGTATAAACTGCCACTCAAGAAGCTCTGTCCTTGTTATCTGAGGAGTTTACCTCTGCTATAATATTTGTCTCATTGTTTTCGATTTCACACCAACAAATGTGTGTTTTATCTTCTGGTCAGAAAATCCACTTCTTTTTTTTTCAGATAAATGGAATTGAAATTGTGTATTGCAATCTACCTTTAGGATTTCTGATGATAGGCAGCAGTGGTAAAGTACTTGTCATGTTTCAGTGTACTTATTTTGTGTACATCTTTGAAAATAGCTTTTTTTGTCACAAGCTTTAGGAAGGACATCTTCTATTTTTCTCTGATTGACAGCAGGGTAATAAGTTTTATCATTAAAAATTGGTTCTGGGGAAATGCATGCTCTGCCCTTGTAACTGTGAAGGCTTTTGTTTTCACAACTATCTCTGAATAAATGGAGATAATCTCTGCAAAGAGGCTCTAATATTGACCTGTCATACCACGTGTTGCTTATCAAGTGTGAAAGAAATTGAATTTCATTTTATCTGTTATCTTGAGCTACTTATTAAATCATCCTACTGTTGAGAGGTGGTGTGGGGTCAACAGGTTCTGTCTTTTCTTGCCATCTATCCCTCTATTATTAACCTTTAGAGAATTACTAAAGCTGTTCTTTATTTTATCCTATAAAGTTGGGTTAAATCTTCTTGATCCCTAAATGGTTACCAGTGAATGCCATGCACACGTAATCCCTTTATTTGATACATTTGATACAGTTTTGAACATGGGGTGATGGGCCAGTACACATTTAGAAACCTCTTTTTCTTTTCTTCCTCCTCTTTTCTTCTTTAGTTGTGATACACTTTCAGTTCAGCCTTTGTCCTGGAAATTTGCATTTGTTTTAAGTAAATTAGCCATGGATTGCCGCTGTCACTGATTATTAAATATACCTTATTTTTACAGTGATATCCTTCTCAAAGTGAAGTTCCATTGTGCTTGGTGCTGTGAACACATGGTTAGAGAGCCTCTGTCTTTGAAATCTTAGTCAAAGAAACAAAGGCTTTAGCTCAGGTTATTGGCCTGAGTTTTAGAGAGAAGCTAATCATTGCTACCTATGTTAACAAAGAAAAGTGGGGAGACACAAATGAGGGAATTGGCCTTGATCACTATGGACATGTTAAATCCTGTACTTGCATCAGGCCACCTCATAGATTTCATAGATATTAGAGCTGGATGGGACCTCACAAGATCATCTGGTCCAGCCCCCTGCCCAAGGGGCAGGAAGTCTGCTGGGGTCAGATGAGCCCAGCAAGATAAGCATCCAAGACAGTGTGTTCCCACACTGGGTGCAGAACTCCTCAAGTTATGCTCCTTTTGCTGCACTACCAATGAAATTAACTTAATATGAACTATAATGAGTGTGGCCACAGAGCCATTGGATCTGACTCAGGGAGCTGCAGGGGTTTCAGCAGTATTCAGCAGTAGGAAGGTACTCTGCCCATGCTGTGGCCAGGCAGCAGGGGACTTACCTGTTCTTTTTCAGGTGGCACGGGTCTTTGCGCATGCTATAGCTGGACACTGGGGAAAAGCAGCTGAGTTCTGGCACTGGCCTGCCTTCATCTTGAGCTTTGTCCTTCCATTCTGCTGCCAGAAAGTGTTGTCACCCTCTATGTTAAATAATTATAAAAATATCAAAAAGATATGCGGAGTTGTAGAATCAGACAACTGCTTAAATCCCTCATCTAGCAAGGTACTTAAAACGCTTGTGTCCAGAGTACTGCATTCATTCAGCTCAGACTGTAGGCATAGCATTCTCAGTGGGGAACCTTACTTGCCATAGTGTGTGGAGCTTCCTCTATCCTTGGTCTAACTTGACCCCAAGTTTGCCCATCTGAGCATGCTATAAGACTCATCTATTCAATCAGACATTTTCTGAGGGAAGATGTTGACTGGGGTGAAGAATAGGTTTGCATTGGGTTTATATTTACATGTACAGGTAACCCCCGTTTAGCGCTCTTAATGGGTTCCTGAAAAAACGAGTGTTAAGCGAAACGAGCATTAAGCAAAACCGAAAGTATTTGATGACCAAGATGGCGACCGCAAGTGTCTTTAATGACCCAAGATGGCGACAGTGAGTGTTATAATGAAACTCGCTGAGCGCTAAGTGAAATCAGGTATCAATTTTAAACGAGCGTTATAGCGAAATAGCACTAAATGAAACAGCGTTAAGCAGGGGTTGCCTGTACTCTATTTGATCAAAAGTTTTGTTTAGGAAGTTTGAATTCTACCTGTGCTCAAAGACTAGTTTATTATATAAATCTAGAAGATAAATTACAAAAAGTATTGTCTCAAATTACTTGTCTTGAATGCTGAACAGATATTAGGTTAATAATTTGACATCATAAACCATTTAACCCTTTTTAACAAAATTATTTCTAATCTACTTTAAGGAACTGGCATTGAAGAGCAGCTGTGGAATTAGCTGTTTCTATAAAACTTAATACTTAAAGCTGACACTTGGTCATTTGTGCTGCTGATGAGGTTAGTCAGTGTTGTATAGTGGTTAGAGAATAAGATAGCAGCAAAGTATGACAGTGCTGCTTTTGGCTCTGGCAATAAATTGCCTTATACCCTTGAGCAAGTTATTAACCTTTTTTTCTGACTATTTCCTCCTTGCTAAAATAGGAATAATACTTACTTGTCTTCCAGGGGTATTTTGAAGATTAATTAGTGTTCGTGCAATGTTTTGAACATATGAAGTGCTGTATATTACAACAATTACTACTTGAACACAAGTTAGCTGGTTCAGAATTGAGTAGTGTTTTCCTGGAAGTTTTGGCCTGTTCCTGTTGAGCTGAAGATACCGGTTTCATATGGATTAATATAACAAGGAAGCTAGACTCACGTGCTGGATATATCTGTGTTCTTTAGTTAAAGCAGTTCTACATATGATTGGAAATTAAGGGGAAAAAGTAGGAATTTCTTATGAAGGGAAGAAATGAGATGGATAAATTGCTTTGCACTGTCTTAGATTAGTGTTCCTGAAAGCTGTAGTCTTAGTTTAGGAAGGAACCAATCAGTCGAACTTAATTTGAAGAGACTTTAGGACAGCGTTTTGAAGGGAAGTAGAGTACTAAATGTAATTTGGGGCTTTTCATTTTCTCTTCACCTACAAATAATTGAGATTTTTTTCCAAGATTAACAAAGCTTTTAATTTTTTTTTTTTTTCTGTTTCAAAAAGGCCTACATAATGCCAAGTGGAATATGCATTTCAAAGTCCTATCTTGGAGGAAACCAAATTAAAATTCAGTGCATTTCCTATTACTGCTTGGTCTAAGGCTTTGCTTGATTCTCAACATGTGCAAGGCATGAATCTTTACAGACAACTAACCTGTATTATTTTATGTTGCAAAATTGGTTTTTAAATTAATTAAAGATGCAGAGAAAGTTAGAATTGTATATCTTTTCTGGTGAGTGCCATTCTTGGAATAGGAAAAATAAAACTGAAATTATTGACAACAGTGATATTGGTTTTAGAAAGGAAAATAACACACAATACAAAACTAACCCTAATGATAGACTTGATTCCGTTACTTTAGACATCACCTTCTAACAGAATCCATTGAAGGACATTTATGCTCTTTCTTATCAAAGGGTTGGATTTTTCTTTTTTTTCCTTTTAGTGGTACTATTCTCCTAAGGCAGTGAATGCAGTTTTCTATATCTGCTTGTAATGACTAAGATTCAGTGGTAATTCCCTTTATCACCCCCTTCTAAAGAATCCATATGTTATTGCCTTCTTTCAGAAGTTTTTCACAATTGCATCTGTTAGCAGCATTTTTTTAAAGAAATAAGTTAACAGGTAGTCCACATTGTTCATTTTCCAAAGGAAGCTTCTCACCATTCTACCACAGCCTCACCCAGGCCTGACAAGTCTCCTTCCAAATGAGACCTCAGGGCATGTGCACCTGATTTCCAGAGCTCCTGCAGGAAACCATGGTCTGTAACCTGGCCATGCAGCAAGGGACACCAAGCCTTGCCTTTAGAAGCCTCATCACTTCCCTGGTCCAGACATGCACCATCAGGCAATTAGGAAACTAGCCAGTTAATTAGCTGGGGCACAGCTTGTCAGCCAGGCTAAGAACAGAAGTTACACATAAACCAGTTTAAGTGATTAAAAACTGGTTTAAACCTGTTACAGAACAGAATTTCAGTGCACATAAACCAATTTCAAAATGTCTGAAACTGGTTTAAGATGAACCTGACCGAATGTAGTATCAGACTTAATTGATTTGGGTCAAACCAATTTATGAAACTAATGTCCCAGACCCCTTCCTGGTTTAAGTTAAATCACAGTCCCCCAGCATACCAGCATGCTTTCCAGCCATGGGCTGAGCTGTGCTGCCATCTGCTCCAGCAGAGAAGGGTTGGGGGGGCGGGGAGGAGAGGGGCAGAGACTCCCCCACCTGGCAAACCCTGGCTGGGGTCTCAGGCTAGGGAGGGGGTTTAAACCCACCTTCCTCTGAGTACAGAGCTGCCCTGCTCTGCTAAAAACTTAATGAAAGTTATTGCTGGCTGCAACTGTGGACTACAAATCCCAGAAGCACCTGGAAGCAGAAAGAGGAAGAGATGGCAACCTTGCAGAGTCCTACTTCTGTGACTGTGGACTGCAAATCCCAGAGACCTTGGGGGCAGCAGGAAGAGGAAGTGAACACACAGCCCATGCTGGCTTTGTGCCAGAGAGCCATGCTCTAGCACTCTCTGGCTTCTGGCCTAAGCCACTGCAGGCATGGGGCTGCATTTCCTGCATCAAAGGTAAATGTGTGTCCAATTGTTTTTCAGTTTAATCTCTGCATTTTAGATTAACCTGCAAAGACTGAATTGATTCAGCTTCGGGCTTTTTGACTGTCTGTACTTAGCCCCAAAGTTACCCAAGGCAGGTGTTATCCTACACAATTAACCCAGGGTGGGCTGTGTGAATAGGGTTTTTGACAGAGGACTATCTCCACACACGATGAACCGTCCCCAGTGGCAGCTTGCTAGCTGTCCCTCCCTTTCACCTGCCCCCTTCCTGCCAACCCATCACTGCCTCTCTCTTCAGCTGTGGAAAGCAATGGCAGACCCAGTATCCTGCTGTCCCTCTCTATGCACAGTGAAATCAATGAGCCCAGTAGTGGGATCTGCTTTGAGATCCTGTCTGGAAAGGTGTTTTACATGTGGACAGTCAAAATGTCATGCAAGTGTCCTTGCCACCTGCACCAACACTTCCTGGAAACAGCCCTAATTGGTAGGCACATCAAAGCAAGCCTTCCCAGCCTAGTGCACCCTATACAAGATTCCTATTGCCAAGAGAACTGATGACCTCCAGTGGTGGCTGCTGCATGGGGCCTGGTCATGGGCACATTTGTTCACCACCTAAATCATGTGGTGTTTGCAGCCTGCCTTTTCTGCCAGGAAAAAGTGAAGAAGACTCTTCAATGACTTCTAGTCCCCCACTGTAGCCACATTTTCTGCCCTCAGCTCCCGATTTGGCATACCAGATTTCAACTTCACTGAGACTGTACATTTTCTCTATCCTGTACTGAACAGGCAAAGAGAGAATGATCTGCCCAACCAATTTCTTGCTGCACCAGGCCAAGATGGCATCCCTGCTATGCCACAGAAACCACTCATGTAGGTTGACTCTGATGATGTCCTACAGCTCTTCTGGTTTTTGGCCTGGGCATGTATCACCTTTGAGTTTAAATACTTCATCTTGCAACAAAATGTGGACCAATTTGTATCACACTGGGCCATTGAGGGGGCACCCTGCAATTTGGAAGATGGACAGCTAGTCCTAAATGTGTAATACCTTGAAGATTTTCGGGTGGGTGGTTCAGTTTCTGGTTATATGAACGTTTTCATTCTGAAAGTGTTTCACGCTCAGCCCCCCTGGGTGGGCCTGACACATTCACACTTTCACCTTTACTTTTTTTTAATATTTTTATAATAAGAGCTTTAAAAATATCTCTCGCTCGCTCTCTCTTTCTCTCCCCCCCTTCTTCCTCCCCACCAGTCATCTGACCTCTTAAATGATTTCTGTCACCCTGTTGTCTTGAGCTACTTTGTGCAATATTTTCAGAAGGCCGCTGCCCAGGAGACAGCCTTATTTTTTCTCTTTTACCATGCATTTGATAGTAGCTCAGTACTTCAGGTGGAAAAGAACATACTTGTTTAAGAAAATAGTACTTTTGAGAGTGAGAGGATAGTGACTGAATATGAAAGAAAACACGCACAACCCCTTCTCCCTTGCTCCCCACACACTTGCCTTCTAATCCATAGCAATATGTATATTTTCAGGAAATAGCTGCATGTATTCTACTTAAAATTAAATCATTTTGATCTTTGAAGTTGGTTAGTTGCAGTTGTCTTTGCAAAACACATACGGAATAGGATACATATATTCAGATTTCATTTGGATAGGCCATCTGTGCTTTCGGCTGGTTATTTGCGTAGCTGAGATTCTTGATTTGTAAATGAAAGATAAGTAGGAAAATGAGCCCCAGAAAGGAAAAAAAAACTACATTTCAGATGCACGTCAACTTGTCCGATTTTCACCGTGAGCCAGCAAGCCTACAAGACTAGAGTTACACCTAGGCCTTGCCTTATTTTTCTTTGGCAAGCAAATACATAGAAAGATGGTAGAAAGGTTCCCTTGGTGCATTTCTAGTGAGCTTCTTGTGTATCTAGTCATGGTCATGACTTTCAATTTTGTAATCATTTTAATTAAGTTCGATTTATAAAAGTTAGTCTTGCATGAGGGATAAATACACTGGAGAGACAATGATAGATTGATGGCAACTTAGGGAATATCCCATGTTCTGCTGGTGTTTTCCAGCTGAGTGGAAATTTATGTGCAGATAATGGTTGAGCTTGGGTGGTGGTGCGATGATTATCAGCTATGAGCTATACACAGAGTTTATTGGGGGTTTAATGGAGGTAGACTATGATGGAAATTTTCAAAAGTGTTTTTGTAATATTTCTTGGCTTCTTGGCTTTCTTGCTTGGATGAATAGCATCATTATTAAACTAATAAATGTTAATTAATATCTGCATCATTTTTGTAACTGTTAGTTTAGTACAGCAATTAGGGTAATTAGTATACAGCATCACATGGTGGCATGATAAATCATAGTGCAGTACGTGCTGACTCTTTACCACTATGATATATTATCTAATTGACTCATTTGAGGAGAAAAAAGCAAGAAAAGAAGTGGGGAAGTTAGCAGCGACAGCTGTGGTGGCCTTTCGGTCACTCTTCCTGCATCTGCTCTCTGTAATTCTCAAATGCTTTGAGTTGCTGGCACCATTAATTAATATTTTACTTTCAGTGCTGCTAAATCTTAATCACTGGTAGAAACCTACAGAGAAGGGATGGAACAGAAGGAAATGAAAACATAGAGACTGTGGCATTTCTTTCCCTTCTGGGTATCACTAGAGGGATGACACTTCTTCCAGCAATGGGTTTGTGCTTGCTGGGTATCTCCTGTGTTTTGATATTTCTGAGTGTATCATTTAGCAACTTCATGCAAGTGTGAAGAATGTTGACAGTGCTATTTTCATCATGTTCTGTATTTTTCTAGAGCCCATGAGAACACCAAAAACACTGAAGATTGCTGAGATCCAGGCAAGACACATTGCAGTGGATTGGGAATCTCTGGGTTACAATATTACTCGTTGCCACACGTTCAATGTCACTATTTGCTACCATTACTTCCGTGGACACAATGAGAACAAAGCAGACTGCTTGGATATGGACCCCAAAGCACCCCAGCATGTTGTGGATCATCTGCCTCCTTACACAAATGTCAGCCTCAAAATGATCCTAACCAATCCTGAAGGGAGAAAGGAGAGCGAGGAGACTATTATTCAAACAGATGAAGACGGTATGTACAAATGTTGTTATAGAAATTATGTCTAAACTAACAGTTGTGTGAAGGATTGGTTTTGTCGGTTAAAATATGTCTTTTGATGGACAGAAGTCCTAGTTTGTTAATCTGTTAATTAATTATAAGAATTTTGAATGCCCCTAAAATTGTGAATTTTAAAATATTTTATTCAACATTCTGAAAAGCATAACCAAAACTGACTGAATTGTTAGCTGATGTCACTGTGAATATCCTTCATACAACTAAAATATTCCATGGTTTTTTAAATGCTTTAATATAAGAGACAAGAATGAGTACATGGTGTTAGTTAAGGAATTTTTCAGATACTAGTTTGAAGAATTTTAATTATTGTGTAAACTTATATTTAAAAGTTCTGTTCAACATTGCTAGAATTTATTTAAAACTCAGAATAGTGTAAATTAATGGGGGGGTGGGCATTTATGTGGTGTGCATCTATTAGTTATTATTAGGTTTTTCTGTCTTGAAATAATATTTTGAGAAATTTGTAAAATGCCCTTAAGTCCACTAGCAAGATGGCCTTACGTACCTTGTGTGAAGAGAAACAAAGAACTGAGTTTGTTCATTGGTTATCTGATTTGGATCTTAATAGGAAATAAATTACAATTACATTAACTATAGACTCCTAATAGACAAAAACTGTAATATTGGAAATGAAGAGTTAGTTTTAGTTTAAATACCTTCTGTAGGTGATAACTGGTCATTCAGAACATATCAACACCAGTGTTATGCAACTTTCTGGTTCTGTGGCCCAATGAGTAGCACAGCTTGAATCCTGCACAGGGTCAGTGTGCCAGCCTGACCCCACATACTGGATCCAGCCACTTGCTGGGCTGACCCCTGTGCCAGATCTGGCCTTGCACCGGATATGACTGTTCACTCTGATCCTACTCTCGAACTCTGGGTATGCTGGGCCAACCCCAGGCACATAGATCTGACTGTGCCAGTCTGACACCATACACCTGGATCCAGCTGCATGCCTGGATCTGGCCCCTGGGTCAGAGGTTAAGCATCACTGGTCTACACCATCAAGTGACTGTGCTAGGGAATGTCACACTGATATATCCCAGGTGTACTCTGTGTTCTACATCCTGAAACATGTAATGTAGCCACTTCTAGGGTGGCTCTGACCACTCACTAATAATGTCTGCCTAGGAAGTTAATGTATTGGTGTACAACCTATGCTCCACTAAGGCTACGTAGCATCTGTTTTGAGATGTCCTGTATGTGAGTGTGCAGATCTTCCCCAAGCAGTCCTTTTGTAAGCATACAAAATTTGGATGATGTATAGGGCTCTGTACAAAGAACAGAGAGAGAAACAATTTGTCTAGTACATCTAGAACACAGCTACAGAAAAGGGAAGGTGGAAACAAATGCTATATGTTTGCATGCACATATAAACAGTGTGGAAATGGTGACTACACCCAGATCTAAAAAGTGATGATGGCTTGGTATTTTGACATATATTTTCAAACAGAAAAAAAATGGTATTTAAAACTTTACCATTATGAAGTGCAGAAAGCAGCATTACATAACACAGCCAGAGAATATGACGAGTGAGCGAGAACCATAGAGATTTAGAGGCATCATACAAGGATATATTGAGACGTAAAGAATCTGACTGTTTTATGTAGATCAAGTACAGTATTCATTTTGTAGATAATTTCAAGAGAGAAACCAGACCAAACTACCATTTTTAACCGAATCCAAGATGGCTGTGAATTTAAGGCCACCATCTAATAATTGGGTGACTTCAGTAGGTCTCTGGCCCTGCTCCAGCCTGGGGCCTGGAACACATAGCTGTTCTAACCCTAGCACAGACACACAGTTGCCATTGCAGCATCAGCAGCTCCAACTGGGCCCTAGATAGAGCCCAGGATGGAGCTGGAGTCACCATCACCATTGCTACCAGGCCTAGTTGGAGTAGGGTCAGAACTCTGTCAGAGCTGGAGTCTAAGTGGTGGCAGGGGCAGTATTGGGGTAGGTGGGCAGATGTGAGGGTGAATGGGGGAGGAAGAGCTGGCAGGGGGACAGGCAGCAGCTGTAGCTCCAATTCAACCCAGACCTGGGGTCGGGGCCAGAGTTGGAGCCACACAACCATGTGCCCCCCTGCTGCCCCATACTCTAAATGTTAAATGGGGAAGAAAACCTTGCCTTGAATTTGAGTAACTATGCTACTTACATGTCTAGGCTTTTAATATAGAGATTTTTGCTGGCTGTATTCTATTAGACACGGCTAAGTTATGCTTCTGTGCTCGTGTGAATTGGGTTTCATTTTCTGCAACAAAATTGCAGGCTCTTCAAAGGGGATTGTGTTTTCTGAGAGCCTTTATCTAGTTAGACTTGCAAAAGGGACATGCTGTAGCATTTATTGTGGAGCTGGTCAAGAGAGGTGCCAAGTGTAAAGACCTCATGTTTATCTGTTGTATTCTTTGTGGAAATATAAAGTTTGAAGGCCTGATGTCACTCTCTCAGCTCTGCTCTAATGCTTCATTGCAGGGATCCTGGTTTTCTCTGTTTAAAAATTGTAAATTCTCTGATGAACACAAATTCTCTGATTAAACCCCCCCAAAATCTGTGACAAAAATGGAACACCAGTGTGTGTGTGTGTGTGTGTATATATATATATGTATATATATATATATATATATATATAATTTTATATTATATATTATTATGTATTATTATATTACACGTACTATATATTTATTATAGTGGTTGAGGCACTGGGAGGCTTTCAAATTCGTTTTAAATTATAGATATATCAATAAAACACTCTGTTCAATTGATACCTATAAATATATATAGACACACACACACACCCTATATATATAGGTATCAATTGAACAGAGTGTTTTATTGAAGTATTTATAATTTTAAATTAATTTGAAAGCCTCCCAGTACCTCAACCACTATAATAAAATAAATTCTAAGTACCTATACATTTTAGTATTTGATGGTGGGTTTTTTTATCATGGAAAATCAGAGCTCCCCCTGCTCCCTTGGCTTATCAGGACACAGGTCCATGCTTCTCACTCCCCACCCACAGCCCTGCTGGTGCCCCTCACTCCCCATCCACAGCTTCCTGGCCCTGCTGGCACCCCTCACTCCCCACTTACAACCCCCTGGCCCTAAGGTGCCCCTCACTCCGCACCCACAGTCCCCTGCCCACCCCAGCCCTACTGGAGGGGGGTCACAACTGCCAGGGCTACAATGCCAGGGATCCAGGGCTGCAGCCCCCTGCCCTCTACAGTAACACCCAATCCCCAGCTGCTGCACATGGGAGGTGGCGGCTGCTGTGGCAGAGCGGAGTGCAGAGCCTGGATCCCCCTCCACCAAAGGCAGCACGGCCAGAGTGGAGCCCATGGGGCGGGCGGATGTTGCTGCCCCCTGCAAGCTTGGGCTTCCCCACTCTGTTGCCCTCTGTCCAGGATTTCCATGGCCCAGCAAGCAGGATCTGGCTTGTCAGGGAAGAGCAAGACCAGATGGAGAAGCTTCTTATCACTAAACCCCACACTGCCCTGGTGAGGTGCCCCTTGACCACCCGACAGCAGTGAGTGGCACAATTCCATGCTGCCACCCCCATTGCTGCTGGGCAGGCAGGGGGTGCTTTACCAGGGTGGCACACTTCTCCCTCCCCCTCTACCAATATTCCCCGTCCCAGTATCTTGAGTCTAGGGTTGAATGCGTTTTTTTGTATCAGGAATGGAAAGTGGCTTATAAAGTTTTAAGGATATTATTTGCATTATCAAACAAACTTAAGAAGACTTAGTAGGTGACTTGTTTATCTCAAATAACATTATGAAACTGTACTGGGTTAAATGACAGTTTCTCTCAAATGTATCATTTGCTATATTATATTTTGCCACATGGGCCATGCCAGAATAAGAGTACTGACCTAAACCCTGTTTACATGGATAGGAATCTTAATTTGTGAGTCATTAAGGCTTGTGCCTGCAACTCAGTCACACTAGCTCATATAATCTATTTATGTTTGATTGAGATGATTGATTGTATGCGGCAACTAGGCCTCCAGGTAACATTGCCTGAGGTTGGAAAGTGCAAACCTATCTCTATCATCATCAGTATTAATGCCCTGTGATTGATATGGTAGACTTCACTGGTGAACAAGATCTTTTTAATTATATTTGCACTTTCATGTGGACATATAGGAAGATGGTATTTATGTTTCTGAAGTACAAATACTATTTTTATGTATGCTTGTGACAGGGGGCATGCTTGGGGCTGAGTCTCATGCTGGCCCACCCACCTGTCTCTATGAGGCAGTCTGACCAGTCTCTCCTGCAACAACTTCAATGTTCTCTTTCCTGGTGGTATAATGTGGGAGACTACCCATTAGATGCCCCGATGCCAGGGGTCACTATCTGCAGCTCTGAACCTCCCCTACACTGCAGCCCATGCCTTGCAGATTGCATCCACATGATATTTGTAATCCACACCACGACTGATGCTCCAGGGTCTCACAGGGACTCTCCCTCCCTCCCTGGAACAACAGGTCATTGTGCTCAAACCTTAGATTTTACGTTCGACCCACACTCGGCCTCCTAGTGGTGGAGGACTTACTGGGG
Source organism: Alligator mississippiensis (assembly GCF_030867095.1). Classification (NCBI taxonomy): domain Eukaryota; kingdom Metazoa; phylum Chordata; order Crocodylia; family Alligatoridae; genus Alligator; species Alligator mississippiensis. The sequence continues at coordinate 111,242,605 of NC_081824.1, read as the reverse complement.
TCAGGACTCATCCCTAGCTCTCTGGCTGAGTTCGCCACCCCCTTCCCCGGCCTTTGGCCCAGGCTATGGCCTCAGGCATCCACAAACATACTTTGGCCTCTGCCCCACACGTGGGGTTCCTAATGTGCCCATTCATAGATTCATAGATGTTAGGGTCGGAAGGGACCTCAATAGATCATCGAGTCCAACCCCCTGCATAGGCAGGAAAGAGTGCTTGGTCTAGATGACCCCAGCTAGATGCCTATCTAACCTCCTCTTGAAGACCCCCAGAGTAGGGGAGAGCACCACCTCCCTTGGGAGCCCGTTCAAGACCTTGGCTACTCTAGCTGTGAAGTTCTTCCTAATGTCCAGTCTAAATCTGCTCTCTGCTAGTTTCTGGCCATTATTTCTTGTAACCCCCAGGGGCGCCTTTGGTGAGTAAAGCCTCACCAGTTCCCTTTTGTGCCCCCATGATGAATTTATAGGCAGCCACAAGGTCGTTTCTCAGCCTTCTCTTGCGGAGGCTGAAGAGGTCCAGGTGCCCCAGTCTCTCCTCATAGGGCTTGGCCTGTAAGCCCTTAACCATACGAGTGGCCCTTCTCTGGACCCTCTCCAGGTTATCCACATCCCTCTTGAAGTGCGGTGCCCAAAATTGCACGCAGTATTCCAACTGCGGTCTGACCAGCGCCCGATAGAGGGGAAGTATCACCTCCTTGGATCTGTTCGTCATGCATCTGCTGATGCACGACAAAGTACTGTTAGCTTTTCTGATGGCTTCGTCACACTGACGACTCATATTCATCTTGGAGTCCACTAGGACTCCAAGATCCCTTTCCGCTTCCGTGCCTCCAAGCAGGTAATTTCCTAGGCAGTAGGTATGCTGGACATTTTTCCTCCCTAGGTGCAGCACTTTGCATTTCTCCTTGTTGAATTGCATTCTGTTGTTTTCTGCCCATATGTCCAACCTGTCCAGGTCTGCTTGTAGTTGTTCCCTGCCCTCTAGCATGTCCACTTCTCCCCACAGTTTTGTGTCATCCGCAAACTTGGACAGACTACACTTCACTCCCAAGTCGCTGATGAAGACATTGAAGAGTATCGGTCCAAGGACCGAGCCCTGTGGGACCCCACTGTCCACACCTTTCCAGGTCAATACCGACCCATCCACTATGACTCTCTGGGTATGACCCTCTACCCAATTCACCACCCACCGGACTGTGTAGTCATCCAAGTCACAGCTTCTTAATTTGTTCACCAGTATGAGGTGGGATACCATATCGAAGGCCTTACTGAAGTCTAAGTAAACGACGTCACCCCTACTCCTGCATCCAGGTGTTTTGTAACCTGGTCATAAAAAGAGACTAGATTAGTCAGGCATGATCTACCTGCTACTAGCCCGTGCTGGTTTCCCCTCAGCATAATTTGTCCTGCCGGGCTCTTGCAAATGTGAGCCTTGATAATTTTTTCAAAGACTTTGCCTAGGATGGAGATGAGACTGACTGGCCTATAGTTGCCTGGGTCCTCCTTCCTCCCCTTCTGAAAATGGGGACCACATTGGCCCTTTTCCAGTCCTCCAGGACCTGGCCCGTGCACCACAAGTGTTCAAATACTCCTGCCAGTGGCTGCGCAATGACATCAGCCAGTGTCTTCAGTACCCTCGGATGGAGCTCATCCAAGCCTGCCGATTTAAACACATCCAGTTCCTCCAAGTGCCTCTGCACCATCTCAGGGTAATTCTATGGCCTTTACACCATGCCCCACCCTGGGGTATTCTCATCATCCTCACAACCAACTATATATGGGGCTGGCCCTTGTGCTGTCCATCAGGCTTGCTCCCAGTTTGGCCCTACTCAACACACCCCTGGGACCAGGCCTACTCCCTTTTCAGTCCCCCCCTCGCACAGCCCTTCAGGTTTACTTCCATTCCACCCTACTCTGTGTGGGGCCACACAACTCTTCCCTAGGGCTATACACCAGTCCCCTCTCTGGGGCCATGCTGCCACCCCTTCTCTGGAGCTACACTTCTGTCCCTTCCTGGGGATAGAAGACCCCTTCCTGGGGCCTCTGGGGTCTCAATCCCCTGTGGGCTTAGGTGGTCTCAGCTGTGCCTGGCCCCACTTGCTAGATGTAACCCACCCAAAGATGGGGGCTAGGGGTTAGTAAGAGGCCCTGACCTGCATTTCATGGGGGAGGTGAGTGGTCTTGGTATTTACATGGAGACTGCCATGCCACTGGCAGCCCCTCTAGGCCTCCCTACCCTGGCAGGGTGCAGTTTTAGGTCATGCAGGACCAGGAGCCTCCAAGCCATTCCCCTCGCTCCTGGCCTTACCTTCAGGATGTTGTGAGCCTCAGCTCAGCTGGGTGATGTTGCTCCCTCGGCTGCAAGCAACACTTTGCCGGCTCTGCCTGGTTGACCTTAGTTTTAATATGGCCATCCTAATCGGGCAACTGCTGGTTGCCTGCTCCAGCCCTTAAAGTGGCAAGCACCCAAAGGTGTGCTGCCACAATGCTCAACATCATACAGAACACAGGAAAGAGATTCATCACCCTAGTGAATATTTTTTGTATCTAATGCTAGCTTATAGTTTAGATCAAATAGAAATGTAGTGTTAATTTAGAGGAAAACTGATGGTTTAGATTGAAGGAAGGAAAGGATAGATGATTCAGCTAATGTCTAGCATCGTTCTTTCTTCTCTCCGCCCATAATTTAATTTTAAGCCTGAAATATTTTCTGAAAGTTCTGACATGAAATATCTTAAACAGAGGTTATTTTTACATAGATAGTAATAAATGTAAATGGCACATTCCTAATAATTATGTCAGTTTTGATGTTCGTTTTACAAAATTTCATATATTTCATAGACATTCGGGGGAAGGGAGTGAGTGCCATTGGGGGGGGGGGGAGCTCTGTGGCTGGCTTAGTGGTACTGTGGGGGCAGTGCCCATGCTTGTGGGGGCAGAGCAGCCAGGAGATGCTTCCTGGGGGAGAGAGGGGCCGTGGCTAGGCCACCTGGTGTGTTGCAGGAGCCCCAGCCCAGGGCAGGGTTTGCCACAGGCCTCCCCTCCTCTTCCCTTCATCCCGTGCCAGGCAGGACTCACTCCACCACTGACTGCACGAATCTGAGCCTTAGTGCTCCAGCCTGGTTGGAACAGGGACAGCTGAGGGCCCCCTCTAGCAGAGCTGGGGAGAGCAAGGGGCTGTGGGTTGGGAGAGAGGGGAACCTGCAGGGTTGGGGAGACTGTGACTTGTGAGTGAGGGGCACCAGCAGGGATGGGGGGCTGCAGGTCGGGAGCGAGGGGCACCAGAATGTCGTGGGGTAGGGGACTGTGGGCTGGGAGTGAGGGGCACGAGCAGGGCTAGGGGGCTGCAGGTCAGGAGTGAGGGTCTGCAGCAGGGATGGGGCGGGTTGTGGCTTGGGACTGATGGGCACCAGCATAGCTTGGGGGGTGAGAGACTGTGGGTCAGGAGTGAGGGGTACCAGTAAGGCCAGAGGTCTATGGATTGGGAGTGAGGGGCAGCAGCAGAGACAAGGGGCTATACCCCATACATCTACCCCCCTGTCCCACGCACTTGGAGGCTGGGGGCGGGGGGCACTCAGTCGGAACTGGCCACTGATGTTTATAAATGGGTCCTGATACAGAAAAGGTTGAGAACCTTAAACCACTCTGCTCCTATGCCCTACTTTTTCCATATAGGTAGGCAGGAATAGCCTCAGATTTGTGTGAGTTTTGTGGACTAAGCAAAAGTGTTTATTGACCTGCTAGGAATAATTGGCTTTCTTTGGCATAAATATCATAAGGGTAAAGAACAAAATTGTATTTCAATGTATAAAAGTAGCCTATAATTGAGATTTCAGTTTGGAGCTATGTACAGCATGGACCCAAAGCTCTAAATATTTTAAATATTAATCCTAGCCATTTTTAGCTGGAGGGAGTACATTTATAGGGACATATTTTTAAAACTGCATGTAACACTCAAACAACTGAACGCATTAATTTCTAACTTTCCCATATCTACCTTCAGATAAAATGTTATAAGTTGTATGGTCATACTGTGGTGTATAATACCCTGTATGACTTTCATTGTGTACATTGATAACATTTTATTTATATACACCTTCATAATGACATAGCAGGACAACTGGAGCAATATAAATTAATTTTGTAGTAATTGGTAACAGTGAAATATTGTTCTATCAGAAACAATGTATTGTAAAATAAATTTACTGTAAACTTAATGCAGAACAATGCTTAACTAGCACTATTTGTGAATAACAAATTCTGTCTAACTGACATAATTTAATGCAGGTATTCTAAAATGAGTTGTTCTGATTCCAGAGTGATGGATTGTGATTTTATTAAGTATGGTGTCTGAAAAGTCCACTATACTATGTGTACATAGAAGAACAGATTATCAGCTGTTCATTATACAAATATATTACTTAATGAAAAGTGTTCTGGTGATGCACGTAAATCATGAAGAGTTTTTGGCATTTCCATAAGAAAACTAGTGGAAAATTACTTGCACCCACACAAACTGTACTGAAATTCCCTTTTAAATTACACACACACACATGTGCGTGCACACATGTTCATTCCCTCCCCCTTCCTCCCTGCCTCTTCCTCTCTCAGGTTTAGGACATAGGCCTCGTCCAGACGAGCGCAGCAATGCAGGATGTGGTGCCTCAGACATGTCTGTGGCGCCAGATACCACACATCCAGTTGTTCTCCATGCTGCAAAGGGGCAACACAGAGGGTCTTTTTGACCCCTGCATATTCAGGGGGGGAAAAAGCAGAGCAGCACATGTCATTCTAAAGTGGAGCTGGGCCATCCGGAGCCATGCTGCAGCTGCCAGCCAGGCTCCATACAGCAGAATCGCCCTGTAGCACTGGAAGGCCCCCAGGTAAGGCTGCTGGGGCCAGCCCAGTGCTGGCCCCAGCCTCCCCTACTGCCCATGGGGTAACTTGCCATGTACCAGAGCAAATGTGGTATGTGCATTCCTCAGGGACGAGTAGCGGCAGCATAGGGCAATCCACTGCTAGTTGTCCCCGGGAAAACAAACATTCACATCGCGTGGATGCAGCCATATTATGTAAAGAGTTTGGATGCGTAGGTGACGCATAGTGTGCCCTGCTGGTGCCTCCCCAAACTCGGGAGGCACCAGTTGCCCATGTTTGGAAGCCTTGGAATTGGCATGCAAGTGACTCCATTTCTCAACAAATTTTCAAACCTTGTCCCTCTTGTATATCTAGTATAAAATGTATGCATTTAGAACCCAAGAAATTCAGAAATGCAGTTGAACCTGTGGTTTTCATAGATTCATAGATGTTAGGGTCAGAAGGGACCTCAATAGATCATCAAGTCCGACCCCCTGCATAGGCAGGAAAGAGTGCTGGGTCTAGATGACCCCAGCTAGATGGTTATCTAAACTCCTCTTGAAGTCCCCCAGGGTAGGGGAGAGCACCACCTCCCTTGGGAGCCCATTCCAGACCTTGGCCACTCGAACTGTGAAGAAGTTCCTCCTAATGTCAAATCTAAATCTGCTCTCTGCTAGCTTGTGGCCATTATATGGCAGACCACATATATGTGGTCTGAGAAAATGTTAAGAAATGCTTGTCCTATCGATGTAAAGGGCCACAGTTTACAGACAATTGGGAGGAGAAGAGGGAAGTACGTGGCAAAAAACTAAAATGTATTTTTGGTAATGGCTCAGGTAAGTGTAGAGGCCAAAGGGTTAGACATTAACTCCTGCTTTTCTGAGAGAGATTTGTCATTTTAACTTACGCAGCTATCTTGCCAACTAATTTGAACCTCATGTGCCATATGTAATATATAAAATATTTCTGTGCATCCTGGGTGTTTGAATTTAAAGTTAATTTAATTGCCTAAATTATTAATTAGGTTTAATGATTAATAAATAGAACAAAACATTAGACACCACTCATGCAGGAGAGAATTAACTAAGAATTACAAGGCTCTGGACTTTGGCATATGTGTATACATCCTAGGGTGCTTGTTTTGGCTTTTGGGCCCTTTAGAGCAGGGGGTTGTTTGATCTTGTTATCAGAAAAAAAAGGGTTTATCTGACCAGTTGTGACTATCTGCAGGAGACTATACAAAGTGGCTTAGCCTTGGTAAGACCCTTGCATAAGGACCTATCCAGGAGGCCTAAGGACTAGAGAAGAAACACTATCTAAATTGAATGGTCTTTCATTTCATTGAAAAAGAGAGACGCCTCTGTTACCATGGATTTAGTGCTACTTTAACCCATTTTGCAACTTCCACTTGTTAATAAAACTGGCCTTGGGGAAAAGGACATAATTTGGAAGAGAAGAAAATTTGAACTTAATTTTGACTAATGACTAATGAATCTGTGCACCAGCCTACTGATATTTTCTTTTACAGAATGCCTTTGCTTTCATATTTCCTTCTCTTTTCCCTCATTTGCTCCATAGAGCTGTGTGAAAAATGCTTCTTTCATTTCAGTGGCCCAACAGAAAAACTGAAAAAGAAAAAATCATTTGAAGTCAACTGAAGCATTTCATTCAACCCAAAATGAAATAGTTTGCTTCATTTTCAAGTTACATAACTCTTTTTTTTTAATTCCATCTGACTTTGCAAATAGTTTCAGCCTGCCATGAACTGCATTTTTTTTGGCAATTCTAATATTCACCCCCCAGAAAATCACCCCCTCCATACACTTTTTTTATTTCTAGCTAACTATTTTACTCTGTCTTTCCCAACTTATTTTTCTGGCATTCCCAAGAGCAGAGGATGATAATCGCACAGTACAAGCTTTTGTTCTTATGCCCTTCTGATGCCAGTGGGAAAAGAAGCATGAAACTAACTAGGATCATGTAGTTCCAGTCAGTTTAACATTGCTGCTGCCACAAGCAAAGAATTTTATAGTGCAGAAGCACAGAGCATGATCATGCCATGTGATCTGCCTGTAGGCTTCTCCCATTTGGGTGTTTAAAGAGATGTGTTAGAAGGGTTTACATCTAGCCCAGTACCCAGTTGCAGCCCCTTTTGCAGCAGTCTGTCTAAGAGAGACGAGAAATATTTTGCAGCTTTATTCACAAACTGTGTGTGCACTTTCTTTACCTCAAATTCTACATTAAAATAGTGATTTAGTATAATTTAACAAAGTGCATTCCATTTATAGACTCTCGTGCGCTCTTACTCACCCACATTCAGATGCATGAAGGAAGACATTACCTGTGCACAGTATATACCACACCATGCCTCATTTGAGCTGTGGAGAAGAAAAACAGCGGAGCATTCCAGTCCAAAACAGAACGATGCCTTCGGCAGCATCAGCAAATGCCACAAACAGCACAGAGGGGCTGTCATGGCGTATCAGCCTTTATCCACTACACACACTGTGCCAGTACAGTGAAGCAAAACGGCAGTGCATGATTTTAGTTAACTTCTCCCAAGTCTTCACTTGACAGATGGATGAGCAGTTTCTATGAAGTTGGGTGTTGGAGTCTCATCTGTTTACTTGTGGGCTGCTTTGATTCCATGAATTTATTATTAATGTATCAAATTATGTTGCCTGTCCCAGAGGTCAGCTCATCATTTATGGCTTCCATGTAGACTGAAATAAATCTTACTGCTGTGACAGACCACTCACTATTGCTTCATGCTGTTAGCACGGTGCATAACGCTTCCTTTGATCCAGTGATTTTTAATTTATTTTTACCCCTCACAAAATTACAGTTGCTTTGAAAATAAATCTCCAGGAAATGTCATGTGTGAAGCTCATTGCATGTTGGATTAAAGAAAATAAAGTAATTAAAAGGTTAGGCAAATATATCCTTGGATAATAAAATAAAAATAACTTAGTTTGAAAGAAAAATCATTTTTAAAACTAAAGTTTCTTATATTCATCCCTTCCCCCTTTTTCTTTTAAATGTGTACCCTCATTTCTAGGTGAGGATAGGCATAGGCAAAAATATTTTGTAAGTTGAAAGGGGAAAATAACAAAACATTCAGACCCTGGCATAGATGTGATTACCAGTTACTATGAATACATCTTCAGGAAGTGGTGCCTAAGGTAAGATTTCAGACCTTATCATGCCAGGGGGACATTCCTTCACTGGTTACACTGATATAAAAATAAGGGTCATACTTGCTTAGTTCAGTTCAAGGCTTTGAAAGATATTTTTTATTTGCAAGGTTGAATCAAATCATTCTGATCCCAGCACAGCATTAGTCCTGAGAAATGATGATGGTTAACAGTTATATTTTTATTACGATACCTGGTACTATAAAAATGACCAAGCAAGAAAGGTGATTGACACTAGCAAGTTGTTGCAGCATTTCTGTCATTTAGAAGAAGTAGTCTGACGTTCTTAATTATACTGTTGTTGTCCTTTGATTCTGTTTTTAAAGTATTTTGAAAACTGCCTTCTGAAATGTAGTTCTGGTTCTGAGACATGTTCATTACTGAAGTTACTAATGTACTCTAAACACTTAAGTCATTATGTACTTGGCTTTTTTCTCTCTGTTTGTTTTACAGGCCAATTTATTTTAAGTTGTATCAAGTCTAGGGAGGCAGTCTCAATTCAGTGCTCTTGCATAGCTGGATAAAGATACCTTGTGATGTGCCTACTTTTTTTCTTGTTAATTTATGTTGTTGGTGGGGTAAATCATCAACAAATTTTCAATTTATGACTTTCTTCTGAATTCCTATATTTAAAAAAGTCCTACTTTATTTGCAGTGCCTGGCTCTATACCTGCAAAATCAGTAAAAGGAACCCCCTTTGAAGACAAGATCTTCCTTAACTGGAAAGAACCTTTGGATTCAAATGGCATCATCACACAATATGAGGTAATATATAAAAGCATTTGGGAGGTCAGCATTGAGAAGTGGGAGGAATAATTACTGCTGATTTTATCTATCTTTGGCCTTGAGGCAAATTGAGTTCAGTTGCTGTTTTACACAGGAATGCAAGTTCTATGGTGACTAGAGTTGCAAAATTCAGTCACCATGCTTAGTAGTATTGGTTGGCCAGGACCATCAGTAATACTAAATGGTTATAACAAATGAGAAAAAAAATCTGTGAGTAGTTGAAATGCTGATTTTTAAAGCTTGTATGTATATAGATAGTCTTCCAATAACGTGATTCAGTGCAAACCTGTGAAATCTCAGTTGTGGATAGAGAAGATTACACACAAAAAATGTTAAAGCTGATTTTCTGTGGGTTTTAAAGTTTGTCCATCTCCCTTCTAAGAAGCCAGAAGCCTATATACACATTCTGTATACACATTTTTTAAAACATATAGGCTCTTGGATATGGAGCATAAACCATCAAAAATGTGGATATAAACGCTTACAAAAGGGGCAGACTCTAGGACCATTCCATTCCCTCTTTAAGTGTTCAGTTTCTGTTGTGATGATGAATTAATGACTTAATGACTATTAACTTCTTAGTTCATTAAAGCAGGAATATACCTGGACTGTCAGTTAATACAGGCACCACTATGCCAATGTCATTCTTGAATGCCATTGCTGGGTTTGGATATAATAGTATGCTTTGGAGAGTATAGACAGGTAACTATTAGAAACAGTGAAGGATGTGCCCTGCTAGCTTAAATGTAATACTACAGTTCTGAGGGTATGTATTAATAGGGTGGGGAAATGACAGAGGAAAAGAAGAGTGTGCAAAGGAGGAAACAGATTTTTCTTTAGTACTTGTTAATAGTGTAATACTCAGCAGTGTCACTTAGGATTACACCATATTCTATACTTATCTACTTCCAGGTATCAGTATACCATCTGTTTCCTTCACAAGTACACCAATAGATTAAATTCAGCCCAATTCTGTCAAATAATCTAACCCAGTGGTCGCCAATCAGTGGATCTTGATCTACCAGTAGATTTCGGAACCTCTTGGAGTTGATCCAAGGCTGAGGTGGGGGGCTGAGTGCTTGCATGCATGCACATGCATGCCCCAGCCCCGCAGGTCAGTCTGTGGGGGAGGGAAAGGACGAGGGCTAGATCGAGGCCCCAACAGTGAGGGACCTGCTGGGGAGGCATGCCTCCAAATAATTCTTTCTCACTCTGCCTCAGTCTGGCCCCCCACCCTTCCCTCTCCATAGACTTACCTGCTGGGCAGGGGGCGGGAGGTAGGGGATGGTAACAGTGCACAGTAGGTCTTAGGTTGCTTTTAAATGTGAAAGGTGATCTCCTACTTAAGAAGATTGGACACCACTAATCTAACCTAACTTTAAAAATAATCTTTTTAACAGGTCAGCTATAGCAGTATACGGTCATTTGATCCTGCAGTTCCAGTGGCAGGACCTCCACAGACTGTTTCAAAGCTGTGGAACAGTACCCACCATGTCTTTTCACATCTGCATCCTGGTACCACCTACCAGTTCTTTATACGTGCCAGCACAGTCAAAGGGTTTGGGCCGGCAACCACAATCAACGTAACAACCAACATCTCAGGTAATTATATTAAAACAAAATAAAGGAGAGGTCACTTGTTTGGTACAATAAGTTTTGTAAGGCTTACAAAAGGATTTGGATACTGTCATTGCTTTAGTTTAACTATAATGACAGAACTGCCGCAGGCTTTGTGATTTTTTTCTCCATGTGCATGTGAATGGAGCAGAACGGTGAAAGGGTTGGGTGAGCAGAGTATCAAATAGCAATGCAGGGCATCCTGTTGTAAGTAGAACATTCCACCCTCTGAATGACAAATATTTCCATATATCATTATGGCACAAAATAAGGAAAGTAACTCTGAAAAAAGTTAAACTGTCAAGAATGTTGGTGTTTGGGATATATTCTCTGGTACAAGTCTAGGGATCAGCACATTCATCAGGAGAATTGTGCACCTATAATTTTCAGAAATGTATTGTGTTCGATGTTGTGCTTTTTATCTAAGTATTTCAACGTGCTTTACAAGCCTTAACTAATTAAGTCTCACAACTCTCCACAAGTCAATAAGTATTGCATTTGTTTTGCAGATTAATAAAGTGAAGTTCAAAGAAATTAAGACTCACCCAAGGTGGCACAATTTAACAGCAGAACAGAGCAGCAGAATAGTTTGCTGAATTTAGCTGCATCTGATTCATGTGTAACAGCTTCTTTGTTCTTTTAGAAATGTGTACAAAGAATTGATGTTGTCTTTAAAATCTCATTTCATGTATATTGTAGAATTAAAGAATAGAAAAATAAGCAATTAATAAAATCCACCAGTTTTCCATATTAGTGATAATAGTGTTGTTAGTATTTTTCCTGAAATAATAAGCTGTAGTTTGGTTAACTAGTAACAGTAGTAAAATTAATCTCTTGTTTAGAGACACTCATTTGATTTTATGGCATGATAATTTACGAACCTGGCAGGCAGTCAAAGATAAGGCCGTATGAAAAGTTGAAACAGACCAAAACAGGTTATTTCCCTTATTTTCTGGCATAGTGATATACAGAAAAAATTATAATGCAGAGGATTGAATGTTTTACAATAGGTTGCCCTATATTGCTCCCTGATGTCCTGGTCACCCAGTCCTTTCAGTACCTGCTTTTAAACATGTGCAAATACATGAAAGTGGAGAAAAAAACAGAGTTCTTTCAAATCAGAAAGCATGTTGCGGTTGTCACTGTAGTTAACTAGAACCGTGGCTCAAAATCTGTTTGGCATGCCACACCCTAAATATTTCTTTAAAGATGTGCTTTTATTTACCCTGGGAGATTTGTTTTGTGTCTAATATTTTACTCAGATTCCTGCCAGAGCCATCTTTGTTTCTTCAAACCTAATTCCAGAACATAACCCTTCCAGGAGAAGTGGGTTATGAAAGGCTTGCATATTTTCTTGTGGTTTATCATTTGACCTTCATTTTTGTACTTCTAGGAGGAAAAACTACATCTCATTAATAAGATGACATTAGAATCTTGTTAATAAATGTATGTGCCAGTAGCCAACTTTCATGTTATTCTGCAAAATCATCTCAGCACATGGACCTGTATTAATCAATAGGCCCAGACTGCTCACGCCTGAGAGGGTATTTGGGAAGAGTCATGCTGATGAACATAAAAGCAAGCAGCAGCAAGTGTAAATGAAGCAGATATTAATCCTGGCCAGATACAGATTAGTATAGTGACATTCTGTCTCTCTCTCTCTTTCTCTGGGTTTGCTTTTATTTCTCTCTTCTTCTTTCCAATGTGTTTTAAACTGTTGTGTAGTGTTGCCAAGCAACAATAATTGGTAAATGCATTTTACTACAGTGCTGGCTGTGTTTGAATAGTAGGTGAAATGATACCAAGTTTATAGAATAATTTTGTGATCCTCCAGATAAAAAACAGCTCTAAATAGCTAGCATTTTATAGGAAACAGCATCTGTAGGAAAAAACTTTTATTTTGTCTCTGGGGCTAATGAGGTGCTGCTTATTTTGTTTCAGTGTAAGCATTTGATATGTTATTTCCAAATATTTTAACTTAAGTGATTGACATTCTACCAGGAAGGTTCATTAACATGACTGAACAACACTAGTACCATTAACAGTTGTATATAGGCACATCTCTATATTAAAAAGAGGAACAAATATTTCTTACATCTCCTGAAAACTAAGATTTAATAGAAATCTGATTTACTAAATAATGATTTAACTGTTTTAAAGATTAGAAACTTCAGAGTTAACCCTATTTCATTTTATTTTATGATCTTTTGTCTTGATTCTGTGGTGCTAGGGGGGAGCTCTCAAAAGGATGCAATCAGTGCATTACTTCAATCAATCTTTGAAAGTCTAATATGCAAATAAATGCAGAGAACCTGTAGATGTAAGCTATGTTCATTTTCATGAAGCAGGGCTACTACAGTATGCTTTTACTTAGGATGGCCAGGGCTTGTGGATTGCCATCCCAGCAGAAGGGGGGGGGGGGTGTGGGTGTATGTGTGTGTGGCAGGGGTATCCGGAGGGGTGGGTATTTGAGGGGGGCCGGTGCCTGCCAGCATCGAAGAAAGGTGTGTGGGTGCTGGGGTTGCAGCAGGGTGCCTGCCCCTCCAGTGGGGAAGGGGGTGAAGGGGTCCTTTGGGGGTAGAGAGGAGCTGTGTGGCTGGACCAGAGGTGCCAAGGCCGGTGCCCATGCTTGCAGGGGCATGGCAGCTGTGAGATACTGCCTAAGGGAAGTGGCCATGGCCAGGCTGCCCAGCATAACTTGGGAGTCCCAGCCCAGGGCAGGGGTAGAGGTCACAGGATTCCCCTCCTCCTCCCTCCAGCCTGTACCAGGACTGGACTTGCTCTGCTGCCACCTGCACCAGCCAGAGCTGCCGCAACTGCCATGTTCCAGCCCAGATGGGAGCAGGTGGGGTCCTCTCCAGAAGGTCTGGGTAAGGAACCAAGGTCTGCGGGTTGGGAGTGAGGGACACTGTAGGGACAGGGAACTGTAGGTCACATGTGAGGGGCACCAAGGAGGGTTGAGGGGCTGCAAGTTGGGAGTGAGGGGTATCGATTATTTGCCTTGTATAAATTGCACAATGATGAATGTCACTGGGGAGTAATGGAGGGGTGCATGTTGATATTGCTGTTAATGTTTTCCTGTTCACGTTGATTTCTGTCTTTAAAATGAAGACTGTAGAGCTGCTTTGACTTACAGTATGTAATAGGTATTTTGAAGCCAAAATACTTTTGTGTTTTCTACTTAAACTATTTATTGGGTCGGGTCTGGCCATCAATGTTTACAAATGAGTCCTGGTATAAAAAGGGTTGAGAACCACTGCTTTGAAGTACCTCAGCAAGGAGCACTGTGTAGTTATACTTCAAGAGAAAGCTGTTGCCTCGCCTCTTAGACCAGCTGTGGCCCTCTGTGGTGCTAGAATATATCTGAGCAGCTTTGAATTTGATATGAGGCTGTTGTGGAAGCTGCTTTATTTTTATCATTCTCCCACAACCTCTATTTCATATCAGTAAAAAAAGAAAAAACCCTGGAAAGATTCTGAAATATTTGGGAGATGGGAGCAGAAATTGTAGTGCCAGAGGTGGAAAGAGGTGAAGAGAGGTATTCGAAATGGCGGGGGAAAGGGAGGCTGGAGGGCTGGCGTGAATTAGAGGCTTTGCGTTCCTCTGCAAGAAATGCTTGTAAATGAAAGTAGTCACCTTTCAGCATTCCCTCTACTTAATACAAACTGATATATCCTAATGTTTGCAGAAAGCTTTGTTGTTTTTGATGATGCAAGGGGGCAGAGGGCATGAATGGAGGAAATTATTTAGATATATAGCAGCAGAAATTGGTGCCCGGCTACAAAATCATCCAAAAGACTTATTTTGGTGCAAAGCCAGATTCTAATGACAATTCAGAATGTTTTTGCTAAATTGATTCTTTCTTTTATTTTTTTTCTTCCTCTCTTGAACATTAATCAGCTCCCACTTTACCGGACTATGAAGGAGTTGATGCATCTCTCAATGAAACAGCTACTACTATAACTGTATTGTTGAGACCAGCGCAGGCCAAAGGTGCTCCTATCAGGTAAAAGGAAAAAAATAAAAAGTAAAAAGTTTTCATAGTAAATTGCATATTTCTTACTAACTAATAAAAGCAGTTTATTTCTATCAGAAGGATGCTGTTGGGTTTCTTTATTATTTCTGGTTAGACAAAGTGTACAAGTAGACCTATAGTTAACAAGAGGAAATTGTTCAGATTTCAGATATTAATGACCTAAATCATTCTGCTTGATTTAGGATTCCTCCCATCCGGTACCACTTCATTTCACTTCCTGTCTTGATATATGTGAAAAATAAGATTTGAAGGTATTTGTCAAAAAGCCATTTTGAACATAGTGCTACCTCTCTCATACTTCAAATCTGTGATTTTATAGTGTATATGTGTAATTGGGAAATAAGAAAAAATATGAGAATAATGGTGAATGCAAACTATTTGACCATTTTTCTCCTGGGAGTATCTCTTCTTACAAGTCGTAGAGTAGCTGGCATGTCCCTTAACGTAACATGAAACATTTTAATGATTAACTTTGAGAGATCTTTCCCTATTGTCCCACAGGAAGATAATTTCATTCTGTATGGAAAGCTGAACTCCTCTCCTGCTTTGAATTTCTCCTGGTTTGTGAAAAATTCATGGGCTGTTGTTTGGTTTCCATTTGCCTAAGAAACGTTTCAATGATATTTCAGTATCCAAAAGATAATAATTTATCCATGTAAAAGTAAAGACAAATGACTGGTTTGTAAACCATTTTTTTACTACAAGCACATCAATCTTTAGAGTTGCTGGATACGGTGGGTATGGTAGGGTGCTTAACTTCCCTAAGCACTCCAAATCTCTATTTTAGAGATTTACCATACATTTTTGTAGGGTTGATCACCATTGCAGTCTCTCAGATTCCTTGAATATACAAGTGGGGATAATGAGATTTCATTCTGTCCTAACACTGAGAGAGAATTTGTAATTCTAGACACTTACTTGTGGTATTTTTCATTTATTTTTGTTTAATTGCTGCTGAAGATAACTAGTCATATTCATTCCCTTTACAGGAAATGCATGGCAGCGATATCCATAAATACAACTGTAAACTGTTCAAATTCATGGGTGCATTAGCCTCTGAATACCTGTTTTGGGAAAGGCCTATGGTTTGATGGTGTGCAAAATGCTAAAATATGTATAGGCTAGATCCAATGCAGGATTTACGCACCTAAAGCAGAATGTAGCTGGCATTTTGGGCACCAGAATCCAAAACTGTGATCTATAAATCCATGATTCAGTTATTGCCTAATCCTTGAGATACCCAAACTCATTTTGTGCCTCCCAGTTTCACTTGAAAATTCCTGAAATGTGTAGATTTCTGTATAAGGATGGGACCAGCACGTCCCCTAGTCTATATGCCATTGAGCCCAATCCATGTATCCCTTGAGCCCAATCAAGGTATAGACGCTAAATGAGTGGTTGGTTTCCAACCTTTTTAAATGCAAGCACCCCTCCATAACTTTTCTGAATTTAGCAGCAATGCATTTTGGAAACTAATTCTTTTATTACATTGTGTAAAAAAAATAATGACTGAAAACACTTTTAAAAAACCAAGTAGAGATGTTTATCTGAAGATTTATAAGCGGCTACTAGTGTACATATTACTGCCTTCACTCAGAGATGTTGGAAATGCCCCCTCTTAGCTTTCCCTCATTTTTTGTCTATAGAAAAATAATAGAGCAATTCTTCTGTTCCAGAATGACCATAGCAGGTTAGAATGTTTTTCACACTGTGGATTCTTACTTGAAATCTCCAGGTTTATCTTGTGAATCATGTAGGTGCACACCTAGCAGTGGTAGAATTGTGTGGATCCTGTGGCAATGTTAAAAGGCTCTTGCTGCTTCTCCATATGGCTTGGCACCCTGGTTGAGAATTACTGAGCTAAAGATTCCTAAAGCTAAGTGAATCCAGTGTATTAGGCATGCTCCTAGCACATCTACTACATACCAGAAGGATCAGGCCCCTTCACAAAATGAATTTGTGGCTGCTCTCTTTTAAAAGATGACTGCTAGTAGTGCCCACCTGTTCCATATGCTTATTATGATTAAAACATTTGCTTGCACCAGGGGAAGCCTGAGTTATTTCCCCTACTCAGCCTAAAGGGCTTGGGATCTTCACCTGAAGGTAGGCCTCTACAAGCGCTACAAAGAGTAGCAGCAGTAGTGGTGTTGATAATTGTAATTGCCCCTCCCTGGGCTTTTATGGCTAGACTGCTACCAATTCCTGAGCTTGCTAATTTAAATATAGCTTGAGTATTTCAACACCACACTGCTGTGACAGTGATGTAGGCATAACCTGTTGTATGTACCATTTTTGTTTTAGTAATTTTTCTTTCATCTTTGATATTCTTGTATGTTTATCAGTGATTTTTAAAGGAAATGTTTAGGGATATGTTTAAGGTATTGATAGCTGATTGATAGCCTAACAGAATCTAGTATCCTAATATTGACATTGGATGACAGAAAAGTAGTTTTTATTATAGATATCTGAATGTCAGTTGGTCACATTAGCTCCTCACGTCTTTCACCATAACAGGAGTATGTGTCATGACCTCAACACAAATGAGATCTGTGCCAAAGGTGTTATCTCTAATTCCAGTACCATTGATAAAATGAGATCAGTGATTACTCCAGGATCCTGGTTTTCTCTGTTAAAAAAAATCATAAATTCTCTGATAAAAATGCAGATTCTCTCAAAAAAACCCCAAATCCACATTTTTCCATAATTGAAATGAAATGCCACTATATATATAGGTATCAGTTGAACACAATGTTTTATTGATATATTTACATTTTTAAAGCAATTGAAAGCCTATCAGTGCCTCAATCACTATAATAAAATACATTCTAAAAACTTATAAATTTTGGCATTTGATTTTGGGTTTTTTATCATGGAAAATCAGGGTTCCCCCTGCCCCCTTTGCTCATCATAACACAGGTCTAGCTGCAGCTGCCCATCATATCCCTCCCCCCCCCGCCAAGCCCCACTGCTTTGTGATGCTGAGCAGCCCTGATATACCAGTGCCCTGCCAATGCCCCTCACTCCCCACCCATAGCCCCCTGCCCCATCCCCCAGCCCTGCCAGAGCAGGCCCCCAGCTGCCAGAGTTACAGGGCCAGGGACTCAGTTCCACAGCTCCCTGCTCCCCCACAGTAGTACCTGAGTCCCGGCTGCTGCCCATGGGAGGTGAAGGCTGTTGCGTCCTGAGCAGGGTGCAGAGCGTGGAGTCCAGCTCCCCCATCCCCACGGGCAGCACAGCCAGAGTGGAATCCATGGTCATGGGCAGATGCAGGCTGGCAGCAGTGTGCTTGTGGGTTCCCACCCTGCTGCCCTCCCACTGGGGGCCTCTGCAGCCCAGCGGGCAGGACCCAGCATGGCAGAGCAGGGTGGGCCAGCTCAGTTTTAGGGCTGTGCAAAGCTTTGGGTGCTGATTTGATTCAGAGAAGATTTGGCCTGATTCGGTGGCTGAATCTCCAAATCTAATCAGGAGACCAGTAAAAAGGTCTGAATGAATTCAAAGCTTTTCGAATCAATTCGGAAAAGATTCAGAGATCTTTGGAGATTCAGGAGCTGGACACGGACTCCGTGTTGGTAAGTAGGGGGAGTGTGGGCTGGAGGAGGGGGGAGGGAACCATGGAGGAATCCTCACCAGGCACCACCCCCTGCCTGCTCCCCCAACTCCCCTGATCAAGCCCCAACCCTCATCTGCTTTCCCAGACCCGTCAATGGCTGCCCCGCCTGGCCTCAGTGTCCCGGATCTTTAGAAGAAACCCAAAAAACAGCCCCGCACTTACTGGCTCCTACCAGAAGGGGGAGTGATCCTCAGTGCCTCCTTCCCCCCCACTGCGCTGTGTTGCATGGGGGCTCTGCCTTGAGCCCCCATTCCCCACCTGCTCTCCCAGCCTCCACGTGGCTGCCCTGCCAGGCCCCAGCTCCTGGTTCTTTAACAAAAAAAAAAAAGCCCCACACTTACCAGCTGCTGCAGTGGTTGTCAGGGCTTCTGGGGGCTTGTGGCAGAGCCCTCCATGCAGCATGGGGAAGTAGGGTGCAGCAAGGGTGTAGTGGGTGCAGCCCCTCCCCCCCACACCTGGCAGGAGCCAGTAAGTATGGGGCTTTTAAGAGCTGGGACTCTGGGGATGGAAAGGTGGGTGGCGGGTGGGGGATGGGGCCTGTTTGATTCAGAGTTTTGGCTGATTTGGTGGTGGCCGAATCTCTGAATCAGATTCGGCCGAATCAATTTGAGACAATAACTCAAATCACAGAATTGAATCACTGTCACCCAAACCAGCCAAATCTGAAGTGAATACTAGTCACTTTGCACAGGCCTGCTCAGTGCCACTGCTGCAAGCCCTGCACCACCATGGCAAGATGCTGTCTTGCTCTTTGACAGCAGCTGGGGGCACAACTCCACACTGCCACCCCTGCTGCTGCTAGGTAGGCAGGTGGCACCTTGCCATGGCAGTGCAGGGCTCCTGGTGGCATGGGGCTTATGGCGGTGCCACCGAGCCTCCCTGGCCCTCTCTGCCATGCCAGGTTCCACGTGCTGCACTGCGGAGGCCCTGTGGGGAGGGCAACAGGGCAGCGAGCCCCAAACTTGCAGCCGCCAGCCCGCATCTGCCCCCACCCTGTGCACAGATCTTGGTGGCACATGCCCCCCGTGCTCCCACTGATAGTGTGCACAACAGTGGGGAGCCTGCCCAACGCCCCCCACTGCCTCATGGCTATGTTCCACTCCCCAGCCAGGCCCTGTAGTCACACATTCTGGGCCACCCTCCTCCTGCTCCCTCTAGCCTTTGCAGGCTGGAACACTGCCGGCCTGCAAATGCAAACCTGCCGTTTCCCACATTTTTATCCTTTAAAATAGAAAATTGGGGTTTTTCTCCTAAAC
Organism: Alligator mississippiensis; assembly: GCF_030867095.1. NCBI lineage: Eukaryota > Metazoa > Chordata > Crocodylia > Alligatoridae > Alligator > Alligator mississippiensis. Next base: position 111,223,252 of record NC_081824.1, on the reverse strand, counting down.
ATTAGAAAACACAGGTTCTATCACATTTTTCTGTGGTGAACAGAAAACCCAGATCCCTAGTTACTAGATAACTATGTATATATATCAAACTAGATATATGTCTTGGACAGTTCTAGGAATGGCAGAGTCGCCATGAGCTTTGGAGTGCTTGACATATCCAGAGTGCTGTACAAACATTAATTCTCAAATCTCCCTGGGGGGTGGGAGGAGAAGCAAGTGCATCATTTCATTTAATTAAGGAAACAGATTTGTCACAGGGAAAGAGAGAGTTAAAGGAAAAACTGGAATTCAATTCAGACCTCACTTAACTTTTCAATCTCTTGTCTCATTTTTCAAGATCACATTTGTTGCCTCTCATTTTATATATAAGACTAAGAATATCTTCACTAAAACACAACACAGTTTATATAGAAAGAAATATTCCAGAATACGGCTTTTCAGATGGGATGGTTTGGGTAGGGATGATCCTTCTGAGAGAAGTGGATTGGCCTTGATGACTTCTGGAGGTCCCTTCCAGCCCTACTTTTCTGTGGTTCTATGATAAACAGATTTCCAGGCACTTACTATTCCTTCCCCCCTCAATGGATGCTATCAAATAGCATGCTAATTTATACACACTGCCCAGGAGTACCTTCATTGTGATGAAGCACAGAAAGCCTAATAGCACGTAGTGCATGACTTTTAGTTGTATCTGTATTGATTTATGTGTATATATATATATATATATATATATATATATAAAGAGAAATAAAAAAATAGCAATTGAAACATTTTATTGAACATGTACTAAATGGTAGATAGGTAATTGCTTGCCAGTGTTATTAATTGATTTTAAAAAATGAACAACTTTGCCGTGCCCAATAAACAATAAATAGATTACTGTTCCTCACTCTCCTTTTCAGATGTAGTATCTATTAGCAAGGGATGCACTGTGAACCATGAGCTCTAATAACTGCTTCAAGCAAACTCCAGATGGGAAAGGTTCATCCCATGAATGCATAAGGATTATTTTCCACAAAACTTAGTTTGAGGCAATTACATATGATAAATATATAAAAAAAAAAACCTGGATATTTAAAATCACATAGTAAAATTATGAAAATATTCCACTCTTAATTAGAGCACTTGATAAACTGTATGTAACCATAAGCGACCAACATGTTCTTATACGAGGTAATGTAGACTGCAGTAATTATGTAATACATTTTGTAACAGAAAATCTATTACCTGAAAATGTTGCAGCAGCTGTAGAGAAACTCCAAACAGAAATGAATTCATTTCTATAATTATTTCATAGCCTGGAAAGATGGATTGCTATGGAACCAAGTTAGTTAAGGCCACTTTCTGTCATTAAGCTAGTCAGCCATCTTCAAATTTCATGGTATATGCCTGCATATAGGAGGTACTTCTGGGCAGCATGTATAAATTATCATGCTGTGTGGCTGATAACACCCATAAAGAATGGGTGGAATAGTAAGTCTCTGGGATTTGTCCAACATAGAATCATGGGAGAGTAAGGCTAGAACCTTCAGTCTGGCTGAAGTCACAGAAATCCAGACCTGTCAATTTTATCCTCACTCTAGCCTTCATAGTGTTTCTTCTTACAGAAGTAAAGCATGACCCCAATCCACAAAGATGATTTTCAGACCTTAAAAACCAAAACTTTTTGTGTTCCAAATGAGGAATATGCCTCCAGAAAATGTGCAAGAGCATTGGCTCTCTGGCCTTCCCTGAAGTATGCATATTTCAATTAGTTACATATCAGCAGCATTTTAATAGGGAAGATAAATGTAGTACACTGAAATCTTGAATTGATTCACTGCATATCAGTGACCTTTATTTCCAGTTTAAGTGAAGCTTCACTTGACTTAAAATGAAGTTTTGTTTCTCTTATGAGCATGTTTCACTGTCATAGTTGGTGTTACCAGACAGACAGTAAAAAATGCTAACAAGAGCTTAACTCTTTTTGTGCTACAGCTCTGACCAGAAAACGGAACAACTCCAGCTCCCCAATCTCAAACATGAGGGTACTTGGATAGCTTACTCAGGAATCTCAGAACCTTTCTCTGGGCCGTGGATGGAAAAATCATAATACTGTCATATAATTCTCTTTAAATATAGCCCTTTTGTTTATACTGTAATTCCCAGGACATCATAGTATGGCTTTAAAAACATGCAGAACTACATTATGATGAAGTTTTACTTTACTTCTGCCTCTTCCTTCGATATAGCATTCAGGAAACAGCTGTTCCTTAATCAACATTAAATCTACAGATGGCTGTCACCAACTCCTTTAGACACTACATGCCACAGTACTCACAATTATAATCATGATTTTAATCATGCTTTGTCTGTCAAGTGTTATTTCATACTCTCTAGTTTTCTTTCTGGCCTTCTGAAGTTTTAAACCAAATTTCAGGCTAGAAATACAAAGGAGAAGGAGACTGGATGACTCAGAACTCAGAACTACACATTCATTGAGAAATGTGTAGTTTTTCAACACCAGTCTAGGAGTGGATCAGCTCCAGCCAGAAACAGTTAAAAATAATTGTTCTTCAGTGGTCCTTATGTAGAATTTATTTGTGGATTATAGTTTTACCCTAGGTCTCCCTAACGAGTTAGGAAAACAACTTGTATGCCATTGACATCACTGTGCCTTCAGGTTCCTTGCTATATACATTACAGAGAATCTGGTCTTTTTTCTGTTTCTGTACTTGAAATGTTTGTCAGTGGTATGTATGTGTGGGTGAGGGGGTTCTTTCGTTAGAAATGTACTATATGAACCTATACAGCCAGACAGTTTCCATTCTGCAGTGAATCCAACAGTATGGGCTATGAGTTACAGTGGGAGATAAGACAGCACTTAAAAATTAGTCTAAACCAATTTATGCGGCAACTTGACCAAACTACCTAATCTCCTAATACTATTTGTTGTGCATTTCTGGTGTTCCAATCAGTTGTGGAACAAGCACATTTTTTAAAAAGAGAGTATTAGAAATATGTCATTCCCCAAAGTCCAGAGGTAGCTGACTAGGTGCCATTTTCTTTGTTAACCTCCAATTTGGCATGCAAGAAAGATTCTAGGGAGCCTGTTACAAAAGGCTGAATTTCCAAAGCTGCCTTTTACGTGATTTAGGAGAGTGTAAAATGCTGGCTTACAGTTTGAAAGAAACAGAAGTGTTAGAGAAATTTAAAGGTATAGAAATGTTTGCCTGATAATTATAGAACATAAACATTACATACGATAAATAATGCTAATTGTTTCTGTACTTAAAAATCATTTGACAGGATGCAGGTGTCCCATCAAACTGAGCAGATAAAGTGATTTCTGATTTTCTATAGTTTATGGCTTCAGGATCAATTGTTGAATTTGATACAGTATTCCATGAAAATTCTTCAAAGAGCTCAGGTTTTCCTCAGGTTATTTGCTGAAACTATTGCCACGTATTTTCATGCAAAATAATTTTTATATGGTTGCAACAAATTGTAAGGCCGCTGTTACAGTTAACATGCCTGATTTGTTACCTTCTTTCTCATCTCCCTCCATCACATTTTTGTTTATTAAAAAGAAGAAAATCCCTTGCAAGGGGCATATTTACTTCGGGGGGGGGGGGGAAGGAGGGGAATGGTTGATGTGAAACTGTTGAAGCCTCAACTTCTGAGCTGAATAACACACTGTTATATTCCAGGGGGTGGTTTTCTTGCAGTCACATGTGTGCACATTGCATTGTCCTTCCCTTCTCCCTGCTGGCTTTATTCTTGTACGCTGGCTGGATATTAAAATTGACAACTTTCCTGCTCTCTCGGCACTTCAGAGCAGAATTCTTGTCATTTCCAATCCGTTGGTTGCTCACAAGAAAGAGCTGCAGTGACTGAGTGTGGAGAAAAACCACAATGCTCATGTTCCCAATACAGTAAACCAGTTGGTTGTCCAGCTCAGGAGCTATGACTTTTGGGCAGGAACAAAAGGAAATGGGTGTCTGTAGTAATTTCTCCTGGGACATTTTAAAATACAAATGATTTTTTAACTTCATGGTATATATCCCGTCATGGGTGGATGCAGGAATTTGAAATGGGGTGGGGGTGGGGAATCACAGCAGTATCTCAAGGGGGGTTGCAGTGTCCTCCCCTTCCCACCTGATACCATGGCAGCATTTGCTGGGGTAAGACTTTCCCCCCACAGCTCTTGGCATCCCCTCCCTTCCAGTGCAGGTATCTCCCTTCCCTACCAGTGCAGGCATCTCCCTTCCCCTCCCATTTCCCTCTCCTTGGGAATTGCCAACTGACACTGCCATTCCCAAGCCCTCCCTGGCTCTCTGCACAGCTGCTTCCTGCAGCTGGAGCTGTCAGGCCAGTGAAGAAAACATGATGGAAGATGAGAAAGCAGGGACTCAGCACCCCATGCAGCTGTTCCCTGCATCCCCCTGCTGGAGTGAGGCAGGAGCAATCCTGGGTCTTCCCCCTCTCCCAGGTCCGCTGCAGATAGCAGTGGCAGCATGTGGGTCTGCCCTTCCTTACCTGCTCCCTATTTGTTTCCCTGGTGTTGCACTCCAGCCTGGGGCTCCAGTTATGCCTTAGACGTGCAAAGGAACCAGGCATCCAAGACCATGGGGAAATAGAACCACTGGCATGTAACCTTCACTGTGGAAGCTGGGTTTGAATGCACCGTTGCACCTCCTGGGTCCTCCCCTGGATCTTGCCAGCTTTGGCAAGTATCCATGCACTGAGCTTCTTTCCTAGTGTGAACAGTAATAGACTGAAGGTAGAATTATTTTATGCAGGCATTTTGTGGAGGAAGTCCCTTCATCAGATGATTTTTTAAGTTAATATCTAATGTTAAATGGACAGCTATCAGTTACAGGCTAGCATGGAAGATAATACATTACAACCCCAGTCCAGTCCATGTAGAGAACCCCAGGTTTCTGCAAGTGAAGGGACTTTTCCTGTTTTGTTTTGTTTTTTCTCTTCATTTTTCAGAGTTAATTTTGTCTTATCCAGCTCAGCTGCTTTGAAAGGTAAGGGGCTTTTCTTCCTTATCTCTTGGTTACGATGAGTGAGAACATTAGTTTCCTATATCATCCTGAAAAGTATGAGCAACAAGTATCCTATTTTCTTCTCCTTTCCTTCTCTCCACAACCCAAGGCCATACTACAACTCTGCTACTGCTTCTGTTAGCTTTTCTAGGATAGCAATAAAGAGAATGAATAAAGTTATTTGTTTAACTCTTACCCGTTAATCCTAAAAATGGACAGCTGGATTCCCGCCTCTCTATAGCAACATAGTGACGCTTCCAGAACCATGGCTAGTTTCACTCCTACTGTTTAGATTTTTAGAAGGCTTTAATTCAGAAATAAAACAGTCAGTCTTGCCTGTTTAATGCAGTTGCTTATACCTGACCAGGGAGATTTTCCCACTAGTACTGACAATTTGAGTGATTCATTCTTTAAGTCCTCAGATATATTTTCATATAATACTATAGGCTTTTTGATAAATTTAAAATTAAAAAAAAACCCAAAAAACATTTTTTCTGGTTTTCTTTTTTCCTTTTTTTAAGCAAATAATTCCCTTAATTCCTTTTTGTTCTGTGTTGTACACTGGCAGAACAGCCGATGGTGGTAATGAGTTGGTAACATACTGTAGTTATGTAGTTTCCCTGCAGGGGAAAGAAGAATTATAATTACCTTCTCTAAATAAAGAAGGTAATTTAGATAAGTGACCAAGCTTTGGGACATTTCAAGAAAGGTATTGGTGGGTTTGGGTTGGAATAGGCTGAATGCCATCTGCTTAAGCAATTTGTAACATTTTATCATTGCCTACCGTAGAGAAATGATGCAGTCTATTTTGGCAGAGTGGACAGATTTCTGTCCATCTGTGCTTGTATTACAGTATGTCACTTGTACTTTAGATCTGCATAGCTCTGAGCCAAGATAGATGCCACAGCAAGGTCAAGAGGTGCAGAAGCCTGTCAGCACATTCTGTCTCTAATGATATGACGACTGCAAATTGGTGCTTCAAGCACAGCCTAAAGGCAGTCATTATGTCAGGCCTTGAAGCTGAGCTTTCTATAATATCATTTCAAAGGAAAACGCTAACTTCAAATGCTTCAGAAAAATCAGACAAAGAGCTTAATCTATTACAATGTCTGTGGTTAATGTCAGATTCATTCTAGGTTTCTTAACAAAATTTCAAAGGATACCAATGTTGAGAGGTTTATGGGTTAGTTTGCTTGTGTGTTGTTCCTTTGGGTATTTAGAGGGGGAAAATGGTGAAAGAAACTCTTCTGAAAGGGTCTGCAAAATAAAATATTTATAGGTATGATATAAAATTAGTGGCTCTTACTTTTCTATGGGTAATCTATGGCTCAGATCTTTAAAACAAGGTATTAGGCATTGGGTCAGGTTTTAAATTTCTGAATTGCATAAGCACTGACCTAACTTTGGCAAGCTTGTTTCTGTTCTGCATCCAGTGTATTAAAACAAAAGCACTACCACAGACTGGGTCTTATGGTTTTGGGCACCATAAAAAGAAACGATCGCAAGTGAACTTGAAGTTGTTTTTTCTGTCTTCTAAAAGTGCCTACCAGATTGTTGTTGAGGAGCTGCATCCACACCGAACAAAGCGAGAAACGGGCACAATGGAATGCTACCAAATCCCTGTCACGTACCAAAGTGCTTTAAGTGGAGGCTCCCCGTACTACTTTGCTGCTGAATTGCCCCCTGGTAACCTGCCTGAACCAGCCCCTTTCACTGTTGGTGACAACAGAACTTACCAGGGCTTTTGGAACCCACCCCTTGCTCCTCGGAAAGGCTACAATATCTATTTCCAAGCCATGAGCAGTGTTGAGAAGGTAAGCGCTAACCATGTTGACCTTCAGAAAATAACTGAGGGGGTGGGGGGAGGTATCTTTGGTGAAAGTAGGGATTATGAAAGTTAGACGTGGTTTGGTGATGCTGTTCTAAACTTTGTGCTGTCCTCTCTACTGCAACAGTATGGCACTCTGCCATTTATATTTCACACGACTCCTGTTTCATAGTAACAGTTACTAGATGAGAATTTAATACATCACAGAATAATAGCTTGAATGAAATAATTTCGGCTGTGTGATTCTGCCTTCTCAGTAAGTAACATCCACTCTTCTTCTCCCAAGTCTCAAGGCTTGCAGGGTAAATAGAATGAAGTTGCTCAGCAGGCTAATAAAACATTAGAAACTTTTCAGGGCTCTCACACACAACACTAAATAGAATGTTTTTAAAAAAAGGGCCTTTGGGTGTGAATAACCCCATGTCCATGCTCTGTTTGTTTGAGTCTTTCCACACAAATATGCTTTAAGATCCCTTGACTGCTGCATAGTAGAAAAGGTATGGCTGTGGCTTGCCCTTATTCCCTCCTTATTTAGTTGTTGATGACACAGTTATTGAGCACTGCTGCTGATCCTGTCACTGCTCTATTCCATATTCACACAGAAAATTAAATACTGCAAAGGGGGGTTCCAGTTTTGAAAAACAACATAACTCATCAAACCCCATGCCGTTGTCAAGTGAAAATGTGTGTGGCACAGACATAGTGTTCAGCACAGTAACTTGACATACTTAAAAATTCCATTTAAGAATTATACAGTATGGAGGGATGGGAAGGACATGATTAAGGAAAATTGCTATATAGGAAAATCGCAGCTAGATTGATAAAGGCAATATTCACAGAGGCCTTCCCTAAAGAAATAGGAGTAATTTGTACCCGTCCATTTGAATTTCTGCTGTGGCTAAAGAGATCACAGCTAATGAATGGCTCTGTCACTTTCCCCTTTTAACAGTCTTGCCTATAAGTATGAAAATTACTTGCCACGTTGGGGAAGATTCATTCATTTGTTGAATTGCATACAGGGTTGGAGGATATTTCTGAAGGGGAGATTTAAGTAATGCAAACAAAGGGAAAGAAAAAGTACTTGTCACATCCTCATACACTTTTCCTTCATTTTCTACATTTAACTCATCTAATTGCTTTGTTAGCCCCCATCAAAGTGGTTTTGTTGGTAGGTTCTCAGGCAGTTGCCGTCTCATACAGTTTATAATGAGTGGAAAATATAAACAATACAGCCATTATGAAAAAAAAACCACAAATCCATGTTTTTATTTCTGTACTTTGACAGAAATGAACAAAAAGTGAGAGAGAAATTAATCATGTGTTTTTCTTTGAATGTCCGTTTGAGAGAGGATGTTGCAAGTGTGAAGTGGTTTTCTCTGCCATGATTTAAAAGTTTTGCAACAGATGTTTTCTTTTTTGGGGGGGTGATTTTTATTTCCAATTTCTGTTGTGTGTCAGTTTTACCATAACCTGCATGGCCTTTAATCTACAAAACTTTCAAGCATTTACTCAAGTGTAAGTCTTCATATGTTTACAATTAGGTGTTTTGCATAAGTGCTCTGTCAGACTGGGAGCCAACTCTCATTGTGGTCTCCACAGAGAATTTAAATGCATGTGCACAAAAATAGCTGTACTTAAAATGTTGTTAAGATTCTGTTGTTGAATTTCATAGTGCTTTTACCTGAGCTGAGAAATCTCTCTGCACTGAAACTTGTCAAAGCCTTAGGTTATGGCCTCACTTATTTTTACCTAATACATTTTCAAAGAAGTTGGCTCAGGTGTTTTTAACTAAATAATTTTGTTCATATCTAGCAATTTGTGTTGCAAGTAGGGAATTAGATAAGGAAAAAAATAAAGAAAACTTTTAGGAGAAAACGTATCCCAGGAAAAATGCACTGTTTTGCAAAGAAAATAAGCAGATCTGGTTAAATAGAGTAGTTATAATAATTTTCTACATACTTGTTAAAATAGATTTTGAAGACTAAAATATTCATATATATGTATATTTTAAAAAATATTTATTTTATAGAATCTTAGGGCACATAGAGAATTTGCACCATAAATTCCCAACTTCAGTTGTGATAAACTGCCTCCCTAACTTAAGCCAGTGGGCAAAACCAATTAATTGTTCTGGCTACTGAACAGTCTCACCCCTTGCATGAACTACTAAATAATATTTGTGTACATATACATGCATTTCTGTGTTCAAGTTCTTTTCTGGGAAAATATACCTCAATATATAGAAGGCTTAAGAACTGGTAACATTTTACATAGCTCACTGCTTTTGTAGATGCAAAATTCTTCCTCCTTCATCACTCGCCAGAAATAAGCTGAGAACCCTTCACAACATTGCTCAGCTACCCCATGTTCAAGAACTATTGTGAAGCAGAAGTTGAAACAAGACTGACTGCATTTTCTGTATTTTTTCCTCTCAACAGGAAACTAAAACTCAGTGTGTTCGAATAGCTACGAAAGGTAAGACTCCCCCCTCCCAAGAAAAAGGGCTTTATTGCTTGCATCAGAGCTCATTAGATGTGGCATTTCTATGTCAGTGTTTGAATAAGAGCTCAGTTAAAGTGCCATCAAAATACTGCAACTCAATAGGTAGTCTTAACATATGATGGGGTGTTACACTCTATTCTTTGGTACTTGGCCAAGACAATATTGTTCCAAGAGTAAGAAGGATTTAGACTAAATGAGTAAAGCTCATTTTAGTTGTTTGTACTCTGCAGGATCTTGTGCTTGTGAACAGCAGGAGAACTGGAGGAAGACAGAGGCTCGAGAGTAAAAAGCATGCTTGTTTAACTCTGTCTGTCATTGTGACAAGTACCTTGAACATTGGGGATCTGGATATGGTTTTTTTTTTAATTCAAATGAAGGCGTACTAGTAAATATATATAAATAAGAGGCTGCTAAGTTGTAAATGATAGACATGGCGAGAGGGTTGATTTGAAGGCTTGCATTTTTAATATCAAGTGGTACCCAGGCTGAGATTGGCTAGTTGCCAGAGTAAATTATCTTGACCTCACAAGCAGCTTAATCACACAGTGCTCATTCAAAATAAATGTTTCAACTTCAAATGAGGACTTACTTGTTTGGCATTTTAGTATCTCCTGCTCTGACTGTATTTATAGCCCCTCATTTCAGAGTTGGTTGATTGTGTCAACAGTAGAGAGAGTTTGATAAATTCCGTCAGTGTAAATGAGAAAAAATGTTATGGATGCTGAAACAGTATTCCACAGAGTATGACTTCTACTTCAATAGTGTCTATCTGTAATCACAGCGATGTACGATATTAAACACCTGTGGGTCTGAACAAATGGGCAGGTACAGTTTACATTAGCATGGTGCCACTATTTTTGATAGCTTCCAATGACCAATACTGGATACAGTTAAGACTGTGATATGTATGGCTCTTATTTTGTGATTGCAACAAGTCCTTTTCTCCAGGACTTAGAAAGTAAAGAAACACTTCTCTAGACACTTTAGTATAGTATTTTCAGCAAAAGAAATAAGATAGTACAAGCAGGATAGCTCAAATGATGAGCTACATCTTATGTGAAAATTAAACCAGAGTTGGCTTTCTTTTGTTTACCCAACCAAATTAAGTGTTTGAATTAAAATAACTTAATTTGCATTAACAAATATTTATGTACCAATGTGGATATATTGCCATGATTTAGGTATGGGAAAAATCAGAAATAACTGCATGCACAAATACAGATTAGGGAATGACTGGCTAAGCTGCAGTATTGCAAAGAAGGACCTGGGGGTTACAGTAGACCATAAGCTAAATATGAGCCAAAAGTGTGCTTTTATTGCAAAACAAGCAAAGAGCATCCTGGGTTATATTGACAGGAGTGTCACTTGCAAATCAAGAGAAGTGATTCGTCTTCTCTATTCAGCACTGGTGAGGCCTCACCTGGAGTGCCATTTTGTGTTTTTGGGCCCCACATTTCAAATAGGATATGTCTGGACAGAGAAGAGCAGAGCAGCAAAAATAAGTAGGGGCCTGGGAGGCAACATTTATGTGGAAAAACTGAAAGAACTAGTGTTTTTTAGTCTGGAGTAGAGAAGATTTGATAACAGTCAAATCCCTCCTCAAATCATCCCTGTAATTGCCCTGTGGAGCAATTACAGAAAGGATGGAGATGGGCTGTTCTCCATAACCAAAGAGGACAGAATTAAGATCAGTGGTCTCAAGATGTAGCAAGAGAAATTTAGATTAGAAATTAGGAGGAACTTTCTGATTATAAGGATGGTCAACCATTGGAACAGGCTACCTGGAGAAATTGTGGATTTTCCATCCATGGAAGTTTTCAAGAGCAGGATAGAAAGGCACTTGTCTGTAAATATTTAGTTAGGGATGATTGTGCCTTGAGCAGGGGACTGGACTAGATGATCTTGTAAGGAGTCCTATTCAGTGCTACTTTCCTATGATCCTATTAATCTGGAGTATTTCAGAAAGGTATAAAAGGGGCTAAAACAGTCTCTTGCATGTTACAGAAACCATTCCGACAAACTCTAAAAGTAAATCACTTAGATTATAGGGAGGGAGGAAGAAATTAAAAGAAATATTACTTTTTATTTTACTGTCTTCTAGCACATCACCTCACAGCAACACTTACAGAGTGCGTTTCCCATCAGTGGTTGCTTATGCAAACTTATTCCCCTGTTGATAAACATCCAGTGCCCACAGGGTGAAGCAGGAGCAGGGAAGTGGGGTAAAATAAGTAATCTGTTTTCTAGCACAGGAGTTGGCAATATAGTCTATGGACTGGATCTGACCCGCAGAGCCTGAAGGCTTTGCCCATGCCTGTAGCTATTGGCGATACATAGGGGGTGCACACGGGTGTACATGCACCCCCTGAGAGAAGTGCCAGTGGCACTTCTGGGTTGCCGCTGCACTGGGAGACTGCGCCTCCCCCAGTATTAGGAGGTACCAGTCGCCCATGCCAGTAGCAAGGAGCTGTGCTGGGACCAGATAACTTCCAGCTGCGTCATTGCCACTGTTGCTTCCTCCTCCCACCCACTAGCCTCTCCCTGGTGGCAGCATGGGCGCAGCTTCCAGTCAGTGGTGAGTTGTACCAGGAAAGCTGTTATCTACCCTGCTGCCACTTCTGTGCTACAACTGAGAGCCTGGAGAGAGAGAAGCAACAGCAGTGTGGATGCTTAGCCACAGCTCACCTCCCCACTGGCTGGAAGCTGTGACTGCACCCCAAGGGGGAAACAAGGGGCTGGGAGAAGCAGAGGTGGCTCCCAACAGCCTGGCCCTGGTGCAGGCACAGGGGAAACTCCCTGTCTCTGCCAAATCACAGAAGCCAACGAACCCACGTGGAACTGGAGCGGAGTTGTTTCAGCCCATGACTTGGAAAGTTTGCTGGCCAAAGTTCTTGTATGCCAATGTGGGTCTTGGCTATACCAGCATGGAAACTGAACGTAGTGAAATGGAGTTAATTTTTCACAACTTTATTTTGAAATGAAAAACTTAAGAGTTTCTCATGGTCCAGTATGTTATGATAAAATTTCATTTCAAATTCAAATAAATTCATACGTGCCTCAGTTGAAATGCATTTATATGATAGTATTACAAAACATGTCTAAATTAAATATTTGCCATGTTTCCTGGAGTAAAATTAGGAAGGTCCTTGAAAGAAGAAACACTTTCACATGTTAAAATATTATCAAATTAATTTACATTTTAAAGTTGTTAAAGCTGTCACTGGATAACGCGGGTACTTAGCAATTTATTTAGTTTACTATAGAAAATAAGTGACTGGGATGCCCAGATCATAATGCCTATTCAACTTTTCCACATAGAATACTTCATTTCACGGACATGAATCCACTTAAAGGAAAATCAGAAGTCATTTTGGGTCTACCCAGTGGGTGCATCTACACAAGCCATTAACAGGCAACAATAAGCTGCAGAGCTTATTGCTTTGCAGTTTATTGCTCCCGGGAAGCTCTTGGGTGCATGGTTTACACATGAGCTTGGACCATAGCATATTGAATCGGCTTACAGCAGCCCCGGCTGGCAGGAGGCCCAGAGGGTCAGCCTGCCAGCCCAGGACTGTTTCAACCAGGCTCAGTGGTTATCTATAAACATACTCCAGGGTGGAGAGGGTGCTTTAATCACAGGACCCTCAGTGTCATGTATATTCAGCGTCCTGCACTTCAAAATGGTGGCAGGGGTGCTTTAACTAAAGCTCGTTTAATAAGCTTTAGTTAAAGCGCCCCTGCTGCTACTTTGAAATGCAGGTTTGTTGAATACACGTGTCACGAAGGCTGCTGGAGTGCACTAATTAGCACGCTCCATCAGACTTGAAGTAGACTTGATTAATCAAGTCTGCTCTGATGCATGCTAATTAGCACACGTCAGATCCAAACTCCATCATGTGTATAGGTATTTTTCAAAAGGCTTTTTGAAACAGGGGGAGGGAGAAAGTAAAGGAGAGAGAAAGATTTGTATATCAGAAAAAGCCAGAGTCCTACTGTCTGTCTGGTTCCATTTATTCCCTCTGCAACATCAGCTAACTGCCCAGCCTTCCCTGCTGTGTTCTATGGCAGTGCCAAATTTAACATTTTCCATAACCACTGTCCACTTTAATCTGGCAAAAGTAAGCACAGGTCTCTTAGGTATTCCAGGAGGGTGGAGGATTGCGGTGTTACAGGTGGTGGCAAAAGGTTGCCAACCCCTAATGTGTTAAATGTTTTTGATATGCAGCCAGGATGTCTGTTGTTTCCTAAACCAAAGGACTGGTTGCAACTAATCATTCTGTTTTGACTTCACAGGCTGCATGGTCTGTCAGTTTAGAGCTGTTATTTTACACTGTCTAGATAAAGAGTTGGTAAAAATACAAATTTTTTATGCTTGCTATGTCATAATTTTGCACTGAGGCAGTTCATATCCTTGAAAAATAGAATATTTGCTAACTTAACTCTCTTAGTGAAATTATTCTAGTGACTAATTACTTGCTTCAGCAGTTTTTTCATAATGTGTTTCATGCTAACATCTGTAGCCCAAAGATTTTGCTCGTGGGCTTTCCAGAGACTACTCATTCCTAGCTGCATTGATTAACTAGTTCTCTTTATTGATACCAGACTAATGACGGTCATTGAATTTAAATCACAGTGTCTTCATTTCCTTGTACTCAGAAAGTATTTTGGACACGATGTTCTCTTACATTTCCTAAATAACAAAATGCCCTGGAACATGAACTCATGTAAAAGGTGATGCCAAATCACTGCTAAAGCACTAAACTTTTTCTGGTATGTCTTGAAACATGTTTTTAGCATAATTTAAGAAGCTGACTTTATACATCACATGTTAAAATAAATAGGATGAGCTACTTGAATTACATGGATACTTTTAGAGTTGAACCCCTCTTCCATGGTCCAACCGTCTTTCTAATTACAACCTTCAGCATCCAATCACTCTATCATATGGCTTGCTTTATTTTTTTTGTTAAATCTAGTTCTCTATCCCATTTGGTTTTTAGGTCAGTAGTGTATACAATCTACAGTCTTGGTATTCCTCACCTATCTTCTTATTAAAAAAAGGCATTGGTGTCTCTTTCCAGTGCAACAAACATTTTTTGAGGTATGGAGATTCAAAGAATAGCTTTTTTAATTATGGAAGTGGAAGAGAAAATAAACCTTTAACACTAAAGTTCTGCAAATAGTTTCCAAAAAATGAGTTCTCAAAATTAATTTAAAGGGCAGAGCTCAACCATTAACACAGCATGTAAAATATTTAGATCAGTGCATAAATTATAATACATAAATGATCCTTGAGCCTGCTTAACCAAAGTATTGACATATGAGTCATTAGAAGATGACTGAATGGACATCAGCTGCAGAACGGGACAAAGACGCGCAGAACTAAGAAATATGTTGATTACTGATCAATCACACTTGGATTTCCATACATTTTGGAGTATGAATGGACACAAATTTGAAGTGAGGTTTCGCTAGCATACTGTGAGATGGCATCTCATATTATCATTTTTAATTTTATTGGCTCCAAAATAAATAAAACTAGATTAACTGAGCCAAAGAGAAGTAATGCTTCAAATTATTTAGCATGTAACTTGATTTTTAAGAGGACAGATGGGACAACTGAGCTGAGTGAATGAATGAGGCAATTCATTTTAGACTAATCGTTAGTTATTAGGGTGTCAAGTTTGATGTTAATACTAACACTGGTATTACGTGTATGTTTTAACTATTACAGCAATAGAAGAAAAATAAACAAAATTAATTTGGGGGAAACCACTATAGCAAGAAATAAACTGAAGAGATTCTGGGGGTGCCAGCTCCATTCCCAACATGTTTAAACAGAATAAGTATAGTTCAACATTTTTTTTTAAGTCTTAAAATATGAACTTTACCACCATCCTCTAAAAAGGAACTATTTTTCCCTGTAGTTTCAGTTTGTGTCACTAACATGGGCAACATCTTAGAACACCTCCATCTGTACGCATGCTCAGTCCATGCAGATGGATGAAAGTTCCATTTGAAATGACACACATCTGGAAATAATTCAGAAATAACATAACATGACTGCCTTAATCTTTTTTTGGAAATGAAAAAGTCCAGAAGGAAGCATCCAAGCTCAAAATATGCACTTGATCCACTGTGATTATTGCACTGAATTTACTCTTACTACAACTGAGGCTTGATCTAAAGGCCACTGAAGTCAATGAAAATTCTTGCACGGATTTCCACATTCTTTGACTCAGGTCTTCAGAAGCTGTAAATCGGAATATACCAGAGTTGTACAGTCATATTTCTTCTCTTATGGGCATTTATAGAAGTTAAGCCTGCTCCAAGTAGTGGTGAATTTAAGGACCAAAAGATGCTCAGACATTTCATTGTTTCTGATTAATTCCTAATTTGTGATATTCAACCTAAAGTATATATTAATGAAGGTCATCTTCATTAATATGTGTATTACACATAGGCTTGACATACACATAAGCTTGACCAGGAGTTCGCCCAGGAATTGGCTAAGGCCGCATGCTCCAGGACCATGGTTGTCATGGGTGACTTCAGCTATCCAGACATCTCGTGGGAGGATCACTCAGCAAAATCCAAGTGGTCACAAAGCTTCCTATCATGCATGGATGACCTCTACCTGACCCAAGAAGTCTACAGGCCAATGAGAGGTAAAGCGCTGCTCAACCTGGTGCTGCCAACTGGGGACAACCTAATCGGCGACCTAGTGATCGATGGGAAGCTGGGTGACAGTGACCATGATCACCTTCACCATCTGCCATAAAGCTGGCAAGTCAGTCAGCAACACTGAAGTCCTTGACTTCAGGAAAGCTGACTTTGACAAGCTCAGGAGGCTTGTCAGTGAGTGCCTAAAGGACCCCAGAGGGAGGGGAGTTCAGGAAGAGTGGTCGCTCCTCAGAGGAGCAATCAGTGCACAAGCTAATTCCATTCCATCTCGGAGGAAAGGCAGCAAGAGGGCACAGCAGCCCCCCTGGCTCTCCAGGGATCTAGCAGACCTCCTAAGGCTAAAAAGAAAGGCCTACAAAGAATGGAAAGCAGGATTCACCTCCAAGGAGAAATATTCTGCACTGGTCCAGTCCTGCAGGGAGCAAACCAGGAAAGCCAAGGCTGCAACTGAACTCCAACTAGCTTTGAGTATCAAGGACATTAAAAAGTCCTTTTTCAGATATGTGGGGAGCTGGAGGAAAAGCAAGGGCAACATTGGACCTCTGCTAAACCAGATGGGACAACTGACTCCCAGGAAAAAGCCAACCTATTAAATGGGTACTTTGCGTCTGTCTTTCTTCAGTCCCATGGGACACCCATGCCCCCTATGGGACAGGGAGGTCCAGGTGAGGGAGATCCCCTGCCCTCCATCAATGCTGACCTTGTGAAGGAACACCTTGAGAGGCTGGATACCTTCAAGTCAGCTGGCCCTGACAATCTGCACCCCAGGGTACTCAAGGAGCTGGTGAGCATCATAACCCAGCCCCTGGCACAGATCTTTGAGAACTCCTGGGGCTCTGGTGTAGTGCCCAAAGACTGGAAGAAGGCCAATGTGGAACCTTTCTTCAAGAAAGGGAGGAAAGTGGATCCAGCAAACTACAGGCCCATCAGCCTGACCTTTATCCCGGGGAAGGTCTTAGAAAAGCTTATTAAAGAGGCCATCCTTAATGGACTGGCCGACACCAACATCCTGAAGGATAGCCAGCACGGGTTTGTTGCGGGTAGGTCTTGCTTGACTAATCTCATTTTCTTCTATGACCAGGTGACCTATCACCTGGACAAGGGAGAAGAGATTGATGTTATATATCTTGACTTCAAAAAAGCCTTTTATCTGGTATCTCATGATCACTTCTTGGTGAAGCTGGCTAACTGTGGCCTTGGGTCCACCACAATCCGCTGGCTGGGACATTGGCTCCGTGGTCAGACCCAGAGGGTGGTAATGGACAGAAATCAATCATCATGGTGCCCTGTGACCAGTGGGGTCCCCCAAGGCTCTGTCCTTGGACCCATATTGTTCAACATCTTCATTAATGATGTGGACATTGGAGTCAGAAGCGGACTGGCCAAGTTTGCCGATGACACCAAACTTTGGGGCAAAGCATCCACACCTGAAGACAGGAAGGCAATCCAGGCTGACTTGGACAGGCTCAGCAAATGGGTGGACGAGAACCTGATGGTGTTTAACACTGAAAAACGCAAGGTTCTGCACCTTGGGAGGAAAAATCTGCAGCATCCTTATAGGCTTGGCAGTACTATGCTGGCTTGCACTATGGAAGAAAGGGACTTGGGAGTCATCATTGACCACAAGATGAACATGAGCCTTCAATGCAATGCTGCAGCTAGTAAAGCGAGCAAAACGCTGGCTTGCATCCATAGATGCTTCTCAAGCAAATCCCGGGACGTCATTCTCCCCTTATACTTGGCCTTGGTGAGGCTGCAGCTGCAGTACTGTGTTCAGCTTTGGGCCCCACAATTCAAAAAAGATGTGGAAAAGCTTGGGAGAGTCCAGCGAAGAGCCACGCGCATGATCGGAGGTCAGGAAAACAAACCTTATGATGACAGGCTGAGAGCTATGGGGCTTTTTAGCCTGGAAGAACGCAGGCTCAGGGGTGATCTGATGGCCACCTATAAGTTTATCAGGGGTGACCACCAGTATGTGGGGGAATGTTTGTTCACCAGAGCACCCACGGGGGATGACAAGGTTGAATGGTTATAAACTACGACAAGACCATTTCAGGCTGGATATAAGGAAGAATTTCTTTACTGTCCGAGCCCCCAAGGTCTGGAATAGCCTGCCATCAGAGGTGGTTCAAGCACCTACATTGAACACCTTCAAGACAAATTTGGATGCTTATCTTGCTGGGATCCTGTGACCACATCTGACTTTCTGCCCCTCGGGCAGGGGGCTGGACTCGGTGATCTTCCAAGGTCCCTTCCAGCTCTAATGTCTATGAAATCTTGCTGTAATTATTATTTTTGCATCATTGTTTCTCTAATGATTTCTGGAGGTATCACTGTCTTAGATGTTTGAACTTTATGCACTATTCTAAATTTAGAAAACAAAAAGGCATTTCCTAATCCACATCCTTGCTTTCATTTAAAAGGTTTGAGAACACTATGTTAAGCTTCCATGGTCTTCTGCATAGCAGCATCCTTCATCTCTTGGAGGGAAATTCTTTACCAAGTTGCTCGAGACATACAGAGAAGAAAATAGAATATATGTATGCCATCATCTTGGTTTTCCCCTGCATTCTTGGTGGATGTGGGTGGGTGGATGTGTGTGTGTGGTTTCATGTTCAAGACTCATAAATAAGTCATCCTGATGTAAATGAGGATTGTGTGGATATTATGGAATCCACCAGCTTTCTAAATATTGATCCAAGTAAGGGATTTTCATTTAATCCATATAGGTAACTGGGTACATTTAAATCACCTGATTGTCTGAAGCTAATGTAATATGGATGAACAACACTAGTATATTCAAAATGGTTTCAGAGGGAATATATGCCACACATTTTATTTTAGGAGACCTGGCAGGAGAGCGGCATTTGCTGCTTGTTCATTACGTGCTGGTCTCTGCAACTCAAGAATTCCTTCCAAAAATAACAACAGTAAACTCCAAATTACTTAATACCTTTGATGCTTGGGGCATTGCCTGAGGTAAGTAATGTGAAATCAAATTACTCTGATATACACATCACATAATCGCAAGCAATGAAGAGCAAGGCCTAGAAGTCATCTTGCATGCTTCTGAAGTGATGATAACAAATCTCTGCATAACATTTGCTCCTCTCTCTAATCTCCTTTTATAAACTTGTCCATCAGCTAAGTATGAGACACTTAATGTTGTCAGAGCGCACTGATTGTATTGAATTCCAGGATGGTTGTAACACAAGCGATTTCAAGTCTTTGGTCCTTTCCCTGCGTATTCTGAAAATGTGGAATTTATTTCTGTGTTTGAAATAGCACCCCAGTTTTGTAGTAACGCATAGAATAATTACAGAAAAAGGACCTGCATAAACTGAGTGTGATAGTGGGGTCAATAGGATTTTGAGGGGATCTAGATAGGAAATGAAGGTTTGTTTTGATTATAGTTCCAAGTCTAGGCCAACAATGACAGTAAGAAAAAAAGCACACTTGGCTAGCTTCTGAATTGTGTGAAGTTATTTACATTTTTTATATCATTACAGAAGATGTTGTGATTCTCTACTGTTTATCAGACTTTGGGTACTGAATCTGTTCTATCTGTTGTTGCCAATAGGATACAGTCATAAGTTTAAGAAATTTAAGTTATTACATAAGTATAATAGCCCTTACCTTCTGATTTCTCAGTGTGATTGGTAATCCTCGATTTTCTTAAAGAAGATGTACTATTAAAATTACTCTTTTAGATCAGCATTGCCATCTAGTAGCCCTTGCAAGAAGTGATTTAAAAAAATGTCTATCGACCTTCCATTCCCACTTTTTGTTGTTGTTTAAGTCTCGCTTATTATTGCCTCCCGTTTTTTTCTTTCAGCATTCCCTGCCCTTCTTTTTATCAATGCCCCTATATTCTTTGCCTCGGTGTCTCTATTTCATTTTCAAAATATGGCATTCCAGAGTGCTGAAACATTTGGGGGAGAAAGATACCACCATCTACGCCTGTTTAGAAGGCCAGTTTCTCAGTTTTGTCTTGAGACAGAGTATTGTCCAATGACACATAAAACACTGTATCACCTGCTTTGTCACACGGTGTTTCTGTAATCCTTGACATAAGAATTTCTTATAGGATAGATTCATGTTTGTAGTTATAGTGAAATGTTCCATATTAAAGGAACATTTACCCCAATCCAAGACCACTTCAAATTTCAGGTGCTCCTGCCTCTCCCATTCATTGGATTTTAGACATGGAAAATGATAAATGTGTTATCATTTTCTGCGTCTAGAATCTAATTAGTGGAAGGTCATCTTAAATTCATACCTGCACTGCTGTGGTAGGAGATGAAGGGCCAGATCCCCGCCCCTTGCTCCACTGTCCCATTTCCCTTTGTACTTGCCTTCCCTGCTGCCTGCTCGCACCATGTGTCCCCTTGCTATATGCCCCTTGTGCTTGTATCTGCACCCTGCCCTTAAACCCCCATGCCTTCTCCCTCCGATCCCTGCCCCCTGTTCCCCCCTGCAGCCTGCCCTCCCAACACATCTGCCCCCCCCCCCCCCGCCCTGCTTGCCTTCCCTTGCAGCTCTGCTCCTCCGGGGCAGTCAGCAGGAGTGTGGCCCCAGCCTGACCTGAGCTCAGCCCAGCCAGGGGAAAGTGGCAGCAGCTCCCAGCTCAGGTGAGTGGTGTTGGAGGGACTGGAGTGGAGTAAAATGTAAAGGGTGGGCAGGCACTGGAGCAGGTTCTACCTCCATGCGCACACACCAGCAGTCTGCCCTATGCTGCCCCCCCAGCTCCATCCCCTGCCAAATGAACCATTCTAAACCAGCTCTCAGGATGCGAGTAAATACAGTATCTGACCAACCCTTACAGTTTATTGTTTCATACAATAAACTGTACAACAGTTTATTGTTTCATACAAATTTGAGCATCGGTAATGTTATAATCATTATTTTCTGCAGGCATAAGGAGATTTTCTGTTTAGATATCTAACAAGCTATTTAGTGTTTCTCATTTCCTGTCCCTGGTAAAGATATGCTGATCATAGCATATTTAATGTATACATTACTGTTATATACATTAAAAACATAAAGGTTTGATTGTCTGCTTGATAGATCACATTGGGAACTGATTGAATAAACATCAAGTTAAGCATTAATCTGGTTTTCAATTCTTTAGAATCTATTAAAACAGGATCACCTGCATGTTGTAGTCTATAGGATCCTATAACAAATTTGAGCATCGGTAATGTTGTAATCATTATTTTCTGCAGGCATAAGGAGATTTTCTGTTTAGATATCTAACAAGCTATTTAGTGTTTCTCACTTCCTGTCCCTGGTAAAGATCTAGTCCTGACTGGATCAGAATAAGGCATTACTCCAAAATTTAGAAAGACTTTTGGCTAGTTCCCAGCCTTCGTTCATCTACTTGATCATTATGCTTGGCCAGGAAATTGAATTTTACATGTTAATCCTTCAGTTTGTTTTTCCCACTGCCCCTTGAGGGAATTATCATTCTTTGCTATGTTTCAAGTGTCTGTGGAATGCATTGGAGTGAAAGCCCTGAATACCAGAGTCTTACATCTGCATGATTTCTTAACCGGAGTGGTGGGGTGCCCTGGGGTGCAGCCAGGTTCTTTGAAGATTCCCCTAAGTGTGAGGAGATAATCAAGGTGTAAGGAAATAAGCAAATCAATTAAGCAGATGAGCCCTGGCTCAGGCTTGCCTGGATGATTCCCCACCTCCATTTCCCTGCCTCTCCATAAGGAGGTAAGCACTGTCATGTATAAATTAGCGTTTATTCCAGATTGTAGCCATATTGGTCTAGTGGCAAAAGCAGTCAGGACTCGTGGTAGAGGTGATATCTTTTTTTGCAGAAATCTGGTTGGTCTAATAAAAGATATCACCTCTACCATGAGTCCTGATTAAATAAGTGTTCGAAATTGGGTGCCACTCAATTCACAACAGTTAGGGAGGGCTGCCTTGAATCTAGTCAGGGGTGCCTCAAGTCCAAAAAGGTTGAGAGCCATTGGTATAGAGAGAAACAGGTCCAGTATTGTCATAGTATTCAAGATAACTACCTTTAATACTGTCTCTCAACCCTAACCTAGTAATATGATTCCTGTATGTGATATAGTTC
Source organism: Alligator mississippiensis (assembly GCF_030867095.1). Lineage (NCBI taxonomy): Eukaryota > Metazoa > Chordata > Crocodylia > Alligatoridae > Alligator > Alligator mississippiensis. The sequence continues at coordinate 111,201,114 of NC_081824.1, read as the reverse complement.
ATTTCATTCTTCATTCACTCTCACTGCATCTCTGTAGAAATTGAAAGGCAGGGTTGGATTGGATTTGTGACTTGAGCTGGCTGAGATGCGGAGACCTAAAGGTGAAAGCCTCTCTGTGCTGCTACTAACCTTTGAACTTTCTAGTCCTTTACCATCCTGTGTTTGAATATCTGAACAGATGGTTGGTTATTACTGCAAGCAACAGAATCTGGTTGCAAATGTACTGATTTCTCCTTTTGCTTTTAAAATTAATTCAGCACTGTACACTACATAGAAATAGCTGTAAGTTTGATAACAATAATATGGGAAATCAATTCCTATTGAATGAGCATATCCGGATCTATAAAGTTTGCCATTATGGAGGGTTAATTGTTTGCTCTGAATAACCTCTAGAGAGAAATACTTTTTTTTCTTTTTTTTTAAATAGGTAAAATTCAAATGTATTATGGTTATGATGAACTACACAGTTTTTGTAGAAGCTCATAAACATGAAGAAGTGTGTGTGTGTGTGTGTGTGTGTGTGTATATATATATATATATATTTTTTTATTTATTTATTTATTTATTTGTGTGCATACGTTTGTGTATCCGTTGTTGAAAGGTAGAGGGAGGCATAGATAAGAAAGCTGAGCAGATGTTTTTGGAGATCTGGGATGTACTTTAGTTTTATTGTATTCTCATACACTGAAAAAAAGAAGGGGGGAATATTAAATATGTTTAAGAACTATATTTTGAGAAGTCAGTGCAGGGATGTGCCTTACATCTGAGGTTTAAATAATAATATTTGATTTGGTTAAGAAACACCCCAGTCTGTGGAACATTACTTTTAGATCATAAACAAGCAATTCTCCATGTTTAGCAAATTTATCATTTGACTTTTTAGACTATGAACAACAAGGACTTAACTGTTAATAATTCCATGAATCAGGATCTCATGTGTAAATTTAAATTCTTGTCTGAGCCATTAGTTTCTGAAGAGAGTGTTAACATAAATGAAGTACCAGCACTTCATTTTGATGGAGCTTAAAGACACCATGCCTTAACCAATATGTGCATCCCTTCACACAAGACTCTAGAATAAGTCTTGTCAATCGTCCAGACATCCCACTCCACATGGCTCCTAACCTATCTTCCCATACCTTCCCATGCTGCTACAACTGGCCACTCTGGTATGCAGCCAGAACTATACTAGCTCCTTTTTTCCCCACTTTTATTGGCACTTTTCTTTTACTTAATGATCTCCTTTGCTCTGCTTGTTCAGTAATATTTATCTTTCTAACAACCAGCTGTATCCTTACTTACCACTCATTGTGTCTGCCCCCATTCCCCCATCTCCTGAGAACCAGAACGTGTAAGTCCAGTCCCCCAACCCCAAGTCAGGCAAGCACACTGCAAACTTTCAGCAATTGCAAGATATTGATATTTATTGAACTCATGTTTAGGAGAGAATGGAAAGCAGAAAATGTGAATACACCACTAGGCACAGGTCATCCAGCCCCTGGGACCACCAAAATATGGGTGCAGGCACTCCAACCCCCCACCTCCTGTGAAGCATGCTGGGCTAGGGGCTCACTCCCACCCCCTGGTGTTGGAACCACAGAACCTTGCAGAATTGTGAACCAGCTCCCAATCATTGATGTTTTGGTATGGCTCAGTTGTTATGTGTATCTGCACCAAGCTTTGTTATCTCCACTGACCCACGTCATAGTTATGAAGAGTCTAAGATTTTCAGTATATTTTCAAAAAAGAATGAGCACCCTGCTTTAAGTGAGCAATAATCCAATAATAGCTTCTATTTTTCAATTAGCTTCAGTATTTCTGACTGTTATGGTAATTAGGACCAATTTAGAATATCTTGAGTTGTCTGCACAAGATTGACATTACAGAGATGATGCTTCTTAACCATGAATTAATATATATTAATTCTGAGACGGTGACAAATTATTAAATATGAGATACACATACAGAATTTTAAAAAAAACTTCCATCATACTAATGTTTTTCTTGATCATTATTTTGTAAAATTGTTTTAAAATAAAGATATTGTTGTCAGACAGTTTAAGGTTTTAGATTCATCTCACCACAGAAGTTTTAACACACATTTTGAAAACCATTCACCCCTTATCTTTTGACTGGATGTATAACTAAATATTGTACAGAAAAGTGGGTAAGCAGCATCACCATTAAGAATACTGAAATATACTTATATCATATCTGGTAAACAGAAGTCACCTAGAATTAAACTTGTGATGTGCACATTTCTGCAACCTATTTTCAAGTTGGTTAAACAACTTTGAAGGTATGTTGCTATTTTTCCACGGGAGATATAAAATATTAATGCACATTTCCATGTTTGTTTTGACATTTTTTGTATCTTTCCCAAAAGCATTGTGTTCTCTGTGGATTGTTTTTAAATCATCATCCACTTTAAACATGATGTTTTGCAAGCTTTCTGACAGGAGTTCTCTACTAAATAAAAAGATATTATTCCCATTGTGGTCTGTATTGTTGTCTTTTCTAATTATCCCTGAGTTACTTGTACTAAAGATCTTTTTTTTTTTCCTGTGAACAAAAATACCTTCTGCTTTGATGGTGAATTCTTATTAAAGCTAATATTGTAACTTATTTGCAGCAAGCAGTGGACAAATCAAAAAGTGGCAGGGATTTGAAGGTACATGAGTGCAACTACAATTAAAATTGACCATGAATAGAATCCGGATTAGATGTAGCCCTGCATATATTTCAGCTTGTGTGTCTTTTTTTATCACAATTCATATTTATAAATTCTTAATGCTCTTAATACCATCCATATGTTGTTCTAAAATCCTCAGGAATCTGTAAAACTAAAAATCAAAAAGATAGTGATGGACTTAGAAAGCTAAAAACAGTCCCAAGCTATTCTAACACCTAACGAATTGTCAGCTGGATCCTAATACCCTAACCCTCCTAAACATAACAAATGCTGTCTTCTACAACTCATCCCATTATATTTGAGCACCTTAAATCATTTTATAAAACATAAATGTTCTGCTTCTAAATTGAAGGCATCATTGTGGCATCTGTGCAATTGCCCGAAGTGCTATCCTTATGTGCCACAATCAGCAAAGCTTTTCTTAGATTTATGCTTCTGGGCATATGGACAACTAGAAGTTATTTGGAGATGCCACTGTGTTCTCATTTTTTGTTCTTATCCTTATCTCCACAGTATCTAGCTAGGAACACTATGGCTTTTTCTCTTTTGTGTCATGCATCCATTTATTCATATGACATTTACTGTAAAAACTGTTTTGGAAAGTGAAGCCGAGTAATGAAGAATAGATATTAAATATAAATAAGTACAACACACACACACATACACATGCACATACACTAATGCATGCATCAGAACAAGATGCTGGCGGCTGATTTTTCAGCTTGTGCAACAGCTAAAACAGTTCCCGCCGGAAGTTTTTGTCATACATGCTTGCATTGTAAGCAGGGTTCCTCTCACTGAGAAAGGACCAGTGGAAGGCAGATTGTGCTGGTTCTCTCCATCAGGCACAAAGATCCTCTCTCAGCTTTGCAAAGTATAGGTCATTACTAGTCTTGAGACCACTGTGCCAATGGGAGTAAAGGTTTCTGCTGGTTATTCTGTCCTTTGTTGGAAGCCTTTTGTTAGGAAAGGATTGTTTTCTTCCTTCCATGCCAGCCATTCACATCTCTGATTTTTTAATTTTTTTCTTCTCATTCCTCAAAATAAACTGATGCAGCAGCTCAGCATTATAATGAATTTCTATTTGGTTAGGCGAAAGTTGGATTGTTGTGAGTAATCGAATTATTCCTCTGGAGACAGGATTTCTAAGTAATGTGATGAGGTGAAGCGATTACAGTTGTAACCCTTCAAAGCATAAAAAGATGTTATGCTAATCCACTGTGCATGGGCCAAATTAAAAATGAGAAGGGAATAAAAAGATTGCTTTGGAAAAAAGGGGGGGATGTAAAAGGACCGGAGTCATCTATTCCCCATCTATTCAAATTCTGTTGTTATAGAAAAAAGTAGCAGAAAACTGGATTGCCTTTTCTTTCAAATTTGTCATTCAAATTGTTAGTCTGAACTACTGAATACAAATCCAGAAGGAAAGAGGATAGGGCAGGTGTAGCAAAAGCAGTGAGCAGGAGAGAGACAATAGGCATATATACATATATTTTTAAAGCTGCTAAGCTTAGTCCTTCTTTACCTCTTAGAGTTATTTAAAACAATTGGCCTGCCGTGCAAAAGCAGCAGGCATACTACAGTGCATATTTCGATAATGAAAGAGAAACAAATTTAAGTTAAGCCTTGCTTTTACTAATCGTATGTAAGGCCCACGTGTGAGAACCAAGACACTTGAGTTGTACTTCCCAGATTTGTCACGAACTTCTTGTATAACTTTAGGTAGATCACTTAATTATTTTGTGCCTTAGTTTCCTCAAGTGTTAAGTGGGAATGCTCTATCTCAGTATACACAGAATTATTACAAGATGACAATTCGAGTTTTGAGGGCTTCTGGTACATACTGATATGTTAGAGTGGAATGTAATTAATCATATTTGGTGGTAGCACTCCCTGGTGCAGCATGAGGGTAGATGTACCCTCACAGACTTGCTGAAATCCCACTCTGAATTTTGCAGGGTATCAGCCAAAGGTTTGTCTTAACCTTAGAATAGACATTGGTCAGGAATGGGGAGTGTGCTTTTGTAATAATACAGGTTCATCTTGAAATTTGAGTTTATTCCCTTCTCCTCCGCCCCAGTCCAACCTGATTATATTGATTACCACAATTCAAACTTTAGCATCTCTCTCAAGGTGATGGCCCTTTTGTAGGAATACAGCAATGCAAGCAAAGCCCATGTCTGAATATCAGTCATCCAAAATTACAGAAAAACACAACTATAGATATATATTAAATGATACATGCATAATATAATGCCACTTTCTCTGAGAAAGCAACCAGTATATTTTGCAGAGTTCTGAGTAGTAGTGAACCAAGTAAGATAACACTATAGGAAAGGCAGCATTACATGTATTTGGTATTAATAATATTTTCTAAGAGAGTCTAGTTGTAGTGTGGTATAGAGTATGCAAGTAACTGTATTCCCATTAAAATTGTTATCATCAGTTGGTTTTGGTTATCATCATCTTTGCCTTACATTGGTATGGCAGGAACCAGATAATCAATGCAGGATATTCCACTTTTCCCATCTTTCTTTCTTAATCAGTGATGTCCTCTTCATGTGATTCATCACCCTTTGTTAGTTTTGTGAGGTATACTCCAGGTGCCATCAGATTTCCTTACCTGTAACAGTCGTGAACCCCACTGGTATATGGAATTGATGACTTCTTCTCTGTAATGAATCAGTGCACAGTTGATAGGTTCAGGGACATTTTCTGAGTTGTCTGATCTAGTCTCATCAAACTTCAGAGCACGTCGTACATTGAGGAAAATGAGTTATTGAGAAATCATGTAAGTCTGCCCCAGTCACTAACACCCTATTGGTAACTGAACTGCTGGAAATGGTCTAATTATACATACCACTTGAAAAAGGTTATGCATTAGGTCAAGCCAGAGAAGGAATTTCAGCTTCTCTAAAATGCAACACTTTAATTCAAGCTACTTAGATTTTTGTTTTCTTTTTCTGTGAGCGTTTGCAGACAAGGCTTCTAAAATGTCAATAATATTTTTGACTGTTATAAAAGTGAAAGTCAGTGCATAATTTGCTTTTATTAATACATCTACTTTATAGAAGAATACATTTTGCAAACTATTAAGTTCAATGGGTTACCTCAAGCAAGACGGGTGGGTGCTATACAGTAAAATATTTCAAAAGGATTTAGAAGATTTTAGTAAAATGATTGTACTTGCCCTTGAATAAAATTATACGATGTTTCTATCAACTAGTAATAAGATTGTTTTAATAATAAATACATAAAGCAGCTGTGAATGTTTAATTAAATATCTTGTGGTTAGAGTGCATAAATACTTTGCGGTAAATGGTTGGGAGTAAGATCTTTGAATATTGCTCTACCGGAAACTTAGAACCTGTCTCTCTGACCAGGCAGGTTTTGTAACATGTGATGCATTTGTTTAAAACAAGAAGACTTCAAACAGCCAGTTCAAAGCTGTGAAGGAAAGAAAGGGAAGGTGGTGGTTGTGGTGTTTTTTATTGTTTTAGAGAGTTAGTTGGACAGACCCTTCATTAGTCTAAAATGGTATAGGTGCATTGACTACATTTAAAGATCAGGTCTAAGATATGTAAGTATTTATGATTTTTCAAATCCCAAAGAAGAATTGGATAGAAAGAAAAAATGAGCCAAACTGGAGAGATTCAATTTAAGAATAAATCTAGGAATTTCACAAATAGAATGCTTGGGGTTTTCTTTTCCAATTTCTGTTATTTTTGTTATTGTTTTCATTTTTGTTACAAATATGAAATATTTTAAATAGGTAGAGATAGAACCTGCTATTTGACCCCCACTGGGTGTGTGTACATGTGCATGTATGCCAGGTCAAATTTACTGCACAGTAAGTTACTGCCCAGGAAGCAGGAATAGGCTGGTGTCTACACGTCCAGACATTAAAGCTTGTTAATGCTGTGTGTTGTGTGACTTGGGATAGTCCTTAAGTCAGTCTACACACACAGTGTTACTGCACAGTAAGGTATCTGCATGTGCCTTACTGCACAGTAATTAATCGGGCATAAATTTGATACCTGCATGATGCAGGTATCAAATTTACACTCAAGTTGGTATAAATTGCCATATTTACTGTGCATTATGGGCATGCATGTGTAGACATGTGCCTGTACTGCACAGTAATTAATCGGGCATAAATTTGATACCTGCATGATGCAGGTATCATATTTACACTCAAGTTGGTATAAGTTGCCATATTTACTGTGCATTATGGGCATGCATGTGTAGACATGTGCCTGTACTGCACAGTAATTTTGGTTACTGTACAGTAACACATACAGATATGCCCATTTTGTCTTGTTTCTAATTCTGCCTCATTTTGGTTTTTTCATTGAAAATGTTTTGAAAAACAATATATGCTTATTGTTTAAGATAAAAGATTGTGATTATTTTGTATCATAGAAGAATATAATAAAAAAACTGCAGGTATGTTTTTTGTTGATGAAGTCTTAAGTGATGTTTCATAATTTAGTATAATGGTATATTTGTTCTTAAGGTGTAAATCTGTAAACTGCTTTTTGGGGTGAGAGGCAGGCAGGACAGAGAATTTGATTATTATAAAACTGAAGACAAAAGAGTTTGTGTCAAAGTAACTGATGACAGGAGTTGTGCAGATCACTCTACATAGTGCTTAAAGTTCACTCCAGTTATGTCTTGCAAAAGTCCTATTCCTGTCTTTCTTCAGGAAAAGAGGACAATTTACAGCAACTTTTACATGGAGGAACCATGTTTAGTATCATCTTGGATTACCATTACCAAGTTTGGTATAACACTGCAGAGGATGTTTCTGGCATGTGCAAGGAAAATTTCTAACAAAGCTTAGGAATTGCAAAAATGTCTTCATGTCTCATTGTGTTTCTCTTGTCTCCAATATTCATGCCCCAACAGTTGCATCTACACATGTGCTTTACTGCAGTTGACTAAGTAGCTCCGCAGTAACACATCACCGTCTACACGTGTGGCACTATTAGGCTGGAGTAAACTGATTAACTCCACTGGAGATTGCTGCCTGATACAAGTACTATCCTATAATAGAGTCATTTACTCCACCCTAACGCACATGTAGACTAGGGCTGGCTGGGGCCCAAGGGTGCTACAGTGCAGGGGCTGCCTGCTCTAACCAGCTCCTCTGCAGCACACTGAGTCAGGGCAGAGCAGCTCTGGGCTGGCAGGCTGGTCTCTGGGCACCCTGCCAGCCAGAGCTGTGTGGAGCAAGCTCAACGTGCTACAGTCCCAGGCACATGTCTAAATGCTGAGCTGGAAGCAATAAACTCCAGTGCAAACTGCACCAAGGTTTATTCAGGAGCACTAAATTCATGTGTAAATGTGCCCTTGGACTCACAAATTAATGCTAGGTGTCATTTTGCAGAGGAAAGGAACAACATTGACAGTTGGGGTAGCATTGGAATATAAAATATAATTGCTTACAGCTGAACTCTGATTAAATTCCTTAGTTTATCATCACATAACATTTTTAATAAAACATTTACTATGTCATTTTGGTTTAGTCATTGTTTCTTTCCCACTTTTTCCTCTCTTTTGTTGTTTACCCTTTTGTCTAGTATTTTATCATCTTTTCCCTAATTCTCTTCCTGCAAACCTCTCTTCCAGCTGCTTTATTTTTCATTTTCTGTTCTACCTTGGTTTTAATTTCAGTTCCTCTCTTTCTATTACTCTGCCCCCCCACCTTTTTTTTCCTTAGTCTTTCAGTCCTAGCCCATCTCCTTCATGCACAATCCCTTTCTGCATCCCCCACCCCCCAAATGTCTTTGTTACTATTAGCTAACATCCATGCTACTTTATTCTCCCTGTTTTTAAATCCATAGGTAGATTCCCGAGGGAGAGACTGTCAGGATGATACTAATGAATGCTGAAAAAAAGATCCAACTCCTCAGTGTATATCTGGCCTAATTTATAAATTTGATAACATTTTCTAGGTATAGAATCTAATTATTGGAGAGCAACCTGATCTGGTTTCACCTCAAGAAAGGATTCTGGGTGAACAGTTTGGGGCCCCATTTGGAGATGTTTGCCAGACATTTAAGGCAGATAAACAGGAATCAATAGAAATAGGAAAGAAAGGTGCAGCTCAGCTGTGGGAGAGAAGAGGAAGCAAAATGCATGCAGTGTAGGAGGTCACCATAATTGTGAAAAGAGACAGCGGTGGGGTGGGGCAGAGCTGCAAGCAATGGGCACTGCTATTCAAACGGGTTGTAGTAACTTATACTTGTGATAGGGCTCCACCATGAACACCAGGGTGGTTTTCTTAGTTGCCCTTGGGAATGGCTGTTTCTGGCACAGGGTAGTACCTATGGAGGTAATATATAGTTAACCTTCCACTTGCTGCTTGAGTGGGAAGATCTTGGCTTTACGCCCACTTTTTGGGAATGGGAGACTCCTCCCCAACTTGCCCATGAAGCCTTATGGCTGAGGCCAAATGAAACTGGGCACATCTGAACCCCAAACTTATGATTCATAGATTCATAGATGTTAGGGTCGGAAGGGACCTCAATAGATCATCGAGTCCGACCCCCTGCATAGGCAGGAAAGAGTGCTGGGTTCAGATGACCCCAGCTAGATGCTTATCTAGCCTCCTCTTGAAGACCCCCAGGGTAGGGGAGAGCACCACCTCCCTTGGGAGCCTGTTCTAGACCTTGGCCACTAGAACTGTGAAGAAGTTCTTCCTAATGTCCAATCTAAATCTGCTCTCTGCTAGCTTGTGGCCATTATTTCTTGTAACCCCCAGGGGCGCCTTGGTGAATAAAACCTCACCAATTCCCTTCTGTGCCCCCGTGATGAACTTATAGGCAGCCACAAGGTTGCCTCTCAACCTTCTCTTGCGGAGGCTGAAAAGGTCCAGTTTCTCTAGTCTCTCCTCGTACGGCTTGGTATGCAAGCCCTTAACCATATGAGTGGCCCTTCTCTGGACCCTCTCCAGGTTATCCACATCCCTCTTGAAGTGCAGCACCCAGAATTGCACACAGTACTCCAACTGTGGTCTGACCAGCGCCCGATAGAGGGGAAGTATCACCTCCTTGGATCTATTCGTCATGCATCTGCTGATGCACAATAAAGTGCCATTGGCTTTTCTGATGGCTTCGTCACACTGCCGACTCACGTTCATCTTGGAGTCCACTAGGACTCCAAGATCCCTTTCCACTTCCGTGCCACCCAGCAGGTCATTCTCTAGGCTGTAGGTGTGCTGGACATTTTTCCTCCCTAGGTGCAGCACTTTGCATTTCTCCTTGTTGAACTGCATTCTGTTTTTTTTCTGCCCGCTTGTCCAACCTATCCAGGTCTGCCTGCAGCTGTTCCCTGCCCTCCGGCATGTCCACTTCTCCCCATAGCTTTGTGTCATCTGCAAACCTGGACAGAGTACATTTCACTCCCTCGTCCAAGTCGCTGATGAAGACATTGAAGAGTATCAGTCCAAGGACCGAGCTCTGCGGGACCCCACTGCCCACACCCTTCCAGGTCGAAACTGACCCATCCACCACGACTCTCTGGGTGCGACCCTCCAGCTAATTCGCCACCCACCGGACTGTGTAGTCATCCAAGTCACAACCTCTTAACTTGTTCACCAGTATGGGGTGGGATACCGTATCGAAGGCCTTCCTGAAGTCTAAGTATACGACATCCACCCCTCCTCCTGTGTCCAGGCGTTTCGTAACCTGGTCATAAAAGGAGACTAGATTAGTTGGGCATGATCTGCCTGCTACGAACCCGTGCTGGTTTCCCCTCAGCATAATTTGTCCTGCCGGGCTCTCGCAAATGTGAGCCTTGATAATTTTTTCAAAGATTTTGCCAAGGATGGAGGTGAGACTGACTGGCCTATAGTTGCCTGGGTCCTCCTTCCTCCCCTTCTTGAAAATGGGGACCACATTGGCCCTTTTCCAGTCCTCCGGGACTTGGCCCATGCTCCACAAGCGTTCAAATATTCCTGCCAGTGGCTGTGCAATGATGTCGGCCAGTGCCTTCAGCACCCTCGGATGGAGCTCATCCGGGCCTGCCGACTTAAAGGCATCCAGTTCTTCCAAGTGACTCTGCAGCATCTCAGGGTCTACGTATGGTAGTCTGGCGCCTTGCTGCTGCCTCTCTACAACCCCAGTGAGAGACTTGTCGTACCCCTCGCTTAGGAACACTGAGGCAAAGAACTTGTTGAGGAGTTCAGCCTTGTCCCCCCTGTCTGTCACCAATTGTTTCTGCCCATTTAGCAGGGGTCCTATTCCTCCCTGGGCCTTCCTTTTACTCCCTATATATCTAAAAAACAATTTCTTGTTGTCCTTTACTTGGGATGCCATCCTCAGCTCCATGGTAGCTTTGGCCCATCTAACTGCCTCCCTACAAGCATGAGCAGAGGAGGTATATTCATCTTTGGTGCTCTCTCCCTGTTTCCACTTTTTATGTGCTCCCCTTTTGGCCCTTAGGCTGCCCTGGATTTCTCTGGTCAGCCAAGGAAGCCTCCTGGCCCCTTTCCCTCTTTTTCCTCGCATTGGAATCGTCTCGCTTTGTGCCCAAAGGATCATTTCCTTAAGGCACAGCCACCCTTCTTGGGCTCCCATCACTTCAAAACTCCTACTCTGTGGTGCATCCTTGACTAACAGCCTGAGTTCATTGAAATCAGCTTTCCTAAAGTCTAGCACTTTCACCCTACTAGTTACCTTACCCAGTCGACGTCTTATGGTGATTTCTATTATTAGGTGATCACTGTCCCCCTGATGGCTACCGATCTGTAGGTCCCCTACCATGTCATCCCCCGTTGCCAATACCAGATCCAGTATGGCATTCCCCCTACTGGGACCGTGTACCTCCTATGTCAGGTGGAGGTCCTGTACACAGGTTAGAAATCTGTGTGAACGGTGGGACTTAGCCGTCTGTGTCTCCCAGCAGATGTCTGGGTAGTTTAGGTCCCCCATGACTACCGCCTCCTTAGCTTTTATGGTCTCTGAGAGCTGCCTCAGGAGCCCCGAATCTAGTTCTTCCCCTTGGTGTGGGGGTCTGTAGCAGACCCCTACCACCAAATCCCTTTCTCCTTGCCCCCCATGTAGCCTAACCCACAATCTTTCTACTTCCTCATCCTTCGATTCTGTCTTGTTGAGGGTTGATGTATATTGCTCATTGACATAGAGCGCAACCCCTCCCCCTTTTTTCCCCACCCTGTCCTTTCTGTACAATCTATAACCCTCAATATGTACCACCCAGTCATGGGACGAATCCCACTTCTGGGCTTGGACTTGCATGTAGGATGCCTGCTAAAGGATTTGGAAATATCTGAAGCCCCAGGTGGGGTGGAGGATGTTTGCAAGTAGTAGGGTCATTTAAGGTTCTCAACTGACTCATGGATTTGGAATTGATTTGGCTGATTTGGATTGGAACATTCTTTGGTGAGGGAGGCAGTGGCCTGCTGGGAAGAGACGGCCTCCACCTCACTCCGCTGGGGAGGAAGCTCTTCTCAACCAGACTGGCTGACCTGCTCGACCAGGCTTTAAACTAAGCCCACCACAGGATGGGTGGATAACCGCCAATGCAAGCCCACTAGGCAACTACTTCATAGCCAGCAGGTTAGGGCACCCAAGGGAATCCACACCTACCCCAGCCCTGGAACAGTGTCTGCTGGGGAGTGCAAGGAAGCCTAGGGCTTCTAGTGGGACACCTATGTGTCTATACATCAATACTAGGAGCTTGGGGAACAAAAGGAGGAACTGGTCCTCCTACTAAGCAAGAAAGACTATGATCTCATAGGGATATCAGAGACCTGGTGGGACTCCACCTATGACTGGGCCACAGGTATAGATTGCTATACCCTGTACAGGAGATATCATGCAGATATAAAAGGGTTGGGGGTGTAGCTCTCCGTCAAGGAAAGCTACACATCCCTGCAAATTGACATAGGCATCCGGGAAGGATGACTGGAGTCCCTCTTGGTTAAAATACATGGAGAACATGGCTCAGGGGACACCATGGTAGGAATCTACTATAGACCTCACCAGAAACAAGAGCTGGATCAGGAATTTGCCAGGGAACTGGCTGAGGCTGCACACTCTTGGTGCATGGTTGTCATGGGAGACTTTAACTACCTGGACATCTCATGGGAAGAGCACTTGGCCAAATCTGAGCAGTTGCAAAGTTTCCTCATGTGCGTGGACAAACTCTACCTGACTCAAGATATATATGGGCCTACAAGAGGTAAAGCATTGCTGGACCCTGGTACTGGCTAAAGGGGAAGATTTAGTCAGTGACCTAAGAATTGATGGAAAGCTGGGCGATAGTGACCATGAGCTGATCACCTTTACTATCTATTGGAAAGCTGGCAAGTCAATCAGCAATACAGAAGTCCTCGACTTTAGGAAAGCTGACTTTGACAGGCTCATGAGGCTCATGGTCAAGGCCCTAAGAGACCATGACTCAACAGGAAGAGGAGTCCAAGAGGAGTGGTTGTTCCTCAAGGGAGTGATCGTGACAGCACAAGAGATGGCCATCCCATCTCAGAGGAAGGGTAGCAAAAGGGCACAGCAACCCCCTTGGCTTAGCAGTGAACTTGAGGACCTCCTACGCCTAAAAACAGAGACTTATAAAGGGTGGAAGGCTGGAATCACCACCAAGGAGTACTCAGTACTGGTCCATACCTGCAGAGAGAGGATCAGGAAAGCCAAGGCTGCAACCGAACTCCATCTGGCTTCACATATCAAGGACAATAAAAAGTCTTTTTCAGATATGTAGGGAGTTGGAAAAAAAGCAAGGGTAACACTGGACCCCTGCTGAACCAAATGGGACAACTGATAACTGACACCGAGGAAAAAAAACAGCTTGCTTAATGGGTACTTCAGGTCAGTCTTTCATCAGCCCAAAGGGACTGCCGTGCCTAGCATGACACGGGACGGCCAGGGTGGGGGCATATTTATACCCAGCATTGGCACAGACTTTGTAAAGGAACACTTTGAGAGGCTGGACACCTTCAAGTCAGCTGGTCCTGACATTACCCAAGAGTATTCAAGGAGCTGGCAGGTGTCATAGCCCAACCGTTGGCAAGAATATTTGAAAACTCGTGGTGCTCAGGTGAAGTACCTGAAGACTGGAAGAAGGCCAATGGAATACCCATCTTCAAGAAAGGGCAGAAAGTAGATCCCGGGAATTACAGGCCAATCAGCTTGACCTCAATCCCCAGTAAGATTCTGGAGAAAAGAGATCCTTATCAAAGAGATCCTTCTTCATAAGCTGCCTGAGAGCAACATCCTGAGGGACAGCCAGCACGGATTTGTTGTGGGTAGGTCTTGCCTGACCAATCTAATCTCCTTCTATGACCAGGTGACCTATCACCTGGACAAGGGAGAAGAGCTTGATATCATGTATCTGGACTTTAAAAAAGCCTTCGATCTGGTGTCCCATGAACTTTTCATGGAAAAATTGGCCAAATGTGGTCTCGGCTACACCACAGTCCGATGGCTGGGAAATTGGCTTCGAGGTCGGACCCAGAGAGTAGTAGTCGATAGTAATGAATCGTTATGGTGCTCCGTGACCAGTGGTGTCCCCCAAGTTCTCATTAACATCTTTGTCAACTATGTGGACATTAGTGTCAGAAGCGCACTGGCCAAGTTCGCTGATGACACTAAACTTTGGGGCAAAGCATCCACACCTGAGGATAGCCTAGTGATCCAGGCTGACTTGGATAAACTTAGTAAGTGGATGGGTACAAACCTGATGACATTCAACACCGATAAATGCAAGGTACTCCACCCTGGTCCAGGGGAAAAAATCTGCAGCATGCTTATAGCCTTGGCAGTGTTACAGTCGCTAGCACCATGGCCGAAAGAGACCTGGGGGATCGTGATTGACCACAAAATGAACATGAGCCACCAATGCAATGTTGCAGCTTGTAAAGCAAACCAGACTCTGGCTTGCATCCACAGGTGCTTCTTAAGTAAATCTCAGGATGTTGTCCTCTCACTGTAGTCAGCCTTGGTCAGGCTGCAGCTGGAGTACTGCATCCAGTTCTGGGCTCCACAATTCAAGAAGGATGTTGAGAAGCTTGAGAGTCCAAAGGAGAGCTACGTGCATGGTCAGAGGGCAAGAGAACAGGCCTTATGAAGAGAGGCTGAGAGCCATGGGACTCTTCAGCATGGAAAAGCACAGGCTCAGGGGGACCTGGTGGCTACCTATAAGTACGTAAGGGGTGTGCATCAGGATCTGGGGGAACGTCTGTTCACCAGAGCATCCTGAGATATAACAAGGACCAACGGTCATAAACTCCTCCAAGACCGTTTTAGGCTGGACATAAGGAAAAACTTCTTTACTGCCCGAGCCCCAAAGCCCTGGAATAGACTCCCTCCAGAAGAGGTGCAAGCACCTACTCTGGACTCATTCAAAATACGTTTGAATGCTTATCTTGCTGGGGTCCTTTGACCCTAGTTGATTTCCTGCCCCTGGGGCAGGGGGCTGGACTTGATGTTCTTCAAGGTCCCTTCTAGCCCTAATGTCAATTAATCTATAAATTCTCTTATTAAAAAAAATAAAAAAGATAGGGTCCCATCAGCATTTTTGCCCAATATGGGCCACCTATTTTATAATTCTGCTCAGTGTGGGTTGTATTTAAGTAGCTTCATAGTTAGCTTCCATTACTGAACACATACTGCTTTAAGTAGCAGTTCTGAGACAGATGATGTATATAATGCAGTATCCTTGTATGCAAATGTAAGATGTGAGCCTTTTTTTCCCCCTACGCTGATTCAGGGGGGAAAAAAATTCTTGTATTCAAGTAAATGGGGTATATAGCTCACCTGATTTTCAGAGGGCTGAAATCAAAAGCTGACAGGCCTTCCTGGTCAGCTCTCAGTGGCACCCTTTAGTTTGGCATTGCCTTTTGGCTATGGCTTTTTTCGTTTAATATTGTGTTTGTTGGGAGAAGGAGATGATTTATGTATTCTAGGGGATAGCCACAGTGCCTGTATAAGACAGGAGAGCTTTCAGCTTGGGGGATAGAGGAGAGATCTTGCCTGGGGTGAGGTAAGGGAGTGGGAAGGCAGGTGAGTGGGGGAGGGAGTGGGAAGAGGTTTTGTATAACTAAACATGAATGAATTTTGGGAAGCAGGGCTGAGATGGACCGGAGGGTTTGCTGCCCTGGGTAATAGGCAGAGAAGTCAGACTGTGTGGTGGTGGGTAGAGTTATAAAGTTTAAGGGTGTCAAGTGGGGCTAGACTTACTGTTTTTTCTTACCCTGTGGATTGTCTGTCTGTTATAAACCACTCTGAGCCTTTCTGAATAGGAAAGGGTATAATGTAAATAAAAGTAATAACAATAATATAATAGTAGTAGTAGTAGTCATAATTATAATAAAAAGAGGTGTCCTGAGAGCTCAGATGCTCTGAAAACTGAGTCACTTATTTTGGTTCCTAAATATGCATATATAGGGACCTAATTTCAAGTGTGTTAGTTTGATCAGACTATTTTAAAGAAAAAATAATGTAATAGTATAAACCATTCTGTTATATGGTAGATAAAACACATATTGTTAGTTGACCAGTAAGTAACACAGAATGCTAAAGGTTTAGAAAGCTAAAACATTCATGCTGATGTCATTGATAATAGTGCCCAAGTGAGATTCTTTTGTGTGTCATTCACTTCAAGCAAGGGAAAAATAAAGCCATTATATCAAGCCCTTTCCACAAAGGGGTTTCAGCAATGCTTGCTGAAACTGAAGCCTCACTTTGTGGACTGGCTTGTATGTTTTCAACTGTAAATCACCTCATGCCTGAGGAATCAAAACCCATGGAAGAGGTGATATCTTTTATTACACCAACTAGATATTTGCAAACAAATTATTTTATTTGCGACAACCTGGATACCTGACTCAGGCATGAGGTGCATCTGAGCAGAGACAGGTACGTCTCAAGCCCTTCTGAGCCCTTTGTCACCAGAGTTTTGAATATATTGTTTTTGATTTTAACTTTTCATTTTAAAATGTGTGTTTCTTGGTAAGTCAAGCATCAATTCACTATGATATAATTGTTTGCCACCTTTTCAGTGAAAACACTTGGCATTCCCTCTTTCTGGTGATTTTTATCTTCAGAACACTCATATTTTAATCAGATCACAACTGAAGCTTTAGGGTAGCGGAGCATTTAGTTGTTTTTACCCGAGGATGAAATCAGTTACTTTGTGCTGGAAATGGTTCAAGCTGCTGCTTTCCCAACCAGCCTCCCAAGAGACAAAACAACGATATCAAAGGAGAAAAGTATATATTTAACAAATCCTTCAAATCCACAGGGTAGTCACAATAAATGAAGCTAACTACAATACACAAATATTGTATTATGATTTATATAAAGGGTTCCTGGTAAAGCAGATTATTCAACTGGCTTTTATGCTTTTAATCTGGTTTTAGGGTCATCCCCACTAGTGATCTAATTAAAGTACAAGTGATATAGAGAGAAAATGACAATAGATTTTTTTTTTTCCTTCCTTCACCGTCTGGGGAAGAAATAGATTAGAATTTTGGTTGGGTGTATTATTGGATGTGTGACAGAGAGAGAAAACAGGCAAATAGTACATTTTTCAGTTGATTCAGAAGGTAACTAAGTCCATGGACATTTTTATTTCTTTCACAAGTGAATTCTATAGTTCGTCTAGCTCTTATGTTGTCCCGCTCCTGTTGTTTGACAGTTTCATAGATATGTAAGTCTCATGGAGGCAGAGTCACTATCCTGGATGCTATAGAAGTTTTTGGACTTCAGGACAGAGATCTTGAAGTGGACACTGTTGAATATGGAATCTGTACAGGGAGTGTGACATCAGTGTGGTGTTTCATAGCAACCCTGATTGCCAAGTAAACAAGCTGCTTTGTTTTTTCACAGCTGGAGGTTTTCTCCGTGCATATAGCCGAATTCCTAGACATCAGTTGAAATTAAACAAACCTCAAGGTCACCATGACTAAGTTCATGACTGATTAGAGGCAGCTCAGTCTTCCAGCCTGCTATATATATGAGCATCTATTAGCAGTGAGGCATACAAAAGGAACCCAGGACTATGATAATCTGACAACAGATGCCTTGGCAAGTAGGAGGTATTTTCAAGAGAGTTCTTAACAATTATTTTTTCCTACTAACGTAGCTGACATAACTGAGTTCAACTTTAGTCAGATACTGAATTTGGCTACACACAGAGAAAGCCAGACAAATGATACTGTTTGAGTGTGATGTTCTAGAGATGTAAAGCAGAGTGTCATGTACATCCTATGGTCTTTACAGGGCCAATATTGTTTCATCATTGGCATAAATGGCTTGGTACACACTGAGATTGGGGCGAGTGGAAACATTCTGAACTATTACGCCTATTTCTTGGAGAGGGTTGAAAAGTATTTGGGGATCATTGTTATCCAGTCTGACAAACAGGTTCAGAAAGCTGTATTAGGTTTTACAAGACAAAAGAACATTATCTGTATGAGCACTATCCTTCCCAAACATTCAGAACTTGTGAATTAAACCATACCTCCTTTCCCTATCATGATCTTAGATTAAAAATTAAATATTAGAAATACTGATTTGTCTGTCTCTTGGTGTTAAGCATCTAGGTTTCCTTTTATCAACCACCACAAGGGAGCCTAAACTATGAGGGATAGATGTTTATTTTTCCTATTGCAAGCCAAGATTCTCATGTAGCAACATCCAGGTGCTGGGGCTTTCCCAAAAGTACCAAAAATTGTAGGAATCATGGTAAAATCACTAGAATTGGTAACAATGAGAGCCTCCATATCATACCCTTGGTCTGTCAAGGATTTTGGGATAACTGGTAGGTGTTACGGTGGGAGAGGGGGTAAGCTTGTTCATTAGTGGTCATATTTAGAGATAAGTGGTCATTTATAGAATCCTTAGTGCCAAATTAATAATTTTTCAGATTACTACCTGTTTGAGGTTTGGTGAAAGATGCTGCTCTTCACATGGGTTTATCTCCATTAACAAGGGTTTTTCTCTGATATCATCCATGCTGGTCACGAGTCAGTTTTAGACAGTGGCTGTAATTATCATTAGTAGTTTCACAACTGTTACTTGCTTAACTACACCATATTCTTAAAATGGTTTTTATCTTGGGTCCTTCTCTTGGCTTGTGTTTTTCTGTTTTGTTTTATTGTATTTTCTGCATGCATCCTAGATGTGGATAATAATCTTCTGTTTGATGTAAAATAGCTCCTCCTGTGTTGTAGTAGCTGAATAGAAGCTCTTTGGGTTTATGAAGCAGTATATAATGAAGAAAATTCTTTGGGTTTGAGCTTGTGTGACAGAGGATTGTTAAACTTTCCTTGCTTTCTTCATTATAACTGCATACATAATTTTTCATGGACTATAGCAACATTGGAACGCCTAGGCCAAGGTGTTCCTTATGCCAGTAAATTTTTGCTTGTAATTTTTATAGGTGTTTTAAATTGGTTGAAGTTATTCAGCATACATTATTTTCCATAAAAATAGCAAGAATGGAGCTGGAGGCATTTGAGAGTAATAACAGTTTTGTTCTGTATTTATCTTGTGTGCATCTGTATGAACAATAATTATTATAATGTATTTCTGAATTAAATTTAATTCCTTGTATACCATAATGTGTTGTTTTCTGTGAAATGGAAAGACACTTAAACAGATTCTACTTCATATACTTGATACAAAATTGTTTCATGATAAACTTTGTGGATTTTCTGATCTTCAGGAGGTTTTAATTTGAACTGTACTGTTGAATTGTTAATTCTGGGCAAACAAGTCATATACAAGTTGCTGCTAAATGCCTGAGGAAACTTTTCTAAGTAGTGTGTGTGTGTGTGTGTGTGTGTGTGTGTGTGTGTGAATGCACAGCTGAATTTTAATGATTAACTGACATTCATTTTTTATTTACAATGAAAGGCTTAAAGTTTGGTATTCTTTTAGTTAAATAGCTTTGTTTTTCACATCAAATTTGGCAGGTGATTAGGTCATCATATGCTGCAATTACCCACATTCTGTTTCTCAAAGGTTAAAGCATGTTTTTTTTAAAAGGTATTACTGTAGTCATTGTACACATTTCATGAAAATTCTTGTCATGATTTCAGCATGTGGTCCTTCCGTTTGGGGGGCACCCCTCATAGTGACCTGGCTGGCAATAATAGTCCATAGGATCAGTGAGCTACAAACTGATGAATCTTTAGAAGGTTTTGACCCGATGGATCAAAAGACCATTATGCTTAGCAGTATGGTTTTTTATGAAACCAAGGACAATATCATAGAAAGTCTTCTGTTACGGATTAGCGTTGCAATAATAATAGATGCTACAGCTTGCAAAACTATATTTATATAGGACCTTTAACCAATCCTTTTAAGAACTGTTAGTTTATACTTTAAGTGCTTATGTTAATTTGGCAGGTGATTGATGTTATTCAATGCTATCAAGCCTTGCTTTCAAAAGCAGACTTTGACTTTGGCTATTTTAGAGCATATCTAGTAAACTGGGATTCATATTGCTCCTTGGATTTGAAACTTGGCTAATGAATGCTTACCATGTAATGGAGCTAGTGTTATCCAGAATCTATGATTTTCAAAGTCACAAAAGGTGACTCTGACCTGGCAAACAGTTTGCATGCACAATTTCCCTTGACTTCTATGGGAGTTCCACAGGTAAAGTTCCTAGAGATTGAGCTCAAAACTGATGATAAACAGATCTACCTTTGACAATTTCCGTGATTTTTATCATGAGTCTAATGTTATTTGGTAGTTTTCTTAATGCCCCACTTCCTGAAGTCATGAATATGTGAGAGCCTCTAGGTGTTTCCTTTTTTCCTCTTGCAACAAATTTCTAACCTTCATAGTTTGGGAGAAAGAGCTTAAAACCAGAACTTGAGTGAACGTAAGGAATTTAGAAAACAGTTAATAACAAGAATCTAGGCTTATTGTACTTGTTCACCTGGGTTTTGTAAAATCTCATTTATCCTAAAGCTGTCTCATGATTTTGGGGAGGGCCTGATTTTTTTTTAACGTAGGACTTGTGATGTTCATTCATAGGACACGCTCCTACTGGATAAGATGATGTGCAGTTTTAAACATTGCATGTTGCGGTAGTACAGGACACAGGCATGCCAGGGGAAAGGGCAATGCTAATTGGCTTGACAACACTGTGGTTGTTAATATGCTGTCCCAGAAGTAATACCACTGGTATCTGGTGACACACCAAAACATTGCATCCATATGTATTCAGAACTCTCCCCTACAGCATGCTTCCTGAGCTGGGGTAGGAATATTTGTTGCCCATCTTTGTAGGGATGCAGTTGAAACAATAGATCAGTACTGTTTGTACCCATCTATAGACTTTTCCATAGATTTCCATAGATTTCCATAGACATTAGGGCTGGAAGGGACCTTGGAAGATCATCGAGTCCAGCCCCCTGCCCAAAGGGCAGGAAATCATCTGGGGTCATAGGATCCCAGCAAGATGAGCATCCAGTTTGCTCTTGAAGGTGTTCAATGTAGGCACTTGAACCACCTCCGGTGGCAGGCTGTTCCAGACCTTGGGGGCTCGGACAGTAAAGAAATTCTTCCTTATGTCCAGCCTGAAATGGTCTTGTAGTAGTTTATGACCATTCGACCTTGTCATCCCTTGGGGTGCTCTGGTGAACAAACGTTCCCCCAGATACTGGTGGTCACCCCTGATAAACTTATAGGTGGCCATCAGATCACCCCTGAGCCTGCGCTTTTCCAAGCTAAAGAGCCCCAGGGCTCTCAGCCTGTCATCGTAAGGTCTGCTTCCCTGACCTCTGATCATGCGCATGGCTCTTCTCTGGACTCTCTCAAGCTTCTCCACATCCTTTTTGAATTGTGGAGCCCAAAACTGGACGCAGTACTCCAGGTGCGGCCTCACTAAGGCTGAGTACAAGGGGAGAATGACGTCCCGGGATTTGCTTGAGATGCAAGCCAGCGTTTTGGTCGCTTTACTAGCCGCAGCATCGCACTGCAGGCTCATGTTGATCTTGTGGTCAATGATGACACCCAAGTCTCTTTCTTGCATAGTGCTAGCCAACGTAGCACTGCCGAGCCTATAAGGATGCTATGGGTTTTTCTTCCCAAGGTGGAGAACCTTGCATTTATTGGCGCTGAACACCATCAGATTCTCATCCGCCCACTTGCTGAGCCTGTCCAGGTCAGCCTGGATCACCTGCCTGTCTTCTGGTGTGGATGCTTTTCCCCAAAGTTTGGTGTCATCAGCGAACTTGGCCAGTCCACTTCTGACTCCAGTGTCCACATCATTAATGAAGATGTTAAACAGTATGGGTCCAAGGACAGAGCCTTGGGGGACCCCACTGGTCACAGGACACCACGATGAGTGACTTCCATCAATTACTACCCTCTGGGTCCGACCCCGGAGCCAGTTTTCCAGCCAGTGGATCGTGCAGGACCCAAGGCAACAATTGGTCTCTAAGAGGTGATTATGGGAAACCAGGTCAAAGGCTTTTTTGAAGTCAAGATATATGACATCAATCTCTTCTCCCTTGTCCAGGTGATAGGTCACCTGGTCGTAGAAGGAAATGAGATTGGTCAAGCAAGACCTACCCGCAACAAACCCTTGCTGGCTATCCCTTAAGATGTTGGCGTCGGCCAGTCCATTAAGGATGGCCTCTTTAATAAACTTTTCTAAGATCTTCCCTGGGATAGAAGTCAGGCTAATGGGCCTATAGTTAGCCGGATCCACTTTCCTCCCTTTCTTGAAGACAGGCATCACATTGGCCTTCTTCCAGTCTTTGGGCACTACACCAGAGCACCAAGAGTTTTCAAAGATCCGTGTTAGAGGCTGGGCTATGATGCTCGCCAGCTCCTTGAGTACCCTGGGGTGAAGACTGTCAGGGCCGCCTGACTTGAAGGTATCCAGCTTCTCAAGATGTTCCTTCATGAAGTCAGCATCAATGGAGTGCAGGGGATCACCCTCACCCGGACTTCCCTGTCCCGTAGCAGGCATGGGCGTCCCATGGGGCTGATGAAAGACCGACGCAAAGTACCTATTTAATAGGTTGGCTTTTTCCTGGGCGTCAGTTGTCAGTTGCCCCATCTGGTTCAGCAGGGGTCCAACATTGCCCCTGCCTTTCCTCTGGCTCCCCACGTATCTGAAAAAGGACTTTTTATTGTCCTTGATACTGAAAGCTAGTTGGAGTTCAGTTGCAGCCTTGGCTGGATCTAACGCAGATCAACAGGATTGTTGCTGGAAAAGTACATCCTCAGTACTGTTTCTAGTCTGCAGTTATTTCACTACACCCATTTGAGGAGTTAGACAGACGGTCCTTTTTCATGCAGTACGTCTCAATGTCAATTCTCATATGTCAAAGATTTGACTGAAATTCATTGAAATTTCTGTTGTCAGAATTATCATCATAATGTTTCTTCTTCCCTCATAACATTTCAGCTAAGTACAGACAGTTAAAAAGCCTGAGGAAGAATCAATTCAGTCTTTGCGGGTTAGTCCAAGCTGCATAGAGTAAACCAATAAGTAAGTGAATAAGCATTCATTTTTTATTCCAGAAATGCAGCCACATCTCTGCAGTGATCCGGGCCAAAAGCTGGGGGCTAGACCCAGGGGCTATAGCATGCCTCCCTGCTTGCCTGGAGCAGACACCTTGGGCCAAGGCTAGCCTGCCCACCCTTCATGAAGGATTTGCGGGGCAAGTGCAAAACTTCCTGGGTTGGTGGGGTACTGTGAATTAACTTGAATCTGGAGGGGATCTGGGACAGAAGTTCAACAAACTGATTTAACATAAATCAGTTAAGTCTGATACTACATCCATCCAGGCTTATCTTAAACTATTTTTGACCATTTTGGCTAGGGACAGATATTCAAAAAGCTGGAGTCTGAATAGATTCAATCTTTGCAGGTTAGTGTAACCTGGAGAGATTGAAACAATTTGCAAGTGGATAGATGTTCATTTTTGATTCAGAAAATGCAGGCAGGTGGCTGTAGTGGCTCAGGCTAGAAGCCAGGGGGTGCTAGAGTGAGCCCTCCCTTCCCTTCTATAATGCTGAGCTGAGAAGGGGCATGGCCAGGCCATGGCAGGATGCTATGAATAGGGAGAGGTTTAAACCCTAACCCTGGCCTGTACCATCCCAGCTAGGGTGTGTCTGGAGGGGGAGTGGGAAGTGGCCCTTATCAGGCTTTCCCTGCTCCCCCGCGCCCCACTTGCTGCTCAAGGGGCAGGAGTGTTGCCAGACCCTGGACCCCAGCTAGCATTCTCAGGCGAGGGGTGAAGCAGAGAAGAGAGGACTGCTTAAGTGGACTGCATATATCTGTTGATGATACTGAGCTTTTCAATCTCCCTCTCCCTGCTTCTTCATAATCTGCAGCAAACTGACAGGCCATACTGCATTCACTGCAAACCCAGTCATTTCTCACCTCTCAGCAAGCCAGCAGTCAGCAGGGAGCTTATCAGACAATTAAGAAAACAAAGCCTCTCTCATTAGTTCAAGCTCTTCTTAAACAGCATTTTTAAGGAAAAATGGAAGAACATGTTCCTTGGGAGAGGAACCTTTTTTGTGGGCAATGTAAAAATGTTCTGGAGATCAGAAATAGGATGCAAGTTCTTTAATTAAAAAATGGGGTGTCAAAACCAGTTCTGACTTCCTTTGTGGTAGCCTAGCTATGCCAGAAATGAATATAACCTGTTGAAAATTATACACGGGAATTGCCAGTTTTCCATCACATGGTATGGTAATATAAATTGTCTGTAATGAAATACAATATTTTCTTACATACAACATACACCACAAAGAAAGCACACACTTTATTAGAAGACAGATTGTAGAAAAGAAAGTGTTTTGTTTTTTTTCCCAGTGTCATGGCCAGCTCTGTGTGACAGAGTAAGTCCTTCTGAAAATATATAGTGTCCAGGAAGTGAGGCATCAAGAACTATGATACCACACTTTCTAGACGCTTTGTTTCCAGGAAGACTTACCCTGTCATGCGAGGTTAGGCCCCAAAACCTTGCAAAGGGCAGCTGCAGGTTTGTTGGTTCTTTCCTGTAAGAATTTCATTATATAACCACTCACCACTGTAAATAAAATCTTGTTTCCATATCACACGCCTCATGAAGATCCTATCATCAGCTCATCTGCTGCATTGGTCATAAACTACAGTGCTCAGCCAACGGCTGTGGCTGTCAGAGGGTCAACACAGGACTCTCCACCCTTTCAGTTTGCTAAACCAATATAAGCAGCTGCATGCACAGTGTCTCCAGAAGTGCTCCTTTCCCAGTGAATAAAACAGGTTCCCCACTTAAAATAGGCACTCCAATTTTTTTGAAGGGGGAGCTGATTTTGAGGGAAGGGCTGATTTTGAGGGAAAAGGTTCTATGTGATAAGACAGTATATAATAAGGCATATGACTGGGTGCATAGACAGCCTTTAGAAAAAAAACTATGTAATGTAAGACCCAGCTTAACTCTGTATTATATATTTGCAGATCTTGGCCCCTTTTCATGGAAATGGGTGGCCTGCTACTTCCATGGCAACATCCCTGTGTGGAAGTTTACATTTAGAGATTAGGTCTTGTGCTAGAGAAAATGTCCTGTGTTATTACCCCTACACTCTGCCATCTGAAGCTAACAAAAAATTGACCTAAAGCTGTTCGCATTTTAGTAGCACCATCCATTAAAAAGGTAGTCATGAGTTGAAGAAGCCCTAGAGAGCAGTCTGTCTCTTAGGGGTCTGGGAAGCAAGTTATAAATCTGCAGTGTTGGCCTTTACTTAGGGTGCTTAAATCACTATTTCAGAAAAGTCAAGGGACCCTGAGATCTTTTCTCTGAAGCTCCCACAGGCATAGAGCTACAGGTGTAGGGGGCTCTGCATCTCTTTTCCTGTAGTCTCTAAAAAAAATTTAAAGGGTTATATCAGGGAAAAGGGCAGCACTTAAGATAGCATGGGGATCACAAACAGATAGTTCAAATTGTATGGTCTCTTCTAGGCTACTTCTACATGAAGCCGCAAAAGAATAGCAGGGAGCTGTAACTGGTAGTTATTTCTGTTTCACCTTATTTTCCCCTTTCCTGCTCAATAGCCATGTAGGAGAGAGAAGCCAGTTGTTGCTGGGGGCAAAATCAATTGAATTCCTCTGCTCTCAGGCCCTTGTTCCTCTTCATATAGCAGTGAGGATGGTTTTGACACTTCAAAGCAAGGCGTTTTCAGTTCATAATCAAATGCAAATTTTCTCGTGAATACATTTGCCTAGAAGGGTGGCAGCTTGGAATCCTGAGAGCAACAAGATGGCTACACCTACACACTAGTGAATTCCTTACTGCTCCAAGACATGTTTGTGCCATCATCATCAATAAACCTTACTGAAAAAGAATTGGAAGGAGATGAAATAATGTGGTATTCTTCTTTTCCCGACACTCTGTCCTGCTGGTATTTCTACAAACACAAAAAATCCTGTAATCCTCCAGAAAGATGAATGCGTTCCTAGTGTCTCACGCGCCCAGGAAAGTCTTTAAAAATGCACTAATGTTCAGGCAGGTTTCTCTACTGTTTGGCAGCCTAGACTGTCTTCATGCCAGTCTAGTCATTCACATGCTCTCAACAGATGGAGCCACAAAGGACTTTACCCAGTAGTAGGGTTAAAGGGTTTTAAAGATTTTTCTTACTGTTAACTTTTGGCAAGGTAGCAGCATGCTGATAGAAACAGACTGATCTTTGTAGTCCGATGGTTAAAATGTAGAGCAGGACAGTCTGAAAGGAATTACTTTCTCACAGAGCCCCCTCTCTCCAAAGTGAACTGACTTATTACCTGAGTTAGACAGAATACCAGTTCTGTCTAAGGTTCCCCCCCCCCCTTATGCTTGATGAATATATTCCACTTTTTTATTTTCATTAAAATTAAGTTTTAGCGTTCTGTGTAACAATCAGGTACGGTAGGATAATTTTTCTTGATCAGGCATGTCCAGACTTGTGCTTGATACATATTTGCACTCTATAGCTTGGTACAAAGTGGTATAAACCAAAAAATAACATGCAAACAAGATATAGCATAACAAAAGAGCCCTTGCAGCGGATCATAAAACAATTTCTCCTCCAGCACAGTGTATGGAAGCTCAGCATAAAATGCAGAGAGTTTTAGGAGTAAAACCACCAGGTTAAGAGTTCATATATAAAATCTTGTGCAGAATCTCTGGATTTAAAGCTGGCTTTCAGAAGGCTGTCTTTTCACTAAATATTGCCATGTGAACAAACGTCTTTGCAAAATCCTAACTGCCTTATCTACTTGAACAATTTTGTTTGGATGAGATACTAAAATGTAATTATTTTTTTCCATCACCATCTTCTTAGTAAGGAGCAGGTGAGTAGATTTTTATGCCTAGTCTCGTAAATTTTCTGACAATTTCGCAAGGCTGCATGTAAATTCTCAGCTACAGAAGGAAAGAGAATACAAAAAGCAAGACCTATGTACTATAACTGAATTATTTTGCCATCACGTCATTACATTATTAAAGTGTAGACCATACAGTCCCATTTTGTAATGGGTGTTAAATTTTGAGGTGCTTTATTAAGTATATGATACATTTAGTTTTAAAAAAAAAATCATCAAAGGGGTTTAGGTTATCAGACATTTGTAAGGGAAAAGAAGAATTCTGTCCACACATCTTTGTACAGGGAAAATCCACCAGCCAATGCATATTTCACCATAATTTTGAGAGCTGCTTCACTCTTCGTAAAATATATTCCTGTTTACCCATGAGTTCAAGGAATTGTTCACAAGAGCAAAAATAATAGAATTTTGCTTAATTGTTACAAGACAAAATAAAAATCTGGATTACAGAGTTGATAATTAGTGTAACCTCAGAGGGAAGAAATACTAATAGAGCTGTTACAAGAGGGCTTGGGGCATAAGAATCAATTGTGAATGTAATCACTTACTGCAAGTACCATAGTTCAGATTAAAGGGGAAATCTAGTACATGCACTGGTTTATCCCTCAAGCTTTCACCATCAAGTCTTCTGTGTATGCAGTCATTCATCTTAAAAAAGAAATTGCAGTCCGCCCCAACCCTATCAGAAACTGAGCAGGAAAACAATTCCAATTTTTCAATGTCTTATGCGAATAGGTCTTACTCCAAGCAAATAAACCCACTAAAAACAGCAGGAATGTTGTATTAATAAAGATCGTAAAGTCAGTCCTAAAATGTGCACTAACACGTACAATGTACACTGACTTTTTTATATGCATACTAAAATAAAGGCAAAAAGTGGTTAAACAACACATATGCAGCCTAGTAATTAGAAGAATCATTTTTACTAAATTCACTATAATACCAAAAGTTTCTCTTTCAAATTAATGTACTTTTTCCAACTAATATATGAAAAGGAATATTAGGACTAGATA